>NC_085053.1:20610421-21210421 GCF_963662255.1 Cinclus cinclus
GTCCATGTAGCTGCTGAGATTCTCTAGCATGTGTACTGCTCTCAGGGTTAAATTTGTCAATGAATAAGCAATGGAAAAATTGTTTATAGTGTTAGTAAGATTATTAATCCCAGAGGGCCTCCTCCCCAAATTTACCTCTGTAGCTAAAGCAAAAGGAAAGAGTTATTTGGAGAAGGGCAGCAAACAAGACTGGAGAAATACCTGACTATTAATAGAATTTCTCAGTACATGTGGTTTGAAGAATATAAAAGTCTTTCATAAGAAAGAGTAGCTAGTATCTGGCATTCTCTCTGTGTAATGAGGACGGGAGAGTTGCTGCAGTTTTTTCTTGAACTTAAGTGAAAACATATGGCACACTATACACTGAAAAACCAAACAGACATGATCAATGTAATATCTCTTCCATGCATTTAGTCAGTAATTGTGTCACTGCTTAGCAGTAATTATAGGTCTTCACTTCCTCCATTGTTCCTGCTCGGTTGTTTTGAGCAGAGAGGTTGCTTTGTTGGCCCTGAATCAGTTTATCTTTGAAGGTGATAGTTATTTCTTATGGAATGATTCTGTTGTCACCGTCTCAGAATTTCTCTCCCACCAAGACACTAGGAAGCAATTTCTTCCCCATGGTGATAAGAGAACATTAAGAACATGTTTGAAATGTTACAGTTTTATCAAATGTAATATGAACTACTGTCCAGGAGACTTTGTATTTTTACTTGGTACTGGAGGGATGTCTGGAACCGGTGACACATTCAGTGACAAAGGAATTAAGTCTTTGTCCAGACCACCAATGCTAATGGATGCATTGTGCAATGATTAACTGTTCTTGTACTTGGTTTTATTTGGATGTTTTCTTTTGTGTCAGGGCTCCTGGGAAAAGCCATGGTTCAGTGCTGCTCAGCAGTTGTTCAGTAGTCTCATGGGGCAGAGGTCATTCATCTCCAGTGAAAATGTTGAGTTTTCAGGCCTGCAAAAGTTGGCATATCACAATGTTATTGGAGAAAATCTCCTCTCTTTTCTTGCATAGCTTTTTCTCTTACATTGGCTTTCTTGGCATGAGCAATACTTAATCTCTGAGAAAACTTATTCAGTTGGACATTACACTTAAAATTTACAGCTGATTCAAGAAAAAAAACAAACATTAGAAAAGTCGATCTTTTCTATCCTAATCTTCTCACTCTTTGTAGAGACTGGAGTACCACTTTGCCTACATTTGACTAGGTCTAAAAGAGGCATTTTATGCTTTAATTCTCCAACTTTATCCTCATTTCATTAGTGGTACTGTGTTGTAGAGATGATTTTCCTACTATAAGCATTCTTTCATTCTTCATGTCTGATTCCTCTAACAAAAAAAGCAGAAGCATAAGCATGTGTAGCCATTAGTTTTGTTCAGAGTAGGTATTAACAAGATTGTTGTTTCTTCCTAAGTTGGAGGCACATTTCTGAGCTAGATTCCACTAGAATTTTGCATTTGACCAAAATTGGTAATAGTTTTCATTATCACGTGGGAATATAGATATAAAAATGTTGATGTTTCCCCAGGGAATTAAACTGATTTTATAGCCTAAGAAATGAAGTGAGTGGTTTGAAGGGGAAAAAAAGTTGGAAGTTTCAGAAGAGGTAGAGGGTCAACTTTTCATTGCGGAATAAAACTTCTAAAGGGAAGTTATGTGGTGAATTTTGAAGTTAAATCTCTTCTCATTCTTGAGCTCTCATGATGGAAGTACAACAGTACAGTCCCTTATTTGAGCCAGAACTGGTGCTTTGCTGTTGAGTGTGCCTACAAAATAGTCCTGCTCCCAACTTACTGAAAAAGGAGATGCAAACCCTAAGTTTGCAATTAATTGGATGACTCCATACTGGAGTTCTTCACAGAACATGAAGTACATTGGAAACATGGATATAATATTGCTCTTCTCTTCTACCTCAGGAACAGAAGAGCAGATCTTTTCTGACTGTTGTGTTTTGAAGGGCCATTTATTAATGCTTCTGCAAGGCTCAGAAGAATTAGGAATCACTGTAGTAGTTACTGAGTATTATGGCCTTGAAAATATTGCCTTGCCACCTGTGAAGGGTAATCAAAAATGTAGAGCCCTCTAGAACAACTGTATTTATTTTCCTGCTTGTCTTTAACCAGCACACTGTGAATCTTTCAAGGACTGTTTCTATTTGGCGTGAATTTACCTCTTTCAACAGACTTTATTGCTTCCTGTGCATTGAACTCAAGTTTAGATCAAAATTGTTAATGCATGGTTATTGCAAAATGTTTTTGCATAATTGTTTTTTAAATTAATGCTCCAACTTTTCAAGCCCTGGGATTATGTTGGGAACTAAGCTTGTATTCTAAAAAACAAACTCTTGGTTGTGAAGAAAAGCTTGGAAAAAAAAATCCCCAAAGGCTCCAAAACTACGATGTAAATGAAGTGTCCAAATGTAATGTATTTTATTTATATCTTGTTATAAAAAAAGGCCTTAAGGGCTTTAATGGAGCTTACATTTAATGCATGCCAGGTTCTTCTAAAATTGCTAGGGAGGATACCATGCACATTCAGTATTTTTATTTCTTTTGTTTTGTGTCTAGGCAACAGTATATGCCTTTTGTCTTAAAGCCATTAAAAATTATCAATGGAGATCTTGTGAGGAGTGGCAGTTTTAAGCCCTGTTGTTAGTGAAGTGTATCTCCAGTAAACCACCTATATCTGGTACACCTAGTGGCCTCAAGAAGCCACTCTCTTGTATTTACACGTGAGTTTTGATCTGGGGACAGATTCCTCAGTTTTTTTGAGAGCCAGTTCACATGTTTTCAATACTCTGCTAGATGCTAGAATTCTTCATAGCTGCTGTTTCCTGCATTGATCTCTTAAAGTTAGCTGATCAGTAATAAAAAGAAGTAGCGCAAGGAATTTCATACACATCGTGATGCCTGTTGTAACCATTGGCTTCCCAGCTTCACAAAGGTACAAATAATATTGACTGTCTACAGCTGGACATGGTGTTTCTGGAAGAGAGAATAGAACATGTGGTGAGACTTGGGTCCATGGGCTTGTGCTGGGCACTACAGTGGCAAATCACAGAATGAGTCACGTTGGAAGGGACCACACTGGGTCACCTGATCCAACCTTCCTGCTCAAATCACACTGCACAGGATTGTGTCCAGATGGTTCTGGGATATCACAAATGAGGGAGATCTCACACCCTCTCTGGACAGCCTGTCCCAGTGCTCGGTCACCTGCACAGTGAAGAAGTTTTTCCTTATGTTCAGAGGGAACTTCCTGTGCATCAGTTTCTCCCTGTTTCCTCTTGTACCATTGCTTGGAACCACTGAGCTGAACCTGATCCCTCCCCTGACACCCCCTTCAAAGACTGATAGATATTGATTAGGTCCCTTCTCCGTCTTCTCTTTTCACCTCTGAACAGGCCCAGCTCCCTCAGCGTTTCCTCATAAGGGAGATGCACCAGTCCCTTCATCACATTTGTTGCCCTCCACTGGACTCAGTCCAGGAGCTCCATGTTTTCTGTCCCAAGGAGCCCAGAGCTGGACACAGCACTCCAGATGCAGCCTCACTAGGGTTAAGTAGAGTGGAAGAATCACCTCCCTTGACCTGCTCTAAAGATCATTCCTCAAAAGATGTAAAAATTTTTCTGTTAAAGGTCATTCCTCAGCTCCCATATGGAGCAAGACCTTAAGGTAAAAAAAAAGCTGAAGGAGGAATTTAATACAGAGCTGAACTTTTGGGTAGTGTATTGAAAAAAAGTGTATGCACTGGCTTGTGCTAAGAACTTGTTTGTAAATACAGTGCTTTGTTTAATCCATAGCATTGGTAGTGTTTAGTTTACTCTCCCCACAAAGCTGACACACACGTGGCATTCTATTATCGTGGGACAGGGACCCATGTGCAGAGTCTCCTGGCAGACTTTACAGAATGTCAGTCAACCTCACTTGAGTCAGTCTCTTTATTCCCAAAAGCTGGAGCTGATGCTCAGGACCCTGCAGAAGTGCTGGCCAGAGGGGTGACAGCTGGGTGACCACCTGTGGAAATGGGCACTGGCCACAGCTCCCAGGACAAACACACGCAGCCCTGCAGCAGCACATTGTTCCCTGAGCCTGAGGCAGGGTATTCACACACTTACTGCTGGCAGCAGGGCTGTGTGGGCTTGCTGGGTTCTGAGGAAGGTGGCTGCTGTACACAGCTTGAAAAATTACAGCCTCTTCTCTTGGCCACTTGAGAGTGCACAAACATCCCAATTTGCCTACTTTCAAGGCAGGCAGAAGGTAGACTCTGCAAGATGCCTGCAGTGAGCCCTGTGGACTGGAAAGGCCTCCCATCTTTTTTTGGTGATTCAAGCAAGAAGTTTCTACATTAGAAACAACAATTTTAAGTGTTGTTGACATTTACAGTGAAGGTCTCCTCCGTTCCTTCACATAAATAACAGAGAAAAAGGATAGAATTGAGACTAAGGCTGATTCTCACTGTGTGGTCACTGTCTGCCTAATTTCTAACTATTTAGTTTTTCCAAATGTCTGAAAATTCCAGGGTCAACCTGAAGTCAATATGTACTTGTGTTCAGAGAAATCATGCAGTACTGAGCTGGCTTTTGAATCTTCCGATGTTATAAGGCAAAGTTGATAGAATATGTCAAGATAATTCAGGATTCTTAGATAAACGTAGTCAACTCCTCCTCTAGATGGGAGAAAAATGTGTGGAGGCTTCTTGCTTTGTTTTTATAGTAGAAGTGCATGCAGAGTGGTTGATAGATTAATGGGTTAAATAATCTCCCACTCTCCCCAGTGATCTAAATTCTCCATGACAAAAAAAAAAAAAAAAGAAAAAAAAAATCAGGCTTAGCTGCAGAAAACTTAAGTGGATTGCTTGCCCTGCTGATGTGTTTTCATGTAGACAACTTGGCTTTTCTTTTTCCTTGCAAAATTTCTTTCAGTCCTTGACTTCCAGGCAGTGGCTGTGCACAAATCCTGTTACTTGAACCAGGAGGAATTTTTCCTTTTAGTATTTGTTACGTGTACTTGCACCCATTATTTTCATTTAGTACATAGGTGTATAAGGCAGACTGTGTTCATCACCCCTTCTGCTTCCTACCCTGAAGAGAGCATGTCTCACCAATTGACTTTACATAATGCACCTGCTTTCCTGGTGCCCAGTCTTCTTTAGTCACAGCCTGGAGGTGAGCCCTGCTTTGTGTCCTGCAGGTCACTGATATCTGTGATAGTAATCTTTGCAGTGGTGCTTGCAAGTGATCCTTCACATAGCCCCAGATGTATTAAAAGATCCTGCTAGTGGTTCCTTATTGTTCCTTACTGCTTTGTGGTCTTGTGCAAGGTTGCAAATCAACCACAGCAACATGTGGTGATCCTTCAAACCTTTCCCCAGGAAAGTACAGAAAGTACAGTAACTCCTTCTGGAGGAGGTCTTGTCTTTCCATCCTAGTGCCAGCATCAAGGTGCAAGTGACCACCTTAGCAACAATGCAGTAGAGTTCCAGCTCAACCAGAAAGGTCTAGTGCCTGTCCCCTGCCCCAGCCATTAGCTTTTCCGGGCTTGTAGCTGCTGCTTCTGGCTTCCAAAAGAGGGCTAGACCAGATGAACTTGGTGCCACCTTCATTCCTGATGTGGGTGAGCACTTGCCAGTGCAGTGCTTTGTCTTTTATTGAGCTTCATTAAGCAGTTTTGAATAGTAACACTGAGATATGTGCAGCTTCCAAACTTTGTGAATGTCAGGTATTGTTGGACTGTGGGGTCTGCTGAAGAGCTATCTCCTATTTGTCTGTTCATAATCTGTACTGAATTCTTCATATTGTTGTTTGTTTTGTTTTTGTTCCATTCCATTTGCTCCATTCCAAATGCTGCCATATCCACTCCTGAAATAGTTCTATTTCATTCCTGAGCATTCACTAAGAAGGCATTGCTAATTTTCTGGCAAGATGAGTAAACCAGAATAATTTGAGTTCATCACTCAACTGTATTCTTTTAATGTTCTTTCTAAAATAGTCCATAGGATGGTCTCCAAGTAGTGCAGGGTGTAACTTGTGGGTGGTAGAGCAAACCTGGCATAACAAAAGCTTGGTAGATGGGAGGTTGCAGCCCTTGACATGCAATCCTTTGATCTCTTCTCTGAGAATGTGAGAAAACAACATCAGTAAAGTATGCTGCCCAGCAAAAGCCAAGGTGCGAAGCCGGCCGAGGAGAGAACTGTGGCAGGATGCCATTAGAGGTCACAGCAACCTACTGCTGTTAAGGCAGATTTAGGGGAATAATATTCTTGTTGGAGGGGAAGCCTGCTGCCTGTGCATCAGAAGAAATTCTTCAGATGAAGGAAAATTGAACACCACTATTTTGTTATCCAAGTTGCTTTTACCCTTATAAATTGCCTCATCCCTTACTCCAATTCAAACTACTATCTGAAAGTGATCACACTCCCCTGCTTGTAATGGTTGGCAGGTGCTGTCAGTGCTGCCACGTCAAAAACTTCCCCAAATCTCTAAGTAATTGTCAGACTTTTCTGTTTATCACCTTTGTGTGTCTGGCCAGCTTGTTGTCAAGTTCAAAGCTCTTTGGCACATGGGCTGCCTTGAGCTCCTGGGTTTATCCCACACATTTGTTCTGTTGCTGCTGAGGAAGGATGCAGTGGAGAAGAACAGAATTCTTTATGTGAAAGGGTCTCCCCTAACTGTGCTGATTGTAGTAATTAGTGTCTGCCAGGAAAACTGTTTGAGTTTGAGGTGAAAAATCAGCTGTTGTCAGTTTTCTTAATGTTTCTGTGCCATTTTTAGTCTTTTTGTAAAGAAATGAGACTTATTTGTTCATTTTGACTGGTGTTTCCTAAGAACTAGTTGACTGATATATTTAAGTATACTGGAGTTATTTGCAATCTCCCAAGCAAAGATGGAAGGGGACTAATAGTTCACAATCTTTTCCAGTATTAATGAAGTTCAGAGAAGCCATTTTCAGAATTGCAAAGGGAAGTGACTGAATGTCCGTATGGATCAAGGAAGATTCTCAGCTCATGGAATAGGAATCATTGCAGGTTACCAGATACAAAGAAGCTCTGTCTGACATATGAAATCCCTGATTTGAAAACAGTTAAATACTAGGAGAGAATTTCAGGGAAATAGATCTGTTTACTTTGGTTTTGTTCTCCCCTTAGGCATCTGCTTAAGACCACAGTTAGAGACAGGATTTGGAGGCAGATGGACTTTTTGTCAAACCAAGTACAGACATTCTGAAGTTACTGGTACATTTATAAATGCAGACTAGCCAGAGCCTTGCTGCTTCTTGGCCTTGGTTGGGCCATGGTAAAGGAGCTTGGACCTCTCTGGGGAAGAAAGGTGGAAAAATTAGGGACAAATGACAAAATCTAGAAGGAAGCAGACTCCAAAGTTTTCATGGCTGATAGAATTATTTATATGCAATCATTATGCTTCTGCAACTTAATGCATTTAATTTGTGTGTGTGCCTATGCTTGCATAATTTACATCATCTGCAGCATTCACAGGGTATCAGTGTAGGCTGTGGTTCTGTGGGCATTGCTTTATGCAATTATGGTGCTTTAATTGAAGAATGACAGACTGAGGAACCTAAACTGCAGCATAAAAAGCATCCATTTTAACCTGGTTCTATTCCTGCATCCAGTTCACCACTCAGCCACATAAAAGCTTTTCTGAAGGCAAGACGTGACAGTGATGCTGGCCTTTTCATGTCTGAAGTGTTTGTGAAACTGCCATCTCAGGGCAGTGGATATGAAATCACTGCTATAAAATGTACAGTGCTTGTTCCCTGTGACACTCTTGGTGCAAGGCAATTGCACACTGCAGCAGAATTTGACACATTTGTAACATGTCTTTGCAGTGTGTGTGAAGGTCATTGTCCAGAGAAAATAGCATTAATCAACTTTGTGTTCATTCCTAATGAGAACCTTTCAGTTCCTTCAAGTAACTGCTTCAGATGCTTTACACCACATTGTTTCTCATTTCCATTAGAAGTGAGAACTTGTTCCTAATGTCTTCTTCCTTTCTCCACAGATAATCTGATCAAAGCCATCCTGTCAGCAACCAAAGATTATCGTCTAACTCCAGCTCTTGACAGGTAAGATGAGACCTTCAGAACGGGAGTAGAAGTAATTCTTTTCCATATGTCTTAAATACATTTTGTTAGACATTTTTTGCCAGAAATTATTGCCAATACATTTGGATGTGGATGAGTAAGTCAGGAGCTGAAAACTGAGTGCTCTTTATAGTAAATCTGTAGACTCTGGAGACCTCTATTAAGTCAAACATAAGTAGAAAAAAGCATTTAGCTTTTGACTGTTTCCTTATCTTTTGTTTTTTCATATGTTGTTACAAGACATCCTCTTGCCCCATTTTCAAATAAGTAAATAGCAGGTTTTCAATAAACACTTTGCTCTTTTCCAGCCTTTCTGACAAAGCAAAGGGACTGGCGTATTTCAACAATGTTTTTCACTAATACCTCACTCTCAAAGTAGGAATGTTTGGTTGTGTTTACCAAGCCTGTGCTAAGATGAGCAGGATAGCAGTCACCTGAGTCCTGTGGTATTTGAACTGATGCCTTTAGAAGCAGCTCCTTTGATTCTTCAGTTCTGTTGTAGAGGTTGTTTCTGAAACTCAGTGGCATGTTTACAATCAGCTTCCCAATGATAGTCCTTCATACCTTCCTGTCCTTGCTTTTCTGCCATTCCTTCCATTTGTCCTGCAGGTTTGGTTTAGTGCTACTTCCCGGATTAGGGGTAGTTTTTTTTTTTTCAGAAGCTGTCAGAGGTTTTTACTCTGGGACATGAGCTCTTTTTGAAGTCCTGGTAATACTTCTTTCCAGTGCTACTTGACCCACACTGACAACACAGTTCCTGCTTTCTAAACACATGGGTTTTATTTCCTGGCCCAGATCCCCTTCTACCCACTTTTCATGACAAAATTCATAAGCTTTTCCAGCCTTTCTGTAGGTCTCCACATTTCTCATGCTGATTGTAGATCTTGCCTGCTGTAGTTGGGAGTTACTCTCTGTGTGAAAGCTTATTCTTAGTCTTGCACAGTCTGTGTGTTAATTTAGGTTTCTTTGAAGTTTGCCTTGCATCACAGCAGTGCCAGATAGGGTTAGCCTTCAGACTTTGGATTAATTTGAGAAATTATGTCCAGAAGGTAAAACTATTTTGCAAATGACCTTCTTAGAGATTTTGCTCACTGAGTCTCATCCATCTGGGGTTTATCTCAGTTCTGGTTGGAGAGTTAAGATTTTAATGTGTTAAAAAATCTGCATACAGACTCTTTCAGAAGATTGTTGATGTGTAATGAATGTTAATGACAGAGGGCAGGTGGGAGATTCTTGCAGTGAAGGTTAATGTAATTGTGACCCTTGCTGCTCACCTGTTTTGTGAGGAGTAGAATGTTTCAGGCTTTTTAAAAGTAATTTTGCAGGAGATTCTGAAACATAACCACTCTAGCATGAGCTGCTCACTTTGGTTTGTGCTCTTTATGATGGATTTGGTGCAGAAATAGGAGACATCTAACACTCAAGCCCCATGAAATGTATGTAAAATCCCTGAGATACCCAGTGCAAATGAGACCAGGGGAGCAGGCTAGACATTTATGTCTGTGCTATGCAGTAACAAGGTTTGGTGGTGTGTAAGCACGCGGGTATCCTGGGGAAGTACTATTTCCTTGGGAATTGTGACAAATCCATGTCGGTGGATGTTGGTCGTGTAGTACACATGCATCACAATCAAATATCTCCCAAAGCCCTTCCAAGTGAGCAGGTCTTCGGAAGGATAAAAGTAGAAGTGTGTATGAGAGAAAGGGACTCAAGAAAGCTTGGGATAGCAAGCTGCAAAGTGAGAGCCTAAAGGAGGAGGTGGATGGAGTTGCAACAGAGGAGTTATTAGGAGAAGGAGCTTGGGAGCTGTATGAGGTGTTAAGGCTGCCATAGTGCTGCTCTGGTAAAGCAGCTTGGTGAGCAGGGCACAGATGAAGACTTGGGTATCATTCCAGAAATGTTCTTCAGCTGTGGTCATCACTGAATTCCAGTACTGGCAGCAATGGGTATCTGCCATTTTGGATTCCTTAAAAGTTGGTTGAGAAAACTGGTGGAAGAAGGTTAGCTCCTTTCTCATCTTGTTTCAAGCTCCTAACAGTTGCCCTTCATGGCAGCACTTGTGTGCCTGGGGCAGAGCCTTGAGTTTAGCTACTCCCTTCCTGCTCACTGGTCAAGGAGAAACTCCAGACCTCTCCCCTTTGCTCAACACCTTGAAGCAACTGGAGAAAGCCTGACTTAGAGGACCTTGAAAGGTCCCTTGCAACCCAAACCATTCTCAGTTTTATGATAAAGGACTCAGAAAACGTGAGATGATTCCAATTTACAAATTTTTCTTTCAACCCAGATCGTTACAGTGACTTCACTTCCAGAGCTTCCGTCCCACTGAAGAGCTGTGTGGGCACAGAGCTGAAATGGCAGCAGGAGAGGCAGAGGCTGGGGTGGGTGGGGAGGGTAAGCACTGCCCAGCCCATTGAAAGAAGAGTTCATGTAGCTGTACACTGAAGGCAGCTTTCCCAGGGGAAGGGTGGGAGAGGCAGGAAAGGTGAGGTCAGAGCAGTGCGTGAGAGCATAGGAAGGAAAGAGAGGATTAGAGTTGTGTGGTGGAGGAGCTCTACACCAAGCCTTTGGTCTTGTTCCTACTCAAGCTTCTCCATTTCTGCCCTCCTTCACAAAGCTGGTCCTTTAGAAGTTGCATTCACTTGTCTCTCATAAGCCCTGGAAATTAACTCATTTGTTTGATTATTCCTGTGCTAAAGGGCATCCTGATGCACCTTTCCTGACACAATGTACTGACATGGTGCTGAAATGAGGCAAACGTGATCCTTCCGGGTATGCGTGCACTTTTCATCATCCCACAGCAGCTTTGCCAACTCACTTCAACTAATCCCTCCCTTGTGTTATAACTAGCAGCAGCTGGAGGGCATGTGAACAAAGGCTGTGGTTCACACCTGTAGCACAGTGTACATGGTGCTCTGCTTTCCTCATGACTCCTTATTGCAGCACCCGTTGTGTTGAATAGAGATCTGCTCCTGCTCCAGGGCACGGGGTAGGTAAAGCTGCAGTGATGTTCAGGAGAGTAGTTACAACTCACCCCTGAGCTTGTATGGAAAAGTTTGGAGGTCCAGGAGACTTTCTCTAGAACCACTGACCTCTTCCTTCTGAGCAGGCATGTCTTTCTCCCTAACACAGATGTCAGTGGGCCTCATCTTAGAAGCTTCTTGCCCTCCACTGGCTTTTCCAGGCCCACTTTTATTGCTGACATCTTCACTGTTTGATTTAGTTCCTCCAGTGGCCTGTCCTTTATTCTGCTAATGGATTAGGGCTTGGTTTGTAATTCCACAGCTCATCTGCTGGCTGGACTTCAGTGGATTTTTGAGTTACATCTCTGTGGTGATGACATGTAAATTTCCTATGAAAAGACATAAATATAAAAACCTAACTGACCCTTTTTGTATTGCCTCCATCTGGTAATGAAAGAAAACTGAGAGTTTGAGCTTATAACTAAAACAGTCTTTACTAATGCAGTGTATTACCCAAACAAGTGAGGAAGGGTTTTGATAGAACAAGAGAAGTGTTTGTGTCCCTCTGGTTCAGGTTGATAGCACCCATTTAAGTAACAGCAGCCAAATCAAACCAGAATATATTAGGCTTCCTTAAGCACCAGCTACCCTAAAGATGTATTTTTAAATTATTCTATCTTTCCTCAAAGCCTTCAGGTCCAAAGTTGCATAAAGAAAGGCTTTGTGGTTTTTCTCCCCCGACAAATCCCTAAAGCACTTTGATAAGAGAGAAGAGGAAATAGGAATTGCTACAACACATACATGTGTTTACAGTTCTATATTGTTCAAGAAAATCCTGCTTTTCGTGTAGATGAACTGAACCTTGGAGTATCTGTGTCAGGAGTCTGTACATCTGGCTGCAGCTCCCAGCTTAGGGCTTTAGGGAGTGTCTGTTGTGGGAAGTCCATGACTGTCCTTCATACCACCCTGATAGCAAACTGAAACATGGGCTATGTCTGATGTGTTCGGTCCTTGAGCTCTTCTGGAAGAGAAATGGGGCTTTGACATACTGTGTAAGCAAGCACAAAGGTGTTTGCACACTTCTTTGTGAAGAAACAATTGAGCTGTAACTGATGCTGCTTGCTCTGTGTATTTCTTCACCCAGAAACTTGCCTGGAGCCAGCAATGACTGTGCAGGTTTCTCATGCTTGGGCACAATCAGTAGACAGAGTACATTTGAAAGAAATTTTAGCTGTTAGAAGATCAAAGATGAGACCTTAGGGTCAGAAAGTTACTAATGAAACATCTTATCTGCAGACTTAAGGAAAAAGGAAAATGCATGAATGTATTTAAATATGTCAGAACCAGGAGGGTAGAAGAGTGGTTCAGGCATGAAGCTAGGCAAAAGTGATTAACCTATCAATTAGAGTGAGTAAGGCTGAGCCATTCAGTTAAGTATTTGTTTCAGTTTTGGGTAAAGATAGAAAGATGTCTCAGTTTACATCAACAGTGAAATACTTTGTGATTTTTTTAATAAGTATCTACAAGGTTAATAAATGACAATTATATGTCTTTTAAAGTCACTAAGCACTGAAGAGTGTTTAAAGAATTCAATAAAGAATTGCTATTACTGTTTGCTTTTTAGCCCTTCTTGGAATGTTTGATAGAACAGAAAATGTTGTCCCATTCCTGGAGAAATATGGTAGCTGTAAGTTGATTAATTTGGTTTTGCAGGAAAAATCCTGCAGAGAACAAAGCCAGAATGACAGCATAACTGATGTTATGCTACTTTGGGTTTGTGGAAATTAAATCTTGCCATGTAGAAGATATATTTTTAGATTAACTAGAAGCTTGAATGGTAAAGGTAAACTTTCAGAGGCACGCACTAGTTATTTGTCTCAGTCCATTATGTTCTGATTCTGTACTACACCATTTAGAGGTATCCTTTTTAGGAATAGGATATATTACACAGCTTTCAAAAGTTATTGTCACAGTTGAGAATTAATCCTATAGTGACACTTCTAGTGTAACCCTGCTGGCAGGTGTTCACAGGGACTAAAACCTGGAGTAAATGTGAAATTCCACTAGGAAAATTTGCCAGAACCAAAGACTGGGAATGTAACAAGCAGGAGGGCCAAGTCAGTCTGGACTATTTTGTTGCATCCTTCACTGGAGCCAAATCAAAAATCAGGCATCACAGAGGTAACAGTGCAGCTCATGTTTACAAGATAAGGATTATATTCTACAAACCAATGACTGTAAGAAGGGGATTGGTATGATGTAAGTAAAATCTCTGTGTAAAAGGCACTCTGCCTTGAGCAGCATTACTTCTGCATGCTGGTATTCCAGAATCAGTACTTTGAAGATCTGAGAAGTTGAGAATTTTTCAGGGAGGTACTGCGTGTGTGACTCAAGACCTAGAAGAGTTTACATAATGTGCAAGATGTGATGAGCTCACTCCAGTTTGTATGGTCAAGAGAAGATTAGGAGTGGGGTTTGATCAGTCTGAGTCCTGTGTGGGAACAGGGCCATGAGGCTGCTAGAACAGCTTTGGCTGGTGGAACTGGTTCTTTGATGTCATGTGCAGCAGCTCGTGCTCACCAGTCTGTCCTGTGAGAGGGAAATGTTTATACACAGTGCTTTTTCAGTAAGTGGATCCCATGCAGATGTGGAAGGGACTACTGACAGTAGATGGTGCTTTAATTTGGCAGAAAAGTGAAGAAAGCAGTTAAGTAGTTTGAGGTTGAAACAAGCAGATTTGTATTCAGAATTGGTAAGAACATCCTAACAGTAAGTGGGAAGAGGATAGAGTGGAGTGCCTGGAGCTTGCAGCTTGCTTTGGCTTTCAGCATGGTATTCTTCCAAACAGAAAATTCAAAAGAAGTTATAGCTGTGAGAGACAGCTGAGTAGAGAAGGTACAGTATTTCACCTAGCAGTCTGTTGTTTAGGAGGTCAAACTTTCCTGACATAATCATCAAAAGAGTGTATTTCCTTCTGAAATATCACTTGGCCAGAACTGAACTATGTCTCTTTCTCCCTCCTACAGCACCTTTACCTTAAAGGTTTTAACAAAGCTTTACCATCTTGTCACTCATTTTGGTGTACTTAGGACTGACTCTCCCTTCCCTCTTTGTCACAATATACTGCTTGAACCAGAGCTTGTGTCTGATTTCTCCTTGTTGCCAGAACTGGGGTTTTTTTGGTTTGGTTGGGTTTTTTGGGTTTTTTTTTGTTTGTTTTTTGTTTGTTTTTGTTGTTGTGGTGGGTTTTTTTGTTTGTTTGTTTGTGGGGTTTTTTTTGTTTTTTGCTATGTCATCATCTATAGAATTCTTTCTCTATTGTGATTTGATTATCACAAACACACATGCTTCTTCAGCCCTTGGGGACACTGGGCTAATATATTCATTTGCATGAGGTAGTTTTTTTCTTTTGGAAAGGCTTGGATCTGCAGTGGAACTTTATTTGGGCAGGGGAAGCTGTTCCTGAGCATTTCTTGGTGCTGTTAATTCTGCACATGCCTCCAGCTAGCAACTTTGTCAGCAGAGTGACCTTCACTGGTTTAGATGAGTCTTTTGAGTGCATTCCAGCCCTGCTCTTCAGAAGGGGTCCCCATATAAGCAGAGCTTTCCTCATGCTGGCTCTTTAGACTTTTCACAGAGAGGACAGCCTAGAAGCAACCAGTTGACTGTGCCTGGGACTAGGAAGGCAGCCTAGTTCAGGGATCTGCTCCAAACAACTGATTGCCTTGGACCCTTTCCGAAAAAGGCTCTGCAGACACGTATTCCTTCAGTGAACTACCAGAGATGGAGGCACATTGCCAGAAGAGCCAGCTGCATTTGGGATTAGATGGCTGGAAAGAAGTCCTTTCTCTGTCTTCAAAACAAAATCGCTTTTTAACATCTGCTGCAGAGAGTTCTCGTGACTCGGGGTTCCACGAGAAACTGTTCTCTCCCTTCTCTTTCCTGTTTCTTTGTTAATTAAGGTTATTTTCCTTCCCTTTCCTCATCTATTGTGTCTCCATATATGTTTTCTACTTGATAGGCATGGGGGGTGTCTTTTTTTCTCTCAATTTAATGTTTTTCTGTCTCTGGAAGTCTCACAATAACAGCAGCAATTTTGCTCTCAGCAAGGTGAGCACACCCTAGATAACCTGGCAAGATCTGCCTGCACTCATAAAATTGCTTGGAGAGAAGACTTCCTCACTAAGCCTTTGGTTTATTGTTATTTCAGTGCTGAATGAATTATGAGATGGTTCAAGTAAACAGATGGGTTTGATTCAAGCCCATCATACCAGGGGTGTGGGGGGAGAGGAGCTGCTTGTCCTGACAGCTCCTCTCATTAGGCCACACGTGGTGTGAGGTGTTGAAAGCAGTTTATCACGTGTAGTGCCTGGGCATGAAGAGGTGAGCTGGGGATCAAGTGTATCTCGGTCCCCCTATTACTTCTTAATATTTACAGAGGTTTCCTGTAGTTCTCAGATGCATGCAGCCTAAATATGTGCTCTCTGTGTGTTTGAAGTTCTGTTACAAAAATCACTTCTCTCTGTTTCTTCCACAGTCTCAGCTGCCGGCGATGTATTATTGTGGGAAATGGTGGAGTACTTGCAAATAAGTCATTAGGGTTAAAAATTGATGACTATGATGTTGTTGTCAGGTGAGTGTTTGGCATTACAGTTCTTGTCACATATTCAGTTTCTGTATCAATTCATTCCATATGCAGGCAAACTTTAACCTATACTAGTGACAGTATCCCTTTGTATGGAAGCATTAACTTACAGGAAGGGTAAAAATAGACATGAGCCTAAAAAGGTTTGTTACAAATGATGATCACATCAAAGGGTAAAGGCATTCCTCAAGCTTTCTGTTTTCCACAGCTTCTTGGGAATGTGGTCTCTTGTATGATATCACTTGAACGTTCCCTTCATAGTTCCTTTCTAAAATCTGCTGCTTTTATGATGCCCTTAGGTAGTGAAGCAGTAATTCACACTGTTGGATCTGCTCCCAGATATATCTGTATGGTAGCTCAGGAGAGTATTATTGGTCATACACTTGTAGCATTCTCCAGGAGCTGCTCACAGATAGGATGGGCAGGACTAAGTATGGTGCAGCATAGTGTGTTAGGAAGCAAGAAGCATCTATAAGAGAGTACCCAGCAGTGATTAAACACCTGCAAGTGTCCCCTAGAAACTGGCAATACTCTGACTATGTGTCACTGCAGTTGACAATGTTGAATAAGGCAGCAGAAGCAGAGTGGTGGGAGTGCAAAAGACCACAATCAGAGTTAGGACTTCTTGCTTTTGCTGAGGACCTGGATCATTGCCATCTCAGAATGCTTGAAAGATGTGCTGATATGTGAAATCACAGGTCTAGTCATAACTCTTAGTAATAAATCTGTCAAGTCAGGGAGGTGTTCTGGGTGACTGGAGATTAACAAACATAATACCTGTACTAATGGAGAGTGAGAGAGTGGGTGTAGGAGGGAGGGAGGGAGGATGTTCTCTAGGGAGCTACAGACCCATTAGTCTGACCTGAAAAAAAAATGAAGTTTTCTGTCAGGTTTTGAGTCATGAGTAACAAAATATTATGATGGTAAATAATAAAAGTGGGATAAACTGCAGTGTAAGTTTATAAAACTGGTTTAACAAAGTCTAAATTGGTAATTTTTTTCTTAGTAAGATAACTGATTTCATATTAAAAGAAATGTGTTTGATATAATCTCAGTTTTAAACAACTTTAAGATGTGGTGGCAAATAAGGTAGAAGAAAGACCAGGATTAATAAAAGAATTTAAGACAGGTATTATTTAGCATGGTCTCTATTCTCTCCCATGCATAAGGAAAGAATAGGACATACAGAGAGAAGTAAATATCCTCTAACTCCAGACAAAAAGACCAAGAGAAGATCCCTTTCAGTCTTTGGTTCCTGTGAGTGGTTCCCTGCTGGAACACAGGGATGGCTGTTCAGATCTGGACAAAATTTTTACAGCCCTTCTCCTAGTTCATCCAACTATCAGTTGTTAACAAAGAACTCTTACTTCTCGTCATAGTCGGATGACTTGTAGTTATTTCAGCTGAATTAAAATGGAGTTTATAGCCTTTCCTTGGGCTCAGATTGTTCAAAAAGTAGCAAAAGAACAGTTTCAATCCATCTGGACAAAGCCACCCACTAAGATTTACATCAGAAAGGCCACTATTTAATTTCCAAAGGAAAAGTTCAACTTTTTCTCTCCACATCAGTAAATCTATGTCAGTTTGCAAGCTGAGAGCATAAGAGGGCAGCTAAGCACCTGTGCTGTTGGTGGGATGGATAAAGGAGAGAGAAGTCAACTGTAAAGGTTAAATGAAGCCAGGTGCTTGGATATGTATCCAGCTGCTTGCTTTATTCCTGTGGAAGCTGGGGAAGTCCCACGTATTATAACATCCTTTTTCATACACTGCAGAGCTCCTTTGAAGGATGATATTTGGGACTTAGGGAGTGAATTTTAAATGAAAAACTGTGGTACCTTTGTGGACAAAGGAGTGATCCAACAGTATATGAAGTTCTTTGATGCCTCATGTGTTACCATATGAGGATTGCTAATTGCAGCAAGAAATTTTGCTCTTTGCAGTGAAGATAGTCCAATTCAGCTTTGTCTAGAAAAGTTCTACAAGATCTTGGAGTGAGTTACTATTTTTCCTTAACTAGACATTATCTGATTTCAGTGCAGATGTTATTCCCAGCTGTCACACTATTTACCCGGCAGTAAATACACCAGTCAGTCTCTGAAATGCCTCCTTAGAATAGTTTGCAGACCGGGCAAAAATAATTGTATATCAGAAATTCCTGGTTAGAACCAGATAGGGATTCACCTGATCGTGATACTTGAGTGGTATCTGAAAGAATCTTTATGGTGCCAGGGTTAGGAGTCTCCATATGTAATCAGTGAACATAGACAGAAAAAGACTCTGGAACTTGTTGTGGAGAAAACTGCATGTCCATGGGCAGTACAAGGAGGCCTGACATCCTAACTGAGGTTTTCCAAGATTTAGCTGCGTTTATAACCACCAGTACATCCTGCCTGGGAAGGGGTTCGAGCTGTGGGGTCTGCACCTTTGTGGACATGGGCTGTGGCTGCCAGAACATTCCCTGCTCCGTGCCCGCGCTGCCCCAGGACTTGCTGCTGCTGGCTCCATCACTGTGGCTCCAGCAGCAGCTCACACTCTGGCCCTTTGCTGGAGACCTGAGTTCACTTCACTTGGGAAAATTGTTTGATTTATTTCCTGTCTAGATACAAAGTAGGGCTCCCAAGTTTTGGGAGCGTTAATAAAGTAAACGGCGAAACAGTGAACCCAGCAGTTGGGGATGGGAAAAACCCTGCCAAAGAGCTGTACAGTGCCATTTGAAACAACTGCTGACACTTCCTCATCCTAAAGAAAGCAGATGAAAATATGTAGAACTAGCTTTCTTTGCAGACTATTGATAGTATTGGTAGTATTCTGTTACTTTTAGAGCCACATGCTTTTCTTTATATAAGGTCATCTGCCCCAAAGAGACACAACACCTTAAAGTTTTAATGCTGTCCACCGAAGAAGTGAGTGATGTTTGAATGTGCCAGCAGCAACAGAGGAAAAAGCAAGGGTTCAGGCTGGCTGGGAGCATTGTACTCAGGTCTAATTCCTCAAAGTCAGGCTACAAAAGGTTTATAAACCATGGGAAAAGACTTAATCTGCTGTATTAATTGTGGTGGTGCTGATTCTTAAGTTGTTTTCCCTTTAATATTTTATTCCTGATTATAAAATAAGTATTTTTGCTAAAAATACCTAAGAATCTGTTCCTCTAGATTTTTAATATAATTTCAGATTTTATAGCGATTTTTACTCTACTTAAAGTTTTCCAATGTAAAATGCTTACCCAGGCTGAAAAAGACAAATCCAGATTCCCATTAACATTCCTACATGGCAAAACTTGCTGTCCATAAGCACTTTGCAGTGTATTGAACTACACCAAGTCAAGAAAGCTGCAATAACTCAAGAAGGCAATCCTGTGTCTTCAGAGGCTGCTGTTTGAAGTCAGCAAGATTTGTATTGCAAGTTACATCAAATTTCCTCAGCTTTGGGTTTTTTAGTTTTGCATATAAATTTGGAAAACTTTAATGTCATGAAAATCACCATTGCTGTTCATGTCCAAGCAGTTTGCTTTGTCAAGGAAAAAACTTTGTTCCTGAGAAATGTTTTAACAAAAGCACAGCTAAATACGTAGCATCTCCTTAGAAATCTACATGTGCTTGGGGACACCAAGCACAAAGCTGTGTGACTGCGTGAGTGTTCTCAGAGTGGGATGCACTTCCACAGCAGAAAGCTTTCTTGGAAAGCCCAGCCTCCTCCTTTGTGTTGACATTGCAAGGCAACTCACCCTCCTGGATGGGCCAGTTTGGGGAATTCAACCAGGTGTGGATTTTTTTTGAGAATTATTAGTTGGCTTATTTCCCCATACAGCCTCACTGCAGGTAAGGTGAGTGGTGTAAGCTCTGGGCTGGGGTTGGAGAATGAGACCATTTTCAGTTTGTTTAAACTGATGAGGAGCTGCATCATCTCTTTCAGCACAGCCTTACAGAACCCAACTAACACATCACAGGAGCAATAGGCTGTTAAAATATTAATGCTTAGTTTGCTACTCTAAATGTGCACGGATAATATTTTTCACTTTCCTTTTCGAAAGTCTCCAACCTATTTAAATCACAGGAGTTGATATGCAGGAATGGTTTGCATTATATTAAATTTTAGAATTTATGTAGCTTCTAATTAAGCTGTTGTCACTTGGTACAAAGCTCCATAAGTGTTTGTGATGAAGAACTGCAAGAGTTAACATTTGCTACTGCAGCAGCTGCTACAGGAAGCCCTTGCCCAGCAGTGATTGCTGTGTAATAACACACAGGAGGGTAAGTGGGAATCTGAGTGTAAGTGGGAATCCGTGACAGTGTCTACTCTGGTTGCCCTGCAGGCTGAACTCGGCTCCAGTGAAGGGCTTTGAAAAAGATGTGGGTGGCAAGACAACACTCCGGATCACATATCCTGAAGGTGCAATCCAGAAAATGGAGCAGTATGAGAAGGATTCCCTGTTTGTTCTGGCAGGATTCAAATGGCAGGATTTCAAGTGGCTGAAATACATTGTTTACAAGGAAAAAGTGGTAAGAACGCTGTCAGCTGACACTGTGAAGGTCACCTAACTAATAACGGTGGGCAAACATCATATCACCATCATATCTGCCACATTTTGGTCTGAGGAGAGTTCCACTCGGTGTCCTGCTGCATTTAAGTGAAGACTTTGTTAACGTACATGGACTTCAGCTTTAATTAAGTATGTTTTACATAAGACATCTCTCTGTAATCTGTTGCATCACAGAAGAGGCTTGCTATTCTAGATTGTTAGTGTATACTGTGAACAACTAAATTAATTTTTAGTTACCTTAAAGAGTATTTAGAAGGACCAGCTTTTGCATGGATTTTATGGAATCTTAGGTTTTAAGAGCAGAGGAAGGAAAAGAGCAAAGAGAAGGGGAAGAAATGGGAGTTTGGGGGCAAGATGTGATGTCACAGAAGGGGAGGAGGAGACAGCAGCAGCACAACTTGTTGAAAAGGCTACAGTCAGGATTAATGTGACCTCCTAAATAGCACAGGCCATTATGTTTCGCTCAGTTACTGAGATTCCTGATTTGTGTTTGCTTAAAGTATCATCTAGAAGAACAGTGTCAAGTCTCATTTTAAAACACTGAAGTGGTGGATACACTGCTTTCCGCCTGTAGAAATTTTACCCCATGGTTTGCATGAGTGCCCTTCTGAAGCACCATTGACCTGTTAGTAGTCAGGGTTGCTCTCTTTCATTTACCAACCCAGAATGGAATCAGGTTGTAATCAATGACTTCTCATTCAGTAGATGGCTTTTCTGTCAGGAAATCCCAAATAAATAATGGGTATAGTTCTTGTTTTGCAAATTTTAGATATCTGTTTTCAAGTGTTGCTTAATGACTTTTCAGCAAATAAGAAGACAAATGGGTTATCATTCAGGAGATGGCATATTATATTGTATGTTTAGAGACAGAGAGAGGAGGTTGGCAGCTCACCACATACAGAACAAAACAGTCTGGGAATATAATTGTGTACAGTTGTTACAGAGAGGGCCTTAAGGGCTTATACTTTGCTCTTGTCTAACACCAACTTGCAATTATTTTCTTGCTACCAGACAGATGAAGTTACCTGTCAGCCTCTGGGCAAGCACAAGTGGGCTTTCGTAACATGAATAATTGAGTCAAAAGTAATTTTCTTTGCTTTATGTCAGGTTCTTGTTCCTCATTCAGGGAAAGGGAAGAGTCCTGGCAGTGTCAGTGCCCTGCAACTCAAATGCAGTTGCAGGGACTCCTAGTGTTTAGATCGAAGCTCAAAGGATGGGTTGGTTTACTTCAAAGCAAATTGAATTTCCACTTGATGATTGCAGTCAAGTCATCATCACTAGATTTTTGGGTGGTATCCCCTGCTCTTGGAAGGATGCAGCAAATAGTCTGTTAAAACCTGCTAGACTGGGGAGAGTGACTGCAGTTCTCTTAACCGAATGCTTCAGCACCCAGCTTGGCAGAGAGCAGAAGGAATTTGAGCTTTGTGCACTACTTCAGTGTTCTTATGATCGGCTGCTTCTCCTTCAGTTCTTCAGAATAACCACTCTGAGGTTTTTCCAGTTCTTTTAGGTTGTGTTTTCCAGATCTCTTAACTCCTGTTCCTCTTTTGAATGCTTGTAGTTAATTCTTCTTTTTCTTAAAGAGCAGTGCCCAAAAATGTACAGACTACAACAAAAAGGAGGAGCAAATAGATAATTCATTAACCTCAAAGTTCATTCTTTTTGCATCCACTGTTTTGATGGCCTTTTCCACAGTGGCATGGAACTGAAGGTTAGTGTCGGGTTCCTCGAGGAACTCGAGGTCTCAGGAAGACTTGGAGACTCCAGGTCTCAGGAAGAATTGGAGAGCAGTCACTTCCCCACTCTACACCCTGTGCTTGTGCTGTTGGCTCCTTGTGCCAAAGAGCAGCACTGTGCACTTTTCCCTACTGATCCTTTCTTCCAGAACACTCCTCCAGTATGCCAAGTTCCTTTGGCAGAGCTTCCCAACATACCTGCCATTCTTTCCAGATTCATGTCCTCTGCAATTTAATAAACTTCTTTAAATAAACTAAAAAAAAAAATACTTTTTGCTTCATCATCCAGGTTGATAATGAAAACACTAAGCAATGTTGGTTCTTAGGCAGACCCCAAAGTATTAATACCCTTCCGTTCCTCGAGTGAGCTCACTGAACCTCCTGGATAGTTTTTTGGCCACTTCTGAGCTTGTATCACAGTTGTATCATCAATACTGCTTTTAGCATGTTTGTGGAAGTGATCTGTCAGAAGCTTTACTGAATTCCAGTTCATGTCTTGCTTCTCCCCTACGATATTTTTTTGTCTGTAAAAATATTTTTTTTAATAACTCACTCTTGACAAATCCACCTGGGTTGCTACTCACTCTGCTATTTTTTTTCAGGTGCTTACAAATAATTAATCCTGCTATTCTGGGAATTGAAATCATAATTAATATCTCTTACCTTTTTTGGCACATTAAAGCTAAGCACTACTTTTGTCCCTTTTCAATCCTTTGACCTCCTACCTGTTCTACACAAGTTCCCAAAGGGAATCAATGCTAATTCTTGAGGCTGCTGAGCCAGTTCATCGAGTACTTTAGGATTCAGTCCAGGTGACTGGAAAACATCTGTCTTGTGCTCTCTTATGCTGTAGTCTGATTTCTCTCTACTTGAGGCTGAAATCTTGCTGTCACTGGCTTTAGTTGCAAGCAGGTGGCTTGCACAGCTGCTTTTTCTAGAGGAAGCCAGTGCAGAAAGTGCTGTCTCTTAGGAATGGAGGACTAGCAGTGCTGTGGGAATAGCACACAGGCATCTGTTTGTTCTGGTAGTGAGTGTTAGTATTTACATCAGTGTGTGGTTAGTTCAAAATGACAAATTCCTGCCCAGTGCTCTCTGTGTGCCAAGAGTTTGTTTCTCTCTCTGCTGGTTTTCCAGAGAAGGGGGAGTTTGTTCCTTTCCTGGATTTATCTAGAAGCACTTGCATGGCCTGAGAGCTCTGTGTACCACTGCTGCTTATTCCTTATCTGACATCTTGCAGATGGACATCTGCAAGACTTTGTCCCTATTGCAAGCCAGTGGTTACAGTCAGGAGTCTGACCTCAGGCTGGAGAAAAGAAAAATGGAAGCATTCTGCTGAAGAACACAACTGCTGTGGAGGTCAACACATTCCTCAAAAAAATGGGCTGATCTCTACCCTCTGATGTTGCCTTTGTGACTGTTGATGGCAACTGCACGTGTCCTTGGTACAGTCACAAGTGGGTTATGAGACCTTCTGAATTCCTTCAGGCACCTGGAGCAGCTTGGACCTGCTGGACCAGAGATTCCGGGCCAGGTACTGGGATCCTTGCTTAGTCCTCTCTTGAGTAAGTGAAATCAAAGGGACCTTATCTGAGAAAGAGTAAATGGAAGGTGAGTGGCTATTTATTGCTGGGTCAGTGGTCAGATAAGCTTATTCTCTCTGCAGCTGAGAGGGATTTGCTCTGTGTTGTGTTAGTCTTTTGGCAGCACTTGCATATTGAGGTAGGGATAAGTGCTGTGTAGAGAGGAGGATTTTCAGGAGATGTTATAAGGAGAAAGAATCAGTGTGATGCAAAAGCAGCAGCAGAACAGTGGGGCAGGGAATTTTAAGTGTTACATACAGTCTGGTGCAACAGCCTCCCAGATACCTGTGTGATGCTTTAGTGCCCTGGGAGACTACATCCAGAAACAGGAGCAGTGGAATATGGACCTAAGGAAACGTAAAAGGTCAACTGCTTTTTATTCACACTAAACCAGAAGTATCTGGAAGCAAGTAAAAATTTGAGAGAAAACATTAGTCGGGAAAAAGGACAGGTTTGGCTGAATGTTCACTGTCAGCAGCAAAACAAAGACAGTCTCCATCACAGAGTTCCAGCTGAGCTGGCACGCCAGGTTGAAGTCTTGTAGGAAGTTAGAGCACGTAGTGTATCACCAGAGAATGTAGACCTGCCTTTAAAAAGGGGAAGGGTGAGTGAATCTGAGTGACTAAAATGCTGGTAACCTGATTTCAGTCATTTGACAAGCATTAGAATAAATTAAAGGAGAAAAGCATTGCACTGCTTGCAGCTAAAAGGAGTATGGGATGGAGAAAGGTGTCATGGTTAGCAGAGGGAAGTATTGCACCATGCTAGCCTAATAAGTCCTTGTACAAGTGGAAAGGAAGTGGGTTGGAGTCCCAGAGCCTGCAGTTCCATGAACTTGTGGCTATTGCAGAAGGGTCACAGATGTGAGCTTTCGTGCATCTGTGGTGACTGGTCTGGCAGTGCTGACTTGGAATCATTGTTGTAAGAGTCTGTGATACTTCCAGGCACCCCTTTGCTGGTGAAATGTGCTGCCAGTGCATCCCCAGAGGGGGATTACTCATGGACAGTCACTCAGAACAGCTACACTTTCTCCTGGACAATTTTTGTCAAGAGACATAATATATATATAGTGATCCACCCCACTGCTTCCCACTGCTTGTACCCTCCTGCATCTGCCTGGGTCTCTCAGTGACAGAAACTCTTTCTGAATACACCCAGAGGAATTGCAGAGGGGTAGAGGTTTGGTCATATATTGCTCTTCTTAAAATAATGGTCAAAAGCTGAAAGTTTCTCTGTTGCACAGAGAGTAGATGCTTCCTGAAACAAACTGGAATTTACAAGCTCCAGATATGCAAAGCAGCCATCTCAGCCTGGTACTGAGGCCAATTCCAGGGTGGTTTCTTGGCTGTAATTAGTGAATTAGAGGGAGTTCTCTTGCAAGGGCTCACATCCCTCAACATCTGGCACATGGTAATAAAGCAGCCAAGTGAGGGCAAAGGTGCCACTAGAAATTGGCAGCTCGCAAGCTTCCTGCTTATGTGGTAATGAGCCTGTGGATGATTCCAGTGGGAATCTCTGCAGCCTTTGCCAGGAGGAGTCACTTGTGCAGAAAGCGCCTGCAGCACCTGGAAGTTCTTTTTGATAGTGAAAGTCATAGGAGCAAGTGAGCACCTGCCTGTGAGCAGGGCCAGGCTAGGTTGTTTGTCCCTTGCAGGGACATGTCTGACAACTGGCAGTGGTGTTGGTCACACATCAGTGGTGCCCAAAAGCCATCGTCCTCCAGCAGTGGGCATGACATAACCCCTGCTCCTGTGTCACAGCGCGTCCTGTGTCACAGCACGTGACTGCTGCTTGCAGAAACCTTGTGGATGTGGCACTGGGGAAGGTTTTATTTAACTTTTTATTGGGGAACTACATTATTGTATTAAGCCAACAGCACACTCCTAGTTGTGGTAATATGTGTGTTATGATACCTTCCTGGTGCAATCAGTGAGTGCTGCTGTGCTGGAGCCAAGGCCGGACTGCTGCCAGCACTTGTGCTGTCTGCTGAGCTTTTGTTTAGAGCTCCTCTTCTTCCATTAGTTAATGGCCTTGTCATGCTGGATGTTTGCTAGGGCAGCCTGTGAATGTCACAGCCCTGTGGTTCACTGTGGATTTCTCAGATTAAGAAACAGCCTTGCCTGTGGGTTGGTTTACATCCTAAACCAAACCTTAGGAGCCATCATGCTCTTCCTGTCATCTTCAGGAAAACAGTGAGGCTGTGAATCTGTTGTTGCTGTCCCATCCCAAGGAAAGCTTCATTCACATGTGTGTATTTTCAGCTTGTTTGGAACTTGAGACCAGCACTTGAGCAGGTGGTTTCTCTGGGTGTGCACTAAGGAAGGAGAATCTGCTTTTTTCAAGGCTGTCCCTTGCCTTTGCTGACGAATGGAGTGGCCACTGCTACTGGCAGATTCACTCCAGAGTTTACTTTTGAATAGCAAATATTTTCTTCCCCTTTTCTCCTCCAAGGGGCTTGCTTCTTTAAATGTCTTGTGTACAGTGGGTCTTTTCAGGTTTTAAAGAACTCTGAGGAAGATGTGGGATGATTCTTGAGACAGCATTCTAGTTTGGTGGAGCTGTAAATCCACTATTGGTTTTCTTAATGCATTGTGAATGCAAAGCTTGGTTACAGATTTGTGGTTCCTCATCCTGTGCCGAAACATAGCTTCAGCCCATCTGCTTAGAGATGTGCCTGGGTGGGCATTGCCTTGTGACCTCTTGCTCTCTTTGGACTCAGCTGAAAGGGAACAGAAGCTGCTCCATCATAAATGAGAAAAGCTTTCCAATTGAGAAGTCAGGTTGTTTGATTTCTTTCGCAAATTTGAGTTTTCACCTAAATAGCTATTTATAACTAATCCCTTCAGAAGTATAATTTAGGAAGGCATGGCTGGTGAGTAAGGCAGCCAGCCTGCTCAAGGGACGTGATGAGGCTTGCAGTGAGGAAGAGGCAAGAAAGCCTTTTCAGTGGTGGTTGTTCTGTGGTCCTAGCACATGTTTTAAAAACCATTTCCACTCACAGATTGTGGGGGAATTCTAGGAGGAATTGTAGCAGGGAATACCTTACCACACCATCCAGATGCTTCGGTGCCTCAGTCAAGGCAACTGAACTATGACTAAATGTTGAAGCACAGAAAATGCTTTGTAAGAAAGTGAAAACATGAGGCTGACTTTTCTGGCTCCTACCAAATCTCTGACTGAGAAGATGAGGTGGGAGAATCTCTGTGATGCATTCTGTGGAGAATATTCCATAATTCCTTGCCAGAGAGTAGCTGGAAGTTAGTTTGTCTTTCTGGTGTGATTGTTTTGACATAATTGTTTGGGTTTTTATAGGTTTTGATCTCTCTGGCTGTGTAGAAGGTTAGTCCAATACTGCCTGCAGGGTTGTCCTGACATGGTCAGGAGCTTTTTCACCATTTCAGTGCATTGGTGGGAATGGCCCAAGGGAACCATGGAACACTTGCATATGAAAAAAAAAAAAAAATCCTTCTCTGTGACTGGCATAGGAGATCAGAGCAATTTCCAGAAGAATTAGGGAGAAGTATGAACACTTGTGCCCTATGAGAGAAGGTACGCCAGTTTTTTCCAGTTCTGGTTAGAAGAGAGCCTGGAAAATATGTAGATGTTCCATATAAAATGTTCCTGTTGACCAAGAGAGGGAGAAAATTTTATCTGTTTATTTTGTGAATTTTAACAAGCTTTCAGGTAGCACTGTGGTGAAGACCATACAGGAACCTCAGTAGGCAAATGACCCAGTTTGCAATGTGGGCCTTGGGGGAGACTTCCTGGCCAGATTCCCAAAGGAAGGTTGTTGGTATGGAAAGTGCAGGCTGGATCTTGCCTTTCATACATACCTGCATGCAACAGCATAATGAGATTAGGCAGGTCACTACATAGCTGAGAGCTGCTCCCACCCAGGCCTGCACAGTGTGTCTGCAAGTGCACTGTCAAGCATCAGCTGGTGGCTGCTCTGATGCTTTTCCAATGTGCCTTCATAGGATTTCATGTGCTATGCCAGGTGGATGTGTCCTGGATTGTGTATCTGGATTGAGTAGCCATTAGTATCTACAAGTCTGTAAACATTCACCTAATCTCATGGGGCAGATGAAGAAAATAAAGAAGAGCCATGACCACACTACTTCCTAGAGGAAAAGAAATCCAGGTATCAAAAGTTTGCAAAGTATCTATACTTGTAATAATGACATCATTGATTATTCAATTTTTAAACAATTTCTCCTTAAAATTAAAATTAAAATTCTTGCTGTGTCTCCCCTTCTAGTCTTTCCCACACCATGCATGGATTTTGTCCTTTTTTTTGTCCCCTGCTTTGCTTGCTGTTACCTAACACCAGTCATCCTTGCCCTGTACTTTTATTAATGGAGGAGAAGCATTTAGCCATGCTAGGCATCAGCAGTCCTTAAAGAACCTTTATCCCACGTCTGCCAAGACAGCATCATCTTCATTTCTGGGTCAGTAATCCCAGCTGTAACGTGAAAACCAGGGAGCTCCAGTCAGATTTTTATTTCTTTAGTTTCTATTCCTGTACATCACTCTTAAATGAAGAGACCCAAACAGTATTTACCCCTGAAAAGACTGTATCATTACCTTAGTAGGACATCCTTTCTGGGATTTTCTCCCTATTCTGCTTTATCCTGAGACAATTCCTTCCTAATACTATCACCATCTAATGTCTTCTGATGTCTATTGCCATCCAACTGACAGTTGCTGCTCTTGCCTAGATATTTGATCCCTCCTTCCTTCCCAAACAAAGTCAAAAAAGATGGGCAGTTTTTCCACGTCTCGAAAAGTCAATGTGAGGGTCAGCTGAAGAGCTAGTGCAGATGACTTGAAAAAGCACCAGGAAGGTGCTCATGTTGCACTCTGTTTGGCAGGCTCTGGCAATATTCAGACACCAATATTATGCAAATCCCAGTAGGTGCATTTCAAGGTCATAGTGCATGTAAACTCAGGTTGCCTGCCTTGATTGGAATAGCTGAGCCAATGTAAAGAAAGTAAATCCAAATGTGATGCTGATCTTAATGAAACACGCACAATTCCATAAACAGCAGAGCTAACAAACTTGCCTGATTGCCTGTGGATTTGTTTCCTGATTTCTTTTGTACCACAATGGGCTCGGATTTCCCCCAGCTTTCCCACTGCTTGCGTGGCCTCACCTCCACCTGGCCTCTCCAGCAGGAAGGTATGTGTCTCTTCCAGCCAGCCATATGTAGTTCTACCACCAGTGCAGCCCATGCCTGTTGAGGATATTGCATGGCCCACATGTGCAGCATATGTTCCTCCCTGCATATGGTGAATCCAGCACATGGAAGAAGTGCCAGGACATCTCCAACAGTGACACTGAGATGTCACCCAGAGGGTATTGGCTATTCATACAGCTGTTAGTAGAATAAAGATGTTCTGTGTTAACACTTCAGTAAAGAACTACAGGAACCATTTGAAGTCTGCAAAGCCTCCCTTAGTCTGAGAGATTTGACTTCAATTTATTTAGTTACGGAGTTCAATTTATTTAGCTTACGCATGAGATTTTGGGGGGATTTACTTGTAGTCTCTCTCTCTACCTAGAGGGAACATTTTTTTCTCACAAGACTTTTTAATTCTGTAGGAAGAAGCGTATCTGAAGCTAGGCAAACAACCAAAAAAGGCAGCACATTTATATCAGTATAAGTATTTTTTGCTACATCTGTCCTACAGGCTTGATGAATTTGCTCTTGATGTCTTGAAATCAAGACTGGATGTCTTGGTCAAGTTCCACTCAAGCAGTGTGAGAGTAAAGGTCTGGAAGGAGAAGTTGCTGATGGAGGAGCACTGCTCCCTGCTATGCAGATGTCCAGAAAGATGTCAGCAGGATTTCTCTCAGCCCCTCAAGCCGTCCTGAGAAGAAATAGCAGAAATGGCTAGAAGCTCAACTAGATAAAATCAGTCTGACCACACATAATTTCCTAGAAATCTGTGCTTACAATTGTCAGATGACATACTCACAGAGGGGAGCACTGACTGCTGATACCTATTTTCTGTAATGCAGGTTTAATCCAGTATCTGGGAAAATTCTGTGTCCTGGGAGTATGAAGTACAGGGCTGCACTCTCACGTTGCCTTCCCATCCTCCTGTTCTGTGACTCTGGGACCCCCTGTCCTCACTCTCTATGACCCATTTGTTGACAATGGGGAGCTGGGTAGCAAGTCAGTAATACACCTGACAGCTTGTCATGGAAGTAAGTTATTTGCTTTATCCAGTTGTCTGCAGAGGTCACAGCAAATTTTTCTCTTCTTGGGGCACAATTAGCCAGATATGTTTCTGCATGCAGAGGGAGAAGGCTTTGTGGAGTCTCTGAGGTGAGCAACTTCCAGCATAACTAAATTCCCCAGAAGAGCTCTTTGGAAAGCGTTGCAACACCACAGGATGCTGGAAGTTCACCGGTGTGGGGTATGAAGACTCACAGAGGAGGGGAAAAACGCTGATTTGATTCTGTAAATAAAATCACATGTTTTCTGTCAGTGGCTGAAAAGAGACTCCCCTTTCACAGCTCCAGGAATTTTGCTATCTGCATTTTTTTTAAAGGGGGGGGGGGGGAAGTCTGAACAGTAAATATTTATCCAAGATGTGTGGTTGTTAATATGATCCAGTCTTCAGTCATTTTGAATGGTGTCATGATGACAGATGTTAATTCAGAAAGGAATAGATTGGACGATTTATGCCTGAAACACATGTGTTCCTTGGCAGGCTCCATGGATTACTTGCATAGTTAGAGCTGTCTGAGCAATTCGTAACATTTTCTCTGCCTCGAAGCACCGAGGCCTCCAAGACAGGGGGTTGACCTATATCTTCAATCTGCTATAATAAACATGAGCTAACAAAACTCCCCATGTGCTTTTATCTTCCTAAATTTATCTCTCCCCCTGTGCTCCAGCTGTGTGTGGTGCTTCTGGTTCTGCCCAAGAGGAATGGCAGCTTCTTTCTGCAGGAGAGAAGGATGCTGCTGTGCATGAGGTGTGAATCCCTGACCTCCTTCCTCTCCTGACTGAGCAGCACCTCTACCCTAACACTCACAGCTATTTAATGCAAACACTTCTGACAACAGAAGTGAAAATAGACCAAGCCATATGAGGGCAGTAAGCAAGAGAGATTCAGGAAAGACCTGACTTTTTTATTGTAGTATTTCTCTTCTTGAAGTTGTGATTTTATGCTATGTGTCTGAGGGTGTTTCTTCTCTTCTTGATTAAGACAAATTTGTAAAACTGTTAGTGTCTTAATATTTATTTATTTATTTATTTATTTAGAGGCATAAAATTGGAGGAAAATGGCCAAGTTTTTGGGTTAGAAGAGTTTGGTATGTCTACTTGGAAGTTTTTCTCATCCTGACCATCACTTGTATTCTGGCCATTCTTGATTGAATGAACTTTTGTCCACAACTGACAAGGACAGAAAATATGGAGCCTGACTCAAGCAATCATCACTTCTGCTATTTGGAAAAAAACTCCTTAAATGTAAATGTTCTGTTTGGATTACAGTTTATTTAAATTATAATATTTTAAGAATATTAAATAATCTTACTTAAAAACTCTTCTTCTGTAAAACACCAATTATTAATGCTAGTCTAGAAAACAAAGTAGGGCAGGAGCTTCTTGGCATTTTCCCAGTTTCTTGTTATTTTGACCTTTCTGCTTTCTCCTCTTAGAGGACACTGAATAATTTGTATATATTCTATATGAACACTCAGTGAATATACAAATGATTTGGCTTCTCATTTCAGCAAAGATGCCATAATAGGAGAAGATAGATTTTCTGTGTGCTCTTGCTGTAAAAACAATGTAAAAATTTCCCTGGAGTCTCACTTTGAGATAACTTCAGAAAGCAATGAGGTTTTTTTTAGGCCGTAATTCTTCCTGTGGTGATCCTTTTGCTTTTTTTGTTGTAATGTGCCAAGAATTTAGTTTAAATATGTGTTGTTTAATGAGTTGCTGTTTGTATTCAAACTCATGAACTAGTTCAGCTCCCCAAAAAAGACTTTGCTGATGAATGTCCTCACATGCCCTGGGATGCCCTTGTGCTTTGTCACCCAAGCCTGCAAAGACAGCTTTTTAGAATTTTTTTCAATTTTTTTTTTCTGCTTCTGAGCAGGCATAGTGTTGTAAGTGGAGCAGGTAGCTGAGCTTGTACGTGGGATCACCTCATGTTTTCTGTTATAAGCAATGGGGAAAATGCTTTATCATTTTATTGAACTGGCATCGTTGAGCTGATGTTTTCCATGCCACATGTTTGGCACAGCTGGAAAGTTCAGTTGAAGTAACTCAGCTGTCTCAAAATGAGGCAACTGAAAATGCATAGTTATACCCCTGTTCAAAAAAATAGAAAAAAAAAAGAAGTCTCTCACCCTATTTTGCTGAGGTTGTGAGGCTGTCCAGTTCTTCAGCCTGGTGTGGCTCCTGCTGTTGTGTGAAATCCCAGGGCTTGGTCTGATGTTCCATGGGGGTGTTGGACACTGTCAGTCCTACGGTGTCTCCCCTGTCCTGCCTGCCAGGTGTCCTCCCACACAGTTAGTTGGGATGCAATATCTCCAGGTATGTAAGAACCAAGTAGGATTTTCTCATCAGTTACTTCTTCACAAAGAGTTTGAGCAAGGGCAGCAGACCAGGGAGTATCTCCTGGACTCTCAGGAACCTCTTTTCCTCCTCCCAGCTATCTAGGCAATGTGAAGGAGCAGTAGCCTGGTCTGGGACATGGCAAGAACAGGAGTGATGGGGACAGCAGAGAAAGTAAGGGTTCATAACTGGCAGGAAATTCCTAAAACACTGGCACTTTAAGACTTTTTGAAGTGCTGTATGGTTATAGAAATCAAGCTGCCAAAAGTTTAAAAAAGGAAAGAAATAACATTTCATTTTCAATGTTAATTCAGTTCTCCTGTGCAGATGTTATCCTTAATTGCATAATTATATCCTGGCTTGCTTAGAACACAGCTGTCTATCTAGTGGAGAGGGAAGGCTGTGATTTGGACTAATTTCTGTAATGTAAGACATTCAGCCTTGTATGAGTATTTGCAGGAACTGTAGAACATGTGGATAGCAGAGAGGAAATGCAAGGAGGAAGAATGGTCTCCTGGTTACAGACACTGGGGGTTCCTCTTGAGGAGATGCTATACACACAAACTATTGCAGAGATGCTCTAAATGTGAAAGTATGGTTTGTAAAAGACTTAGATATGTGGTGGTAAAAGAAAAATATTGTTGGAAGATTGGAAAGTCAGTGTTTTCAGTAGCAATCCAGAGCTGAAACTGCAAGACAGTCCTACTTCAGCAATTACTGACACCTGGATCTGACCCTTTCAGACCTGGTACCCTTTTAATAGCTGCTACATGAGGATGACATAGCATAAACTATATCATAAAAATAATAATGAAGTAAAGGAGCTATGGGAATAAAACACCTTGTATATAATGATGATATAGGGTCTATTCTTCTTTAGGATTTTTCTGACACTCTACTACTTTAGATATTAATTTTTTTGTTGAAAGATTATTATTCACAGACAAAAAAACACAAAGCAAATGTACATTATCTAAATTAATTCCTTTCACTAAGAACTTCCATCTTTCCTAAGACATTTTGGAACATTAATATTTCTTCAAATTTTGGCTCAAAATCTAGCTTACATTTTGAACAAAAGAGTCGGTAGGACAGTCTATCCATCACCCTGTTTGCACATAGATGTGTCTACTTGACACACCGTATGTGAGCCATCATTTATGCTTCAGCTTGTGAAACAGCATTCATCAGAAAAATCTTCGCTTTTTCTGCTGCTCCTCTGACATGTTCCAAGTTCCATTTTCTTCACAGGACAATCTCTTTTTTGACGGCATTTTTTTGTTATCTTACAACTGTGAACCACATTTTGCTCTCAGTTACATGGATAACATGGATAAAACCATGAGAATACTTTTTTTTTAAGAGGAATTAGGAATTCCTTTTCATTTACAACATGTCATAAAAATAGCTTTGCTCCTCTGACTCCTTAGAGCCTTGTGCTGTTTAATCCTGTGAATCAGAAGACAGCAGCTGGTATTAGACCAGCCACACAGGAGGCCCATGTGTCTGTGTTTGGGTTAGCTGTAGCACTCAGTTATGTAGGTCAAATAAAGCTGGAAATTCAGTAGGCCTATTTGAATATGCTTATCTGCTTATCTACAATATATGTTTGCAGGTAAACAGGGGAATGAGCACATGGCTGAGTTACAGCTACTGGTGGGTGACACTCCAGTGCTACCCTCATGTCCCAGGTGGATTTTGTCACCACTGAAGTTGCTTTCTGAGCCAATATCTGTGCACAGGGCAGCTTCCAGTTTCATGTGTAGCTGGTCTGCTCTGTAAGTTACATGTCTGGCACAATGTTCAGAGTTTGAAACTGCTGTTTGGAATAAGTTTCCTTTCTCTTGTGGTTTTCAACTTGGTTATCAAGCCTAAAGAAACTTATCTCTAGCTAATGTAGTGAACTATTAGCTCAGCTTTATCAGCAAAGAAAATATTGTTGCTTCAAAAAGAAAAAAAAGCTCTAGTAGTGCCGTGTTATGAGGTGCTTTTGTCTCCATCATGCTTGCTGCCCTTTGTTTGCGATGTATAAAATATATTTGGGCTTCACACTGAGAAACATTAGTGAAAATTAAATTTGTGGGCTTTATAACCTGTCAGGAGTTCTTTTAGGTGCTGTGAGGCAGTTGCCAGGTGGGGCATACTGACAGGGGAATGGCCTGGGAAATTACAGCCAGCTGATTCTAGACTTGGTCAGGGGGAGAGTGCCTCAGGAGAAGAAACAAAACTGGTAAAAAATTATCATGTTGTTGGGTAGCCCAAGAGCTACATCTCTTTGGACAGCAGAACAAAGAGAAGATGAGGGAAAGGCTTGAGCAATGCTCCTACTTCAGGCAGAGTAAGAGCTTTTCAGTGGGGAAGATAAGAGTGGAACTAGTCTCTAGAGCATTTTTAGGCTCTAGAAACTGAAGATAGGTTCGTTCAGAATGAATGCTGGCCGTCAGAGCCATATGCAGAGGATGGTCAGGGGTTCTCCATAGCTTTGAGAAAGTTGGGTAAATATGCTTGAAGTATGGGCTAGTGGGTCTGGCAATTGACCATTAACCCAGACTGCAGACTCTCAGCACCTCTGTTCTTGTTGCTAAAAATTCCTTGTTGCTTTGATAATCAGTGCAACTTCATTTATATTACCACTTGTAGAAGAGCATTTTCTAGGCCTCTGTGTCTACTTGACCGCTGAGAAATGCAGCATTGGCTGATAAGATAATTATTTTCTAGTGGAAACACACCTTCCACATCTAATCCAGTCATGCCTGAGCAGAAACCTTTCAAAAGCCTGCAGATGGATTGCAGTGGTTTTGCTGTACCTTATTTGTGTGACAGTGAGAGCTTTTGGATGACGGGTAGAGAATAAACCACATTCCAGTCTTGGTGGGGGCAGAGATTCCAATTAACAATGTGCTCACAGGCACGGTGAGGTCTTGTGACTGGTGCATCATCCCTTGACCTTTTTTTTTTCCTCATGTCTTTCTTCCTCTCCATTTCTGGTGTTAACAAAGTTTGAAAGAAGCAGTAATCTCCATTTACCACAGGCTCCCTCTCCAGTCTCTTCGTTTGGTTGCTCTGCAACAAATTTTTGCATACCCAGATTGCATGTTGCATGTGGCTGACCTTTGCAATCTTCCTTTACCCTTCCCATCAGAGCTGGAAGTCTCAATGAGCTATGCTGCTTGTATTCCTAAATCCAGTAGTGTGACAGAGTGCAAGAGGCAGCATCTGTATCATCAGGATGCAATGGCATTGCCTCTCATTTTGCACAGTATATTAGAAATGTTGTTATTATGGGAGACTTAGCCTGCTTCTAGTAGTTTGTATTTTCCACTGAGGTGCTTCTTGGCTTTGGCTCTGAGTTTCCATATTTTATTTTAGCAAATGTTGTGATTTGCCTTGGTAAATCTGAGAACAGGAGGTAGAAAAGTGAATGGAGATAAAAAATAATTTACAACTGGCTGTGCCAATTAGCCTTCAGTATTCTGCAAAGGGACAGACTGAGGGGTTGCAGCTGGATTGTCTTGTCCCTTGAGCTATTTGGTGATCCCTGCCATTTTTTATCTCTTCCTTCTAATCTGCTCTCTTAGGTCTGTCATGTCTGTACCAGTTTATTCCTGGAGTGGTGTCTACAGAGGTGGTGTCTCTTTCTGCCTCTCTTGCTGGATAAGAACTGTACAAGAGACTGGCTTGAAAGCCCTGGCCTATCTAAATTCTCCTGTACTTTTAAAATAGCTTCCTCTAAAGCATTTAGTGATGTCCTTTGCAGTTATATGATTTTGAAAACACTCCAAGATTGCTTAAAATGCCTCATAGACTTGTCCTTCAGTCATGTTCTCCTGTCTGTGATGCTTATTTCCTTACTCTTGTATCGTAGAAGCTTCTTTTGGCTGCCTTTGTCACTGTGAATACTGATCTGTGACTGGGACTCCAGGTGCACAGTAATACCAACAAGTAATAACATTGGAAGTTAAGCACAAGGATACACAATTTCCAGGCTGGACACTCTGGTTTCCACCTCGGTACCGGGAGGTGATGAGGCACTGCGGGAGCATTACCTAAGCAGTTTTCAGACTAATTTTCGGACTGTTTATCATTATGCTGATCAAGACAGGAGTTCTTTCGTGGTGACAAGCCTACCCTTAAGCGCTGCGGGTTTAGCCACTGCAGCAGACAGCAGAGGATGCCCCCAAGCCTCCAACTGCGAATCTGAGCTCCCGAATCTGGCAGGAAAAGCATGCCCTCCGTCCTAATGCCTGCTGCTCCGCGGGTCTCCTCCCAGCCAAAAAAAAAGGGACAGCGTTCCCCGACGGGAAGTCATTGCTTTGGAAACCTCTCTGAACATATGGGTCCAATCAGGCTGAACATCCAGCCCAGGCGCGGCACCGGCGGTAGCGCGGAGCCTCGGCAGGAGCTGCGCTCCCGGGAACGGCGGGGCTGTGTCGGGAGCAGCCCCCGGGAATAGCGGGGCTGTGTCGGGAGCAGCCCCCGGGAACGGCGGGGCTGTGTCGGGAGCAGCCCCCGGGAACGGCGGGGCTGGGTCGGGAGCAGCCCCCGGGAATAGCGGGGCTGTGTCGGGAGCAGCCCCCGGGAACGGCGGGGCTGGGTCGGGAGCAGCCCCCGGGAACGGCGGGGCTGGGGCTGCGTTCTGTGCCAGTGACAAACTGCAGAACCAAACTACGGAGCTTGGGAAGGGAGCTCAGCACTGCGGGGCTTGGAGAGCTAAACCACAAGGCTGGGATTTCAGTAATTATAAAGCAGGAAAACGGTTTTTGGTTCTTTAGCACTGCGCGGGGTTTTGCCTGCTGTATGGGTGGGTGGAAGTGAGAGCTGCCTGCTGAGACTCCGTGTTCCTCCCTACACTTGTTTTAAAAACTACAGCGGGAAAACACATCGAAATGGAAAAGCAACCCAGGTGTCCCCCAGAACTAATCTCAAGGGAACTGCCCAGGAAAGTTGCAGGGACGAACACAGAGCAAATAGAAATGACGCAGAAGGGACAGCAATTTCAGAGCAGTGTGATGGCTGAAGGAAATGCTTAGGGAAATAGTAATGAAGAACAACAGGAGAAAGAGCTGAATAGAAGGGAGTAAAGCAGAGTAGTTGTATTTCCAGCTAGGTATAGGCACCAACATGTATTTTGCACTGGCATTGAACTAGCTGAGAGGACCCCAGGTGTGGCCCTCGTGGTTCACACAGCACTGGGAAAATGGACAGTGGTGGTATGTGTGGTTGTTTCTCTCCAAACAGCTCCAGCAGCAGCAAGGAATGAAACTCTCAAGTGTTTATAGTTTTTCTTCTTTTTCTTTTATTTTTTTTCTATTTAGTGTTTTGCGTGTAATGTAAAACCTACTTAAATCCCAGAATTTATGTAGAATCTCCTATGGCGTGTAAGTCCAAAAGGCATCTTCTGTCAATTTTAAATAGCTTGCAGGCCTTTGGCTTGCATTGTTCATAAAATTTGGTCAATGCCATATTTACAGTTGTATGTGAAATTGTAATTGAACTTATAAATTTATTTTAGTTTCAAAGTCACACACTATTTTTCCAGGGTGTGCCTGCTTAAGCCCATGATAAGATGGTTTCACTGAATGAGTAGCTGTTCAAGATTTTTGTTTATCGTCTTCATTTTTGTGAGACCCGGAGCATGCTTAATGCAAATGGAGTCTGTGACCTTTTTTTTTTTTTTTTTACTTCTTTTCCTGGGACTGAAAGGCCTCTACTTTACATGTGCCCTTAGGAAATTCCAAAGGTTTAATATTTATCCAATTTTTAATGAATTTTCACAAGGAGGCAAAACCCAGCTGGCATACCAAATCCCTCAAATCCCTTGGTCAAATGGATGTTGGACTTCATTTGTAAAGTTTTTTTTTCTGTTTATTTTTAAATGCAGGGATCACTCAGTGGTTGAAGATGTCTTATAATGGAAAGTGGAAAGTGTTAGACCACTTTGATACAAGGCATGCTTTCTAAATTCTATGATGAAAGAACATGAGTGATAATTGAGATTTTTTTCCATTAAGGGTCCCAAGGGCACATGGTCATTGTTGAAATGTGAACTTAAACCCATGGGATGCTTGCCCTGATTGTCAGAAGTGTATTATGTTTGGGCAGTTTTGAGGGGGCAGGGACAGCAGTAAGATTTGGCTTTCCTAAGGTTGGTTTGGATGACCATGTGCACCCTCCTCAGGTTTGCTCTGTTAATGGCTTTTGTAGCACGAGCCATCTGCCAAAGTTTCAATTTCAGGATATGAAATTCAGCAGCTAAAGATATCCATGGGATTGTTCCATAAAACTCACTCTGTAAGGTGTTTAGTAACACGTGGTGTGAGCATTCACAGGAGCTGAGCACAGCACAAGGAGTGTGTGAAATGCAGCAGGCATTGGCTGAGGCAGAATTCCAGTCCCTAATTACAGGAGTGATCACTACTGGGCAGAGGAAGCTCTTGAGGATTTTGCAGTGGATAATCTACGTTTTCATCAGTGCCTTGAGAGCAGCTATAAAGTCACTGCTAAGCTGCAAGCAACCCAAAACTGGTATATATAATGAATTCCAGAGTGTGTCCTTTTTATGTAGTGCAATGTCTTGTTTCTTGTCATGGTGATAGGGAAGATGGCTCAATGCTTTAAGAAGGAGGTGTTCAATCAGATTATCCTGCCCAGGATGCTGGTCAGCAGATTAAAATTCCTTCCATCCTCCCTGTGCCTTGCTCTGAATTAACCCCAACAAAAGTGAAACTTTGGAATGCAGTTGCTCCCTAAGTCCTGTAAACAATAGCCTCTGGTTATTTTGGAGGCACTGTGTGCTATACTTACTGATGCCTGAAAAAGTGTCAGTGATGGGAAGCAATGATGCAAAGCCATCAATGAGCAAGGATGAGAAGCCATGTGACAGAGTGGCACAAGCCCCTCCCCAGGCAAAGCTGTCTAGGAGTGCAGCACACATCAAGGCCACTGTTCCATGTTTGCAGAGTGAAAACTTGAATTGGGTAAAAATAATAGACATACTTAGTTGTTTCTTCCCTTATACTGTGAACATTCATGACTGTTCACAAGACAAGGTGATACCTCTATAAGCCTACAGCTTAGTTCACATAAAACCTAACAGGGGAGGACAAATCTAGGATAAAGTGGGAAGCACATAGCTCACACTGCAAGTAGGGCTATACAGTCATTTTTATCTCTTTGAGTCTTCCTAAAAGCATTTGCTATCCAATGGTGTATCTCCTTGGAGGCAGGTGGGAGTGATCACAGGATGTGCTGGAATGCTTAATCCATGGATCAAACCAGCTGAATTGGCAATAAGAGTGAAAAGATGGCACCAGGGAGTGGGTAATTCATGCTGAAGCCCTGGCTTGTCTTCCTCACAGTTACTATCCAGACTGGCTCAACTGCATCAGTCTATGCTGCTGCCACCACTCCAAGAGACACAGGTCCCCTACAGTGTTATACTACTGCCTTGTGGCAGTGAGCAGAGACAGTGGGAACTGCTGCAGTAGTGCATTTTAATATTTTTCAAAATAAAATAATAGAATTCTGCTATATTTTGTATATAATTCTGTTTGTTGTTTTATCTTTCTTTTTCCTTTTTGTTTCCATTTTTGTTTTTGTTACCAGAGTGCCTCTGATGGCTTTTGGAAGTCAGTGGCAACCCGTGTCCCAAGGGAACCTCATGAGATACGTATCCTGAATCCCTACTTCATCCAGGAGGCAGCTTTCAGCTTCATCGGACTGCCTTTCAACAATGGCCTGATGGGCAGAGGGGTAGGTACAAAGCAAAGGAAGAAAACCTCAGAGAAGGATGTGAGACCAAGCAGCAGAGGAGGCTTACACTGTTATTATTTTCTTTTGGGCCTCCACTGTTGGACATGGAAAGTGTTGGAGGGACTTTGGTTCTGTTACAGTGGCAGCTCTCGGACTCCTTCAGACCCCAACAACAACCTTCCTGATCCAAGGATTTTGGAGGGGATTTTCAACACTTCAGCAGTGCCTTGAAAGCCACTGTGATGTTGCATCCCAGGCTTATAGTAGAAGAGGGTAAAGGTTTGCTTTATGAGGCCTTTGGTAAGAAATTCTGGTCTTAACCCAACAAATGTTATATATTAAATCTCACAAAAGAAAACAATGCAAACCACAGTTTCAGCTCATATTTTTTAACAAGATTCCTTAATGGTCATTCTCGTATCTCTCACCCCAGTGCAGCTTTTTGGAGTGTTAGTGTTGGAGTAGGTGGTGACTTGGGTTTTCTGGATTATCTCACATTGCAACACTGTCCTCAGAACCTATTTATATTTGCTCTACGTAATATATCAACCATTAGAGTAAGTATTACTTGGGTGGGTAAATTGCTCATGTACACATGTGATATAGTTGTTGATAGAGACCACACGTGACATTTTTTGGGCACATTAGCACAGCTGACAAACCCAGAGAGAAGCACTTTTGCTGGACAAGGTCTGCTTGGTCTGCCTCTGGCATTGTCCTTCCATTGCTATCAGTGCAGGAGATTTGCTATGTTGCAACAGAGATTTGAACTAGACAGAATAGTGCCTCATTTTCCATGCTCTAATTACAAAATGAAGACTTCTTGAATATTAGAGACTTTTATTTTGTGCAAGTCAGATGGGTGGGTGCCTGGAGATAAGAGATAAGATTTCCTTCTGGAAATGCAAAGTGCGGGATGTGCAGATAGATTCAGCCACATGGAACAGGCCTTTTGAAAAATGCACTGCTGGGTACAGAAGCTGTCATGGCATTCTGGGATCTCTGGATTTTTCTTCTGTGCACTGAAGGTATCTTATTGCAAATATTCCAATCAGCTAGGAATTAACTTACTTCACCTCTCTGCATTCTTCAGAACTTACCCTTAGAACAACGCAGTCTTGATGTGTCTTCCAGAAAATCAGGAGTGCTGCCCCAATAAAGAACAAATCATCATACTTTATTTTCCTCCAATTTATTTTTCTTTTTAAACATGTTATTTCGATACACAAGTTATTACTTAAAGGAGAAGAGAGAATCCGGAAATGAAAATGCTGTGAACTGAAGTTTATGAGGTTTTGATAGGTTGTTTAACACACATCAGACTGGGAAATGAAGGCATCTTAATTGAAACCTGATGTTTCACTTCACAAAAGTCCACTTGAGCATTTAAAAATAGTTTATGGTTCTTTAAGGCAAGCAGTCTTTGCCCATGACCCCAGTAGGCTGTGTGAATTGTAGTTTATTCCTCCAGATGGGGCAACAGGAGCTCTGCAGGTGCCTGTATGGCGCTGAGATGTCAGTATAGCCTGGGCAGTCTGTTCAAGGACACTAATACAGGGATTCTACAAGATTTTAGAAACGGAGAGAGTGTTTCTGGCCTGTGGCTACAATTTTGCTGCAAACATCACCTATGGACTGCTGTCGTGGAACTGCTGGGGCTTCACACTTCAATGAATTCTGTTGCACCACTGAAAAGTTTAGAGCTTTGTAAATGCAAAGGCTCCAACAGGAGCTATTGCTGTCACAGTAAAGAGGGAAGAGTCTGAGTAAGGCCCTGGTGACACAAATTTGCTACATTTTTTTTGCTCAGATTTTAAATGGGAAGAGTGGAAATCAGAGCCTGCAGACCAAGAATCCAGCTCTTACTGAAGATTTGTGAGAGATTCAGCCAGACAAGTGGGGCAGCAAGGAGGATTGTTCCAAATCTGTGTGACCCAGCAGCAGCATGGCTGGTTGGGTTTGGGGCTGTGCTTTAGCAATGAGAGAGAGCCTGGAAAACTTTACTCAAGAAAGAAGCATATGAACATGGAAAATGAGAATGCTGACGCCTAGTAAGCAAAAGCACAGCAAGCAGTGTATCTGGAGTTTCTCCTGGGAAATGGGGCTGGAGGCAGACTGGTGCCCCTGTGCTGCAGTGTGCTGTGCTGTGCTGTGCTGTGCTGTGCTGTGCTGTGCTGTGCTGTGCTGTGCTGTGCTGTGCAGGCTGCACACAGGAGGGTCAGGGCTGGAGATGCCTTCATAATCAAGGCCAACACAAAATCCTCATAAAGAGCAGTAATATTCCACTCTCCTTTGGTTCTGATGCCTAAATAAACTTTAGTGCTTCTCTTGCACACCACATATGGTAACAATGTGCTGCCAATTAACTTTGTAATTTGGGGGCTTTTTCAGCAAGGTTGAGCAGAGCTAGTAAAATAGTTTGGGGCTGATCTCAAAGCGTTTTTCCCAGGATTCAATAAAGAGTGAATGTAGTAACATCCTCTGCTTTGATAATATAATTTGGGCCAGATGATCCTGGAGTGTAGAAGTGGGGTACAACTCAGATGTGCGTTTTGATTGCATTCATGGCAGTGGTAGCCAAAAGTCTTAGCAAGGAGCAAAACTCACACCCATAATGAATAGTGACTTCTCTCTGTGACTGGTAAAGCTTTTCCAGAATTTTCTTCAGTCCTACTGAGGTCCTAAAAATGGGAGAGAGCAGTTCCATGCTGTGTGTGGACTTCTCTTTCTTGGGATAAGCTGATGATAAAGAGCAAACTTTGGGCTCCTAGCAGTGTCTGTGGAAAAATAATTGTTAATGCCTGAAGATGGTTTAGCCCAAAAAAAAAAATGTCTCGTAAAGATCCTCTCTCTAATTAAAGGATTCTGTTAAGGTGTGCGTGCAAGCTTGCAATAGCACCACATACACTGCAGGCAGTTTACTGGGGGACAAGCACGAGCATCAGCTCAGAGGTGTCACTGCTGGGTGCACAGACACCCCTGGGTTACTCACTGCTGTGGTGCCTTTGGCTGTGCAGTGAATTGTCCTGTCCAGTCAGCAGCCCTCAGAGCCATTGGAGCCGTGTCTTTCTGGCTCCTCTGGGAGCCCTGAGCCTGGTGTGAGGCAGAAAGGAGAATGCTTCAGGTAGGTGACACAAATTATCAGAAGTCTGAGGACTCCGGTGCAGACTACAGTTCTTGTTTCTCTGTGTGCTGGTGCTGTGTATCCATGGATCTGTTTATGATTTAACCCAACTCTGTAAGTCTTCTGTTTGTTCATGTACTGGAAGGGGTTGAATCTATAAAAAGATAAATTATCTTTCTTTGGACTTCACCCAGCCTCAACACTAACCTGGTGAAGGAGGAGCCATGTGCAGGAGGTGTTACCAGGCTGATTCAGGCACCCAGCCATGGATTAGCAGCTCTGTATAGTGCTGACAGCCCAGGGATTAACCTCTGATGCTGGAGTGTTAGCACATTGCAGCCAGGGCTTCTCAAAGCTCTTAGATGGTTTTTCCTGTGGGCAGGCAGCCTTTCTGGAGGTGCCAGCGGGGATCCTTTGCTCCTTAAGCAGTTTTCAGTTGCCTTGTTTCAACATCATCACCTTTTCTTTCATGAGTTGCCCAGGTGTCAGCAAACTTTGTCTCCTGGGCTGTTCTTACTGGACTATGACTGTGTGAAGGCTGTCTTGGAACCTGTTGGGTCTTTGTGGAGTAGAAGAGAGGTGGGGGGCAGGAGCAGAGCAGTCTTCCACTTAATCCTTTCCAGTTATGTGGTTCTTCCTTTTTTGCACCCTGATGTAATCTCCTAAGGTAGGTAGAGGGACAGGTAAGGGCACACTGCAGATGCAGTCAGTTAAATGTAGAGACTTAGTGTCACTGTAAAGCTTTGGGTTTGCAAGGCAGCACATCTGCTTTGTGGGCTGGGCAGTTCCACCCATTGCTACTGCAGTGGGATCAGTCCATGAACTGCTGGGGAAGGGACACTCAGACAAACCAGTGCTGGGGAGCAGGTAAATGCATACCAGCCTCTTCTTGGTACAAGCCCAGCCACCTGCTTCTGCACAAGAGATGCCAAGGAGCTGAAGGGAGTTTGCTTCTCAGTGGAGACCATGAGCTCCCATTTAGCATGGGGTGAACGTGTATGTGCTTATCACAGAGCAGGTAGGGTGTAGTAAAGTCATGCCCTTGCTTGCCTTCTGGTAAGTCCTTAGGTCCTTTAGAAAGACTCCCTGCACTGCACAGGAATCTGCTCTATGGCAAATGATGCATCAGAGCTTGTGCATCAGTTAGATGTGGTCAGAAATACTTGGACTGGGCTTAGGTGTTCAGGAACTCAGCAGGGAAGTGGCAGAAGGGAACCTGCTGGGCTGTCCTCATGTTCTGTGTCCAGCCACCAGCTGCTGGCCTTTCCCTTTGCTCAGCTGCAGACAGCCAGTCCTGCAGGCTCTGTGCCACTCACAGCAAGGGATAACCAGGGAAGCTGAAGGAAGGGCACTGATATGCTCTGCTTTGTCTTTTGAAGCCCACTATTGCAGCTGTTTCTGTCCATGGGTGGAAGTAGCCATAGGAGCAGCAGTGTGCATTGTAAGCTCCTGTGACAGGGACCACTCCACAGAATGCCAGGCACTTGCCTGCTCACAATGAATGATACTGAAATGAAATGCCTATTTCCACACTTTTCAGCTAAAGGAAACAAAGGGTAGGTTTGGGTTTGCACCGATGCAAACATATAGAAACAAAAAGTAAATATAGTGATTGTTGTGTATATTGTGATTACTATTACAGTTTTGGTCTGAATTTCTTTTGTTTTGAAAACATTTCTATTAGGTGATCAGGTCTGTAACTGATAAAACTAAGGTAGGAATTTTTCCCAGGTAAGCAATTTTTGGGGGTTTTCTTCAAATTATTTAATATAGTAGTCAAACCAATTTCAATATCCAGGTACATTATTATTTTTAGGGAGTTTATTCTTCAGTAACACCCTTTTATTGAAAAGGGTAACAATTGGTATGGTCTGAACAATCCAATAAGTCTTACCCTGAACTAAGTAAAATCCCATAAATAACTGGAATTCATTTAACATATTAAGGGAGTCAAATATTTCTAAAAACAGATTTACAGCAGTCATTTCCTTCCAGTCCAGCAGGCAGTGACACAGGAATGACCCAGGGCATGGAATGAAAAGCAGCAAGAGCTTTTCACATGCATGAAGCAAAGAGCAGTTCCAGCCCTGGTTCAGTCACCAGCCCTGGATCTTCAGCACAAGCCCACAAGGTAATGGTCAGCCTCAACAGAGTCCAGAGGAGTTCCAGTGTTCATTTCTGCTGGCTGACTTCTTTCCTTATTTGAGTAGAAGTCAGTCTTTAAAGCCTCTGCAGGAGGCAGAATGAAGATGAAACATCAATATCTTGAGGTGTGAAGCCTTTTGTCTTCCTGCTTGCAGCAGAGAACAGTGTAGGAGTAGTTAGGAGAACCTATCCTGTGTCTGTACTGCTAAGGCATTCCTGGTCCCCTGACCTGTTGGTGCAAACTGGCTGTGTTTGCACTGCACAGAGCTTGCTGTGGTCCCTGAGCACAAGGAGGGGGTCCCTGTGTTCCCCCACAGCACAAGACCAAAAATCTTTGCCTCTCTTGCCTTTACACTTTCCTCACCAAGATCCACCATGCATGTGCTCACCTTACCCATGGAGGACAGGTACCCCAGGAAGGAGCCATGCTCCAGAGGCTCAGGCAGGCTTTGCCCAGCACTGCTGTGCTTTCTGCTTCTGTTTGTCACATGGCCTTTTAGTGTCATCCCTGGCTCATCTGTCAGTCTGCTGTGTTCTCTCAAATGGGACCAGACAAAGGGCTGATCTCTGGGGAGCATTTCATTAGATATTACATTTTCCATATGTTTGGTCTTAGACAAGCAGGTCAGGCTTGAAAATGTGAACTTTCAGTTCTGAACCCAGTGAGAATTGCCCTTGTAGTTGCTTACAGTGCTGGAGAGGGGATGCTAAGCCTGGTACCTCCATGGGCCTCAGCCTGGACAGAAACCATAGACACACAGCAGGTGATGCAGAGCTTACAAGGCCAAGCTCAACACCTGTGGCAGAGAATTGGCAAGGGGAAAGGGCTGCCAATGATTTCTGGGCTTTGCCATTTGCAGCTCACACTGCTTGCTGGGCACCATTTCAGATCAGAGATTCGTCATGGCCACATGTGCAGCAGTGGTCATGTTGGACCATTCCAGGGAGCCCCATGGTCTAACCTGCACTGGGCAGTCTCTGTGCAGCTGGGAGGAATCCCAGGAGGCTCCTGCCTCAGCGCTGGCTGCTGTGGGGCTGTAGCTCTTCAACCATTTGGTTGAAAGCAGCATTGCTTGGAGATACAGGAACACACAAGCACACAGAGGGGCCATGAGCAGGAAGACAGGTTTTGAGCTGGTCTAACACTAGTTATTTCTGAGGCAAGATGGTAGAATTTGGGGGGTTTTGTCTCAGTAAAGGCCTTGATAATGAGAGGCCTCCTCAGTTGTTTGAGAGAGTTTTATTTTCATAACTCAACACAGGAGGTGTGGTGGTTGCTTTGGTATGTCTTTGGGGCATGGCACAAGGGTGTGTGTGGTGATCTAGCACTGACGCATTGTGCAGGGCATAGCAAGCCAGATTTGGCACAGCCATGTCCATGATGTCTAACTTCTTTTGGAGTGATTTGTCCCCCAGCTTGCCCCATAGGTTCTATATGGTCCATGCAGTCCAGATCAAGGTTAGCAGCTAATGAATTTATATATACAATCAGGAGAGTTTGGAAGCTGTGTAGATGCAGACAGGGAGTAGTTATAGCCACTTCCTCTCTAATATGTGTCTCCTTTTATTTGCCACTTCTTTGCTAAGAGGAAAGGAGGGGAGAGCCCTTTCCCTTGGACCTGGAGAGTGCTGCTCTGATGCATTCTCTGCAGCACAGCCTGGGACACATCCCTAGATCCTACAAGGTGTTGTCTTTCCTGTGCTGCAAGCTGGGCATGAGGCAGTGCTTCATTTTCAAAAGGGGAAGGGGTAGCAGAATCTCAGCAGATTTCCACAGGAGAAGAGGGCCCAGTTTCTGTATCTTAAACCAAATCAAGTCTAAAGTACTGTATTGACTTACTAATGACAATTAATCAACAATTGTCCTTTTTATAGTTTTGTTCAAGGCAGCTGCTTTTTCTTCAAGATATTTCATTCCCCAGTTACTGTTTAATTCCTCTGATGGTTGCTTCTTTTTTAAAGAAGATAAGCAGTTTGAGCAAGTGCTCAGTTACATGTATGTGATCTGGGCAGGTGTGGGAGCACGCACACTTGGTACCATGTTCTTCTCTTAGCCAGGTGCTGTTACCCACACCATTTATTATGGGTGGGCTCTGCAAGCACCCCTGTGCTGCCCTAACAGTTACTGCCCTCAATGAATAGCAGGGGTGATAATTTTGACAGTATTTTCAAGAGGCACCTCTCTAGCCTGCAGGATTCTGACTGCAGCAGAGAGCTGTGAGGCTGCATCTCACCACTGAAGGCTTCAGAGTTCTGTCTTCAAGGGGGACACATATTAACCTGTAGCTACCACAATGTTGGAGGGTGCTAACATCAATAAGGAGTAATTTAATTGAGAGACTGTGATCAGATCATCAGTTTCCAGATGTGATTTTTAAGGTAATGCAAAACTGTTTTGCTAAGGACACCCTGTGAAATTCTGATAGTTGTGGAGGCCAAATCAGATATATCTACTACAGTTCAATAGGTTAGGAGGGTAGGTAGTCTCTGGTATTTTAATCATTTTTGGGAGCAGAGAAGGTGGTACTAAGATAGTGGCATGTCAGGAGCTACTGAAGGATAGAAGCAGATGAGAAAATTACCTCCTATTTTTCCATAAATACCATTGGATGTATTATAGAGAGAATAAAGTCAGACAGATATTTGGCAACCAAAGGAAAGTTCACTTTCAATTTCAGTCTACAGTTATTCTCCAAACAGAGTATGCCTGAAAGAAAGTTTGGCAGTCCTCCCGTAAGGTTGGGTAGTGTGATTAATTCTCTGTGGTTTGCAAGACACACATTAGAAAGTTAGCTCTTAAATGTTAACTTGGCCAGTGAAATTCCCTCCAGGCAAAGACCCTGTGTCTCCCTTGAGCGGTACCGTGGGAATGGGCCCAGTGCAAGGGTGGGCGGTGTTAGCTCCATCGTGTTCCCAATGACCACACAGTCTCAAGGATGTAACCATTTACTCACTGTGTTTTGGACACTGTAGCTACAGCTCTGCTGAGGAAAAGGGTTTTGTGGCACGTCTGCTCACCAGCTGATGCAATTCCAGTGACATACTAATGTCATCTTCTATGCAAAACATGAAGCTGAGAAATCAGAATTAAAACTGTCATGTCTGGAAAGACAGGATGTTCTTGGATATTTTGAAATTTGGGGCAATGTTCTTATCCTTGCCTAACAATTTTTTTTCCGTTTATTTGAAACCCCTACTTGATATTTTTTGGCTACCAGTGAATTAACAGTTAACTAAAGTAACTACAATAAAACCAGTATTGTTTTTGTGAGTATCAGCTAAAATTAAGTAGTGAGAACAAAATTACTCTGCTGTTTTTCCCAACATCTAGAACTGGAACAGGAGGATGTAGGAAGATCTTGTCTTTTCAGATGTGCTCTGTTACTGTTGTGTTGCAAATGTTTGAACTTAATGTTTCATTTATTTTGCCATAAGCAGTTTTTGCCTGTTTGTTTTCAGATTAGAGTAACTCCAGTGCACTGTAATGGAATTCTACACAGCACACGAGTTGTGCTCCCAGCTCTGCACACCTCAGCTGGGATATGGGTGGCATTCTTTGCTTGAAAAACATTGTTCTTTGGACTGGTCAGGCAATCAGAAGTGAGAAATGTCATGTGCTGACAAAAAAAAACAACAGTTCCTTTGAATGAGAAGCAGAAACTCAAAACATTGTTCCCAGCTTTTTTTAACATTCTATAGCATTGCTCACCAGTTCAGGGTAAACTATTGTAAATGAAAAATAGAAGAGTGCAGTAGGTTTCTACATCTCAGCTAAGAGCTGTCACCCTTAGTGACTGTCTGAGCACGTCCTCTGAATTTGTGATATTTCCAACACAGCCAGTGTTGGATACTCTACAAATGAAGATGTGGGTGGATTTCTCAGCCTCTCCCTAGCCCCTGGGGCAAAGTTGCCTCTGGATTTATCTGGCTAAAGGGAAGCTAGAAAAGTCAGTGAGCTAGGAAACACTAGAAACACTTTGCTGTCCCAGCAGAACACACAGGAGCAGTTGTAGCTGTTCACCTCTGCTGTCACAGGGCCTTGGCAGAGCCCAGTGAAATGGGAAGGGCTGAGGCTGGACTTCAGCACAAATTGCAGGTCAGCAGATGGGAAAAGACAGTTGGGGTGTCCCCTGGATGCTACCACCCCTCTCTGACTGGCTTCCCATTGCTCATTGCTTTCCCAGTGTGTGGTTCGGAGGCAATGGAATAGGCCAGAGTGCCCCTTCAATGTCAAGGTGCCCCTGAGCAGAGGAAGTGGAACACACTGCCTTATCTCCTCTGCAGCTCCCAGAGCTGTTTAACAACCTTAAACTGCTTTTGCCATCAGTAAAATAAGGAGTTGGTGCTGTTCCTCACTTTTGTTCCTGTATGGTGACCTGTTTGGGATAAGTATTCTTCCTTAGCCTAGCTGGAAGGCAGTAATGTGCATTAACATTGTAAGCCACTGTCTGTGTCTGTTTTAATTTCAGAAAGCTGATGTATCCACTGTGATTCATCCTCCGGCTCATCTGCTGCCCTGTTCTCAGGACAGCAAAGTTGTGGAAGGGGAGTCTGACCATTTGCATTAATTTCTTTACAAGCTGGGAGGTTATCAACCCTGCAAGCTTACAGGTTGAATATAGCCAAATACCACATTCCTTTTTTTTCTTCTTTGTAGCAGCGGTGCCCCCATGAGCAGAGACAATAAGAGGAAATCTTTGATTATAAAAATGGCAACCTGCTAATGACTTCCATTCCTGCTTTCTCTCCTCTCAGAACATCCCCACCTTGGGAAGCGTAGCAATAACCATGGCGCTGCACAACTGTGATGAGGTGGCGGTAGCTGGGTTTGGCTATGACATGAGTTCACCCAATGCACCACTGCACTACTATGAGAACATCAAGATGTCTGCCATCAAAGAGGTAGGGAGCTCCTGCCAAGCACATCCTCCTCCCAAGCCCACTAGCCACCTCGATTCCAGAGCCTCACTGGGATCCTGATGTCAACTTACAGCTTTCCTGGGTGGATCCTAACACAGCTCCACCCATGCATTTGCCTGTAAAATTCTAAACATTCTCCCAAGCTCGATGTATGTTAAAAATGGTTATTACTGCTGGGAAATGTTCTCTGGAATGTGTGTATAGTATAATTTATTCTTTGAGTGGCAGGGAAAAGATCCGCATAAATGTTAACTCAAGAGGTATGAAAGGGAGCAATTCTGCTCTGAGGTTGAAAATATGCACCGTCTCCTGCTTTTTGATCCATTGTATTGCTCTCTAATCCATAGGCTTCTTTTTTGAGATGATCCTCCCTCAAGCCCTGGGAAGCAGGGGGGAGGTGAGATCTGCCTGTGTACCTGAGCTCTCAGCTGACTGTTCAGCAGCACTTCACTGGTGTAAACACACCTGGGCTCTGTGCAGACTGCTCTGTAAAGACAGGTCCACATTAAACACATTTTCTGCTACTATCACAGTGAGACAAATAGCATTTTCGGAGGAACAAAAGCTTTCATATTGGTGTAATGCATATATGCAATGCATATATCTCATATTGGTGTAAGGCATGTAGATGCCTTCAGGTCCATCCATTTCCTGTACCAAACTAGAGCAAACTTGAACACTAGTCAAAGCTTCTGTAGTGGGAAGGTTGACTACTCTTTTGGGAGAGCTTCGTCTTTCCCAGCACAGATGTGGCCCAGGTCTTCCTAAGATTGCTTCTCCCTCTTTACTGGATAGGGAAACTTGCTCTATTCTACTCCATGCTCTGAAAAGTTGCATTGTTTGTGGACTGTAGCTGTCTCCTGGCACCTGGCAATTGTTCACCTCAAGCACTTTACCATTGATTCAGACCAGGAGGGAAGACTGGGAAGTTGTGTTTTTCCAAATCACAAGACTGTACGTGTCTCAGTACTCTCACAGACTGCAAGCTGCATGACCCTAGGCAGACTGAGTGGAATTATAAATCAGTGATTAGTCAGCTTGAGAAATGAGAAGAGTGTGTCTAATTATCTGAGTAATGAGACTTTGGAACAAGCTCTCAGCAGAGGCTAAGAGAACAAACAGAGTTTAGGAAAAGGCTGTCAGGAGGTCCTCAATACACCAAGGGACTTGACATTGTGGTCCTGAGGTTCCTTCTGAGCCTATGGAGGTGGCAAGAGAGTCTGCTTAGCTCAATGGAGTAATGATTTAATTTAATCAGTCCCATGGATTTAATCAGTCCCTGCTGGGAAAATGAGTGCCTATTTGAGGATTTAAGGGGTATGTCCAGAGAAGTAAATTGAATTGAAGTGATGTCTGGCTTGAGAAATCCCTGAATAGAAAATAGCTAAGGAATATAACTTTTGCAGTAGTAGAGGAGGTGTATCACCATCAGCTTGCTCAGTTCTGGGCATCTGCTTATAACCACTGCCAGAGACAGGACCCTGGGCTCCCCAGGCCCAGGTCTGAGGCAGTACAGCTGGTCCCTTAGTCTTCCAGCAAAGAGATGGCTACACCAGAGTGAAAATGGTTGCAGATGCCTGAATCCAGCAGTGACTCCAGTACAGAAACTTGCCAAGAAAGTTTCAGGAAAAGCTTTTGGTGCCACTGTTTTCACTCTGGTGAACCAGCTGCCTTCGGTGGATAATCACTCTTGCCCAGTTGTTCTTCCTGTCTCATAAGGATGTCTGTCCCACACTGAGCTTTTGGACATGGGGATACCCACAGCAGCTGTCCTTGCCGAGCTTGTTCTACAACCTGGTATGTGTCTCTGTCCTCAAGGACACCACTGGAGCTGACAAGAATGAAGTCTTCTTGTTCTTCATCCTTACACAAATCAATGGGAAAAGCTGGCAAAGAGAGTTGGATAATGGAGTCTCTGGCTGAAGTTGCAGGTCCACATCACTTGGATCTCTGATTTTGGAGGCCAGCACTCTAAATGGGATCCAAGGTCATTGGAAGGCTGGAGGAGGTCACTCTTGGACATTGTATGTGGTCTCAAGAATAGACATTGCATGACACAGGACAGTTAGATGAGGATGAACACGTGAAATGTAACCAGTAAAGTCTCCTAGAGAGAGCAGCGGGTGCCTGATTTGCCAGGCCTCTGCTGTCTGGAAGCCATCAGTCATTGTGTCCAGGATGTTCTGTCCAGAGGTGAGGGAGCGTTGAAAGGTTCTGGTGAAGCCTCAGTAATTCAGATGTCAGTGGGTTTGTTTCTGCAGCCAGGGCTATTGTTGAGAGCTCTGCAGCCCAACAGAGCTGGTTCTAGGAAGAAGATTCCTGTTCCTCTTGAAGGCTGGTTACCTGATATGTGTCTGCCCATCTAATCCTCACATCCTCACCCCTGGGCTCCTCTTACATTTCACTGCCCTGGTACAAGAAAAGCCATCTGTTCCCAAGTATTAATAATTAATTCTCCTCCTGCCTCTGCCCCTCCCAGTATGACAAATTGTTTGTGATATTGTGGAATGTGAAGAGCAAAGAGAGGATCACATTTCTTTCTCTCCTATTTAATATTAATGATAGCTGGTAATTGTTAGTCATCTGAGGGTGAAGTTGAAAGGTGAAGGGCATAATAGGTGGGTTGTGTCTTCTGCAGTTGCCTTCAAAGAATGCAGAAATAGAGATTTGCCCCACTCCAGACTGGAAGCACCTGCTTGAGGGAAGATCTGGCAAACTGGGAAGCTGGCCTGCACTGGTACCTTGTATCAAACCTTGTCCTTGGCATTAGTGAAAGAAGACTGACCCAAGCTCCACCAAGGTTTTTGTCTGTTCCCTCTGCTCTGACGCCCAAAGGTCCCAAAGCATTCACAGGGTTTTTCTCATTGTTACTTTGGACTTCTGGGACTGTGTCCAAGCCTAGTTCTTCCTGGTCCTCCTCTACATTTCAGTCTCTAAAGGAGCTGCTAAAGCAGGCTATGCCTTGAAATTATGCAAGTATCATCTTTGTTCTCTGGCCTGCAGACCCGTGGAAACTGGAATGTTCATTCCTGGGCAGGGGAATGGAACAGGTTTCTTTACATAGCATCATCACAGCACTGAATCAACTGCAAAGGGATGCAGCTGTTCCACCACAATGGACATCCCAGGTAGGAACCCCTGAAGTCTGACTAGATTTTGGTGGGGCAGAACCTCTGTTTCTGAAGTTCAAATCTCTTTAATGACTGCCAAGTTCCTCCAGCCTGAATGTCTGAAAATCTTCAGTGTTTAAGCCTAGAGAGCAGCTGCAGGGAAGCACTCCAGCTCCACCCTGAAAACATCACTGTCTTTACAGAGGAAATGTAAACACCAGCAGTGTCCTAGGTCTGGAGATGCCACACGTGTGTGTGTGTGTGTGTGTGTGTGTGTGTGTGTGTGTGTGTGTGTGTGTGTGTGTGTGTGTGGATTGTGGGAGCCTGTTGGGTAATATCCCTCAAGCCCCTTCCTTTGCCTGGTATCTGCAGGGAAAATGGGCCTGCTGTTGAGCAGGAGTCCTCTCAGTAAGGTGTGTCACTGATTTACACTTGAGGCTGCTTGACATCTCTCTGGACACCCTTGAAACCCTGTGACTCATCTCTAAGGAATTTGTTCTGATTACATAAAAAAAGCCAGCAAAATGCACTCACTTGCTCACAGCTGGGTGGAGATGCCTCTCCCGTGCCAAGACTGAGGTGATAAAATCTCTGTGGAGATGAATCTGATTTTTCCTGTTGCTCTGTGGCACTGGCAGCTGAATTTCCAAAAGGAGAAACACGCATACCCAGTCCATAGTTTAGCTCAGCCTGTGCTTTTCCCTCAGGAGTAAAAGCTCTCAAGGTCCAAGATTGTGTTTGCTATTGCTACCACAGAAGCCAGCTGCCTACACTGAGTATTCCAGGATCTCCAACTCCTGAGGGCTGGGCAGGCATTTCCAGCCCCAGAAGAAAAGGTTCTTCAAGGAGGCAGATGCACTGGAGCTTGATCACAGTTAATAGTCAAGGAGGAGTGTATGGTCTTGGGACTCTATTCAGTAGTACGGCTGCAAACGTGTGGGTTCTGTGCTTGGGAATGCTCATCAGAGTTAGTTTCTCCAATTTAGTACTGGATAGATTCTTTACCCTCTCTCCTGGGTAGCTCAGTGTACTCTGTCTGGGGTATGTCCAGGCAGAGCTGGTGGAGGAGCCCCTTTTCTGTTCCTCAGTGTGCTCTGGAAAGCTGGAAACACACTGGGGCATTGCTTTCAGTTTCAGGTGTGAGCTGGAAGATCAATGCAATTAAAACCGTACCACGAGGCCAGTTCTTCTGTCCAGCATCTTCTCCCCTGGTCTCTCAACTGCTCCCCTTCATGACTGGGCTGCAGACTCCTGGCCTGCACTTCAGCAGATTTCTGTGTGGTATCAAGACAAATTTTGATCTCTGATCTGTTACTGGGACTCCACTGTCCAACAGACAGTGCTGTTGTATAACAGGTGATTTTTCAGCTCTTATCCTATCTCTATGTTTCAGCTTACAAAATGCAGAATGTCCAAGTGTGTCTTCTCTGTTCAGTTACTGTTTTCCTATTCCAAATAAATTTGCAACAGCTTTTGTCCCTTGCCTGCTTCCATGAATGCTGTACAAAAAATTGAGTCTTTGCCAAGGTGTCTGCTCACTTGTTTCTGTTTTCATGACAATGAATCTGTCAGAGCTGGATTTTCCTATACTTTATTGTATTTTTATGTCCTGCTCAGGTTCTGTAATGCTTCCTGTCCAAGCACTCCATAAAAATGTATTTTTATCACAGGTCACTGTCTTCTATTAATGTAGAAGTGTCAGACCCACTGGGAGCATAGCGAAGGAAACATGGAAATGGTGGTGAGGAAAAGGAATAATTTTAAAATAGAGTGAAATAGAAATTATTTAAGGATGGGAAAGTGACTGTTTAGAATAGTAAAAACAGATCCATAAGGGGCTTATGAAACTGAGAGAGCAGGGGGCTGTGCTAAATCATGGGAACAAAGCACAAGACAGGCTCCCAGCATCCCTCCTCCATGTGCTCTTCCCATGCACACGGTCTTCCCAAGTCTCATGATCCAGAGGGGAGCTTCTATCCCCTGGTCATTTCTTGCAGGAGCAAGAATGTGAACAAGGAATTACCTCAGGTGCCATCCAGGGAACATCCTGGGCTGTCTTCTCAGCAGCTGGCTGCAGACTGCCTCACACACTTCTGAGTGGTAAAAAGGGCGATTCGTGGTTAAAAGCCACCCTTGCTCATCCAGAGCCTGGCTGCAGTGTTTGTGTCCCACAGTGGAGCTGCTGGCGGCTCTCCTTTTTACTGGAGAAGCAGGTCAAACACCAGCACTGCTGTTGGAGGTGTCAGCTCCTTTGATACAGCTGTGCCCAGCACCTCAGTGACTCATTGCCTGACCTGAGGGGGAGGTGGTGTGGCAGCCTTTGATGGCTTCTTTCTGATCACTGGCCCCTTCCCCAGCAGGTCTCTGTGGGATGCTGAGGACACCATCCTGGAACACTTCTCATTCAGCCTGTGTAAGGGCTGTCACAAGGGCCAGGGGAGGTGGCCTGCAGCATGCAGTGACACACAGCTTTGTCTCTGTCTCTCCCCAACAGCAGCTACCTCTCAGAATAATCCACAAACATCGAGTTTGGAGTCTTGAACCATAAAGGCACAAACAATAGTGCTTTATCATCATCTGAGCTCTCTCTGTGAAGCCGCCTTTTGCATTTTAAATCAACACAAGTTGCTTGGGAGGGGGTGGTAGGGCTGCTTCAGGCTACCAAGTACCTTAAAGTTTGTGGTAGCCAACAAGAAGAACAAAACTCCTTTGAAAGCTGGGCAGATGTCTGGCGTGGTGATTTATAGACTGAAAACATGGCTATTGGAGCCTGGCTGATGAATTGTGATTGCAGTACAAGGAGTGGTGCAGACTGAAATGGAGGTCAGCTTTTGAGGGGGAGGTTAGGGGCTGGGGCAGGGGCACCTCTGAAAGGGCAGTGCTTTTTCTTGGGGCCAGCAGTGATGACTGATGAAGTTTATACATTTTTGTCTTTGTTTAAAAGCCACCTGTTTGACAGCGTTAGGGCTGAGCAAAGGCCTCACATGCTGTTCCTGTGCATAAGGACTGTGTGTCTGTATAACAGAAATCTGGAAAAGATTGTTGGAATAGCAGTCTTGGCCAGAGCACAGGTATTGCCTTGTTCAGAAGGACAGAAATACAGTGACACTCAAGATACCACTGTGCACTAAAGAACAGCAAGGAAGGTATGCCTGCAGAATGGGCAAAACCGGAATTGGGGTTTGGACAAGATCTCTGTAGGAGAAGGCAGTAAAAAATCTACAGAGGTGTGTTAGAGCCCAGCTGTTGATCCCAGCACTGAACACAGATGTCTGTGGGGTGCTGGGTGCCCCCAGAAAAGGCACTGTTGTGGCTGTAAAGTAGGACTGTCAAAAGGAGAACCCAGGTTTTCCCAGGCACAGTGGCTGGCACAGCTCTTCTCACCAGCTGAGAGGGCATGAGAAGAGCTGCAGGCCTTTCACAGCTGTTTTCAGCGTTTATGAAGACCTTGCAGAGGGACATTTTAGGAAATAGCCTTTGATGAAGTGCCTTCATGGTTAAATTAAATAGAATGTCAACAGAAGGGATGATATAACTCAGATTTTGCTCCCAAAAGGAGGGAGTTTGATAAGCAAGGCTGTATATAGACTCAGCAGTGGTGGCAGAGTGCTCAGTGGAACTGGGACATGTGCAGACTCTGAGCGCTCTGAACTTAAGCCTAGCCTTGGAGAATGGGCTACTGAAAGCAGATTCACTGAAGAGCTCATGGACCTACTGTAGACTTGGAGTCTTGTTTGTGAAAGTACAATAATTATCTGTGATTCATATTTGCAGCAAGGAGGAAACTGGCAGAAAGAGGCTGTAAATATAACTTCATAAAGAACTGTTTCAATGTGGTGGTAGAAGTAATGGAGAAAATGAGGAAGAGCATTAGAAGACTTCACTCCTGATGGCTGGAAGGGACAGAGATAAAGTAGAAACTGGCAAAAGTCAAATTCAGTTAGATGTTGCAAAGGAAAATTAGTAAATACTCAACAGTGTCACTGACAAACAATTAATAAGGAAGCAAGGAAGGAATTATCCGGACTGATATCCAGGGAGGTGAAGGAAGCAGGAGGATTAAAGTAGGAACCACATGAATATATATATTACCTCTATCAGGATGATGTGATGAATGTGAGGGAAAGGGTTGCTTACGGTGAGAAGTTCACAGAAAACGAAAATTACTGGGTCAGCACTGAAAGGCAAAAGCTGTTGAAGCTAATGCAGTAGGTGTGAGCCCAAGAGATCTCTGTTCCACTTTGAGCCAATTAAGCTGCAAGTCCAGAGGAAAAGGTCCACAATAAATCTGTCAAGTTCCACAGGATTAGCTTGTAATGGACATAATACCTCTTTTTCCTTTTTTTTTTTTTTTTAACTTTTTGGGGTTTGTTTGTTTGTTTGTTTGTTGGGGTTTTTTTTGTGGGTTTTGTTTGTTTGTTTGTTTGGGGTTTTTTGTTTGTTTGTGTTTTTTGTTTTTGTTTGTTTTTTGTTTTGGTTTTGGGGTTTTTTTTGTTTGTTGTTGGGTTTTTTTTGTTTGTTTGTTTTTTGTTTTTGTTTTTTTTTTTTGGTGGGGAGGGTATGGAAGCAAGTTAAGGAAAATAATCGTGTCAAATTCAGAACTCTTACACTAACCTCAGAGGTACTATTCAGAACTTCAGAGCACAGTTTAAATGAAAGAATAATTAAATCCTGAAAGCAAACACAACATGGATTTACCAAAGGCAGGTTACAAAAACTTATTTAACATCTTTATTTGATTTTTTTTGAAAATCGTTCTTGGGACAGAGGAAGTGTAGCAGTCCCACCTGTCAGAAGCTCAGTTAAGCGTGCAATCCTGTGCTGCTTGAGATATTATTAGTTAAGCTTCAGAAGCCACAGTTTGGTGCAACACCTGTACATGAATAGTCTCTCTAAGAGAGAACACAAAAAGCAGCACTGAATGGACAGCTGGGAGTTCCTCTGCAGGAAGTCATGTTTAGTGTTTGCTTTAATGATTTTTGTCACAGAAGGCAATGGTGTGCAACTGGAATTTGTGATGAGACAAAACCAGGTGTGGTCAGTACAAGGGAGGATCAAAATACCATCCAGGAAAGCCATGAGCACCTTGAGAACAGAGTGAACTGGATGGCATGAAACCTAAAAGTATGAATGGAAGGTCATACTATCTGGGGCAACAACAGACATTTTTACTCTAATCTGGGATAGCATTATTTGGCAATGGCAGAGGAGGAAAGCACTTAGATTGGTACAAACAAATCACAGAATAATTCAGGCTGCCAGGCTGTCACTGGGGGGGAAAAAGGCAAATACAGTTCTGGAAAGACTAGAGGAAAGGACTTCTTGTTGAGTGAAGGAATTGCCTCTGCATGAGGCACTGGTGAGCCATTTTTTATAATTCATGAGAAATAAACCTGGAGTAAATAGGGACAGAGGGAGCTACTATAATTCTGAGATTTCTCAGTTTACATGGTGTAAATGAACAGCTTGTTTTGGTAGAAGAAAGACATTGCTTGCTTAACTTGGTGAAATGAAGACTGAAAAGATAAAGTTTCTCTCTTTCTGTGTATTAAGAGTAAGCAGGAGCGAAAACAGCTGTTTGAAATTTAAAGTTGATGTAAGAATGACTGGGCATAAAGGAGCTGTGAGTAAATCCCTGAAAGACAAGAAGATGAGGGCATCCAGCCATCCCTTTTGTTTCAGCACATGTGAATTCCAAGGGGGTTCAAGCACAGTGGAGCAGTCTGATGAGGAAAATTAAGCAGCTCTAGAGACAAAGCAGTGAAGGTTAAAGACAAAGATAAATTAACACTGGTGGATACTGGAAATTGACTGTTGCCAGTGAAGTAGTGCTTCTTACACAGCTGTGGTTTCTGTGCAGGTTTTCATGGAAAAGTGCTGCTGATGTGCAGAAGTACAGAGGGTGTAACAGAACTGAGAAAACTCCTCTACAACTTGCTGTTTTTCTTGAATGCATTCCTCATTGATTTCGCTCTCTCTGATTTAGCCTTCCTGTATTTTAATTGCAGCATGCTTGATAAGACTAATGTAGTCTAAAGTTGAGGCATTCCCCAGTTGTAATTGATTACAGACGGGGAGCTTACCTTCCTCCTGGGTTGGTCTGTGAAACATTTGCTTAGGCTTAATATTCTACTTGGCTTCTCTTGAAATGACAGATGATGTTATGTGCTTCTTTGTGGAATTGTCAAGATAAAAAGGAGAGGTGGTTTGGGGCTGCTGCATTTGCATAACCCTGAAAGGTGGCTCTAACTGATGATAAATTTTCATCTAATAACTGTGACCAAGTGCTCAGAGCCACTGCCACCTCCCTGGGATGAGCAGCCATAACAGTGCTGGCAGGGTAACTCTGCTGCCTCTGCTTCTCTCTCCACTGGAAAGAGCAAACGTCCACTACTCAGAGAGAGAGACACAAAGCACAGGAAATCCTAGCCTGATCCCCAGAGAACAAGGAGTCTGGAGCCTCCTGGGATGTTCCTGTTGGAACACTCAAGGCTCATCACTCCAACCATGGGCTCAGGCAAGCAGCTTGTTTGATTCCACAAGTGGAAGCTGCATTGGATGTGAGCAGCAGAGGAGAGAGAAGGCAGAGCCAGTCTGCCAGGTTGCAGCAGTGGTGGTGGTGTGCAGGGACAGGAAGATGGAGATGACAGTGATTGCTCCAAACTGCTCCATCACTGTCTTTGAGGTGCAGATTGACAAGAAAAGAGCTGGAGTTTTCAGCTGGCACTATGTGCTATTTAAGGTGTATACACAGGGTGCTATATGAGGTGTATACACCCTGAAACCTTCTGGGGTTTAGGGTGCATTTTGTTGCCTTTTCCTCTCGGAGCAATGGGACTGAGGTGCCTGCTTTCCTGTCAGTTTTGAGAAAATTGCTCTGGCTCTTGTCCCCACTGCCGCTGCTAGTGCTGGAATGCAGCTTCCTTTGTCTGATCAGCTCTGTCTGTCAGTGGGGTGAGTCCTTCCCCTGTAATCAGTAACTGGAGCTGGTGTTGAGGACATGCCTCATCCCTCTTGCCCATGCTGCTGTCGGGCGATGGGGGAGCAGCACCGTTCTGAGTGCCCTGATAGTGCTCTTTGGAAGGCATGAAAGCCTGTTCTCACGAGAGAACCTCTTCCTCTGTGGGCTTATGTTAACCACAAAATATTAGAGAGTACTGATGTGGACATCACTAAGATCCATGGATCAGGTGGGAGACTGAATTGCCTTTCGTGTGACTGTCTGCTTGCAAAAAGGACTTAGTGGCAGTGCCTGAGGTATAAAGTATATATATGGAAGCATATATAAATCATTTACATATATACATATATATGTATACAAATATATATATATATTTTTATATAAAGTGGATGCTGAACAACCACGGGTCAGTAGGTCTTGCCAGCAGCTTTGCCCTGAGTGCTGGAGCCAGACCTAGCTGTAATGTTCCAGACTGCAATTGTATCACCCAAAGTTTTGTTATCTGCCTCCTGGACTTAAATTCCTGCTCCACTTGTACTTTTCACAAAGCAGATTTCCTCTTGCCATCAGATAAGGTACTTGCACATGGCCTGAGGTGATGTTTTAGTTGGTTTGAGTTTGCCTACAAGTGGCTGCCTCCCCAGTTCATCTGTACAGAAAACATGAACACGAACAATTGTCCTGGCCAAAACCAGTTGGCTTCTCATACTGAAAGGAGGGCTCAGATTTTGCTATGAGGTATCAGGCTCCTGGTGCTCCAGGCAGGTTTCAACAACAAGCCCCGCCAGATGCAAGTGAATGAGACTGAGACCTGGTGTCTCAGCATGGTCCCTGTGGGCAGGAGTTCACCCACACACCCACAGCCTCTGCTGGGGCTGAGCCTTCCTAGCATGGGGCTGTGTTGGCAGAAGTGACACTGCTGCATGGCAGGGGCCAAGCCCAGGGCCCCCAGCTGACATGCCACATGTGGAACTGTTTCCAGCACATTGGGGGATCCTGGCTCTCTGGCTCCAACGCACTGCTCTCCCAGCTCTCTCTGTGCCACCATCATTCCCACTGCTGCTTTCTGGAACTGATGTTTTTTTTTCCTTTTACAAGCCTTTGTAAGCCTTATTCCCAGTGCCACTTTTCAGTTTCTGCTTTTACATTAGCTGAAGCAAAGCACTGAGTTGTTTCAGGGCAGCATCTTTTCAGTTTAGAGATAGGGCCTTATGCATTTCCAAGTCCCAAAGAGCACCAACACAGTTCTCCATGTGTGGTCCTGTTCTCAGTAGTGGTGCAGCCTTTCCAGCATTCAGGTAAGCAGAGGAAGTCAAAGACTTCTTTTGAACACAGGTTACAAGGTAATACCTGCCTGAAGTTTCTGTAGCAGTTTTAACTGTTGTCATTCTTGTGCACTGAGGGGATGGAAGTGGCTTGTAAATGTGCAGGAGCAGCAAGAAAGATATTTCCAAAATGTGCTGCAGATCTAGAGAGGGACCTTCATTGCCTTGAACCTCTTGTCAGCCCATTCTCTGTGTGTCATGCCTGGGGCTGTCGGTGCCACACAGCATCATGGCAGAGAGCTGCTTGTCCCAAACAGGACAGGGCAGGAGAAGCAGGATTCTCTGCCAGCTCTGCTCCCTGGTATAGACCACCACCAGTGCTGTGCTGTTGGGTTCCAACAACTACTGCTGTGTGCAGTACCTTGGGAGGGCACATCTGCCCAAGGGACCTGGATTGCCCAGATCTCACCATGCCAAAAAACTTCCCCCAGCCAATGGGGAAATTTTCTACCTCAGGTACACGGGTCTAACCCTGCTGACGGTGTCAGCTTTTTATAAGAGAAGATCCTTGGTGTGTAAGGGCTCTTCTAATCTACAGCAGGATCTGTGTCCTTGACAGTCTCCCATGCATGAGGGACAGGAGCATGCTTGGCCAGGGTAGTTGCTGACCTCCTGTCTCTCTCAATTTCTTCCAGTCCTGGACGCACAACATCCAGCGGGAGAAGGAATTTCTGAGAAAGCTGGTGAAAGCCCGAGTCATCACTGACCTAACCAGTGGGATTTGAGTGGCTGCAGCCACTGCATCCAAGGGAGAAGACAAAGAAATGCTGCAGCTCTGGGAGCAGGCACTGGCAGCCCCCTGCAAGAATTCCACCTCACTGAAGACACACAGAGATGCCCAGCTGCTCTGGGAAGACCCTCTTGCATTGCCAGTCTGCACGAGGGTTACATCTCCCACCTCCAGGCCTAGAGCTGGCAGGAGGGGGGCAAGGGGCTGAGTGGACAGTTCTTGAACTCTGCATCGCAGACAGGTCTTCTGCATCCTGAATTAGACAAGAAAGACTCAGGAGAGAGAAGAAAGGTTTGTGAATAAAATGATTAGTGCCAAATGGGAGGTGATGCTGCCCAAAGGCAGCAAAGCCTGAATGTACAAAGTATTATTTTTTAAAAGACTCTGCTGGAACCATACTAGAAATACCAAGGTACGAGGCAAAGTCTGCTTGTGCACAGCCCTGCGAAAAACCTGGCCTCTTCATGCTCCATCTGCATTGCCACTGGCCTCAGACCTTTCCCCAGGAAAACAAATCCATCCAAAACTTCAGTGTCACTGGTGCTGCTACAATTTGAAGGGAGAATAATGGCTTCCTCTCATTTTCCGCTTGGAGCTTCTGGATGGAGATGAGCATGGGTTTGTTTTTCTGCATTTTTCCTCACTTCCTCCACAGAGGCAGCAACAGCAGCAGCCACTGATTTGGCTGTGTTTTTCATAGCCATTTGCTCTGCCTCTGCCCTGACCCCAAGGTGGAGCAGGGAGCCAGTGGATTTCTCCACCTACAGCAGACCCTCCCCACTTTCCTGCCTGTCACGGTACAGAGGAGCCCCGTTTGTGCTCAAGGCTTTCAGGCCTCTTGGTTTGTGCCTGCTGTGCAGGGCCCCCATGGAGTCCGTGTCACTGTTTCTGGACAGCATCTCGCTTTGTTTTTGTGTGGGAGGGGAGTAATTTATTCTTTGGAAGGAGGTCAGATCTTAAGCAGAGATCTCAAGCTTTACAGTTTGAGAGCAGAGACTGCTGAAGATGTTTGTTTTACGTTCCGGACTCAGTCATGTTCCCTATTTAAGCGACGTGTGACCTCAGTGATGATGGAACCTGATGGGAACTCTCACCCTCTGTTTGGCCCCTGCTCACTCCATTTCCAAGCTCCTCCCATACTGCTCAAGCTCTGCTGCTCCTCCTGTTCTCAGGAGCAATTCCTTCCTTTGCCATCCCAAGATGCACTATTTGCACATTTGATTTGTATACATATTTCAGAAGAGAGGGAATAAACTGGTCAATGTGGCCAAGTGTGAGGGCAGCAGGGTGGTCTCATCCACCTGAAGAGCATGGGCAGAAGGGAGATTGCCAAGGGAATGAACAGTTACATGTGGAAAGAGGTTCCTGTGCTCTCCTAGCCTGGAGCAGGCTGGAGTGCACCCACAGGCACTGTCCCAGTACCTGGGTGTCAAGGCACTGGCACACAGCCAGCTGGTGCTGGGGTCAGTGGAGGGGGATCCCAGAGGGGTGTGGGTTGGGCTCATGGTCCTGGCACGGTGTCTGACATAGCCCAAGTGTTGCTGTCTGCCTTGCTCTGGACTGTAGGGAGCATGAACCTGGCATGGGCAAGGAATGGTCAGAGCAGGGCTCGTGTGGCTCCCCCAGACCAGCTCTGCACCCACTGACTTGCAGGGACTGTGACTTTGTACCTGAGACCCTCAAGGGGGTGTGCAGGAGGGGCAGGCAGTAACCTTGGCATGGAGCAGATGAGCAAGCTGTGCAGAAGGGTTTGAGACCAGGCTGCAGACAGAGGCAGATCCCAGGACATGGCACTGAATGCTGCTTACAGACCAGTGTGGGATGTGTCCCTCAGGAGCCTCTCCCGCCTGCTGTGCCTGTAGCCAAGGAGCTTGCTCAGGGGCAAGTCCCGTGCAGCTTCTTGATGTGGCTGCTGTTCCCATTGTCATCTGGGAGCAGCTCAAAGATCCTGCTGCTTCTGGGCTGTGAAAGGCATGCTGGGAGGCTCTCCTTCCCTTTACCTTTCCCATGTGCCATCCCCACTGCTCTGGCCTCCCAGCTAGGCGGTCCCTGTTCCCCCAGGGACATGCCTCATTTCAGGATGCTCTGTGAGGTTTCCAGCAAGTTTTTGAGCATATGCTGTGGCAGGTACTCCTTTGAAGTATCTCCCAGTTTGTTTCATCTTCTCAAGGAGTCCATGGGACTGGATTTCCATGGCTCTCACCAGGCAACACTCCCTTTGCAGTTCCTGTGTCGGCCTGGACTTGGGACCATCTTCTGTTGAGTCCCAGCCAAGCTGGCAGTGGGAATGCTTGGTCTGGATATGGCTGAGGTTGTGGCTGGGGGAGGATTGACACCCACTCTCTCTCTGTCTTGGTGCTTTAACCAGCTGCCATGAGAGCCCTAGGGCTGTATCCATGGGCTGCAGTCAGCTGAGATGGCAGAGTGGGCAGCTGCATCCAGAGGGAGGAGGGAAGAGCTGGTGTCTGTGCTGGCCTCCTCTCCACCCACTGGGGGAAGGACCCCCACAGAGGATTGTGATGGCATTAATTTGATTAAAATTGGTGTATTGAACACTACAAAGCTATGGGGCCCTTTTATCTTCCAATTCACTGGCTCCAGGTCCAAAAACACAGCATGGCCACTGCTCAGCCTTCCCTGTCATCCCAGCTCTCCATCATAGCCATGAGCAGGTCCTGATGGGAAGTTGACCTGCAGATGAGGGAGGTGACTCCAAGTCCTTCCCTCTACCTTTACAGAGGTCTCCAGGCAGAAGAGTCCAAGTTGAATAAATGAGTGCATGGCCCAGAGTGACTGTGGTGGGTCAGGATCACCTGCATGTAGAAGGAAAGAGTGTTTAGGGACCAAGACTCTCCTCTAGCTCACTGACACCATAGAGCAGCCCATGGCCAGGTGATGGGGCTCCAGATCCAGGAGCAGTGCACAGCACTGGATTTTGCTCCTGGTGCCATTCCTTTGGCTGTCTCCCCATGTGCACCTGCAGCCACCTCCCGCCCTTGAAACACTGCAGTCCTGGCAGCTCGGAGCAGTGCACGCAGGTCAGAGCAGGGTCAGTGGGACAGATGTGAGTCTTGGCCTCTCCCTCGCAGTGACTCACCTTGTCAGATCAGAAGGGAGAGCCCAGGGGAATTCTCCACAGCCTAAATATAGAGCAGGGTTGCCTGGTGCCTCTGATGCCCTGCGGTGCAGAAAGGCCACTTGGGTGGCAGGGAACCTGCCTAGAGACAGCCCAGGGAAACACAGGAAGATCAGGGGCCAGTGACCACAATGGGTTTTGCTCCAGCTAGTGCAGAGAGCAGGTCTGGGGAGCTGCAGGGCAGCCTGCATGTGCTGCTCTGGAGGACAGGAGCTGCCAGAGAGCTGTTGCTGCTGTATTGACCACACCATGAGCTGCTTGTGCATTTGTGGCAGTGCCCACCACGCTGGCATTGGGCTCCTACCACCAGCTCACCCTGTTAGGCCTGACCATACTGTGGCCTCAAGCTCACACATGCCAAAGGTAAGCACCATGGCCAGGTAGAATGAGGCAGCAGTGAAATCCAGCCCAGCATTCCTCATCCCAGCATCTCTGGGATTCCAGTGTGTCGTTCCTTGGAGGGAGAAGTGGAGAAGCCCTGCACGACCCTCAATATGAGCACTGCTTGGGAGTGGGTGAAGGTGTCAGGACAGAGCCTTCTGTGCTAAATGGGCACAGTTGGGTTGGGTACAGGCAGGACTGGACATGGGCAAGGGCTTCCAGAGTGTTTGGCAGGGAGGCAGCCACCATGCCGAGCTCCACAGGCACCAGCATGGTGTGTGCTCTCAGTCCGAGCGTGTGTCACTCGCAGTATTAGAGACGTGTCCTTCCGTGCAGGAGCCCTTTGGGGCCACTGCCCAGCCCCTCTGGGCTCAGGCTCCTTGCACAGCCTCCACAGGGTCTCAGTGCATTTGCCGGTACTGTACCAAGCCAAGATGCAAGAACTCAATGAGTTTTTAAAATTAGTTTTAGTTTCTGCATTTTTTTTTATTTTTATTTCCCCTCTAGGCAGGGAGGGTAAGAGTCTTGCAGGCTCTTCCAAGCCGGCTTATGTCACATCAATTCAGTCATATCACAGAAGCAATAAAGCTATCAAACAAGCTTGGCTGGCCTCTTTCTTCTGCTGCCTTGGGCCTTTTTTATGGGAGGCAGAGGGATTCCCCTGGCTGGGCTGTCCCCCGCCTGGTTTCACTACTGATTCCTCCAGAAGAGTAATCCATCTTCCAGGAGCTGCAGCTGGCCAATGCCACTGGTCTAATGCTGGGGACAGGAGAAGGCTGTGCTCCTCCCTGCAGGTGACTTTGAGGGGTGGGAGAGGGGACTGTGGGTTGGGTTCATTTAGTGTTGGAAGGCACAGGCATCAGAGCTTGTCCTGCCTGTGACAAGCTGCCTGTGACTATGGCTGCTCTCCTGGGGACTCCCTGCCAGCAGGATGATTTCCTGCCAAGGGTCGGGAAGCAGCAATCGGGCTGGGTGTGGCTCTGACAAAGACAGGTGTCCAGCCAAGTGACCTTCTCACCACAGTGTCCTGGAAAAGGAAATGGTTTAGGAAGCCAGGGACCAAGGCTGTGACCAGCTCTCATACCTGCCAAGTCCCAGCTGGAGGAGTGTAACCCCTTAGGCAAACCCTGGTGATGCCACCCAGCTCCCAGAGCCACAGGGTGTGTTGGAGACAGTTCCATCTCTTGGAGGCATGGGAAGGCTGTTTCCATGGGAGTGACTGGTCTGCCAGACCTCCCAGCTTCTAAACAACAAGGGGTGGGTTGAGCCCTCCCTGATGGTTGCAGGTTTCAAGAAGATGCTCAAGCAGCTCAAATCCTCCTCCCATCCCTCCTCTCTTCCCAGCATGTAAAGAGCAGGGCCACCATTGCCATTGGGCTGAGCCAGTTCCAGAGATGGCCCATGCTCTGTCCTGGCCTTGGAAGGGCTGTGGAAGAAAAGAGCACCAAGCCTGGGACCAGGGCACACAAGGACGTTCAAGTCAGCTGAGACAAGCAGACGTTCAGAGATATCCCTGGAAGAACCACGTCACTGCTGAGATGGGACACAGCCTGCGTCACAGCTCTCTCCCACGTATGTTTTGTCACACCCAGCCATGGCCTCGGACAGCAGTCACGGCATGCTCAGTCCTGCCATCTGGCTGGTCTGCATCACCCCCATCCTGCCACATGCAAGGGTGGCACCTTTAGGGACAGATGTCACAGGCAGGTTCTGGCTCAGCTCAGCAGGGTTTATTCCAGACCAGACAAGGCACCTGGGGGCACTCCAGCCCCAGGGGTGCAGGAGCACAGGCTGACACAGGCACTGCCCTGGGAGGTAGCAAGCTAGGCAGTGCCAGCAGCAGTCAGGGAGCAGGTTACCCTTCTGTCTGGAGACTCATGGGGCTGGAACCCTGCCCTGCGCCCCACTACCCTGTGCAGACTTATCCATGCGCAGCACGCCCCAGGGCAGAGCCGATACTCATGGGACCCCAAGAGGAAAGAGCAGTGCTGGGATTGAGGTACATAGCTGGGACATGCCATTCCCTGCCACCAAGTTTGTGGGGGGACAGGGAGGAGGTGCTGCTGGTAGGACATTAGTAGGGCTGACAGCAGCTTCAGGCTTATGTCTCCCAGCACAAGGAGAAAAGGCAGAGGGGGGAGCCAGTGCCTCCAGGTGCTTGGGATAGCAGCCTAGAAGGGAGTACACCTGGAAGAGGACAGAGGCCAAGCTTAGCACAACCACCCCTTCCACACCACCAGGGACACTGTGGGCTCACCTGTACGGAGTCCCCTGGATACCCTGTGCCATGCCCCACATAGCCCTCTGTATACAACCAGCATCACATTCTCAGAACTTCCCAGCTGTGTCCTGAGGACATGAAGACCTGCCCAACCTGTAGGGAAGGTGGGAGGGGATGTAGGGGGTGGGACAGCACCTGAGGCTGTCTCCAAGACCTGGAAGTTAACAGTGGGGAGGCAGCCCTCTCTTCCTGGGCAGCTTCCCTAGTATGGGCAGACCCAGCTCCATGGGGACAGCCAGGCAACCTGGAACAGGACATGCCACTCACATTGAATTTTTTCCAAGCAGGCAGGTGCATTAGTCTGTAACCCTGCAAAGCAGAGGATCCTGTTCCCTGTCACTCCCCCCCAGCTGTTTCTCTATCACAGGGATGCACCAGAGCCTCCAAAGCTCTGCTGGGCCAAGGTATCCACGGGCACTGTTTCCGACGCCCATGAGGACATCTCACATAGGAGCAGCCCCAGGCCACGGCCGTGAAACACCAGTCCCACGGCAGAGCCCAGGCTCCCACGCACTCCCATTAGCAGGGAGCCACCGATAGCCACAGACTAGGTCAAGATGTTTGTGCCAGGACAAGAGAGGGGGTGAAAAGGGGGGAGCCGGGGCCACACGGTGCCGCTGCAGGGCAGGTGCAGCAGCAGCTCCGGACCGCCTGCCACCTCCGCTGTCCCTGCTCGCGGTGGCAGGGACGGCTTAGCGGGCGCCGCCTGTGCCCGCACACTCCCTGGCAGGTGATGTCGCAGGAGGACGCGGGAGTTGTCACCCGCGCGCTGGATAATCCGATGAGATGAGAGCAGGCGAGGCGGCGGCTCCGCAGGTGGCTGCAGGAGCCTTGCGCGGGACCGCGGGGCCCAGGCTGCCGGGAGCGGGGCCGAGGTTAACGCCACGCGGGTGGCCTCGGGTCGGAGCGACCTGGGGACCGGCGTGCAGCCGTGGCATAGCCGGCAACCGAGCCGCTGGCCCCGCTCCAGCCGGGGAGTTGCATAAGCCCGGGGAGTTGCGCCGAGGCGGCGGAGCGCCGCCGGGGCAGGTTGACACGGCCGGCGGCACCGCGGGGCGCGCAGCCCGCCCGGGCGCCCTCGGACCCCGCAGCCATGAGGGCCGGACCCGGGGGCTCGCCTGGCCCGGGGCGCGTCCCGGCTATCAGCTCCGGCCAGGGGAGCACGTGTGAAGCGGGGCCGAGCGGAGGCGGCCCCGGGATTTGGCACGTTCGCAAGGAGCACTCGAGAGCCCCGGGATGGACGCGGAGGGCCCCGGGCGGTGACGTAAGGACTCGTACGGGCTCGGCTCGACTCGCCAGTCAGCCCCCATGTCCCCGGGGCCAGCGGCGGCCCCGGCGGAGGGAGGCAGGGCGACGGCAGAGGTAAGGAGCCCGGTGGCGAGCGGCCCAGCCGAGGAAGACCGTGGCGCGGGGCGCGGGCGGGCGGGCGGGAGGTCGGACTCCTCCTCCGGCGCGGCCGGACACGGGCGCTAGGCGCACCGGTGTGACCCGAGTCAGCTCGGGGTGCTTGGGACGCCGGCCGGCCCGCCGCTGCCGAGAGCTGCCGGGATGGCCCCGACCTTGCCCGACAGCCAATCCCCGCCGGGTCCCCACGTGTGCAAGGGGTCCCCCGCGGGGCTCTGCTCCCGGAGCGCTCCGGGAAGGGCTGAACCCTTTCCCGAGGGTGTCCGTGTGTCCATCCTGGTAGCGCTGTGACCGGAATGTCGGGGCAGGGAGCACCGATCACGGAGCGTCCGTCCGTCCGGGCTGCGGATCCGCCTGCCTGGGGGTCGGCCGACGGGCAGGTGGCGGTAGCGGGGGTCGGGTGACTCTGGGGTCCTGGTTCTGTTCCTGGTGGGGTGCGATTTTACACCGGAGCTCGGAGGCGGTGCGGATCACGGCGAGAGCCGGTGCTGAAGCGGTATGGACTGGGGCTCCTGCTGCTGGCGGGATTCCGGTGCCCTCCTGGTCTCGGTGCGGTCCAGGCGCCCGTGCGCTCGGAGTCCCGGTGCTACTACGTGCGGATCGGGGTGCCGGCTGGTATCCTGGTGCCAATGCGAGTAGGGGTCCCGGTACCGGTGCCCGCCCCGCCGGTCAGGTGACGGTGGCTGGAATTTGACACCGGCAGCGACGACGGGAGCGGGATGGAGCCGCCGCTGCCCCGCACTGCGCGTCCGCCTGACGCCGCCGGCACCGCACCCCCAGACGCGGCGGGAGCGGCACCGGGAGCAGCGGCGGGAGTCGGTGCCGGCGGGGCAGCGCCGGCCCCCGCCAGCGCCCCGCCCCGGCGCAGCGGCGGCGGGCGGCGGGGGGCGGCGGGGAGCGGAGGCGATGCGGGGCAGCGGCGGCCCGGGGGATGGTCCCCGCCGCGGGCACGGTGAGTGCAAGCCGGGGTGGCGGGCGACAGCGCCCGCCCCAGCCTGCCGGCGGCCCCGAGTCTCAGCGGAGGCTCGTACCGGGACTACGGGGGGGCGAGGGGAATCCGCTTCGCCACCCACCTCCCGGCAGTACTCGCGGGTCGGTGAGGGCTCTCTGGCCGCCACCGGGCAAGTCCCCCCCCGGCCGGCTACCGGGGTGCCGAGCCCGACCCGGCGGCGGGAAGCGTTGGGGGCCGCGGCGGGGCCAGGGCTCCCTGCCGGGGCGGAGAGAGGCGGCACCCTGCTGCGGGCGCCCGAGGGGCACGGGGACGAGCTCTCCCGCCTCTTCCCTGGGCTCCCGCCCGTCCCGTTGGGCACGTCGGACAGGTGTGCGCCCCGGGCGGTGGGCAGGCGAGAGGAAAGGGGCGGGGGTACCCTATACCCCCCGGCTCTGCTGTCCCTGAGTTGGGGTCGAGTTTGATCTCTGCCGTGTGTCTCACGTGTCCGAGCCCGGTCTTCCAAGGCTTTGCGGGGCGGGTGCCCGCTCCTCATCATACGTGGGGTTGATTTCTGACCCCCATCACTTATTCTTGCCAGGGTCAGCGCGGAGGGATGGAGGGCCTCCGCCGGTGCCCGCAGGTGTCCGAAGGTGTCTCTAGGCATCCCTCCGCGCTACCAGGTGGGACCCGTAGCTGCAGGGCTGGCACAGCTACTCCGAGAGCCGAGACACTCATCGCGGGCCTGGGGCACCCGCTGGGCCTGTGTGGATGCACTTCGCGAGTGTCTGCTGCCTCCCCCGGGGGCCTGGTGCAGCCACGGGACATCGTCCCCCAGCTCCCCGTGCACAGGGCAGGCAGAGGGGCTCTCGCCGGGCTCTGCACAAGTGAGTGTGAAGTGGCTGGCTCAGGGATTGCACCAACAATTGCTGTTGCTTAGCCCCGGCGGGGGACGCATGTGGCGGGGGTCCAGGCAGGTGCTCACTCGGATGGGTTCGTTTCCTGCCCTGGGAAAAAGCCCTCCTGTGTCTATGAATGGCGCCGGCAGGGCTCTGGCAGCCGTATCTGGGGTAGATCTCAGACAGATTTCCCCGTACGGGAAATGGGGGTCTGCTGTGGGGTATGCCGGTCTGGCACCCCCGTGGAGTGCCCAGGTGCTTGCTTCAGCCCTGGCCGCGCTGGACCAAAGGAGATGCCGAGCGGGGCTGCGGGGCCAGCGTGGGCTGCGGTCCTGCGCGCTCGGGGAGCTGCGCCTGTGGACGGGACCCCGAGTCCGAGGAGGGACCGGTTGTGTTAATCCATCGCTTCGGCTCTGGGGCTCCCGGTGGCGAAGGGAGGCTGCCCTCGTTCGGCGCCCCGCCGGCAGCGCTCCCGCTGCGGAGTCCGGGGCCGTGCTGCCGCCGGACGGGAGAAGCCTGAATTGCACCAGCTGATCCGTCCAGTCCCGTCCCGTCCCGTCCCGTTCCCGTCCCGTTCCCATCCCGTCCCGCCGGGATGCTGGAGCCGAGGGGCCGTAGCGGGGCGGAAGCGAGGACCGGGGAGCCGTCCCTTCCCAGCAGGGCGCAGGGACCCTCGCCGGGCCCCTCCGGCGGTGCCGGCCTGGGAAATCCATGACCTGGCGGCAGCGGCTGGCGTGGGGCCACGGGCCGCCACGGGAGCGAAGAGCAGCGTGGGCTGTGTTTGGCCAGGCTGTGGCGGCTGGCGCGGCCGGGGGGCTGGTGCGAGCCCTGCCGACACCGGACCCGTGTCACAGTGCAGGGTGGCATCAGATGCCACAAATGGGACCTGGGGATCATCCCCTGAGATATTAGAGAGATTGGAAAAATTGCTTTTTCCTCTCGTGCCAGCAGTACCCAGGCATGTGCTTTCACTTTTTTTTTTGGTCAGGAGTGCTCTCCTCAGCGTATCCCCGTCCCCCATTTCTTCCTTTGCCATGGCAGCAACTGGGACATGCTGGGGCATAACCAAAGTCATAGAGGGATGGAGGAACTTCTGAATGCAGAATGTCACTAAGCTCCAAGCAGACAGTCCCATCCTGAGAGAGAGGGTATGCAGCAGATGGACCAAGGAGAGTACAACCCCTTTTGGAACCGCTTCTAAAGCCCTTCAAAGCCAGAGTATCCTAGCTTTGGACACCGGGGCACCCCTGCACCACAGGGGGGAGCTGGGGAAGGAAGCGAAGCTGCGGTTGCAAATGGGAGTTACCCCAGCACCTCCTGGGAGACATCACTCCCCTGAGACCATGCTTGCTACTTCGCTGGGACCACCCACAGCAGGGATGCAGTTCCTTTCTGCATGTCAGGGCAGTGGATGCCAAGCAGTGGTGTTGGGGTGAATGACTACAGTGAGCCCAGCATGGTGTTGCATACCCTGCTATGTCCCCACAGGACCTGCCTGACCATCCTGACCTTTGCTGTCCCACTTATCCAGGCTACTCAGGGGTTGTGTGTCCCAGCTTGGCGCAGGCAGCAGCCAGGGGAGCCAGCGCAGGGCCAAGGGGTGGCTGCACCCAAGGACCCTGTGCTAATGGATTTGGAGTTTCCAAGGTCAGGCTCCCACTGTGAGCAAGAAAAACATTCCCAGGGAAGGGCCATGGGAAAGGGCCCCCCTGTGCAGTGCTCCCAGTCCCAGCAGCTGCCTCACAGCCCAGCCTGGCATCACAGGCTGTTCACACAAGGACATGGCTGCATTGCCCTTGAGGAGAGGTGCTGTAAAAAGGCTGGGTTGCCCAAGCTGCCCGGTCTCTTGGAAGGAGTGTTCAGTGTGGTGAGGATGCCTGGCTATGCCAGGAGAGGAGAGGGGTAGGGGTGGGCCATGAATGGGGTGCAGGAGGTGTGAGGTTCTGGGGGGCAAGGGAAGGGGTGGCACACTTGGCCAGGGCAGGGGAGGCATGTGCTAACTCCCAGCCAGTCAGCTCTATTCCCACCCTGTGTGGACACTGACCCCAACCTCTGTACTTGCAGCTAGCATGGACCAGCGACAGGGGCCACCAGAGCGAAGGCCTGCAGGACCTGCCACGCACCCGCAGCCCAAGGTGAGCCCAGACCTGTCTGGCTGCAATGGCCAAGACTACATGACCCCATCCCCACCCATTCCCAGCTCATGGAGACTCATTCCTGGCGTGGGAACCCTGGTCGGGGGTGACCTTGCTGTGCTGTGAATTGTTGCAGGAGGGGACACTGTGGGGATTCTTTGCCATCCTGTCACTGCTGGCTGGGCTGGCCACAGGCACCCTGCGAACACCACACTGCAACGAGACGCTGGACACAGCCCCCACGCCACGGGGCATGGCCACTGACAGCCTGTCTGTGGAGGATGGTGTGGAGGCACCACTTACTGCTGCCTGGAGCCAGCTGTACGGTGCGTTTTGGGACAGGCCCCTGAGCTTGGCATGGTAGTCCCATGTGTGGGACATACGCAGGTTGGGAGGTGGGGGGTGGGGAGCAGCTTGTGTGGGGCTGTGGCTGCAATTCGGGGCTTGGATGAGGGCATATGAATGCATGGCGCCCTGAGCTTCATGCTGGCAGAGCCCTAGAAATGAGAAGATGGGAAGATACCTGTCTGGAAGAATCTTCCCACACATCCACACACCCTCTCAGGCACCAGCCATTGTCATGGTGGGTGATCAGAAGGGATCTGTAGGTCACAGTGGGGACTGGCAGGCTCAGAAGGAGGGCAGTGGGTGCAGGATGGGTCCTGACAGCACCATCTCCTCCATGTGCAGGGGACAACATGACAACAGGTAGCCCAGGCACCGCAGAGATGACGGAGGACCTGCTGCTGCGTGCTGAGCGCTCACCGCCAGGCGCCAGCAAAGCCAAAAAGGCGCGGAAACCCTCACGGGGCACCCGTGGGCGCAACTGCCACATCCGCAACCTGATGGTGAAGGTGCGTGACCTGGGCCTGGGCTTCAACTCGGACGAGATCGTGCTCTTCAAGTACTGCAGCGGGTCCTGCCACCGGGCACGCAGCAACTATGACCTGACGCTGGGCAGCCTGCTGCGGCAGCAGCTCATCACCCCGGGACCACAGGAACGGGTCCTCAGCCACCCCTGCTGCCGACCCACCCGCTATGAGGCTGTCTCCTTCATGGACGTGGAGAACACGTGGCAGACAGTGGAGAAGCTCTCAGCAGCTGAGTGCAGCTGTATTGGCTGAGGAGGGGGCCGCTGGCTTGGCCCCAGCTCGGCATATGCTCACAGACTCCAGCTTGCCACGTGCAGTGGCACTGTTGCTCAGAACAAGGGTCTGGCAGAGGCTGGTGCCTCTGTTATTATGTGGCCACAAAGAACCGAGGTGAGATGGAGTCATGACTGGGGTGTGGGTGGCCAAGCCTGCTCCTGCTCAGTGCCAAGCAGCTGGTGCCACTGGCTACATGGGCTTCTGCCCAGGTGCCTGGGCTGAGTCCTGGGAGACGAGCTGAAGAGAGTATGGACCATCCCCACCGCTCCCAAGGGTTTGCCAGCCCAGTGTCCATCAGCAGCACTCCTGCCCCTGTGCTCCAGGGGCCAAGCATCACCCAAGCTTCCGAGGGGGCAAAACCTCCCTGTCCCCTCGGGGACCCTGGGGCCAATGGTGCAGGGAAGGGGTGTCCCTGAGGGCAGGGATGCAGTGGGGCCAATTTGCACCAGTGTGGAATGGGGTGCCTGCACCTGGGCCAGCAGCAGCAGGAGCCCCTAGTATTCTGCAGGGTGTTTGGTCATAGACACCCACTGGGACCCCCACCCCTGCCTGGTTCCCAGGGTAGTGGCAGGGTCCTCCCACTGCTCCGTGGTGCTGTGGCACTAAACTATTTATTACTCTAAATTATTTATTTATTGTTCTCGAGCGGCAGCTCCTATTTATGACTTTGGGCCCCCGGGGTCCGGGTGTAATTTAACCCCAGCGCTGCACTAAAGCCCTGGGCAGCGCCCCGTGCACCCCGCACCCTTTTTCTATTATTTGTAAAATTCGAGGGATAAACTCTATTTTTGTACAGTCGCCTTTTCCTGTAGCAATAAAGCGATGGGCTGCGCGTCCAACCCCTGCGTGTGCCCGTGATGGGGACGGGGACGGGAGTGCCCCTGAGGTGGCAGCGGGAGGGTGCGGAGCGATGCCGGTGCGCGGTGCCCGGCAGGGGACGCGCGTGGGCCGGGACTACCGCTCCCGGCGTGCGGCGCGGCGCTGCGGCAGGTCCTGGGCTGCCCGGCCGCGCCTGCGGGGCCGCGGGGAGAGGCGAGGCGGGGCCGGAGAGAAGGGGAGCGGGGCAGTGGGGCTGCTCGGGGAGTCCCGCGGGCGCCTCCCGGCCCGACCGCCGCGCCGAGCCGAGCCGCCCCGGTGCCGCCGCCCCCGTCGGGGCGGGGAGGCGGGTCCCGCCGCGATGCGGCTGCCCGTGCGCCGCCGCTGTCGCCCGCCCGCCGCCGCCTCCTGAGCGCCGCCGCAGCCATGGAGCGGAGGGCGGAGGCGCCGCCGCCGCAGGGCCTCGACTTCACCGTGGAGAACGTGGAGAAGGTGAGCGAACCGTGCCGGCCCAGCCGTGGCCGTGGCGGGGCGGGCGGGGGCTCGGCGGCGGGATGCTGATGGTGCCGCGGTGCTGCGGGGGATGCGGCTCGGGGAGCGGGGGGCACCTGCTCGGCGGTGCCGGGCCCGGCGGCGGGCGGCGTCCCCTGTGCCTGCCGCTGCTGGGGGCCCGGGTCATGGGGCTGGAGGGGGAACCGGGGAGGGAAAATGATGTGGCAGGAATGGGAGCAGAAGGGAGGGGTTGTGTGTGTGTGTGTGTTTCTGACTGGCGTCCTCTAGGTTGCCAGATGTAGCGCTGGGCAGGGAGAGCCCACGGGTCTGGTCCTGTCTGCTGAACCAGCTGCATCAATGCGAAGCCCATTATCAGTGTCTCCTTTAGGCAGGGAAGGAAGGAACTTTTACTAGGTGCTGGGAATTATTGGGTATTATAGTTAGGAAAAGCCTTCAGCAGGCAGATGGTCCACGGATACCTTTCTAAACCAGGAATCCAGCCTTTTTGCTCCTGCTGAAGCTCAAGGTCTTTCAGGGTATCTGCAGGGTAACAGGAGTGAAATTTCAGTTGCTGAAATCTGGGATTCCAGGAATGGCCAAGGCAAACCAAGGCCTGCTGGCATTACACTGCTGCTGGGATGAGCCCTGAGCAGCTGATGTGTGACCTGGGGTTCATCACAGAGGCTAAACAGGACACCTCAGTGAGCGCACCTGGAAGAGCAGCTGAGCAAAAACCTTCCCTTGGCCACCTTGGAGGTGATGGGGGCAGGGCAGCAGAGGATGCATCCCTGAAGGGCAAACAGCAAGTGCATCACTCTTCCACTTACCCTGTAGCCAGACGTCCATAGCTTGGTCCTCAGACAGTTAGTGGGAATCCCAGTGTCCTCATTTTTCCTCTATAAGAATAGACTGAGATCCTTGCCAAGGCAATACTCATGGGCGTGCTGGTGGGCACATAGAATCATGGAATCATTTAGGTTGGAAAAGACCTCTCGAATCATCATGTCCAATGGTTAGTGCAGCCGTGCCAAGCCCAGCACTAAACCATTTCCCCAAGCTTTTCACGCTCATCCCTCCCCAGTAGGTTACCTGGCCTCACAGGAGATGTCAGGTCAGGGATGTCAGGTTTGTCACTGGGTGCTGGTTGCCTCTGTGGCTGCAGGTGAGACACAGCCCACCTCTTCCAGGGAGATGGAGAGAGAGCACAGCCGGGGGATTAACTGATGTCTGGAAAATGCTACATTCTTTCAACCTTCTGCAGCTGAATCTGCATACATCCAGGGCTGCTGGATGATTTTGCCTCTGACTCCCTTTCTTTTCCTCAGACACAAACCGCTCCTTTGTTTGCACCAACAATGAGGCGCACATTTGCCCGGGAAGGGTGGGCAGTGCCAGGGTGGGGGGCACCCGGCACAGCCTGGCTGAGGTGGGGCTGTGCCGAGAGGCAGCTCATCCTTGCCAAGCTGCTCGGGATTTAGTCTCCCAGTGTCTGGGAGGAGGCAGAGATGCCCTCTAGGATGCTTCATCTCCCCTCCCCCAGCCTGCCTCTGCCTCTCCTGATCTCTGCTGCCTTTGCCATCTCAGTAGTGTCCTCTGAAGGTGCAGCTGTGGACTGCAGTGGGACTCTGAGCTGCTGGTGGGGGGCTGCAGCACAGTCCCTGAACAGGGAAAGAAGCATGGGCTGGGATCAGGAAAAAACACAGAGGTTCAGCAGCTCAGAGCCTTCCTGTGTCGGTCTTTTCCAGGAAAGTCTGTGGGGTACAAAGTGAAGGAAGGATGGGCTTTTGCTGGGAGCAGGGTTGGTGGGAGGCAGGTGGGTAGAGCCACTTTGTCAGAGGTGATGCTGGCAGATGAGTGATGCTCCTACTGGCCTGGGTTTTTCCACCTGACAGGTTTTGTGCATGGCTCTATTAATAATGCTGAATACTGATTAAAGTCGGGGTTTGACTCCGCTCTGAGTCAGTCAGTGGTAAGTGCTGGGGTTAGGAACAGCATGAGGAGCTGGTTATCTCTTAAATCAGAGGGGTGAAGTCTTTCCAGGTCCCCTGCAGTGGCAGTCATCATGTGTGGCAGTTGTAGCTAGGGCAGTCGGGCAAGACTCTGCCTGTCACACTCTTCTGATGGTTTTCATGGAGAAGATTCTGTCCCTGGAAAATCCTTTTCTACCCCTACTGTTGTTTATTATGCAGTGGGATTTTGCAGGGTTCTGGGGTGCCTGTGTAGCTGAAGAGGATCATTGCTGTGTTTATGAATAACCAGTGCCAGAGAGATATCCCTCCAGCTGTGAACAGTAGTTTCAGGGAGGCAGGAGAGTGCAGGTGCTGGAGGCAGGGCCAGCTGACAGGTCCAAAAGCCTGTGGACAGGTGCCACACTTTAGGAACCATCTGAAAGTTGCTCCCTCTATTTTTTCACTCTGTTTTTCCATAGGGAGCTCTCCTTGGCACAGGGAAGGAGCGTGGCTGCACTGGGGCTGAGCTGTTTTGATAGGGTTACTGTGTCAACATTCCCCGTCCTAGCTGAAGGCTGCTTTTTGTTTTCTTCTGAGCCTGACCTAGATGCTGCTCTGACTTCAGCACAGCTAGAGCAGGCTGGCATGGCCATGCTGTGTGAACCTGCTGGGAGTCCAGCAGCTCTGGGCTGGCTCTGCTTCCCCTGCACCTGCTGCTGAGTGGGGCTCTGTTGCTGTGTTTGGAGGGGTTGGAGGGAAGGGAAGGCTGGGAAAGGCAAGGGCTTCAGGCTGTGAGAATGCTCAACCTTTCATTGCCTAAATGGTACAATCTGGTTTGTGACCTGTATGTGCTTTTGTGTGCCTAGGAGTGTGACTGATAGCCTGGTGCTGGGATGATGATGAAGATGGATTGCAGATGTTTAATCCAGGCTGCTCTGTCCATCTCAGAGGAGCAGTGCACAAGCAGGACTTGTGCCCTGCAGTATTGGTTTCCCTCAGCACTAAATACTGCAGTATTGGACAGGAGAGGAAGAATACGAGACCCTCCTCACATGTTCTTAGTGCAGCTGAATCTGCTTCGGCATTATCGCCCTTTTTGAAATAAGAAAGAAGGCAGTGCCATTCCTCCATGAATTTCCCAAGTGCAGACTCTCGCCCTCTTTTTTTATCTAGTTTCATCCAGGTCTTTCCTCCCTTGTCCTGCCTCTGATCCTCTGGGGTGTTTGTAATATTTGCTGACGTCTTTTCCCTAGCACATTAGCGGTCTGGCATCTCTGGGCCTTCCAGATTGCTGTGTGCCTCTCTGGAGATGGCTGATGAATGCACAGAGTCTCTCCGGCAGGATGGGTAGGCGGGGTGTCATGGAGCTGACATCCGGAGCCTACCGCAATGGGAGAGGGATGGCTTTGATCACTGCTCCTCCGAGATTCTGAGCCTCGGGGATGTGGCAGCTGCTGGGGCTGCCTTCTGCCCGGGAGGATGGGGAGGAGGAATCAAGTGCATCTGGTTTCTTCGGAAGGCTATTGCCTATCTTCAGAAACCTGATCAAGAGAATTACGAGTACTCGAGGCTGAGGGAATGGCATCCTCTGTCTGGATCTTAGAGGCAGCCCACATGTATGAGATGTTGCAGCCACACTGGGGATGGTAGGCTGGGGGCCTTAGGAGAGATTCTTGCAGAATTGAGGGAAGCAGAGAGTAATCTTGTTGTATGTTTAAGCAAGTATTCTTGCAGAAGCAGATTCCAGCCAGAGCCAACCTTGGCTGAACACATGGATCCTTCCTGTGGTATGTATGGTGGTGATGGGATGAGAGGGCAGCATTTTGTCCAGTGCTGGTCTGAGCTCTACAAGGGCCATCGCTGGAGCATCATCTCAGCTCTGATGTATTATGGTGCAGGAATGGATGGGATTAGTGCCTGGGCTCCAGCAGAAATTCTTCTCCATCATAGAAGTGTTGGGTAGAAACAAGGGATAGTGGACAGGGGTGTTTGGCTCACCCTTGCAACTCATCCTGGGCTTTGTGTCTCCAGGGTTTCTCTCTGCTCATCCTTTGCTTTTTCAGGCTCCTGCCCACTCTCACTGGGAGCGCACGTGTCCCACAGCCCCTGTCCCTGCTGGGGACCACCCTAAGCTCTGCAGAGGGCTGATGGCAGTGAAGTAATGGGAGGGATGCCAAAGCTGCTGAGCTGTGTTTGGGCTGCAGTCTCTTCTGGGCAGCTGAGGACTTGCTGTGGGCAAGCTGGACTCAAAGAGGGGCTTCAGAGCGGCAGCATATTTTATTAGGAGACGGGAGAAAAACCCTTTTCTTTTGGACTGCTGGCAAAATGTGGGTCCTTGAACAGGATCAGCATGCCTGGCGGCGCACACCCGGCTTTTATTTTGCATCTATTTTCTATCCTCAGCAGGCTGCTGTCTTCCCGGGGTGCTGGCTGCTCAGCCTGCCCCACTGGGGCCGGGGGGGCCAGCTGCTGCAGGCAGGGGAGGCAGGGATGATGTTCCCTTCACTTGACAGAGCCAGGGTAATGGCTGTGCTGTTGCAGGCCTGGAGCACTGACGGTGCGAGTGCGTTCAAGTAGAAAGGACAGTGAGAGATTGCAGCGGGAGACATCCCGGGGGTCCTGCTGGAAGGAGGCTGGTGGCTGCCAGGGGCCGTGGCCACCGCTGCCCGTGCCATTCCGTGGCTGTGGGCACGCTACCAGGAATGTATTTTGCAGCTTTCTGTTTCCCCAGCTGCGATGCAGGCCTCGCTCAGGGCCGTACCTGCTGTCAGCTCTGTGTGCTCCAGCAGACTGGCCCTTGGAGGGCAGCTGTCTCCCCATGGAGCCCCCAAAAACAGAAGGCAGCACACTCCTGTTCTGGGATCAGAGCCATGTGTCTGAGGCTCGTCTTGTCACCCCATAATGGCATGGACACAACACCTCTCTGCAGGGTACCCCATGTTAATGCATTTACGCAGTGCAGTGAGGGAGGCAGCCTGCTGGCACTGGGCTCCCTGCAGAAGCTCTGAAGGGTAAGAGCTGGGGGTTTTGGGCTTGTAGCAGATCCTCTTCTCTGACTGCAGCCTAAGATCAGGTGCCTGTGCTTCGCTGTAAGTCCCCTTGAACTGCTCCCATTCCACCTGACAAAGGAACCAGCATGGCATCTCTGACCCATGTCTTTTGGCAAGGCTGCCCTGCACCAATGCAGCTTACTTGAGGGGCTGATGTTGCTTCAGTGACTAAATCTTAACTGAGGCTTTGATCACAGCTTTTTAGAGTAGGGAAGAGCTATCATAATAAGCTTGAATTATTTTCAGCCAAGCAGAGCTCTTGTTGGAAAAGGCTCTTTCCCTGGCCAAAGGGCATAGCTGACAGCCGGGTTGTTTACCAGCTCTCACATTACAGGTCTAATTGCAGAGAAGGCAGGTCTGGTGTCAGCTACCCGTTCAAATTGGAATGCACAAAGCCTCCCAGTACAACGATGTCACCTGATTTCTTGCCTTCTGCTTCTCTTGGTGCTAATGAGTTCCCTTTGTCTTCTCCAGTGCTTCCTTATGGCCCTCAGGGTGCTGGTGAGAGTAGCCAGACTAAAGTCCAACAGCAGCCCATACTGTGCCTGGTCTGGCATGAGGGCAGTGTCTCCTTGCTGAGGAGGAGCATGCTGGATGTTCAGGCAGCCTTCTGCAGGGCATGGGGTCTTGCAGTCCCCTGCCCTATGCTCTCAGCAGATGATGGTACTCAGCTGATGTGCGTGGTAGACCAGGGAGAGAGCCTAGTCTGCTCCTAGGGGCTTTTTCTGCTGCTTTGATCTCAGTTAGGATGATCCCAGTATTTATGTCCAGCCTTGGAGGTCCTCTGGAAGGGTCTCCCACATTGTGTGGAGTACTGGATTGGGTGTGCTGTTGGTAGCCCTGGGGCATGTGCTGCTTTCATTTTTCCTTTTTCCTTTTTCCTTTTTCCTTTTTCCTTTTTCCTTTTTCCTTTTTCCTTTTTCCTTTTTCCTTTTTCCTTTTTCCTTTTCCCCTGGTGTCCTGTGTGCAGGCAGGAACAGCCATGCTTTTTTCAGGAGCCACCACAACCAGTCCCCTCCCAGGCAGGGTGCTTGCAAAAGGGGGCTGAGATAGTGAGTAGATGCTTTTTTCCAGAATATTCTTTTAACTTCCAACAGCTTGTAGCATGAGCTTCCATTTTCTGAATTTCTATGTGCAGTTGGTAGACTTTTTCATCTTGCCACTCACCTTCTCACCCTGAGGCGCTGAGTGGAGGCTCCAGCATGTCCTTGAGGACCTTTGCTGGAAACCTCCCCTGAGACTGCCTGCAGGAGGAGCGGGAGGAGCAGGGCTCTGAGCTGGTGTTGCTGGCGTGGATGCCTCTCCAGAGAGCTCAGGTGACGGTGGGGACTGTGCACAGGGTGGCATACAAGGGATGCAGGCAAGGTGCTGTTGGGAGAGCTGTCCACATATCTGGAATGCTGGCCCTACCTGGGAAGGGGTCTTGCGACCCAGCTGCTCACTGTTCCTCTTAATGCAGGGGTAGTAACATCTCCCCAGCACAAGTGTTGAGAGGAGCAGATACAATAGTGCTCCCTCTTTGACACTGTTACAATGCAGCAGCCAGGATTTTTTAGCATAGCCCGTGCTGGAGTCTCTGACAGGGCTGCATGCAGGGGGTGCATTAGTGCAGGAGGTGTGTTATTGAAGGATATGTGAGTGCTGGAGGTGTGTGCAGGATTGGTACCTGCTTGCGCCTCAGCTTCATGTTGGGCTTTTCCTGGTTGCTCACTCCTCTCCATTCAGTTGGATGATCACATGGAAGCACCAGAGGCTGCTGGCTTGAAGCAGACCCTGTTTGCAGGATCAGACCTTAGCCAGCAGCACTGGCAGCCCCAGCCAAGTGGAGGATGAGACCTCAGCCACTTCCCAGCAGGCAGACTGTGTTTGCCAACCCCTGTTCTGCTGCCCTGCCATGGTCCCAGTCACCTGTGGTGCTGTGCAAGTCTTGCCCTGCACGTACATTGCTCCTGGGGCTCGCTGTGTTGTGTCTGGAGTGTGCACAGTGCCATGCTTTGCCTGGCAGTTTCCCTGATGAGAGACTGGCATACAGCAGCTCTGTTGCCAGCACAGGTGAGCAGCTGGGGGGCTCATGGGTCACAAACCCAACGCTGTAGGCCAGGTCCATCCTACACACATGGTGAGGCCCATGTTTTACAAAGCTTGTACAGGTTTAGAGGTTAGAGTTCCTGTGTACACATTGTGCCTTATAATACATGATGCATAGGGATTTTTTTTCTCCCCATAATTTTCTAAATGGTGGCCCTATTCAAAATAGAAGAAATAAATTCTTCAGGAAGTGCTTGGAGGTGTAAAAATAGAGGCTGGGAAGAGGTGGGGAAGGATCCTGGGGTTGGGAGCATGCAGAAGGCACTGCTTGTTTCACCTTGTGACAGTGCCCAGCAAGCAGGGAGGGGAAAGAATGGGCTGTCACCATACTGGGAATCTCAAGTGAGATTTATTTGGGAAGGAAAAAAAAGCAGCAAGCTCTGATGGGAGCAAGAGATTGAGCTGGTAATGGTTGGGAGCTCCAGCTTCAACCCTGCTGCAGGATGACTCAGTCCTTAGCACAATGTCGGGGTAGGAGCCAGGTTCCTACCCCCAAGAGTGGCTGAGCTTTTAGCACATCTGCAGCTGCTGCTCAGTAGTGAAGTAAATTGTTGCTTTGCTTGGAGGGGGTGACAGTGCTTATCTGTGCCCCAGCAGCTGAGTGATACTTCCTGCATTCAAGTCCAGGATAGCTGGGAACAGAGCTAATTACTGAGGGCTCATGGTCTCCCCTTGGCTTGCTCTGTTGGGACAGATTTCTCTCTCCCGTGTCCTGCTTATGTAGGTTTAATGTTTTCTGTGTCAGGATAGGTGTTTTAGTGGGTCAGATGCTGTCCCTCTGCAGCCCATGTTGACTGACTCAGTCTCCTATGACGTACTTCGTAATTTCTTTCTTACAAAGAGGTTATCCTCATTTTCCCCTGTCACAAAGTCTTGAACAGTGGAGATTCAAACTATGACCCAGGCAATGCTGACTCTGTAAAGTTCCTGCCATATTGTCCTGCTCTTTGGCCTCACGCTGGGAAGCAGCAGGAGGCACAAGCACTTGCTTGGGAAGCTTGTTCCTGTGCCCCAAGCTGCCAGTTCTGCATGCTTAAAAATAGGGTTTAAATCCTCTACTGGGTACAAGAACCACAAGAATTACATAGAGCTTTTTAGAGGGGGGGGGAAAGGCTATTTGAGACCTGAAGCCAGGGTGGAGACACCAAAAAATCCTCTGCACCTGCTGCAGTCATCCTCTGATTTGCTGGTGGGGTGTGATGGATGCCTGATTGCCCAACAGGTGTCATGGATTTTCCCTGCTCCTGGCGTGTGCAGTCAGCAATTTGAAATGAAACATGCTGTGCCAGGCAGAAATCCTCACTGCTGGAAGATGGAGTTCATGCAAGGGGTAGTTATTCTTCCCCTCCTTCTGTGAGAACGTCACTGGTTGCTGGCTGTACCCACTCAGGATAAGTAGCTAATTAAGGTTGGACTTCATATGTGTATAATAATCCTCTGGAAATAAACCCTTGTAGCCTGTGTGAAGCTGTTCATGTGGATCTGAGCTATGCAAAGCAGTAACTAGATCTCACAAAACTGAAGGAGCAGGTAAGTGATGTTTCCCTTCTCCATATGGAGAGATGGACTAAGCAGCACTGGACTGTCACAGAAAGTGGTGGCAGAGGCAGGGTGGGATGCCACCTCTCTTGGCTTAACTGTAACTGGGTGGGTTTGGGAATAGTTTGAAGGGACTTAATGAGAAACTAATCCCTGAATTTAGTGACTGTGGGTTTTCAGGACTCTGAATAACCTGGCAAAGATGTGCAGTGGCTCTTGCATTCCATGGCATCATGGATCCAAGCTGTGGACCACAGCACCTTTCAGAGAGGAGGTATGAGTGGATGGCAGGAGTGTTGATCAGCCATGTCCCTTACAGTCCTCATGTGGAAGAAGGGTCCTGCACCCACCCCAGTGTTGGCACATCAGCAGGGAAGCAGGCAGATTCAGCATGAGTGAAGGTGATGATGGGAAATGACTAAGGGAAAGACATTTCTAGAGTGAAGCATGAGAGGAGGGGAAGGATGCTTTGCAGGTCCTCTCCTGCTCCCAGATCACTCTCGCTTCTCTGAGGATGGGAAGAGGGAGGCCAGCTAACACAGACTGCCCTGGGGAGGGGGGCTGGCTGTGCAGGGCAGCCTGGGCACTGGGCTCCATCTTAGTAAGCCTTTCCCAGGCAGGACAGGCCACAGTGGTGCTCCTCAGCTGCTCTAGTGTGCTTCCCTTTCTCTTCCAGGCTCTCCATCAGCTGTATTATGACCCAAACATCGAGAACAAGAACTTGGCTCAGAAATGGCTGATGCAGGCACAGGTGTCCCCCCAGGCATGGCACTTCAGCTGGCTGCTTCTCCACATGGACAAGGTGCCTGAGATCCAGTACTTTGGTGCCAGTGCTCTCCACATTAAAATCTCCCGTTACTGGAACGACATCCCAGCTGACCAGTATGAGAGCCTCAAGTCGCAGCTCTTCACCCACATCACGCGCTTCGCCAGCGGCTCCAAGATCGTGCTGACCCGGCTGTGTGTGGCACTGGCGTCCCTGGCGCTCAGCATGATGCCAGAGGCCTGGCCCTGCGCTGTGGCAGACATGGTGCGCATGTTCCAGGCGGAGGACTCCAATGTGGACGGGCGGGCGCGGTGCCTGGCACTGCTGGAGCTGCTGACGGTGCTGCCTGAGGAGTTTCAGACCAGCCGCCTTCCGCAGTACCGCAAAGGCCAGGTACGCAGCGTCCTGGCGCAGGAGTGCAGCTCTGTCTTCCCTTTGCTGGAGCAACTGCTGCAGCAGCAGGACTCCCCGGGTTTCATCAAGCAGAAGGTGCTGAAGTGCTTCTCCAGCTGGGTTCAGCTGGAGATCCCGCTGATGGACTGCGAGAACCTCATCCAGGCAGCTTTCACCTCTCTGCAGGACCCAGAGCTCTTTGACACAGCAGTGGAGGCTGTGGTCAATGCCATTTCCCAGCCCGATGCCCAGAGGTAAGGGCAGCCTCTCCTGTGTGCTGCAGGCTGGTGCTCCTGGACATCAGCAGGGAAATAGGGTGGGAAGGAAATACCTCAGACTATTTTCTAGCTGTCGTTGGCTGAAGGTAATGATGACAGGGTTTGGAAGTGGAAGCGTATCAAAAGCGATTGGAGGCTCTTGGTTTCTCATGGTTGGTCCTGGAAGGCTTTGCACTATGATTGACTTGTAGGGACCATGAAGTCTTGGGCAGCTGTAGCCCATGTCCACGCTGGCCTCTGAGGCAGACAAGGATGCGTATTTCTGGCTCCTTGTGTCAGATCCTGCAGCAGCCAACCGGAGAGCAACCGCCCAGTTCCTACCAGCAGGAGTTCAGAGACCTTCCTCTGCCTTGCGCTGCTGGTCCAGCCAAGGAATAGCATTGAATCTCTGTTTCAATGCAGAGATAATAAAACCAGATCTGTCTTTTTTTCCCCTCCTCTTGGCTCCAACAGCTTGTGCCAGCCAAGGACTCATTCTTTGTCTGTGGCCATGGCTGCCCTGGGAGCAGCTGAGCTGGTCCTGCTGAGGCTGCACTGTGGGGCTCTGAGCTTGTCTGCTTGGCTGCATTGCCTGAGCTGCTGTCAGCTCTTGGGACCAATGCCTGCAGAAGGGACAGTACATCTCTAGTTCCCTTGGCCACATCCCTTCCTGGCTGCTTAGCAACCTTCCCCCGAAGAGGAGGGTTTCCTTGAAGGCTGAGCTGCTGCCACTGTGCATGCCCTGTGCTTCGCTGCACATCACGCAGGCTCCGACCCTCTGCAGCGGTGGGAATGATGCTGCCACTGCAGTTGTGAGCCCTGGTCCTCCCCTTGGTTAAGGGAAGGGGCAGCCTGCACCGTTTCCCAGCTCTAGGGCAGCCTGAGGCTGTCCTTTTAAATGACAAGGAGTTGCATCTGTGGACTGCAAATCCTAGTGCACAAAGGGAACCATCAGGATTTTAATGTGTTGCTGGATGGGGGGAGGGGTTGCCTCATTTGCTAGTGTTTGGAAGGTGACCACAAACTTTCTTCTTGTGCCTGGCAAAGGCCGTAGACCTGCTCAGATCCTTGTTGCAGGTCTGGGGCAGAAAGTGAGAAGGTTTGAGAAGGTCACCTGCAGTTCTGAAATGTTGGACTCTGTCTTCCTGTTTTCCTTTTGCCTTGAATCTCAGAGGTCCCTTGAATGTGATTCTATACCTTTGTGCAGGAGCCTGGCCCTGCAGTGCTGCTCTTTGATTGCATTAAAAGGCTGAGTTTTCTGCTGAGCTTTCAGAGCAAAATGTGGAGAGAAGTGTGACTGACAGTGGGGTTTACTCTCTGCTTCTGTGATGACCCTGCAATGCAGTTTTTTGGCCCCATTCAGACCTACCATTCTGGCTGCTCCCTTACAGAATCTTCAGCACTTGCTCTCCATCCTTCTTCCTAGAGGCATCATCAGCCATACAGAGCACCCTCCTGTCTGTAGGCGTGCAGGCAGTGGCCAGGATAGGCAGGCAGCTGGCCTGAAAGGCTACCCAGTGTGTGAGCCTGGTGCAGCTCCTGCCCCGGGGTGTGGGGACAGCAGTGGCATTGTCTCGGGAATGCCCTGCCAGGCGGCGTGTGGTGTCGCTGCTTCCCAGCCTGGTGGGCACTCTCCTCCCCTTTGTTTCTTGTGTCTTCTACAGTGCGTTCTTCCTCCTGCTTCCCCTAGTGCCAGCTGTCACACCCCTCTGGCTCTGTCACTCAGCCAAAGTGGATCCAGCTCTTTCTCAGAGCCCCCAGGGAGTCTCCTGACCTTTCTGTCTCTTATCTTGATAGTCTGGGTGATCCCTGCTGCTTTTCAGCTGCTCTCTTCCTCCATGGTCTCTCGCCTTTGTTTCCTCAGGGCTCTTGGCTGCAGGCTTGGAGCATTCTTGGCACTGGGCTGCTGGCATGGTCCTCTCCAGAGCTTACTAAGGCATTGCTCCATTACAGGGTTAGTCCTGGGGCTCACCACTTTGCTCTGGGTTCCCTGAGTGCTTTGTAGACTTTGTCTTCCCCCCTCGCTCCCTCCCAGCTGTCTTCACTGACATTTCTGCAGAGGTGACCACATGCAGGTGTGCTTCTGCCACCAGGAGAAGTCTCAGAGGCTCATGAATTTGGTTTCTGAATTTGAGGGTTAGATAGTTTGTGGGTCATTTTCCCAGGGGAGCACCACCTTGCAGGGCAGCTCTCCTGCTGCAGCAGGTGCACAGCACCTGTGTCCAGGTGGAGGGCAGGTGTGACCTCATGGGTAAGGACCACATGGCCCTGGTGCTGCCCCACTCTTGGGTAAGTCACTTGTGCTGGCAGCTCCTATTTCCCTACTTGCAAGGAGCAGTGAGTGGTTTCCTGCCTCTGAGGTGTTACTAGAAATGATGCACCAGAGATGTGTAGGTGCAAAGTGTTTGATCTCTGTACCTGCCAGGTGGGTGGGAGCCCTGTGAACCCAGAGAAGGAGATAATGCTGGGTGTTGCCGAAGTCTTGATGCTGCTCCTCTGTTAGGACATGGCATTCCTGAGAAGAAACCTTGGAGGCTGGGCCAGGAGTTGGCACTGGAACATCTCTGAGCACACCGCTGCTCTTGAAGGTGGTGGGAAGCTCCTGAGATGCGGGAGGGGAGGAATGGAGATAGTGTTGCATGTCATTTGCAGAGGAGAGGCTTGGGCTGTATTTTCCATCTCATTTGAGGATTATCCTCTCAGCAAAATGGGTCAGAGAGCTTGACAGCACGTGCTGCAAGGGGAGAACTGGCATGTGGTACTTGACGTTCCTGTAGTGCAGTGGATAGCATCCAAGTGGGATAGGAACCTCTTTATGGTGTCTGCCCATGGTGGGAGTAACAAAGCATGGATGTTGGACACTGAGTCTCCTCTCTGAAAGCAGCAGGGTGTTGCTACAGTAGTGGAGCTGGCAGGATTGCAGGTGTCCATATGGGATTGCCTGGTGTACACCCCATCTCTTTCTGGTCTTGGTACCTGGTGCTGAATTTTTGAAGAGGAATTTCACTTGAAGAGTTTTCCAACAGCTTCATTAGAAACAAGAGCGTTAATAAGATTGGGTTATTATCTCATCAAGATGTGGTTCAGATTTTGGGTCAGGAAGGATGAGATTGTCCCATACACCCTTATCTCCACTCTACAGGTTGTCCCCCACACTGGTGCATTTTGTGGAAAGTTGTGGGAAGAACAAGAGTAGGTGTTGGTCCCACAGAGGGATCTGCAAATTCTGCAGTTCACTGGGCTTTGAAAAGGGACCAGACAAACCCATTAAAGCAAAATTTGCTCAGCTCCTAAATATCAGGATAGCAAATCTTGCTCAGGAAGGCTAAGACAAATCACTACAGGGACCTGCATGGGCAAGAATCACCATGTGGCTGCCATGTTCATATCTCTTTCACAGACATTCACAGTTTATGGCTGCTGGAAACAAGCTGGGTACCCAGGGCTCTTATGACCTGGGATAGTTTTGTCTTCTTCTGCCTGACAGTGGTGTGGGAGGTGGGAGGTGGTGGCTGGCAGCACCTCCTGGGGCAAGCTCTGCACTTGGTCAGGGATGTGGCATCAGCTGGTCCTTTGGGCTGGAAAGCAGCACTGACCAGGTGGAGTGACCTGGGGCTCCATGCTCCTGGATATGGAATAGAGCAGCTCAGCTCTGGCTGACTTGACTGCAGCTCTTGGGTGAGTGGTTAAAATAACTCATCTAGAGCAAGCATTTCCCTTCTGGCTAGGGACCCTTGCATCCAGGGTGCCCTTACGTCTGCAGAACAGTTAGCAGAGCAAGGTTGTGCTCAGGAGACATGGTTCACCCAACATTTTCCAGAAGTCTTCAATAATATGGGATTGTAGCATAGAAGAAAATCTAGGTGGTTATATCTGTTGGCTGTGCAGGGATTCCGGAGGTTCAGGTCCAGCCACTGTATTTCAAGGTAACTGGCAGAAGCAGGATCCTTGTCAGAAAAAGTCATAAAAGTCATAAAGCCATAAAAACCTCCCTAGGGTAATGTGAACCCAGTGCTGTGGAGGAAGGATGGCTTTGCCTTACATTGGAGTAGTGGAAGGTTCCCTATGGCTTTTTCTCCGAGCACTGCCCTGGCTCCCTTGGGCCTAGCATTCATGCAGCATTGGTTCCTGGGGAGAGGAGCTATTGAATTTCCAAATTCTTCATCATCACATTGTTCCCATGCTGCCACATGCATAACTCACACAGCACCAGAGGCTTGGAAGTGGTTTATGCAAAAATAAACCCTTTGCTATGTGATTTTTCTGTGGGGGAGAGGGCAAGAGCAGGGTGACCCCCAGCAGCACAGAGAGAATGCTGGGACAACAGCTGGGATTGTAGACACCTTGTTTCCTCTGTCTTCTCTTGCTGACCTAAAGAGAAAGCTGCCACTACCAGCCCAACTCTGTCCCTGCACTGGTGGCAGCAATGGCTTTGTTCTCTTCTAAACCATCAATAGCAAAAGCCACCCTGCCACTCTAGGGCGGATGTGTGGCTGTCCTGGTGTCAGCACTCACATCTCTTGCCCAGGGTGGGCACATCATGTATGCCTCCCACTCCAAGCATCCTTAACCCCGCACCTGCGTGTAGGGGGCGAGCAGAGAGCGCAGGCTGCGGCTGCAGATAACACGCCTGGGTGGGCAGGGAAATGGCAGGGAAAAGGCAGGCTGCTCATCAGCCTCCAGCACGGCCTCTCTCCCTCTCTCCGGGGGCCCTGGGCTGCCTTTCACCTTGGCTGCCTCCTTCTCGTTGCCTTGGTTACCATCCCTTACAGGCAGCGGAGGGGAGGCTGATGTGCGGGATGGGATGTGGAAGAGCAGTGCCGCACTGGGCTGTGGCAGCCCGAGATGTGCCAGGGCACCAGCATTGTCCCTGGGTGGGACTCCCCAGTGGTGGCTGCCCAGTTCATCCCAGACGTGGTGCACACTCTGGATATGCCCAAGCTGGAGAGTTGTGTGGTTTCCTACTGGCAGCTTGGACTGTCTCTGTGCAAATCTGAGGGCTACGAGTGTGGTGGGAAGAACCCACAGGTCTGCCCTCTCTGCTGTTCTGCTCCACATCGATGCTGCTGTGCACAGGCACGGCTCACTCAGAGCTCACTGTGGCAGTGGCAAGTTGCTGGCAGCCCTGATGGCAGGTATGGGTGGGCAGAGGCAGGATGCAGTGGGTGGGTTTGTCCAGAGCTGATGGCCACTGGCTCAGCACTTCACTTGCGGAGGCTCCACTGCAGCAGTGCTCGGGGCTGCAGCTTTTGTCCTAATGCCACAGGCTGCAAGGAGAGTTCATGTAAGCAGCAAGGGCTCCTTCCTGCCCATTGTACAAAGCAGCCTTCAAGTAGACAAAGCTGGGCAGGAGCCCTGGGAGGGCCTCAGGAGGGATGGATAGCATGGCAGCCCATGCCGGGGAGGCGATGCCTGGCACTGATTCAGGCTGTGCTTGCAGGTACGTGAACACCCTCCTCAAGCTGATCCCGCCCGTGCTGGGGCTCCAGGAGCAGCTGCGCCAAGCAGTCCAGAGCGGGGACATGGAGACGTCACATGGAATCTGCCGCATCGCTGTGGCCCTGGGGGAGAACCATTCCCGGTGGGTGCTGGAGATGGTCCCTAGGAGGGGAAGTGAGCTTGGAGCAGCCTGCTGTTCCCCACACGCTGCTTTGTCCAGGGCCTGTCCTGCACCCAGTGACATATGTCAGGGCAGAAGACTTGGGCTCACAGCAGAGCTGCCACTCTGACCATGCTCTCTGCTTTCCAGAGCCCTCCTGGATCAGGTGGAGCACTGGCAGAGTTTCCTGGCCCTGGTCAACATGATCATGTTTTGCACTGGCATCCCTGGACACTACCCTGTCAATGAAACCACCAGCTCCTTGACCCTCACCTTCTGGTACACGCTGCAGGTCAGTGACTATTGTGGACAGCCTGCCTGGGCTCTGCCCTCCAGGCAGGGCCAGAGGCACCTGTGCATGGGGACTGCAGTCTAACCTGGATTTAACTGGTCCCAGGGATTTCTGATGTTCCCCACTCCTTGCCCTGCGCTTGCAGCTAGAGCAGGGCATGTACCATGTGCTGGCCCTGTGGTTGGCTCTTTCTGTCACCAGTCCTTAGAAGTGAGAGCCATCCTTTAAGGGGCTCATTAACAAAACTAATTAAAACTTCATGTTAATTTTTTTTTCCTTCCCAGCAGCAGACCTGGCTGTTTAGCTCCTTGCTGCATGCCTGCAGCAGGCAGAAACAAGAGCGTGGCTTTAGTGGCTGCCCAGTATGGGCTCCCTCTCCCAGGGTCAGTATTCCCTGGATCCGCAGAGCACTGTGCTCTATTTTTAGCTCCCTCTCATCCCTCAGCTCCATTTCTTTGCAATCCAGTGTGGCATGGCTGAGCATGGGCAGGGAGGGGAGTGAAGTCAGTGCCATGCCAGCAGCTCCTCTGCTGCATGAGGCTAGGCTGAGGCTCCCACGACTTCTTGCTGCTTCTCCAGATGGGTCTGAGATTACAGGTGCATGCAGGAGGGTGCTGTGCTCTGTCAGCTCTCTCACAGCAGTCTGATGCACGCATGCTCCTCCTGTAGGTGTGCTCCCAAGGACAGGACATGGCAGGATACTGACACTCCCTATAACAATGCTGTCTGAGGGTCTGCCCAGCTTCTGAGGCTTCTGGCATCTTGCCTCTAGATAATGCTGCCACTGCAGTAGGGCACAGCATCAAGTGGATTTTAGGGAGCTGGAAATGCAGCCTTCCAAGGTGTAACAGGTCCCACCAGCCCTGGGAGATGTGCCTGAGTCCCTTATGCAGCGGGCATATTAACTCTATTTTCCTCTCCCTGCAACTCCTAATGTATTTATTCTACCTCTTGCCTCCAGGATGATATCCTCTCCTTTGAGCCAGACAAGCAGGCGGTGTACCAGCAGGTCTACAGGCCTGTCTACTTCCAGCTGGTGGATGTGCTGCTGCACAAAGCCCAGTTCCCCTCTGATGAGGAGTATGGCTTCTGGTCTTCAGATGAGAAGGAGCAGTTTCGGATATACAGGTACAAGTGGGAGATTAGGATTTGCTTGTCAGGCAGGTGAGGATGCGGGGGCAGTATTCTGCCACTCTGGAAACTGAGTGCTGTATGATGAACCAAGGGGACGCAGGAGATTCCTTCCATCAAGAGCTGTTTTCGCTGTGCTGGTAATGTGAAAATGAGCTGGTTTGGCTCATTCAGCAAAATTTTGGCACAGCACCAGTTACCCTGCCCAAGAGGCCATAGGATCATTCCATTCGTTGGGACAGTGTGCTTGTATGAGCAGTGCTGGTACCTTATTTGGCAGCAGGAGAGAAAGTGATGTGTCCACGCATGGAGCTTTCTTGCATGGGCTGGGGACAGCATTTGGAGACACCCATGTTCTCTGCAGGGTGGACATCTCTGACACACTGATGTACGTGTATGAGATGCTGGGCGCTGAGCTCCTGAGCAGCCTCTATGACAAACTGGGACGTCTCCTGACCAACACGGAGCAGCCGTCCACGTGGCAGGTGAGCAAAGGGACCCAGGTGCCAGGCTGACAGCTACCAGCCCTCAGGGACCTGTCCTCACCCTCAATGGAGCATTGAAAGCAAAGGGACACGACAGAGGTGAGGAGCATGAGCACCTTGCCAGCACACATACAGGCTCTCTGGGATGTGCTGTGGAGATGAATAGGTCTTCTGCCTCCCTATCCTTAGTGCTGCCAAGGGATCAGCCTCTTCAGCTACTGTAGGGGTGCTGAGCTGTTGCCTGGAGCTCTGGTGGGGTTGAGCATCAGGGATCAGTGCATGGCTCTGACAGTGCTTCTCCCGCCCTGGCAGCACACGGAGGCCTTGCTCTATGGCTTCCAGTCCATTGCTGAGACCATTGATGTGAACTACTCCGATGTGGTGCCAGGACTGATCGGCCTCATTCCCCGGATCAGCATCAGCAATGTGCAGCTTGCCGACACCGTCATGTTCACTATCGGTGAGTGGGCTGGGCTGGGGAGGGAAAGCCCCCCTGAGACCACATCTGTCCAGCAATACCAGTGGTGAAAAGCAAAGCTCGGCTTTGCAGAAGCAGAGAGCAAGACCCTGTGGTGCAGTTCTGCAGTCTGATCCCATCTGTGTATTCAGGGTCCCTGTCTGAGTGGCTGGCTGATCATCCTGTCATGATTAACAACGTGTTACCACTGGTGCTCCAAGCCTTGGGCAACCCTGAGCTCTCCATCTCCAGTGTCTCCACCCTGAAAAAGATCTGCCGAGAGTGCAAGTACGACCTGCCACCTTATGCTGCCAACATTGTTGCTGTGTCACAGGTAGGAGCTGGATGCAGGTGGACATGTGGTGGTGACCTGGGATGTGCTCTGTGCACACCTCTTCCTTTGTAAGGATCAGGGCAGAGGGACAAAGGAGCAGCTCAGGGCATCTTGTTTAGCGCAGGAGATTTCTTGCCCGTTTTGTTTGTAGGCTAGTAAACCCATGTGGCAGGTCCTGTGTCCTGCTATGAATGTAGAATTGGCAGCCAGAGACAGACATGACTCCAAGGGGTCTGCTGGGGTTGCATGTGGGTGTCTGTCCTTCCCCTGGGCTTTTTTTTGCCTTGTTGGGAGCAGCAGACTGCCAGCTGTGCACCTGCCATGCTGCTGGTGCCACTGTTGGGCATGTTGGGGGGCAGTGCCCAACAGATGGGCAGTTTCCTTGGAAACTGAGCTGATCCCTGCAGTGCTGGGGAAGCTTGTCTCATGCTCCTTCTTGACTCTCAGGATTTGGGGCAGATGGGGCTCAGAGTCCCGAGGCACTAGAGAAGGGCTGGACTTGGGCAGGCAAGCTGCCAGGATGTACATGGGACCAGAAAGGTGAAATGCTCTTAAAAGCATCTCTGCTTTTAGAGCCTGGGGAACACTGTCACTGGAATAGGGAAACGCTGGCTAAGGATGACTCCTTGAGCAATCCTGCTGCAGAGCCTGTCCAAGCCAGGAGCTCCCGTTGCTGGGTGGCTGAGTGAGCAAGGAGCAAGAATTTTAGTTCTTGCCTGTGGCGGGTTGTAGGGAGCACATGATGTTTGTCTGTGCCCACACTGGTTTTAATTGTCTTGACCTCCTGTATCAATCCTACCTCCTGTTTTCAGTCCTGCCTCCTGGAAGGCAAGGGCCTTTCTGCAGCACTCACCTTCCTCTTTTCCTCTCCCTTTGACAGGAGGTGTTGATGAAGCAGATTCACAAGGTAAGAGAGGCTGACTCACACCTCTGCTGGTTCTTGCTCCCCATGCCCCCTTAGTCATGCTCAGCTGGAGACACAGAGCTGTCCCCAGAGGAGAGCTGAGCACTGCATCCATGGTGTACAGGATGAGGAGAACCTGCTGGCTGCCTCTCACTGCGCTGGTGGGCTTCACTTCACCCACACTGGGGTTGGGGGCTGGGGTTGTGCTGGGAGGATATGTCCCCTAGAGAGGGAGGGGAAGGAAGATGGTTAACTCAAGCAGTTCCCAGTCTCTCCAAACCCAAGGATACCAAGATGACAGACATGTTTTCAAGAGGAAAAAGGTAGATAAGTGTAGGAAGTGAGTCCCAGCCTTGCCTGTGACCAAGGCTGTGCAAAGGATGGTGTGTCAAGTTAGGGTGAGTGATGCCAGCGTGGAGATCTCTGGACACCAACTGGTCTTTCCTTGGCAGATGCTGGGAAGAGGCCAGGTGTGCTGAAGCCAGAACTCCTGTTCCCTGGGAACAGAAGCTGTGAGGGAGCTGTTCCCCTCTCCTGCAGTGAGATGCACCTAGAGGGACCCAAACAGAGCCACTCAGGAGCTGCAGCACACCTAACTGGGACCCTGGCAGCCATCACAGGCTGTGGGCTAGGCAATGATTTGGTCTGTTGTGTCTTCTCTGTCCCAGACAAGCCAGTGCATGTGGCTGATGCAGGCTCTTGGATTCCTGCTTTCTGCACTGCAAGTGGAGGAGATTCTGAAGAACCTGCACTCCCTGATCACCCCCTACATCCAGCAGCTGGAAAAGCTGGCCGATGAAACGGTGAGTGCCTGTGTGCTGCCTTTATCCAGAAGTAGTTTCTTCTGCTGGCTGTGGCCCTGGGGCTGCTGTGCTGAAGCAGTACTCTTAAACATGGGTTCAAGGGAAAGTGCAGTGCAAGGAACCCCCCTCTGGCACTTTGCCTCTGCAGTTCTAGTCCTCAGCATCCCAAAGATGTAACTACGATTGAGTAGTGTAGTCTATGTCATACTTTGGCTTTATTTTCCTTGGCAGCCCAATCCCTCCAACAAGTTGGCCATCATCCACATCCTGGGCCTGCTTTCCAACCTCTTCACCACCCTAGACATCAGCCACCATGATGATGATCATGAAAGCACCGAGGTCAAAAAACTGCCAGTGCAGCAAGGACCCAACCCAGTGAGTAGAGCAGTACCTCCATGTTCTCTGTCACAAACTGGTCAAAACCTCACAACTCACTGCAGGAGAGGGTGGTTAATGGGGAATGCAGCATATGCCAGCAAGAGGGTAGTGTTAGTCTATTCCAGCTAAAATAGTTCCTTCAGGTCATCCCACCACTCCTGAGGTGGACAGAGGTGACTATTCTCTTGGATGCCTCTTGGCAAGGTGCTGTTCTGGAGGATGGCCTGGGTGCTACCTGCCAACTGTGAGCTGTGCCAGGCTGCTTCAGAAAAAAGCTGTCTGGCTTTGGGATGGGTGGTGCCTGAAGGTTTGAGTCCAGGCCATGCTCAGTCTTAATTCTCTCCTTCCCAGTGCCACAGGGGCCAATTCTCTTCAGTGTCTTTCATTCCTTACAGGTGGTGGTGGTTCTGCAGCAAGTCTTCCAGCTCATACAGAAGGTTCTCAGCAAGTGGCTGAATGATGCCCAGGTGGTGGAGGTAACCAGGCTTCACCTGTATACTGCCTGCAGCTCTGCCAGTCCTTGCTGACCTGAGTGGGAGACAGCAAAGGACAAACTCTGGGTGATGGCCTGTGAGAGGGATGTCTTGCTGGGTTTTCTGGACCAGTGGTGCTTGCTGTCACTAGCAGCATCAAGTCATTCTTGTCTTGTTCTTCCATCAGCTCTGCTTCTCTCCAGTAACTTAGGTCCTGCAATGAGCAGGGACATATGATCTACCCAACCTGTGTTCTCTAAGAGAACAGGGAACTGTTCTGACCTGGACCTCTGTCATCTGGTGTTTGTACAGTTTGTTCAGTCCAGTAATGCCTGTGTACAACCTCCCACCAGCCATTTTTTCCTGGCCCTTCGGGAGCCTTCCTGCTGCAGTGGGAAGGGTGTTTCTTGGTCACTGGGAGCATCTTGTGCTGCAGGGCAGGCCACTAGTACCAGAGCAGGTCTAAGCCCATTGCCAGCTCTTCGCTCCCCTGGGACCCATCCATTAAGCCCCGGGAGAGGTGTCCTGACACCCACTGCTCATGCAATCCCTCTTTTCCCACAGTCTGTCTGTGCCATATTTGAGAAGTCTGTGAAGACCCTCCTGGATGATTTTGCTCCCATGGTGCCTCAGCTGTGTGAGATGTTGGGGCAGATGTACAGCACTATACCCCAGGTCTCTGCCATTGAACTCACCCGGCAGGTATGGAACCATGCTTGGGAGGCTAGAGATGTGCAGGGCCAGCAGAAGCTTCAGTCCTTCTCTCTCTTTTCAGCTGGTTCACATCTTTGCCCACGAGCCTGCCGACTTCCCTCCCATCAAGGCCCTCTTCTTGCTTGTTACCTCAGTCACACTGACCTTGTTCCAGCAAGGTACGTAGGATTAGCCCGTCTTCGTGCTGGGGCTGTTGTCAGGCTTTTGCATGCATGGAATCTGGAGGCGTCTTACCAGGAATGGCTGCTTTCACTCCTAGCTAAACTAATTGGGGCCATCTCTGTTTGTTGGATTCATCCCAACCCCTGGAAGGTGGGTACCTTCCCTGCAGGCAACAGAAGCAGGAAATCCTTGGGTGCTCTGGGCCTCTGTATTGTTACAACAGCCCAGGCTGGATATCACATGCAGCAAGGGTCAAACTGGAACTGCAGTCCAGCTTGGCAGGGAGGCTATGCCCACAGGAAGATCTCGGGGCTTGTCCAGGGACCACTGCTGCTTGTAGTGGCCTGAAATCAAGCCATCATATGAGCAGGAGAATGTGTGTGTGTGAACAGCTGGGAAATTACTTTTTCAGAGTCACTGGTGGCCACTGAGTCCCTGCTGTGATGCTGAGGATGCTGGTGTTCTGCAGGGCAGGGACCCCTCTTAGGCTCACTACCCACCCTGCAAAAAGCAAATGAGGTTAGAACAGGCTCCTTTTCACCATGGCTCCCCTCAGCATCTTGGTGACAGGCCCTGTGACAGAGACAAATGTACACTGGAGTTGCTGGATCTGGTCGTTCAGCATTACCACATGCGGCCCTCAAGGGGACTTACCCTTTGCTCACTGTTGGGTGCCAGGTAGGGTGATGCTGTCCCCCAGCTCAAGGCTCAGAGCTCTCTAGAGAGGTGGCGGGAGACATGAAGAGCCCTGCTTTATCATCACGCCGTGGTCCAAGCAAATCCCACTGTGCAGAGGTGTCACTGGGGTCAGTGACAAGCAAGCCAGGCTTCCTTGGATACCAGGTCCCCACTCGTGCCAGTGGCGTGTGGATGTGTCTGTGCTGGAACCCTTTTGCCTCGGAGCTGGAGAGCTCCAGGATATCTCTGGATATCTCCAGGCAGCAGCAGGCACGTCTGCAGGAGGAGAAGGGAAGGGACAGAGCCCAAGCTGTGCCAACACTTGGATGCAAGCTTTGCTCAGGCAAGCAGCTGTTCAGCTTGGTGTGTGCCCAGGACTGACCACTTGGGTGGGTGAGCAGGGCAAGCCCCTTCTGGTGAGCTCACATGTGGCAGAAGAAGGGGGACATGACTGAGCCTACAAGGGCCAAGAAGCGAGTGTGCACAATCAGATGCCAAGGTAGGGTGAGTGGTGCTGGCACAGAGATCTCTGAGCACTGAGTTGCTCTCTCCCATGAGGATGCTGGAGGAGACCTCCAGGAGGGTTCTGGTTTCACTGTCCTGGAGAGTATATGGGAATGGGGTGGGAGGGTGTCTGTGCCAGGGGCTCCTGAGCAGCTGATCCTGGTGACAAGCATGTGCACGCCTGAGACCAGCCAGGTCTGTCAAGCATTTGCTGAGGTGTTGTCGTTCACTTGCAGTTACCTTCCAGGACCAAACAGTGCTCTGAAGACACCTGCTCAGTCCCCACAGTCCAAAAGCTATAATTCTCCTTGTGGAGATGGTGCTCAGCTAGCCCCTGCTCCTCCTTCTCTTTCTCCCCAAGAAAACGAAGATCTCCTCCTTGGCTCTGCAGCACCCAGGTGCTAGCTGGAGACTCTGGGGCTTTAGACCCTTTCCTTTGCAGTTTCTTTCTGTTCTTGGGTTCTCCAAGTTTCATGATTTTTTGTATGTTTTGTTTCTTTAACTTGCTTCAAGCTGCTCATGTTGCCCATCCCCTTCCCCACACACCCCTCCTCCCTTACACTCCTGTTTTCACTTGTAAATTCTTTCTGTATCACATAACTATATGATGTTGAGTTGCTGTTTGTATGATTTTTCTCTTAAGTTACATCTTTATTATATTTTAGGGCCCAGGGATCATCCTGATATTGTTGATTCATTTATGCAACTCCTGGCACAGGTGTGTTTTAGTTTCTTATTCATTCACTTTCTGTTCTCTCTCTTTCTCTTTTTAATTCAATTTAAACCTATTTTTAGCTTTCTGTTGACAACGTTTTTTTTTCCTTTTAGTTGAATATCGAGTTTCTCCATCTGTTTCCGTGGAAGTTGAAAACAAAACATTCTCCTTTAGTTCTGGGTTCACACCATCCCCAGGGCAGTGCCCTCCTCTGCAGGGCAGCTCCAGCTCCCACCCCCTTGCTGGGCTGAAGCTGGCATGGGGCACTTGATGCTGCTGCTGCGGTCACCCTTGGGTGACAGACAAAATCAGAGCATTAAGTGGATGTTTTCCAACCCATTTACCTGCCTTCTGATGGGTCCTCTGGAGTGGGGACAGGCTGAGCTGGCTGCCCTGCCCAGGGGCCAGTGGGAGAAAGCCCCTGGTCTCAGGAGCAGGCAGCTGCCAGGGTTTGGCTCTGAGCAACGTGCTTGTGATGGCATCTGGATCTGGCAAATGCCACATTGCCTCCTGCCCCAGCAGCCTCTCGGGGTGGTGGCAGTTCCTGTGCAGGAGCTGCTGGCTCAGCGGCGCATGGGAACAGTTGTGTTGATGTGGCAGGGTCCGCGGGCTGGCATGTGGGCTGGCACTTGTGTCACTGCTGGCAGTGGGCAGGCAGGGCCAGTGCTATGCTGTGTGTGTGTATATACACCTGCCCAGTGTGCTCCTCAGCCCCCTGTGGCCCTTAAGGGAGAAGCCCTGATGTCCTTGATGTACTGTGTCCCTGTCAGAGACGTGTTCCCTGCCCACCTGCCCACAGGATGGGTCTGTGGTGAGGAGGGGCCTGGCAGAGTTGCTTTCTGCTCTGTTTGTGTAATGGGGAAACCTCTAACCACACATGCTGGACCAGTGGCTGTGCAGGAACGCTCACTCAGGCTCCTCCCAGAGCTGTGGCCATCCTACCCTTGCTGTCAGCCCTGGGAGGGTGCCTGGCATGTCCTGGTGTTAAGCTGTCAGACCTCTCTGAGCCTCCTGTGGGTCTTGAGGGTTGGAGTGGGCAAGAGGGCTGCACCTGACCTCCTCCAGGCAAGGTCTTCTCCTCACAGTTCTCACTTTGATGCCTGCTGACACTCATTGCATCTCAAAGCCATATTGCAGCCTTTTCTTCCCTGCTTTTCATCTTGAAAGACACAACATAATCAAGGCTATCAGACTTCTGCTCTGCTTTTGGTTTTGGAAGCTGCGACCTTTTAACAAAGGTTTTGAACATGATGGGAGGGTGTTAAATGGGGTCTGTGGATGTGTGGATGACGTTTTTGGTGGTGTCCTCACTGGTAGCAGGACCTCCATTTGAACACTGTGCCTAGTCTGGGGCACATTTCTGTAGATTTATATCAGAGACCACAGAGGAAAGCATTTGGGAAGATGGCCACCTTGTACACATGGTGGGGAGGAAAAGCTGATGGGAGTCTGTGGAGCTGCAAGAGTCTTGGAATGTGAAAGGTAATGTGCCAGTTGTAGGTAAAAAACGCTTTTCTGTTCTCCATGAGCGGAACAATCAGTAATGGGAGGAAGTCATGATAAAGGATCCAGGTCTGGCAGGTGCAAGTCTTCCTAAGAGGGCAGGGGAGCACTGGAAGATCAAGTGGGGAGCTGTTGTTGCATGAAGTTCTGGAAAGGACTCAACAAGTTCATTGCTCTTGGAGGGTAGGTAGAAGTGATCCTGACAGGGTGTAAGGCATTAGGTGACTCTGAAAGACTCTCCCAAGGCTACTTGTTTCTTGGGAAAATACTGAATTTCTCTCTGGCTTGGGTTCCTCCTCTGTGTCTGGACACAGAATGTTTGTGCTTTCTTGGAGAGAAAGGTGCAACCATGCTGCATTTCCATGGGGTGTACTGTGAAACCAAACAGCACCCATCCAAGGTGCTGGGAATCTTTTACACACTGTCCTTGTGGGCGGGATCTACAGGCAATGCTGGAGCACTGTGCTGGCAGCTGGCCCTGTCCTGTGTGTGGATCTCCAGTTATCCTTCAGAGGCACTCCTGCAGGAGCAGCTGAGAGGCTCCTACCTCTGTGTCTTCTCCATCTTGGATCACTGCGAGACATCTGACATCATGCTGTCAGCCTGACACTGCCCACACAAGACCTGTTGTTTTCCTGGGCTTTGTATTCCTGAAACCCAATGGAGACCAAAGGATCCCATCCCTGCCTTCTCTCTTCACACATAGGACTCAAAGTTTCCTCTTCCTTGGCCTGACATTTCTCACAGACTGATGATCTAGTGAGGTGCTTTAAAACCCATCAAGAATTTGCTTCAGCATCCCTGATTGACTCCTTGCTCTCAGGACTTTGAGGGCTCTCTGATGGCAGAGATGGGTGTATCCTGTCCCCTTCCAGAGGACCATGCTCTGCAGTGATGCTGTTGAGGATTTGAAGATCGGAGGATAAAATTCAGAGGGAACTGCAGATCTCTTCACACCAGATTTTTGTGTGTCAAGAGCTGTGTTTTCACCCAGCCTGCTCTGCCTGCAGACCCCTTGGCAAAGAAATGCATCTTCCAGAGCAGCAGTGAATTTGGACACAATAGTGTGTAAAGGTAGAGACTCCCACTTCCCTGACCATCTGTTTTTTGTGGTTGATCACCTTGATGGAAATACCATCTTTCAATGTTTCAAGTTTGTCCGGTTCTTCCTTGCAGGCACTATTTCTGCCCTCTCTTCCAACAAGTACTGTCCCACCTTTTGGTAACTCAGGAGAAGCTCATGAGGCCTGCATATCAGCTGTCTGTTGCCAGCACAAAGGGAACCATCTCTGTCGTAGGATTCCTGCTGACTTTATCTTTGGGCTTAGTTGTAGCTCCTGGAACTGCCCAGTTGTTGCAGCTGATCCTTTTGCCAGTGTCAATTGGCAATTCACTCTTGATGAAGTTATCATACTACTCAAAGCTAAGGATAAGATAACCAGTCTGTCATAAAGCTGCACAGAGCAATGGCAGCATCCTGTTCTCAGTTGCTCCCTCCTTCCTCTGCTGCATGCTGGGATGGGTGCAGAGCATTGCTGCTGCAGTCCCCAAGGTGAGCATCCCACCTAGGGGCTCAGTTCCACCCAGGCAGCTGGAGCACCTCTGCACAGGACCACATGGCCAAGGTGGCTGGGGCTTGCACCCGGATCTGCATTGGCAAAAGCAGGCAGGTTCTGAAGCTGGGAAATCAGTAAGTATCCCATGTGTGCTCACAGTTGCAGGTAGAATTTTGGGACTGTCCAGCCTGCCTTTCCACCTCATCCATTCCACCCCAGCAGGGCTTTTCACTTGCACAGACCTTGGGAGCACTTTGGTGACTTCCCCAATAAATCCTTGGAGCAGTCTGGGTGCACAGGGCCTCTCCAGGCAGAAGATGCAGGATTGACTTCCTTTGATGGCATAGACAGTGCCTGCCCAAGCACAGCCAGATGCATCCCCCACCTTCCTCCCTTCATGGTCTAGTCCAGGGTGCATGCACTTGGAGCAACTCCTGGACTTGTTGAGCTCTCCACCTCACCTGCTCCAGCCAGACTCAGAGAACCCCGTGGAGGGCATGGGTTCAGCATCCCCTTGCTGAGGCTCACTGCTCCTGCCTGGCCAGCCTTATGTGCTCTTTTCAAAGCAAGAGGCTCTGCTCTGCCAGCTGTGGGGTCTGGGAAGATACTGGACACTAAGGCTGTGTGTTCTGGGGAGCTGCAACTAGCAGTGCAGTCTCCACTGTACTCTGTCTACTAGAGGAGTGAGTGTCCCCTCCATGCTTATCTGCCTATGAAGAAATGGGAACAGAACAGCCCGCTCTGAAGACCTCTCTTGTGGTCTCTGAGCTGCTGTGGAGAAGAACCCAACGTTCCCTCTATGCTGTACTGCAGGACAGTTCTGGGAGAGTGAGTGCTTGTCTCTGCAGCGGCTGCTCATGCAGAGGATGTGGGGGAAGACATTAGAAAGCATTTAAACACCCGCCCCCATGTTAGCAGAGGTGCTCTGGCAGGGAAGGTGATCTGGCAAGAAGAGGTCCTAGAGCTGGAGCAGGGTTCCTGGTGCTAGGAAAGAGTAGCCAGACTTACCTGGTAGTACTTTCTTATGGGAGAAGCTCCACAGGGCCCCATCTTGTGGGGGTAAAAAACATCTCTCTTTACATTAGACATGTGCATACGTACCCAGGTCTGCATTGGGCTTGCACTCTGCAAAGTGACCTATGGGAAGGAGCTGTTCCAGTACTGGCATGCTTTTCCCCATGGCACTGATGGAGTGAGGAGCAGATGCTGCAGTGAATCTGCAGGAGAACTTGGGGGGCTCCACCTGCAGCGGGTCTGGTTTGGCTGGGAGAAGCACTCTGCAGGTAGGTGGGAACGTGAGCACATTGGAAGACTTATGCCAAATGGAGCACTTGTAGCATGCAGGACTCAGGTGAAAACTCATGGCTGGGCAGTGTAGAGGAACTTGCAGCTGTGTGGTTATCACAGGAGCCAGCTGCCCTTGAGCAACATGCTGCTGGGGGAAAGGTTCGTAGTCCCTGCTCTGGAGCTCACAGTAGGGCCCCAGTAGGGGTAGTCTTCCAGGGCTAAAACTATAACATCTCTTGCAAGTGTTTGTCCTGTATGGGGCTGCTGAACAGCTGCAGCCACAATGAGTGGATATGGTGCTAAGCCATTGCTCAGGCTGCAGTTCACCTTCTGATGTTGGTGCCAGTGCCTCAGGAGCAATGGTACACAGCCTGTATATACACACACAGGTATAACGTGGCCCCAGGTCACCCCATGAAGCTCTCTGCTTGTATCCAACAGGGACCAGGTCCCTGCAATTGTGCTATCTCCACCTCGTACATCGATGCCTTTCAGTGCCCAAAACTGAATCTTCTTTTTCAGTGTGTGTTAGAAAAGGTTGGGAAGGAGATAGGGTAACTCTGAAACCTGCTCTTCAGCTTCTTGTTTTTCAGCATCTGCACTGGGCAGATGGCTCTGCACTGGCAGATCTGGAGCTCTGGAAAGATCTCCAGGGACTTTCCCCGGAGAAGGTGGGGTGGGAATTAGATCTGTTTTGCACCAAGTAGAAACTACAGGGGCAGATGGCTGTGTTTCCTTGGTGCTGTTGACTGAGAGCTGTCCCTGCTTTTATCCCTGGGAGAAGGCTCAGAGGGCAGCAGTGGCCTCACACAGAGCTCAGCCCAAGGGCTGCCTGTGCTGGTATGCTGCTCTGAGCTCCAAGCACACAGCAGGGCTGCTCCAGTGCTATGGCTGCTGTCCCTGGTGTTGCAGTGACAGCAGGGCAGGAGGCGTGGCTGCCATTCCCAGTGCTTTTCTGCAGCATTGGGTATGGTGGTCAGGGTATGGATGTGGCTGCCTAATATAGCAGAGCTCACTGAGTCAGGTCAGAAACCCTTCCCACTGAGTGGAGGGTGCAGGCTGAAACATTCCCACCCAGTAACTGCTTAGTGCCAGCACCAGGGGGACTAAGTCATTGCACAAGGTACTATAGCTCAGGGTGTCTCCAGCAGTAGTGCCTTACCCATACAGAGGCTGGTGGAATCATGGTGTGGCGTTAAAAAACCCCAAGCTTTCTTGATCTCACACTTGCTGCTCAGGAACTGACAAGAAATGATGGCATCTCACTGTCATGTAGTGCAGTCTGGGGCTACTGCTTGAACCAGTTGCTGTGACCCCAGGGATGCCAGCATCTTCAGGAGAGGGAGCAAAGTACATGGGTGACTGGTCTCTGCTGAGCCCTGCATGGCTGCCCTTGTCCTGGGAGTGGTGCTGCTGCCTGATCTGCTCTGATGAGACAGGAGCCCTCTGTGTCTGAGTATTTGCACACCACTGTGGCACCTATCCTCAGGTCCTGGGGTCAGCGGATCCTGGGTGTAGCAAACTGCCTGGCTGTTTGAATTATATTCCTGGGGAGGGGTAAAGTGATGGTTTCCTGCTGTACTGTGTGAATCTGCCCTTTCCTGGGGGTATGCTCAGGTAAGTGCGTGTCCAGGCAGGGGCTCTCTGGGGCACCGGGTTCCTTGGAGGTTTCCTGGCTGCCTCTGCAGCGCTGGGTTCATGCTGCCTGTCTGTGTGCCTTGCAGGCTCTGAAAAGGAAGCCGGATCTCTTCCTGTGTAGCAACCTGGATGTCAAAGCAGTGTTTCAGTGTGGTGAGTACCATGGGCATGGAGACGTGCTCCAAATCACTCTGATGAGAAAGCCAGCCTGCTTCTCCTCAGGGTACAAAACAGCCTAGGGCTGGGGACCACAGGGCTGATTTGGGATGGCCAGGGGGTTTTCTGGCTGCTAACCTGAGTGATTTTTGCCTGCAGGTGTCCTTTCACTCAAGTTTCCTGAGGCCCCAACAGTCAAAGCATCCTGTGGCTTTTTTGTGAGTATGATACCATAATGGAGTCCTCTCTTAAGAGCTGGGAAGGCAGGAGTGGGGCTGAGGTTGGGCACGGGTGCTGCCATGTGGAGCCTGTGCTGGTACTGAGTGAGCCTGGCCTCTGTGTTGCAGACGGAGCTGCTGCCCCGCTGTGGAGAGATTGCCCCGGTGGGACAAGTTATGCATGAGAATGGCAAAGCGCTGCTGCAGGCAGTGCTGGAGGTGAGAGATGCTGGACCATGGGCTCCCCAGGCAGCACTGGGCTCTGTTCCTGAGCAGTATCCCTACGGAGCCAGGGGCAGAGAGCCCAGCAGCATGGGTGGGAGCAGGGAGAGCGACAGTGTGAGCTCAGCATGTTGTTTGCTCTGTGGCAGGGCATCGGTGGCCAGGCTTCCCGCAGCCTCATGGATCACTTTGCAGAAATCCTCTTTGCCTTGAACAAGCACTGCTTCAGCCTCCTGAGCATCTGGATCAAGGAGGCCATGCAGCAAGATGGCTTCCCCTCAGCCCGAGTAACTCCAGAGCAGAAGGAAAACTTCAGCCAGCAGATCCTCAGGTTTGTGTGCCACTTGTCCTGGCAGCTGTGCCCCACATTTCCCACAGGAATGACCCCCCACCTGGCCTGTGCAGCCCTCCTACTTCATGTTTGTCCCATCCCTCTGTCTTAGCAGAGAGCGTGTGAACAAGCGGCGAGTGAAGGAGATGGTGAAGGAGTTCACCTTGTTGTGCCGAGGGCTGCATGGTACAGAATACACAGCAGACTACTGAGCACCTGGCCAGGACCGTGGACGATTTGCCTGGACCAGCTCTTCCCCACAAGGAAAAGCCCCCCCATCCTCCCTGTCCTGCTGCAGTACAGCTCATAGAATAACCCTCCACCTAGAATTAACCCACTCGGGACGCTCCTCAGCTAGATTTGGTGGCCGCATCTCAATGTCAGCATCTTTGTTTCCCCCAGCATGCTCCCTCCTCGCAGGGAACAGGAGTGCTGGCTGCAGGAGGCGGTGGCAGAGCAGGGGAAGCATGGGCAGAACTGCCCAAGAACGGGCTGCCCCATCCCTGGGCTACCAGCCCCTCCCCAGCCCTTCCCCGTGGGTGCCTGTGGCCCGCAGTGGGGAGGACGCCCTGTGCCTGCAGCAGTGGCTGGCTGGGCGGGGGGAATTTTCCCCCTGCTCATTTGTACGTGTGGTTGGGAGGGGGGAGGTCCTGCACCTAATTATATTAAGAATATTTCTATGTTGTGGCTGTCATTATTGCAGTGCCTGGACTTCACCTGCCTCTTCCCTCGGGGGAAAAACTGAGTGGAGGGGGTTAAATCAAGGCTGGGACACCTCAGTGTCTCGCTGGCTTTGGGAGGGATGGCAAAAAACAGTCTGTCCTTGGTGCCCAGCATGGAGCATAAACAGCCCTGCCGCACTTGAGAGGGGCTGGGCTCATCCCTGCCAAACACAAGGTCCTTCCTGCAGCACATGATGTGTGCACCCCATTCACATTCATAAGAGCAGCTGAGGGGCTTGTTTGTACTTGGAGTTCTCCTGCTCTTGCCTTAGTACCCCAGCCCACACTGTGCTTTCACTGTTGGAGGTCCTAGGCCTCGTTTTCTGTTCCCTCTGGCTGGTCTCAGCTGACACACAGGGCTCTGCTCCCCAGGTGGGCACCATGATATGTTTTTCACTTTGGGACACGTGCTATCACCCATCTGCCCTCCTCAGCCCATGCTTTATTCTAAAAAACAGTTCATTCACAAATCCTCTTCGGCTTTAGTTAGCAGCAGTAGTCCACAAAAGCCTCAAGTCCCAGCACTGTCAGTTCTTGCAAAGTTGTGACCTTTCCATGTAGGGACAAAGCTGCCCTGGATGGAGGAGCCCTCAGAGACTGGGTCTGGGCCAAGTGCCTGTCTGTCCTGGCCCTGCTGCTGCCCTGGCCATGAGCCTCAGGATGCTACAGGCATTCCTGAACACACATGCAACTCCTGCTCTCCCACGGCAGTATTACTGACCCAAGGCCGCATCCAGCAAGGTGCCAGCTGGCAGCAGGTCCAGCACCCAGTGGGACACAATGGCCCCACATGGCCCCACTCCTGGTTGGGAGCCAATGCTGCTGAATCACGGTTGCTCACACCCTTCATCCTCATAGGCAATGGCAATCCCTCGTCGGCCCTGCACAGCCTTGGAGATGGGGGTCTGTCCCAGCTGCTGCTCCAGGCCCCGCCAGCTGCGGGACTCCAGGAAGGAGGCTGGGAAGAGAAAGGGAATTGTTACTGAGAGCAAGAAGGTAGCACTGCCCCTGCACCAGGGCTCAGCCCCACCATGAAACCAACACAAACCTGCAGGGCTGATCTCTGCGAGTGCCCGTGTCTGGTCCCTGCAAGCCAGGGTGGTGCTGTGGGGCAGCTGAGAGGTCGGGGGGTTGCAGAGGTGGGTAGAACACATCTTCCCTGTGATCAGTGAAATCTCAGGAACAGCCTCTGCTGCAGGAACAGCCGGCGGGAGCTCAACGTGCGCAGAGGCACCTACCAGGGAACAGCAATGTTAGCCTGCTCCATCTATTCTGGAGCAACCACAGCTTACAGGCAAGGCAGCTGGGTGGAATATGCCCTGGGAGAGTGTTGGGCAGCTATCTCTAGCTACTACCTGGCAGCAGGTCTCGGAAGTCTGTGACATAGTTCCCCATCCACTCACGGGCTGGGTTGCAGGCCAGCTCCAGCTCATAGGGGGTCACAACAGGTCGGTAGAAGTCACTGGAGTCCAGGAGGGAGTTCTGAGCACAGGCCACCAGGACAAAGATATCCACCTCCAAGAAGTTGGCCAGCTTGGCAGGGTTGGGCTTCCCCACAGCCAGTGTGTAGCTGCGCTTGCCCGCCCGGCACAGCAGCTCCCGGAGGTGCTGCAGCACAGTCAGATAGCCTGCCACGCCAAGGGTGCCCACCAGGATGCCCACCACTCTGGCATCCCGGGCCCGCTCCACCAGGTACAGGCGGCGCATCAGGGCCCGGTTGACGTTGAGGGTCTCACGGCGGCCGCAGCCGGTGATGGGGTTGAAGGAGCTGAAAGGGCAGCAGTTCCAGGTCAGCATGAAGCTGGTGAGGGTAAGGCCCTCAGTTCCCACATAGAACATGGCATAGTCCTGCAGCCCTCCTGCAGCCTTCACCAAGAACTGGCGACCAAACTTCCGCTCCTCCCCAGGCACTGTGGTGCCAGGAGGGTCTCCACACACCAGCCTGGAGAAGATGATATTGGGGTACTCAGGACACAGCTGCTGCTCCAGCTCACCTGAAGGAGAGGTGAGAACAAAACTTGGCCATAGTGGTGACATGGAGAAGGCGCAACAGAAATCAACATAAATCAGAAGGGGAGAAGACAGAAATCAAAGCTGCCACTGTCTGGGGAAGAATGTCTGCTTGGTTTGACCTTGGCAGCTCTGCAGAGCTCAGAGCAGTAGCAGAGCCCCCCTCCCTGCCCCAGAGCACTCACCCATCGCATGAGCATAGACCACATCACTCAGCACCACCACACAGCTCTGCTGCTCAGGGTAGAGCTCCCGGAATGCCTCTGTGCAGCGCCCGATGTCCAGGGGCTGCTGCCCGAAGATGTGCAGCACTGGGAGCTTTCTGCAGGGGCTGAGGCAGGCTGGGCCATAGTGCAGCACTGCCTCAGCACCCACGTGCTCAGCAGCCACTTCATCCACGCAGCAGCTGCGAGGAGAAGCCGGTGTCAGACAGGCTCTGCAGTACAGAGCTCTCCCTTCTCCCTGGCACCGCCCCATTCCTGCCTGCAGGGGAGCCCCAGGACGCTCTCCACAGCCGCACACCAACCTGCCGTACGTGGTGTCTCCTAACACGTACATCTCGGCCCCGGTCGCAGCCTCCATCCGGCCTGCCACCTCCACTGCATCTGCCAGGAGCTCATCAGGGAACTGCAGGGCAACCTGGTGGGAACAGAGGGTTAGGCAAACAGGAATGAGGCACTGGGGAGGGTGAGATGAAGAGACAGAAGGAGATAGAATCGATAGAATATACCCTCAGCAAGTTTGCTGATATGAAACTGGGGGGAGTGGCTGATACACCTGAAGCCTGTGGCATTCAGCAGGACCTTGACAGGCTGGAGAAACAAGCAGAGAGAAACCTAATGAGGGTTAACATGGGCAAGTGTATGGTACTGCACCAAGAGAGGAATAACCCCAACTACTAGGAAGGCTGGGGGCTGACCTGCTAGAGAGCAGTTCTGCAGAGAAGGACCTGGGACCTGGAGTCCTGGGGGGTGACAAGTTGACCGTGAACTGGCAGGTCCCTTACAGCCAAGAGGGCCAATGGTATCCTGGAGTGCCATGGAGTGGCACAGCAGGTTGAGAGTGATGATTCTTCCCTTCTGCTTGGCCCTGGTGAGGCACATCAGGAGTACTGTCTACAGTTCTGGGCTTCTCAGTGTAAGAAAGACAAGGAGCTAGTGGAGAAGGTCCAGCAGAGGCCACAAAGATGATGAGGGGTCTGGAGCATCTCTTTTGTGAGGAGAGACTGTGGGAGCTGGGCCAATTCATTCTGTACAAGAGAAGACTGAAAGGAGATCTGTTGTGGATTAGGAATGGTACTCCCCAGTTCAGTGCTCCCGGTGAACCTCTACAAACCATGCTGCCACTCACTTGGTTCCCCCTCCCCTTCCTCCTGCAGTGGGATGGAGCAAAGAATCAGAGGCACAAAGGGTCAAGATCACAGGTCAAGATCAGAGACTTAAATAACTGTAACAGCAACGCTATTAATAACAATGTCCAAGAGAAAATGATTCACACACGAGTGCTAGATGCAGGGCTCTGACAATACCTGACTGTGCCACACTACAGGACCCAGGAAGGACCCCTTCCCAGTCCCCAGAAAATGATGGGAAATGGTACAAAGTAACCTCTGGGTCGTGGCCGCACCGCTCCTGGCTACTGCAAAAATTAACCCTATCCTGCCTGGAACGAGAACAGGATCTCCTTATTGCATATAAATATCTCGAAGCCGGGTCCAAGAGGACTGTGCTGGACTCTTTTCAGTGGAGCCCAGCAACAGGACAGAGGAAGGAGCAATGGCCATAAACTAAGGCAAAAGCAGTTTCATGTTAACACGAGGAAGGACTTCTTTACACTGAGGGTGGCAGAGCACTGGAACAGCTGCCCAGAGAAGTCGTGGATTCTCCATCGCTGGAGACATTCCAAATGGACCTGGGCGCGTCGTAGTATAACCTGCTCTGGTGACCCTGCCTTGACAAGGGAGTTGGACTGGATGATCTCCAGAGGTCCCTTCCAATCTGCTAACAATCCTGTGAGGCCCCGGGAGAGGGGGCGACGCGCAGCCCCAGCCGGCTCCACCCTCGGTCCCAGTCACCTTGCGGAACCTGCCATCCCGTACGAAGGCGGTGGCCCGGCCCATCTCGTAGAAGCCGTCGAGGTCACTCCGCGGTGCCGCCGCCACGGCCGCGCACAGCTCCCGCCGCAGCGCAGCCTCCCCATCGCTGCTGAAGGCCGTGGCCATGGCGGCACGCGGGACCCTGCGCCCGTTTCCGGGTTGCGGCGCTGCGCTGGCCAATGGAAACTCGGCTCTGCTTTCCCCTCCCCAGAAGTCCCGCCTACAACGGGGCGAGAGGGAGCGGCAGCCAATGGAAAGATGTGCTGCTCGCAGTGCATTATGGTGTGTGTAGTTCTCCCGCCACTGTCAAACCATGCAGCCAATAAGCGGGCGCGGTGGCAGCGGTGGCGTTCCGCTACTTCCGTCCGGGCGCTGCAGTTCCGATCACGTGCGGCGCGCGGGTCAGGTGACCCGGCCCGATCTGCTCCCGTCGCACCGCCCGGTGCTGCCGCCGCCATGACGGGGCTCGCCCTGCTCTACTCGGGGCTCGGCCTCGCCTTCTGGACTACACTGCTTGGCGTCGGTCAGCACCGGGTCGGGGAAGGGCGCGGAGCCGCGGAGAAGGGGGGTCAGAGGGCCGCGCTGCGGGGCTGAGCCGTGGGGTAGGAGCGGTCTCCGGGCCCGCGGGGAGGCTGCCTGTGCCCATGCTGGCTGCTTCTTTGCTGCAGAGGGGCTGGAAAGTTGCTTTGGTGCGGGAAAGGAAGGCGGAGGTTGAGGGTTGCCGCGGTGCTCCCCAGGACTGGTCTGTGGTCTACGGCACGACCGGGAGTGCTGCCGTAGGGCTCCCCAGGCTGGGCATCACCCCTCGGGGCTTGTAGCTGCTGCCTCGGAGCCCCTAGCGGTGCCGTGTAACTCCCAGACGCTGTTGGATGTCCAGCTTTCAGCGCTCTGAGCCTGTCTGGCTTGAGCAGTTGATTTGCTTCTCTGTGTGTGCGAGAGCAGAAAGGTGCTGGTGCCAGTCAGGGGTCGTGCTTGCATTTGGTAGATTAGGGGAGGTAGAGGCAGGAGAAGCCTGGTCCTTCAGACTGTGATGGTTGATGTCTCTTGGGTGGAGAGATCGCCTTGCTTTGCTAAGCTGTGGCAGAATGAGAGAACATGCGAGTCTGGATGATTGTGGAGTTGCTGCTTGGCTGTGTTGCAGCTCATGGCAGCCCATGCTTTGCTGCTGAAGGTGTTGGGCTTTTGGAAGATGGATTTAATCCCCTAGGGCCAGCAGGTTGATTTTGTGCTGGGACTGCTGGTTATTTTTACTTAGCACAAAAGGAAGTGACCACAAACCAGGCAGAGGCTGGGGAAACCTTGGCCCTTGCTTCAGTGTTAGGGTGAGGGGAGAGAATGAGTCTGAAGTAAAGGGTGTCTCACTCCCTCGTGTTTCCAGGGCCTGGTGAACCCAGTGTGGACCTAGGGTTGCCTCACTGGGCTCTCTGAATCATGTACCTCACACTAGTGCAGATTCACCCTGTGAATGTGAGACTGTCGGAAAATCTGGCTGAGCTGAGCCCAGTTGCTATTAATTTCCCCTGCCCTGTTGCAGTCCCTTTTTGAGGTATGCCATGAGCAGGAAGTAGTCTTGCTCCATGCAGTGTTGCAGCAGTGTCTCTTTATATTTTCTGTCTTTGTCCTAAGCCCTGCTTTGATTCGCCAGTTCTGCTTCCTTATTTTCTGTCCTTCTGGCTTCAGAGCTGCAAGTCAGAGCTCACAGGAGAATGTCCTTTACTCTGTTTCTTTTGCATATGAATCTAAGGTTACACCTGCTCTTGAAGAGATGAAAGGTGCCCTGAGGATCTGCCCTGAGCTGGTTGTAGCTCTTTTTTACCACTTCTGGGGAGTGGAGGCAGCTGAGACTGGCTGGGTTCAGTTCCTGTTCTGACAGCCAAGCAGCAAAGCCAAAACACAAGTAACAGACTGGCTGGGCCCAGCACTAGAGATCATCCTTGAAGGTTGCCAGACATGCAGGCTGGGCTGTGGCTTTCCTCTGTACTCCCTGGCTGTGGTGGCACATTCTTCATACTTGTGTGTCGCTACAGGGGAGGGAGGCACTCTGGATCTGTGGCAGAAAGATTGACCAGTGTTACCACCTCCCATTATGGCACTCACTGTCTTGCCTGGCAGTGCTTGTGTGCTCCCCTGAGTGTGGTGAGTGGGCTGCTGAGACTTGAGCTGTTCATGGAGGGGTGAGCACACAAAAATAATGGGGACATCCCTCATGTAAGGGATCTGCAGTGCTGAGGCCTTCCAGTGGGATGAATTGTCCTGCAGGTCTTTGCTGTGCTCAGTGAAGAGCTTCTCCAACCTGGAAGCATGGTCCTGCCCCTGTATTTCTGCTGGGCACATTGCCATCACCCCCTACTTCCAGGCTGGTGCTCTGGGGTGGAAGGGAGCAGTGGGACACGTACAGTGATCTCTTTGATGTATTTGAGCATTTCAGAAGTTTCCCATTTCCTCTTTTCCCAACCATATGTGAGATCAGCATTACACAGGCACTGACTGATTACACTCAGATATGGTAGAGCTGTCCCTTCACCCTCTCTGTCTGGTGTGGAGCACACAGTGCCATGATGCCTGTGCTTATCTGTTCCTTAGGGCTAGGTCACCCTCCCTTTTCCAAAAAAGAGCCTTTGTCTCTTCTGGTCTGCAGCCATGTTTTCCACTCAGGAGCTCAGAGTCAGGCAGGGTTTCAGTGCAATCACCTCTGCATGTGCCTGGACTGTGTAGGGATGTGACTCTTGGCTGTGGTTCCTGGTGGGAGATGAGCACATTGGAAAGGAAGGGCTTTTCTGAGTTTCTCAGGGCAGTGCTTTGATGTCTCCTGCCTGTGTTGGAGTATAAATTTATCTGGAAATTATTCTGGGGAAAATGCTGATGGTAAGTCATGTCTTGAACCCACAGCCATGGAAAGGGGATGTTGGAGGAAAGCTGGAGCTTCTTGTGTTGATGGGCAGCTGAGAAGCAACACAAATGCTGATGAGGTGGTGATGTAGCAGCATGTGATAGTCAGGGCACAGCCTCACTGCTCTTGTCCGTCCTGTGGCAGGGAGGAGCTCACAGCTGGTCCCCCAGAGCTGTGGCTTTCCAACAGAGCTGAGCCATTGGAGAGCCACAATGGAGACCGTGGGCACAGGGCTATGGATTGCCTTGAGACCCTGTAGCTCAGCATGGTCTGTGGTGCTCAGCAGGATCAGGGAATAGAAAATGGGTGTGACAGCAACCATGATCATCTGGGAAAGATTGGGGTGGGGTCTGACAGTATCGTAGGTCCAGGATGTCTGTCATGTGCTGATGTGGAAGTGTTGGGATCACAGGGGTAGGATTTGGAGGGGACATCCTACCCTACAGTTCTGCATGCCTGAGTCAGTTTTCCCAGTAACCTTCTTTCACGCTGTGCTGTGTTCCTGGGCCTTTGCCTCAGGGCTTCACAGGTGGGGGAGGATCCAGCTGGTGCCTCCCTGGAGGTTTCCATCTTGTTCTTGTTTTCCAGGGATCTGCTACACAATATTTGACCTGGGCTTCCGCTTTGATGTGGCTTGGTGAGTTCCCTGTAAACACAGCCATCCTCAGGGCTGTGTGAGGAGGTAGGTGGTGCTGGCAGTGCCTCCCAGGAGCAGCACTTGCTTTTGAGTGATGGGCAGTGGTCAGTGCATCACAGAAGAACAAGAGCTACAGTGAGCAGGGCCTCTGCTTCCCGGGAGGTGGGATGGATGCAGCCCAAGTATTCCTGTGGCTGGCTCTGTACAAGGTCCTGGTGCAGCTATTGCTGCTCTGCCATCCACGTCTCCAAGCCCAGGCTTCCCCTTCACGGTGAGGGTTTGGGAGGAAGATCTTCATCCGTGCAGGTGAGGATCTGTGTTTCTGGCTGGCAGAGAGAAGTTCTCATATCCTGCTGTCTGTCTCCCCAGCCCATCTTGGGCTTCATAATTTGGGGGAAGGGTACCTGTTTTGGGGTAGGCTCTGTGGTGTGACTATGGGGCTCAGCCTCTGTGCTAACTCAGGACACTTCTTCCTCTCCAGGTTTCTGACAGAGACCTCACCCTACATGTGGTCCAACCTGGGCATTGGCTTGGCCATCTCCCTGTCTGTGGTGGGAGCTGCCTGGTGAGTGGGACTGGCTCTTCACCATTCTCCTGCTGTCCCACCTTGGTAGCCGTGTTATACACTGCAGTTTTCCCACAGCAGAGCAGGGTAGAACAATGTGTACCTGTAGGGCTGTGGGTCACCACAGCAGTGGGGTTGAGTTGCTGGGCCACTGGGGCCTCTGGGTGGACCAGCCCACAGGCAACAGTGGCTGTGGAAAGACAGGAAAGTCTCTGGAAGCTGTACCCCTGAGCCTGGGCTGTCCAGTGGTGCCTCTTGTGCCTCAGTAGTTCTGCTGGTGTAGGTGATGTAGCCTGGGGCACTCATACCCCAGGAGTGGTTGGTCTCAGTGCTCGGTGTCCCGTAGCTGCATGCCTGATTCTTTGCTCAGCTGAAAGATCCTAGTTTCTGTGTAGAATTCTGTGAGTGCCAGACCTTCCACCAACCACCCTTATCTTCTCTAGGGGGATTTACATCACAGGTTCCAGCATCATTGGTGGTGGAGTCAAAGCCCCGCGGATCAAAACAAAGAATCTGGTGAGGTAAGCACAGACCTGGGGTTAGTTCCTGTGCTGCATCTGGGTGGGGCAGGTCAACCCAGTGAAGAGGCTTCTGTCTGCTCTCTAGCTGGGTGCTGCTGTCAGACTGTTCCTTGCTGAGCTGATGATGCTGTTTGCTTTCAAAACAAAGAGCCCTAAAGGAGCCAGAGTGCTGATCTGATGGGTCACTGTGTGGTATCATGCTGTGAATGAGCCCAGTGTATTCAAAACAAACACCCTGAGATCACACATCCTGCCTAGGCAAGGGTTCTCCTTGTACGACCCTTCCACAAGGCGCAGAAACAGGCTGGTGAAGGGCAGGGCTTCCTAGGCCTGCTTCCAACAGGATCCTTGCAGCTTTCTCAGGTGCCACAGCAGAACCAGCATCCAGTCTTTATGTTTGACAGCTCCCCCTAGTTTGAAAAGAAAGCAGTGAGTAGCTTCCCATATAGCTATGGAGGGGTCTGGCTGGCAGTGGCAGTGGCAGGGGATCCTTGAGTTGGGGTCTTTCCCCGGGATGCTGGTCAGACTGACAGACACTGTGCTCAGGCTTTGCCTTTCTCCCACAGCATCATTTTCTGTGAGGCTGTGGCCATCTACGGGATCATCATGGCAATAGTCATCAGTAACATGGCTGAGGTATGGAGCACCTGGGCTGCCTTGCCATTCCTGCACCTCAGGGCCATGGTGGGGATGGGTAGCTCGTCCTGGGGCAGTGTTGTGAGGGGTACCCCTGTGGGGACTTTGAACACTGTTGTGCCTTTGGGAGCCCCTGGACTGGTGGTGTGTGTAGTGATCCTTGCTGTGATGAAGTGAGGGTTGGGAGAGCACACACAAGGCAGGTGCCATGAAGTTGGCCTGATGTGGAGGGACTGGCTCTGCCTCATGCTGTACTGGGGACAGGTACCTACCTGCTCCAGAGACCACTGACTTGTCACTAACCCAGGTCCTGTGCTTTATCTCAGCCTTTCAACGGAGTCACCCCAGAAGAGATTGGAGCCAGGAATTACCATGCAGGTAAGGACTGCTGGGTCCCTGGTGCTGTCGCTGTGAGCACTGCCACACCCTGACCCCCACCTTCTGACCTACCCATGGTCTGCTTCTGGTGTCTGAAGCACATGTGACTCTTCTGCCAAAAGGCAGCCTTTTACTTACCTTCTCGAGGTCCTCCTGCAGTGGCCTGGCACAGTGGAAGCTAGGGCACACCTCAGAGCAGTCCTGCTTCCTAAACAGGGTGTTGCTGGGGCTTGGCAGCTCCAGGTCTTCCGTCACCTCGAGGCATAGCTTCTGCAGTATGTCCTGGATGCAGGTGGAAGGGGGTTACACCCTGCTCTTGCAGTGTTCCTCTCTTATAGGTTTCTCCATGTTTGGAGCTGGTCTGACTGTGGGTTTATGCAATCTCTTCTGTGGGGTCTGTGTGGGCATCGTGGGCAGCGGGGCTGCCCTGGCTGATGCCCAGAATGCCAGCCTCTTCGTCAAGATCCTGATCGTGGAAATCTTTGGCAGTGCCATAGGGCTGTTTGGGGTCATCGTTGCTATCCTGCAGGTACCTGCTTCCTGAGGCAATCAGGCCTACATGACCACAAGGTGCTGTCACCCTGGATGCTCTCCAGCCCCAGGGAGACACACCTGGGTTTCAGCATAATCTTTTGCATTGGGATGGGGAGGCTGCTTGCAAGGTTTGGGGTGGCACAGCTCTTCCCACAGCATACTGTGCCTATTTGCAACATTCTGAACCCTTCTGATAGCCCCTCTGTCACCAGAGTGTCACCTTATGAGCATCACAAAAGGTGCACCTGTCTTACCAATGGGACTGATAAGCTGTCTGCAGCTTCTGGTTGGTCCTGGGATGCTTGGGTGGGACTGGGGTGCTGAGCTGGGGTTTGTGGGCCACAACCTAACTTTTCTTCTTTTTTTTCTAGACATCTAAAGTAAAAATGGGCTGAGCCCTCTTTCACTCAGCCTCTTTCAGCCCACCCCAAGAGGTTCTGTATATACTTATTTAATGTTTCTATACTTGATTGGGGTGGGAGATTCCCGGCGTCGGGAGCAGGAGGCTGACTGCGTAGAGCCCCGTCCTGCAGATCAATCGGCCCCTCCTTGGAAGAAACAGATTTCTCTGTGTGAATTCTGCCCCCAGCAGCCTGGCCCAGCCTGTGGGGTCCTGCTGCTGTCCGTTCCTGGTGTGTAGAATCAACCATCAGTGCAATTCTGTGTCAGTGAAATAAATATGGTTCTCGTCCAACTCTTTCTTTTCCCTGCACATGCTAGGGAGGTTTTTAGAGAGCAAATGCTAGTTTGGGCTGCTCCAGTGCTCAGAGATTCCTCTCTGCCTCTGGCAAAATCCCTGTCCTGTTCCAGGAGCCTGGTGGTGTCCTGCCGGTGTGGGGTTAATTCTGTTGCCCTCTTAGGCTTTGAGAGTCACCCTGTTTGGGCTGTGGGAACACAGAGCGGTGCTTTGCTGCCTGTAGCAGGTACAAGGCTGTTGGAACAGGCAGCAGCCCGCTCTGAATTGCCTCTGCCAGGCTCCTAGCAGCCTAACATGAGCCCAACACAAGCAGCTTTGGGCCATTCAGCTCCTATCCAGATAGTTTAGTGAAATGGGGGTGTAGAGTGTCCATAGCCCCCCCACTGTGTAGCTGGGGAGCACCAGAGGGGCAAACAAGTGAAACTTTTTCCCCTTCAGAGGACATCTTCCAGCCGGCAGCTCCATGGTGTAACTGTTGGCTGCATACTGGGGCTCTCCAGTCTGCAGTGCCCCTCTGTCCAGGGGGCCCTGGCAGAGGTCCCAGGGATGGGATGCTTTGTGCTGGCTCTGTTCCCTGTCCTTGGCTGTGCTGAATAGTGTGGGGAAGCTGGCTGTAGACAGCTGGACCTGCAGCTCATCTGCTGCTTGGGGGAAGGGAAGAACAAGGTCCTTCTGCATGTGCTCTGCAGAGAGCCTGGAGGCTGCCACTTCTGCTATATCCAGCACAAGGCCCTCATCCTGTTCTACCAGTATACCTTCATGGAGAAAGTACTGATCTGCCAGTGCTCTGTCAGAGTAGATGCCTGCTTAGAGCTGCCCTTCTCTCTTCCCCTCTGGATGCCACAGGCTGACTCTTGCCCTTGAACTGGGGCAGCTGCCTCTGCATGACCCCTCTGGGATCTGCTGTTTTCCTGCCTCTGTTCCACACTGTCCTATGAGTTTTGGGACTGCAGTGTATTTCAGCCCTGGGTGCATCACAGTTGTGGGGGAAAAACCAAGCTGCTGCCCCTGCTAGCTGTGCTGGCTGTCCCCTGGGGCTGGAGGCTCTCACAGGAGCAATGTGAGACCTGTGTAGTGGCGGGACACTAACTGGGCCCTACCTGGTTGGAAGAAAAGAGTGTCAGGTGTGGGCAGGCTTTTGCCTGTCCTGTGTGGGAGCTGCAGAGCCATTTCATCAGACCCACACCAAGCTCAGGAAGAAGATGCCTGGGGTTAGAGAGGCTGTATTGGGGTTAGAGAAGCTGCTGTATGGGTTAATCATCTGCCTGGTTAGCAGCTGTCTTGAACAATTCACCCTTTTTTTTTCCCAGGAATGCACCTTGCCCTGCCCAGACAGAAATGTATCTGCTATCAGAAATATGCTTCTGTGAGGGGCTTTTCCACTCTCCCAATCCTGCCTGTGTATATCACAGCTTTGACAAGGGAGTGGGCTCCAGACTTGCCCACAGGCCCCTTATAAAAATAGGAAACCCTTCAGGGCTACTTTCAGGGTGACCCACAGCCAGCAGTGATAAGGTGAACACACCTGGTGCTCACCTCATTCTAGGTGTGTACACTTGGGTTCCAGGACTTGAACTAAACACCTGCTTCTCAAGCAGAGGAAAAAAGCTTAAACAAGGCTCCAGGATCTCCAGGACCTTCTTTCATTTAGAAGCAGCAGCAGTGGGAATTAAAAGATATTTTGGTAACCATGTGTAGGTATAGATGAGGAAAATGCCACCTTCTGAGGAGCCAAACCGAGAGCTGGAGGCAGAAGTTTGGACTGCTTTCAGCAGGCCTGGTTTGTAGGGTTGGAGCAGTGCTGGGCTGAGTGGGTGCCATTCGGTTCTTCCTCGCTTGGGTGAGCAGCCAGGCATGGAAGGAGGAGAGGCGTCAGGGGACAGGGTTGCTCTAAACAGGCACAAGCCGAGGGAGTGGCAGGCAGGGAAAGGCTGCAGACAGTGCAAACACTACTTGTGGTGGGCCAAACTTGTGGTGGGACCAAACCACCACCTTTCATCACTATGCCATTGCGGTAAGGAGAGTGAGTTTCCCAGTGTTTCCTACCAACGAAACAGAAAGGGTGGTGTGTGTGGGGGGGAAGGAGCCACAAATAGGTGGCAACGGACGCCGAGCCAGCACCAAGGGCCGGGGAGCGTGGGAGTCGCCGCAGGTGGGTCCATGGAAGCGTTGCCTTCTGGCAACGAGGAGCAAGGGAACGAAGAAAGGCCGGGACTCCCTGTGCCTGTGTCCCGGAGGCGCTTGGAGAGTCCCCGGTGCCGCGCCTGGGGCCAAGGGCTGAGCATCCCGCGGTGGAGCCGGAGGCATGGCGCACCCCGGGGTGCGTCTGCATCCGTGGGATCCGCGTCCGTAGGTCCCGGTGCCGGCGGCACTGCCCTCCTCGCCCCGCGGCTCCGGGGCGGGCGGTGGCGGCGGCGGCCCCGCCCGGTGCGGCGGCGGCGGGCGGAGCCGGCGTGCGGGCGCGGCCCCGTCTCCCTGCGGCTCTCGGCGGTGCGGCGGCCCGGCCGGCTGGGCCCCCCGCAGCCCCGGGCATGGGAGCCCGCGGGCCGGCGGCCGGGGCTGGAGGAGGAAGAGAAGGAAGAGGAAGAGAAGGAGGTGGCGGCGGGGGTCGCTGACCGGCGCCGGGGCGGCGCGGCAGCCCCGAGGCCGCGGTGAGTGGAGCGGCGCGGGCAGGCCTGGCCGGGCGGGGGAGGCCCGGGATGCGACCCGGGGGATGCGATCCCGGTCGCTCATGGGCAGCGCCACTCCGGCTCGGGAAAAAGCCTCATTTCGAGGTTGTTTCGCATTTTTAAAATAAGTTTTTGCATGTTTCGGGGACGGGGGAAAATTAGGGGGCGGGGGAGTGTTAGTTGTGCTGAATGCGGCCCCTCGCTCCGCTTTTGGCCGGGAGGTGGCCACCTTTAGGGCATCGGGGCCACCGGCTCCCAGCGTGCCTCCCTTCTCCCAGCCCTGGGATGACTTGTGGGAAGAAGGATTGCGTCCACGGGCTTGAGCATCCTGTCCAAAACGAGCATCACCGGCCCCATGGCACATGCTGCACTGGCTTGAAACCCTGGGGATCAGCTCCCCAGCCCCAGGTTGCTTTTGGCCTCTCACACCCTGCACAGATGCTGCGGTGGGGGGAGATGACATCATATTTCATAACCCCCTCTTTAGCAGTTTAAGCCCACTCATGTTCGTGGTGTCCTATGGCCATTGCTTGATGGTGTGCTTTGCTTTTGTTCTTGCTGAGTGTCACTCTCTACTTGCCTCGTGGACCATTCTGCTAAAAGGCCCCTAAAAACAGCTCTGATTTTTCTCTGTTGCATCCCCATCTGGCTGTTGGGGCACCACCCCTCCATATACTGCACAGATTTTTTTGGGGAGGGTTTCTGGCAGGTGCTGGGAGCAGGCAGGTCCCTATGTCATGGGCTGTGCCAGGTGACAAGGCACTGTGATAGGAGGAAAGTTTGAGCAATAACAGCAAAGCCAACTTTTCTTCAGAGGGCTACTTTCTAGAAAACAAATGGATGTGGGGTTGGGCTGCTGACATATGCCAGGACACCCCTATTCCCTATCCACCAGTGTCTGCAGGGATACTACTCTGCATCCTGCAGAGGGAGGGTGGACATAGTTGGGGCATTGGGCTCAGAGCCTTTTCCAGCACGTCCCTGCCTGCCGTGGGTTCCAGGGTCTGCCTGCCAGGGTCAGTCCGGCAACTGGGAGAGGACACCCCAGAGCAGGGTTGGGCGAAAGGATCCTCTGCTTCACACCTCAGCTCTGATCCCCATACCCATCGCTGCCGTCTCAGTGCCCCGTGGCTACCGGCAGGAGGGGGGTCCACTGAACAGGGCTGGCAGCTGCCAGTAACTGGTTGCCAGCGCTGTTGAGTGCTACCTGCACTCCTGCTGATGGTCCTGCTGCAGACCCCCAGCCACCAAGATCCCCCAGGGACCATACAGCAGCTCTGGCCTGTCCCAAGGTCCTCAGGACTTTGTGAACCCCGGTGCCTGTCCCTTGTGATTGCTTTGCTATGTCCTAGCAGCTTCCTTGAAAGCAGGGACTAGCAGGGCAGGGATCAGGGCAGGAACTGGGTGCATGGCTGTGCTGTGGCCTGAGCCCTGGCTGTGGCAGGGCTGGGAAAGGCCAGATTGTTTGGGACTCTCTAGTGACTCTCCCAGCTAGCTTCCCGGCAGGGCTCTGGCCCGGCTCCAGGTGTCATGTGGGAGATACGGGGACCCTGACTTCAGCAGTCCAATGTCCCAGGAGGCCTCACCATCAGGAGCATGGGAGAGGATCTGCACCGCGGGTTGTAAGCCAGACTCCCCGGATGTAGCAGGGAGCCCTAACTCTGGGGGGCTGGGATGTCCTGCTGGGCTGGGCTGGGCTTCGTGTCTGTGTGCTGCTGCTCACCCACTGGGTGCTTTGAGGAGGGGCCCTGCTGGCATGACTCTCATTGCCACCCCACTCTGGTGCTGCTGCTGGGGTGTAGCTCTGTGGGGAGGGAACAGGAAAGGGGTTGCTAGTGGTGCCTTTGGGACATCCTAGGCTGGCCATGTTTTTGGAGAGTATAGCCTTCGTCAAGGGCCCAGCTTCCACGGAGGCTTAGTGGCATGTCTGGAGGTATCCACATCCTCTCTCTGGGTGGGGGAAAGGGAAGGGGAGTTGGTCTGTCCTGTTCTCGTCTTGGCCCAGGAAAGCAAGGAGGGGACTTGCTATGTGGGGCTGAGAACCTCTCATCTCTTCGTGGTTGTGTCTTCAGAGCAGAGATCCAGGTGCAGTATTCCCTGGGGTGTTCTCTGGCATACCAGCCTGGAAGCCCTTCACATCTGCATCAGGCCTGTGCTGCTCCTGCTGTCCCAGTGTCACTTGGGCTGAGATGGGAGCTCAGGCTTGTGGTGTCCTGAGAGTGAGGTGTCTTGGCAGGATCAGGACCGTGGCTGGAGCCGCCCCCCTGCCCCGCCAAGCGCACATGTCCGCCTGCCCGTGCCCAGAAGATGACCAGGCTGCTCTTGGGGGTGACCCTGGAAAGGATTTGCAAGGCTGTGCTGCTGCTCTGCCTGCTCCACTTCGTCATCATCATGATCCTCTATTTTGACGTCTACGCGCAGCACCTGGACTTCTTCAGCCGTTTCAACGCCAGGAATGCCTCGCGCTCCCACCCCTTCTCCAACTCCTCCCGCCCCAATGGCACCGTTCCCAGCTATGGGCCAGCCAGTGCTGAGGCCCCATCCCCCAGCACCAAGCCCAGCACCAACCAGTCCACCACTGAGAAGCCTTTGCAGCCCTGCCAGGAAACACCTCCTGGTTTAGGTGAGATATGCTGGGTGAGCGTTGGGGATGAATTTGGGCTCTGACTCTAAACATGGGGCTAAGGTGGGTGCTCACAGCTGACATCCTTATCCCCTGGGCCCTGTGCATGGCTTCCCTGTGAAATAGTAGAGAAACCCCAGCCTGGAACTGTATCAGGACAGCTGGTTTTAGGTTTTGTTAGTCCAGGCTTTCTGTCCCTGTTTATGAAAGCTTTTGGGAACTCTCTGCCCTCGGCAGTGCCGGTCCCCCTTGCAGGTTCCCCTCACTGTTTGCTTTACCACTCCTGGCTGGAGTGGCAGGTGACCATGGCCCTGACCATGTCCTGTCCTGTGGGCATTGCCCTGCCCTCCCTCTCACAGTTGGGCGCCTGCTCATCGAGTTTAGCTCTCCCATGAGCATGGAGCGAGTGCAGCGGGAGAATCCTGATGTGCACCAAGGTGGCAAGTACAGCCCCCCAGACTGCCTACCCCGGCAGAAGGTGGCCATCCTCATCCCCTTCCGGCACCGTGAGCACCACCTCAAGTACTGGCTGCACTATCTGCACCCCATCTTGCGCCGGCAGAAGGTGGCTTATGGTATCTACATCATCAACCAGGTGAGGAAGGCAGGGGCAAGGGGGTGGCAGGGCTGGGTTGGACAAGCAGGCATTGCTGAGCTTTGCCCTACAGTTTGGTGAAGACACCTTCAACCGGGCCAAGCTGCTCAACGTGGGATTCATGGAGGCACTCAAGGATGACGAGGAGTATGACTGCTTCATTTTCAGCGACGTGGACCTTATCCCCATGGACGATCGCAACCTCTATCGCTGCTATGAGCAGCCACGGCACTTTGCGGTTGGCATGGACAAGTTTGGGTTCAGGTGCGTGCCCTGGGGAGCTGGGGTGTTTCTGCGCAGGCAAGGCTGGAATATCTCTCTGGGATGGCATCAGGGCAATCACCCTTGATTGTAACCTGGGACAGGCATGAGGTCGATGGCTGGAATTGTGGACCTGTGATGGGAGAGGGCACAGAGCCCTGGGTAGGAGGGTGACACAGGAAAGGGTCGGTCCTTGTACTTCGGGGTCCCCATGAGGCTCACCTCCATCTTTGCCTGTTTCTGGGGCTGACCCATTTGCTGTCAACCTGCAGGCTGCCCTATGCCGGCTACTTTGGCGGTGTCTCTGGGCTGAGCAAGTCCCAGTTCTTGAAGATCAATGGCTTTCCCAATGAGTACTGGGGCTGGGGAGGAGAGGACGATGACATCTTTAATCGGTAGGTGCCCAGCCCCTCGCTAGCGCTGACTGGTTGGTGTGTACCAGGCTCCCCACCAAGCCCTGAATTATCACTCTTACAGCATTCTTACAGCACTGTTCCCAGTTTTGTGGGGGAGGTGTGTGCATGGGCTGTGCCACATGTCGGGGGGGATTGAATTACACTTCAGCATTGGGGTTGATGACCCTCATAGATGGAACTGGCCTCTCCCAGGGTGCTGGGGGGCTGCGGAGCACTCCTCTGCCTCCCTTGTGGCTGAAGTCTGCAATGTGGTATGCACTGCATCCACAGGGTGGTGTGCCTGTGAGCCCTGCTCCATACAGGGGCTGGGATGCTAGACTTGGATGTGTCCAGGGCTGAGATTAAAAACTTGGAAACATCTCAGTAGTGGCTGTGCAGCAGCCACGTAGTCATTCCTGCCAGCTGCCAGCAGGCAGCAGTACACCTGCAGGCCAAGCAAAGCCCAATCCCTCCACACCCTGCCTTGGGTGCCAGAGCTGGACAGTGGCCACCTTACCTCTCATGGGTTCCCCCATGGTGCTGCCCAGGGAAGCAGTGTGCAGCCAGTGGGGTGTAACCAGCCTGTAATGGCCCGATGAGCAAAACACCCTTGTGGGAGCCCTGGGCACATGGCACAGTTGTGATTTCCACACAGGGTGGGCTCAGAGTGGGGGACAAGAAGTGTGTGGAGCTCTGAAAAAGCTTCAGGCAGCCTTTGATCTGAGGGGAGGGCTCCAAGGGAAGGGCTAGGCAGCGGCATTCAGGGAATGTAAAGGGCAGGGGCCGCAGAGGGAGGGAGGGAGGGATGGATGGCTGCATGTGGATGGCTGGCTGGCTGTGTGCAGCACAGGCTTAAGGTAGTTGCCAGTCCCTGGACAGAAGTGGCACTTTGGGCTCACTGCCATGGGGCATGTGGCACCCTAGGTCATGATGCTGGCCTGGGTGTGGCCTGGCTTTGCTCATCTTGGCTTGGCACAGCTTTGTTTAACCAGGGACAGGTTTATTTTGCCCAGGGTCTGACCCTGGAGGTCTCTGGGCTGGGGAATGTCCCGCCCTAGTGCCCACACACTGATCCCACCCTGCTCCTGGCCCCCAGCATCTCCCTGAATGGCATGAAGGTGTCGAGGCCCGATATCCGCATTGGGAGGTACCGCATGATTAAGCACGAACGCGACAAACACAACGAGCCCAACCCGCAGAGGTGAGTGAGCCACAGGGCTGGGGCAGTTGGGACGCTGGGCGATCACTTGGCTGCTCACCCCCACAGAGGTCCAGCACTGCTGGCACTACAGCAAGACATCCCTTCATCCTCATCCTGCTCTTCTTCCCACCAGATTCACTAAGATCCAGAACACCAAAATGACAATGAAGCGGGATGGGATCAGCTCGCTGCAGTACCGGCTCGTGGAGATCTCCCGCCAGCCCATGTACACCAACATCACGGTGGAAATTGGCAGGCCACCACCCCGCCTGGCCCGCGGCTAGTGCTCCTGTCACCGGGAACCCCTGTGCCTAGGCTGGCTGGGCATGGCAAGTTTTCTCCCAGCTCAAAAGCCAGGACTGGACAGGGATGTTTTCTGCCTACTCTGCTGCCTTCTGGAGACGGCTGCCCCATAGCCAGCCCTTTGGTCCCCAGGATTTCTCTGTCTCCCCCATCCCCACGAGTGTGTTTGCAGGACCCCTGCCCCATACGTGGTGTGTTGGTGGATGAGCCCGGCTGCCCTGTGTGCAGCTTCTGGCACAGAGGGAGGGGGCAACCCCAGGCCTGGCAAGGAGCCCCCAGTCCATGCCAGCTCCTGCCTGCACCCTGGGTGGGGAGGGTGAAATCCCACTGCTCTGTGAGAGCTGGAGGGTCCCCACCAGCGCTGTGAGAAGTGGGGTGCAGGCTTCCCCCTTTACTAGCGCTGGAGCCACTGCTACCCTGCTGGGGATGGGAGCAGCCCGGGGCCCCCAGGCAGGCAGGATCAGGGCAAGGTTGCTGCCCTGGCCAGGCACTGCCGATACTGCTGGGCACACAGACGTGGCTTGCTGTCTTCCTCTGCTTTAGTCTGGTGCTTAGAGCCGGGCCCTGTCTCAGCTCTGCCAAACAGAGACCTCTGATTAGCGAATGCCCCTCGCTGTGCCTCAGTTTCCCCAGGGCTGGGGGGGATGGCAGCTGTATCCCATCCCCCTTCCCCAAAGGCAGGTGCCGTGTGTGTGTGCAGCCCCTGCCTGCACCTGCCACCCCCCCCCCCCCCCCTTTGGTGGGGGAAATAGGGCTCATTTGAACCCCCCCCAGCCCCTCTTGGTGGGGGCTGGTGCAGCACCCTTCTAGCAGGGAGGGAATCTTCCCTTTGAGTTCTCCCCTTGTTTGCCTTCCCCCTTCCAGGCCAGGGGCAGGGGGGGCTGCAGGCAGGAGAGACTGGGATCATGGAGGGCAGGAGCCCTCTGCCCCTCCATTGGACTGGCAGCCCCAGCAGCCCTGAGGCTCCATGTGGGGCTGGGAACAGTGGGGTTGGGAGCAGGGCAGCTCACCCGGGCTGGGGGGCACTGGCAACTTTTGTACATTTGAATGTCTGACCCTTTTTCAGCGTACATTGAATGCACCGTTCGGTCATAGAGACCGGGGGTTTTGTATTTAATAAAAGTTTGAAAAGTTGGCAGGCTTTCTGGGGTTGGGTGGGGGGTGGGAGAAAGCACCATCTGATGAGGAAGTGAGATGGTGGAGTAGAGAGGGGAAGTCCTGTCTGCCACCTCCAGCTGCTGGCTGGGAGGCAGAGCCCCTGCCTTACCCTGTCTGTCATTGGGACTCCCCCCAGCTCGCTCACTCAGCAATGCAGTGTGCCTACCTAGGACAAGGTGCACAGGGCAAAGCCAGTTGCTCTCACTGTGCCATGGACATAATGTTGCCCTCCCATCCATTTGGGGACAGTGCTTTCCCCCAGCAGGGATAAGCCCATCCTCCATCCTCTGCCTTACCTCCAGGTGGTTTTGTATGTCCAGGTAGGGCAAAGGAGAATTCCCCAGGACCGAGCTGGCTGTTGAATGCCAATACCTGGCATCAGAGGTGAAAAGAGCTGCACCCAGTAAGTGTGGGCCCCCACTCTTCAACGCCTTCCTCCTCCCACATGGTTCCCAAAGAAGGCCACAGTGGGACACAGCCTCAGGAATATAAATCTCATTAAAATCTAGGATACTTTAGAACTCTACACCAGGAGAGACACTGGCACAGGCAGCGCTGCCCAGGGACGCGCGCGTTATTGCTAACAATTAGAGGTGAAGAGTAGCGGCGTGACTCGAGGGGCAGGGCACGGGCACCATGCGGGAACCTGCGCCCCTCGCCGCGGCACGACGGGGGGCTCGGGACGGGGAGCTGGAACATCCTGCTGGGGCTCACCGCCCACCACTGTGCCAAGCTGTGCCATGTCCCTGTGCCAGCTTTGGGGCTGCAACATAGGGAGAACAGGGTGCTGGCTGAGAGGGGAGCAAGTGGGGTAGGAAGGGTCTTATTCCATCCACCCCAAATCAAGAGCTCCAAGCCCTTTGGCTGGAGCTGGAAGACAGATTTAAAACCACCCAGCCTTTGCCAGTGCATCCTGTTCCACTAATACTGGTTGGGGACTGAGCATCCCCAGATGGCTCGGAGCAAGTGGGCTGGTGCAGCCTTTCATGTCTCCGCTGGTACCTCTTGCTAAGCAGCAGCTGGGGGAGGCCAGTCCATCCTGCTCCCCCTTAGCACCATGGAGGGTCCTCCCCTGCCAGTGCTGGGGCTGCCATGGACAGCTGGACCTCATCCCTGTCTGGTTACCCCCCGGCCAGGCTTAAGTGCTCCCCAGCCTTCTGCCCCACTATGGGGCAGGCAGCAGCATTAGGCTGTGCCCATGCTGCTTGTGGCTGTGCCCAGCTTTGTAGGCGATGCCTGGCCACCCAGAAGGGCACCCACAGACCCCAGTGGGGCCAAAGGGTGGAGGGGTGAATGGAGGGGAGTATCCCAGCTCACTGCCTGCACAGCCCCAGCGCACCGTGCATATGTGCATGCCCATGTACGCCACATCTGTGCTCATCCTGTGTCTGTGAGGGACACACATGTGTACACACGTGTGCTCTAAGTGCTTGTGTCTTGTGCCGTCAGATCCCCCTGCTGGTGCAAACAACATGCTTGCCCCCCCATCTCCCTGTGCTGGCTTGGTGCCTGGCAGCAGCCCTGAGTGTGACCACCTGTGAGACCCAGTACGCTCTGAGCCACAGTGAGTGCGCACCCAGGCTGGGGGTCCCTGCAGTGCCAACGCCTGCCATGATAGCCTTGTGCACATACAGGCCGTGGGCAATCCTGGCATGCCCAACCCTGGTCCCACCCCATGTCCTCCCCCATGGGAAGGTCAGGAGGGTGCCCCATGGCAGGGCAGGCTGCCTGGCTTAGGGAAGGGGGGGTGGGAGCCTGGGAGCATCCCAGCCCCCCATCCTGTGCATACCTCCAGGTCAAGGCCCCTGCAAAGTGCCTCTGGCTCCCGGCCCTCCCGGGGCTGTGCCCCCTCCTCTCTTGTCCCAGCGTCGAGCACAAAGGTTACCGTAAACACGAGGGTTAACAAACGCCACGGGGGCAGGGACGGGAGGGGTTAACCGGCGAGGAGGTGGGGGGGGTCTCGGGGATGGGTGCTGAGAGCCCCCGTGGTCCAGTGCGGCCCGGAGCCAGGCTCCGCCAGCGGAAGGTGCAAGAGGGGTTAGAGGGGGTGCGGGGATTGTGGGGGGTCACAGTCTGGAGTCCTGGCTGTGGGCTGAGCCATTGCTGCCCTGCACGGGGGATGCAGCCGCTGCTTCATTCTGGCCCTTCTCTGGCTGCAGGGGCTGCACCTCCAGGTGGGACTCAGTTGAAGGGCTGAACACTGGGGCATAGCGCCCACTGCGGTGCTCTGGCAGCGCTGGGCCCCAGTCCTTGCTTGCCTTGGTAGCATTTTTCAAGCGCTAGAAAGGGAGAGGATAGAGACAACATTAGCACCCACCATGCTCCCCTGCCCCAGTCTGCACTAACATGCCAGCAGCTTCTAAGGGTGTACCGACACATGGTGCCCAATGCATGCTGCCTGCTCGCAGCCACTGCTGACAGCTCCAGTGAGGTCAGGGACAGCCTTGATAGCAGCCCCAGGTGGGACATACACAAAGGGGTGTAGCCCTTGGCCACCTACCTCAAGCAGTGTGTCCCCCTCAGAACGGCACACTTTGTAGATGGCGTAGATGGGGATGCAGATGACGGAAGAGAGCGCCATGAGGAAGCCGATGCTGATAGCCCAGGTAGGGTAGACATACTCATTGTAGGAGATGGGTCGGTACTGGATCACTGTGAAGACCAGGATGAACTGGGAAGGGATAGGCAGGATCAGCCAGTGGGGAGCAGGCAGCTTGCTCAGTACCCCCAACAACTTCCCCGCTCTGCCCTATTGCTGCTCTCCTGAGCCCAGCACTCTCCTTTTCAGGGAGTTCCATGCCTAGGTGAGCTCCTCAACCCCTCCTCCCACAGCCCAATGCCCCATGGTTGTGATGCTCACAAATATGATGGCAGGTGAGATGAAGCGCCAGCAGATCTGGAAGAAGAGTGGAGGAGGAAAACCCAACATCATCTCAATGTCCTTGAAGTAGTTGCGGTGCCCTGGGGAGAAAAGTTGACCATCAGCCCTGGTGCTGACCTGATCCCCCTCAGCTCAGGTCCAGAATATCCAAAACCACCCACCCCAGCCCCAGCACCACCATGGCAGGACCCACAAGCCGCCCCAGGCTGCAGCTCCCGATTGGGCAGCAGCCTCCCCATGCAGCACAGAGCAAACTGCTGACTGGAGAGATGTTGGGAAAACCCTTCCCCATTGGCTGACTGGCAGATTGGCTGCAGGCAGCTGGACTTACCATAGATGTACATGATGGCCACGCACATGATGCAGGAGATGACCACCAGGGAGAAGCTGGCAGCGTAGTTGTCCATCAGCAGGAGCCAGTAGATGCCCGCCTGGAAGACAAACACATTGGCACAGCTGCCCCTGTGGTAGCACCACTGCTGGCAGGGCAACAGCACAGCCATGCTGACTGTGCTGGCAACACACAGCTCGAGTATCACCACCACAGCTGGCACAGCAATGCCTGATGCCAGAGTCAGCACAGAGACACTTAATTCTAGGTACCATCACCAATGTTTGCCTGGCAAGACTAGGCTCTGGCTGTCACTACCATCACAGTGGCAATGAAGTGGATGTGGCTGATGAAGGTAGCCATGGCAATGGCACCCCGTAGTCACCTACCTGTGTGGTGAGTGGGACACCCAGCAGGAAGCCAGCCACAGCCACTCCCAGCGTCACAAAGGTTTTTTTGCGGATGATCCACTCGTTGCCCACCTCATCCACAATGGCCGTGACCAGAGTCTCCAGCAGGCAGAACTACGTATGGGGCAGAGGGGGCGGCATGTCACCACCTTGGCCCCACCATGCCACCCCATTTGAACATGCTGGTCCCCACCATGACCTACCTGTGTACCCAGCCCCAGGAGGATGAGCATAAAGAAGAAGAGAATAGACCATAGTGGCGAGATAGGGAGCAAGGTGAGGGCCTCAGGGTAGGCGACAAAGGCCAGGCCCGGGCCGTGGTCAGCCACCTTGGAGACATCCACACCCAGGTGATTGGCCATGAAGCCCAGGATGGAGAAGATGACGAAGCCAGCATAGACGCTGGTAGCACAGTTGGTGATGCTGATGATAATGCTGTCCCTATGGGAAGAGGAGTCAAGGCTGGCAGTGGACACGAGGACAGCGGCAGGGCTGGGGGACTGTGGCTGCACTCACCGGTAGCAGTTGTTGTTGAACTTGTTGTAGGAGGCCATGGTGATGAGCCCACCCCAGGCACAGCCCAGCGAGTAGAAGATCTGTGAGGCCGCATCACCCCACACCTGTGACAGTAGGATGGTCAATGCTGTGTCCCCAGCCCCGCTTAGCCCTGGTTGCCCACCACCCTTCATCCCTGCTCACCTTGGCATTGAGGATCTTGTCCCACTGGGGTGTTAGGTAGTACATGATGCCAGTGACAGCCCCCTCCAGCGTGATGCCGCGCACAAAGAGGATGGTGAGCACCACATACGGGAAGGTGGCCGTGAAATACACCACCTGTGGGGCAGCACCTCAGTGAGGTGGGGACGAGGGCAGGGGTGGGGACACAGGCAGGTGTGTTTATGGGCTGGAGTTATGGTCCAGAGTGTGGAGTGACAGACCAGGAGAGGATATGGTCCAGAGAAGGGACTATTCGGCAAGGAGGTGGGACCATGGCCACATGGGAGGAACTGTGTCCAGAAGGGATGTGCCCAGGCCCCAGGGGTGTCACCTTTTCCAGAGTGGGAGGAGCATACGCAGAGGGCAGGGACAGTGCTAAAAGAGGAGGAGCTGCACCCAGAAGGGATGGGGACAAGTTCACAAGTGGAGGTTGGTTCCCAGTAGGGGGGCACTACGCCTAGAGGAGACAGGGCCATCTATCCTGAAGGCATGTCCACACCCACAGGGAGGGGCCTGGAGAGGGAACACACAGGTACCTTCCCCGAGGATTTCACGCCCTTGATGAGGCAGAGGAAGACAACGACCCAGGAGACACCAAGGCAGCCCAGGAGGGGCAGCCGCACCTCGCCCAGGTTCCCGATATCATCTGACAGGTTCAGCACATACCTCCTGTATGCGGAGGGGGCAGCAGTGTCAGTGGGGCCCAACCATCATCACCTCCCCCATCCCTGATCCCAGGCCCTGGTACCTCCAGTACTCCTCGCTGGGGCTGGTGCGTTTCTGGGTGGTGTTGAGGAGCTGGGTGATGTTGAGGGCAGCATGGCTGGAGAGGTTCCCATCCAGCACCCCTACGCAGTCAGGCGTGTTCCAGGGGTTGCTGCAGTACGTCCAGGGCAGCACGGGCGTCATGGACACAAAGAAGTAGTAGAAGGCAATACAGATCACCACGTTGTAGTAGATCCCGATGTATGTGGACACCACCATCATCCCGTAGCCCACGCCTGGGAACAGCACCGGGGAGGGGTGAGCGGCAGGGTGCGGTGGCACAGCACAGGCACGGCGCACGGCACCAGATGTGGCATGGGAGGGGTGGGCTGCATGCGATGCTGTCAGCAGCCCTGCAGCCATGCTGCAGCTCAGCGCCTGGCTTTGGCACGGGTGTGAGGAGCACTGTGCATAGGATCCTCTACCTCCAAACAAGCCTAGTGGTGCTAAGGGTCCCCTGGGACACATGGCAATGCACACAAACTGCAGGCAAACCCTTGGGGTCTGCAGCCTAAGAGAACAACTGGGTGGGGGTCACTCCTGGCTATAGTAATTTTAGGCCTGCAGTTATCTGGTGGCATGTGACAGGCCACATGAGCACAGGGAAGCGCAGCCCAGGCTTTAGCATGCCACTATGCAGAACACACAAGAGCGTGTGCTTGCACTCAGGTACGAGTCTGTGGGCATGTCACCTGGCAGGCAGCCTGCAGGTGTGGGCCAGGGGAGCCAGCAGCATAGGAGCATACCAGCAAGCCAGGAGATGCACCTGGAGCAGGGTCCAGTACATAGGCACAGCACCTGCTACCTATGGTCTGGGAAGACAACTGCATGGACGTGCCACAGAGTGTTCAGGGGACCTGAGTGGCCTCTGCAGGAGTGATGTGCTGGGGACACGTGTGGCATACGCAGGGATGTGTGTGTAATGCCTGCAGTGGATGCCAGCGCAGGCTGGGGGTTGTGCAGGGACACGTGTAATGCGTGCAAGGGATGCAAGGCAGGCTGTGCAGGGCAGCGTAGTCAGGGTGGGCATGTGCACAGGGGACCAGTGCAACATAGACCATGATCTGTGTGCAGGGCATGCATCTGCAGGACTGCATGAGCTGCAGGTGCCTGCACCAGGCCATGTGATGTGCCAGAGGTGTGCATGCACCCCATAGTGTGTGAGGGTCACAGCAGCTGGCGGGCACTGTGACAGCAGGTGTCCCATACTGGCCTGTGCCAGTACAGACAGGCAGCTCCTTACCTTTGAACATGGGGCTGACCCTCCAGACACCAAGGCAGCCTTGGCTGGCGAACTGCCCAAAGGAGAGCTCCATGAAGAAGAGGGGGATGCCGCAGAACACGAGCATGATGAAGTAGGGGAACATGAAGGCACCTGGTGAGCAGGAACCAGAGGATGAGTGAACAGTAACCCCAGGCATGGCTGTGCTTCCCATGCCCTGCACCACCCCAAGAAATACCATGCAGGGCTGTGCACACCCCCACACCTACCCAGAGGAACCCCACTCCCCTGGCCTCCTGACACCCACCTCCCCCATTGCGGTAGCAGAGGTATGGGAAGCGCCAGACGTTGCCTAGGCCCACGGCATAGCCCACGCTGGTCAGCACAAACTCGATCTGGTTGCCCCAGTTGCCACGCTTGACGCTCTTCTCCTGCTTGCCCTGCTCCCCGGGAACGGCGCCGTTCTGCAGAGAGATGCCGTGGGATGTGTCAACTGGGGACCCCCCTGCTGGCCCCATTGGAAGGGTGACAGCCACCGAGCAGGGCTGGGAGGTCCCCGGCATCCCTCCCCATCCCACCCCCCGCCACACACAGGCAGTGCCAAGGAGGGGGAGGGCAGCAGTGTCGCCCCCCCCCCCCCCCCCCCCCATGAATGGCTCTGCCCAGAGCCCGGCTGCAGCAAAGGGAGAGCCTGCAACTCATACAAAGCAGGTCCAGGCGCCAAAGCACAAAGGGGCCTCTGTTCTCATGCCCCCCCTCCTTGTGCCCAGCAAGAGAGGTCCTGCTGGGTGGCTACTGCCCATGACGGTGGGGGGGAAATTGTGGAACCCCTAGGTTGAAGCAGAAGCCCCTCTTGATGGGAAATGAGGTGCAGTGACTAGAGCTGGCAGGGGCCTGGGTACCCCCCCGAGGAAAAGCACACTGCATCAGCCTGGGTCCCACCACCAGCTCAGCACTAAGCAAGGGCACCATGCTTGGGGCAGTTCACAGGGGGTCCCATGCAGTGGGTTCCTGGTGTGGACAGCCCCATTGCCCAGCTGTCTCACTGCAGGAGGCTGGGGGAGCAGGGAGGCAGAAGGGGTCAAGAAAGGGTGCTTTGTGCAGAATGTCACACAATGTGAGCTCACACCAAGGCGGACAACAACAAAAGAAATAAGTGCCTGTCACCCCAGCAGGGATGGAACCCATCACCCAATAGCTGTCCGAGCACAACCCTAGGGTCATACTAATGTCCTGCATGGATGCTGTGGAGTTCTGGCTGGTTAGGCTGAGGGTAGATGGCATTTCACAGTACAGGGGTGCCCCAAGCCCTCCCCTCCCCACCTGAGCCCAGATGATGGATGGGTGCATGGGGTGAGGGTGCTGGTTGCCAGTCCATAATCCCACAGCACCCATGCTCCTACAGGAGCAGCACAGGGAGCTGTTGGAACTCCACAGTGCTGGTCTCACCACCATGGACACCCCAGTGACCATGCCCACCTCATGGCCCATTCTCCATGTGCCCCCCACAATGGCTGACGCCGGCAGTGAGTGGGCCACAAATGGGAGCCGTCACTTTGGATCTGCTCACGCCGGCGGGGCGCAGGCAGCAGGCGCAGTGCACCTAACCGTATCATTTGATTAGGGCCGGCACAGCCGGGACGTGATGCCCAGCGACTCCAGCACCGCGCTGCCAAACAAAGCCATCTGCTGCGAGTGGGGCCCGCACGCGCCGCGGGCTACGGGGGGGCTGCAGGGGAGCAGGGCTGCAGGACAGGGGCGAGGGGGATCAGAGGGCACTTTGGGCAGGGCTGCAGGGGCAATGCGCTGTCATGCCCAGCCGGGACATAGGAGTGCCCCCACCTGACCCTGTGAACTGAGGGTCCATCGGAAACAAGCTCACAGCAGCTGCGGGTGCTGGGGAATCTCCCTCCCAAAAGAGGTTCTTCTTGTGGGGTGCTGTGCAAGAACAGGACTTAGCGGTCCCTAAAGCGGGGGACAGGACACTGGCAGTGTCCCCATACCAGGGCACACTGCCCACTCGAGCAGACTGATCCAGTCGGGAAGCTCTTGATTAAGCTGCTCACACTAACAAGGCTCCTAATGAGCATCACAGCCAGCAGGAGTGGGGCAATGCTCCAGCCTCCCTGACAAAGGCTCTGGTGAGAGGACCAGATACACTGTATGGCTCCGGCTCAGCCAGGAGCCCTGGTGCCCACAGGGGACCTCATCCCTATTCCCAGCCATCGCTCTGCTCAGGCGACCCTGGCTTCACTCCCAAGCATCATGGAGCACCCCAAATTTGAGTCGCTTGGAACCAGTGCGATGAGACCACCAGGCCTGTGCCGCTCCCTCCTCCTTTCATGCAGTATTGGGCTTTGGTGGACTTGTCCCCAGTAAGGGGACGGCCACATGTGTGTCCATGCATGCACAAGTGAGCACACGTGCGCAAACATTTTCATGCTCACCCATCAGCTCGTTACCACCCCCCATCCCCCCAGATTTAGGAAGGTCACCCTGTCCTTTACACTCATTAACCACCCTCCTAACCCCACATGGTAAAAAGGGGGTGGATAGAGAGAACCCAGACATCTGGGAAGATGAAATTCCCCCCTTTCCCTGCTGTGGGAAGGAGACATGGCTGGAACACAAAGGGCGAGCTGCCACCCAGCAACAGTGCAGTCTCTGGGGGGACCAGGTCCTGCTCCCAGGCCCCAAATTTTCCATGCATGTAATCCAATGCAGCTTGAAAGGATGCCTGGCTTGGGTGATAACATCATAGAGGAGGAAGGATGACACAGGCACCCCAAATGTCTCCAGAAGGGAAGTTCCAAAAGGGGATGTTCGGGGTGCCCAGGGCATCCTTCCTCTCCCTTCCTAAGGGAACCCCCCCACACACCACGGCCAAAACTTGCCCAGCCCAGCAAAGCAGGCAGGATCATCCATCACCCTGCCTGGCACCAAAGTCTTTCTCATGCTAAGCAGCATCGCCTCACACAATGACAGCTTGGCTGGGGTGCCCGGATGCGCCCCACTTCCCTAAGGGGCCCTGATTTATGGCTGGTAAGCTTGTGATGGTGACAGGGTCGATACTGGAAGGGGATGTCCTCATGGGAGGCATCTCCAGCATAAACCCCCTCCTCTTTTTTCCCCCTTCAAACTGTCCACATGGGGGTATGCTGACCCAGCAGAAGCACTCTGTGGGGTACAAACCTTATCCAGCCCCCATGAACCAGTGGGGGACCCCCAATTTCTCCACCCAATCTCCAACTCGGGGGCTGTCAAGGCTGCTCCTGCAATGCCAGCAGAGGGTACCAGTACCCCTGATGTCATCAGCCTGATGTCATTGCTCATTGCCATGGCAATAAACTCATGGCTGTTTTAGGCAGGTGCTGCTGAAGATACAAAAATATGCTAATTACATCATTTGCCACAACAGTGGCTCTTCCAGAGCAAGGAAGTGGGGTGCAGGATGTTGGAGCACATGAACCCCAGCCTGAGGTGGGGGTCCCAAGGGATGGAGGGAAGGGGTCACTTAAAGAGGGGATGTCCTGGGTGCCCTTGCTGACTCTACTGATCCTGGGTGCTGGGGGCCCTATAATCAGGCCCTGCACTCCTCATCCTTGGTACATGGGGCAATGAATTCACAAGTGTTATCCCTGCAGCAGGGGTTGCTGTGCTCTGTGCATCCTGACTCTGTCAGCCTATCCAGCACGTCCTAACTCTCCCTACCATCTCTCTTTGGTGTCCAGCCCCATGTTTGCCCCCATCTCGGTGTAGCAGAGGCCTCTTGTGGGAGAAGAGGCATCTGGCATGGTGCTGGGGACAGTCCCAGAGCTGGGGTAATGCAGTGATGAGGGGCATGCCCAAACCCCAGGGCCTCTCAGGAGTATTACACAGCGTTCACCACTCCTCACTGCAGAAGGCTGTCCAGCCCCAGTGACAGCCCTAAGCATGTTCTACAAGACACTGCCATGAGGTGCCATAGGAGGGCCAGGGCAAACTTCGACATTCATACCATGAAAGGGAAGAGGGGAGGGGGGAGAAGGAGGATCTTTGCTATACTCTGCCCCTGCAGCACTGAGCTGCAACCCAAGTGCTGTGCACCTTTTCTGCAAAATCAGTAGATTTCAAACATGCAACTGTTAGGCAATCACTACTGGCTCCCAACACAACAGCGGCCATGGAGTGGTTTGGTGCCATGCTCTGCCCTCCCTCCCTGGAGCACCTCACATCAAAGGCTGTGGGGCTTAGGGGTACCTCTCCAGCATGCCATGGCACAAATCTACAGCTGCAGCTCAGCCCTGCAGAGCCACCACCCCAAAGACAGTACAAAGGGTTTTGGAGACCCATGAGTGGCGGGGGAACAGCACTGGCATGGGCTTTGGCCATTCCGCTTGGCCCGCCCCCCACTCTGCCCCCCAAACCCTGCTCTCACCTGCCCACTGACCTGCTGAGAGGGTCCGAGGGGGCCTGGCTGCTCGCAGCTGCCATCCGGGGGCCCAGGCTGGACGGCTCTGTGAGTCCCCAGCTTCATTGGCACCTCGGGCTCCGGCGCAGCAGCAGCCGCCCGCCCTCCCGCCTTCCCCCGCCCGCTGCCTCCAGCGCTTGGCACTGCTCCCCACTTGCCTCCCAGCCAGGCTCGGCCCCCTGTCACCCGCCCCGATGAAGCACCGGCACCCCACCATGCCACCTGCCCTGGCACCATGCCTGCCTGGCCCACCCTGCAGGCACTGCCGTGCCTCTGCTGCCCCCCACAAGCTGTACCCCCACGAGCCAGGTGCCCTCCCTAGCTCGTGTAGGCAGGGCAAGGAAGAGCAGACTGCACAGCGGGCTCAGCCCTGTCCCACTTAATGAGGCCTCATTAGCGGGGTCCAGCTGCTCACAGCCCTGCACGCTCCAGTGGGCAGCGCTGCCCTCCCTGCGGGCACCGCTGCCCGTCTGGTCGGGGCCAGGAGCTGCTCTTGGAGCATAGCAGAAGATGACATTCCCTCAGAGCCCCCTATTTCCATGCCTCAACATGCCGAGCCCCACACATGCATTCCTGCCCCTGTGTCCATCATCCACACAGCAGCTTGGCCCTGCATGCCCAATACCAACCGTGGGCATTCGAGGGTTGCAGGAACAGGGCATGGCCCTGCTTGGGGATAGGGGCACAGGGAGAAGCCTTTCTGCTGGCACCATCCCCAGCCTGGTACCATGCTACTTCACTCAACGTCATACCATTGGTGACATCATGGAGCCTCCATGGCAACCCTTACAAGGTCACTGCCCCGAGGGGGACCATCTGGCTGGCAGGAGGGCTGTGCCATGACCCCTTCACTGCCCAAGCACCCCACAGCTTCCCTGCTCACCCCTCTGCCAGCGCAAGGTGGGACCCTGGTGGGGTGCTGTGTCCCACAGGAGGCCAGGCAGAGGGTGCCCTGCAGCCAAGCTCAGGGTGCCCCAGCTGCTCCAAACCCCGTGTCCCGGCAGGGGAGTGTGGCCAATGTGCCAGCAATGCATGATGGTGCACCGAGGGCCGGCGCTTTCGGGCGACCATCTGGGGTCTGGGCAGCAGTGGCTGTGGGCACACACGTGAACAGCACACGTGTGCGGGGTGGGCACTCAACCTCCCACGTACCAGCACCCAGTGCTTGTTCGGGTCCCCTCCTGCACCAGCCACCCAGTAGCTCGGGATATATCCCATCCATGGGATGGCAGCATCCAACTGTGCCCCCCAAGACATGCAAGCCAAGAGCCACCCTATGCTGTGACAGCCCCAGTGACTCCAGCCCAGTCCTGCCCTACATGCAGCCAGGCAGCTCTGCCCATACACCCTGCAAGATGTGTGGGCACCTTGTGGGCATCCCTCCATGACCCAGTTCAGCTGCAACACTTTGCCTGGGCCACCTGTGTGCCGCCACCATGTCTTGCCCTGGGCACATTGCACCCCCTGCCCCCTAGAGCAGCCTGAGAACAGCACAGCATGACCCACCGCCCTGTCCTGGGGATGTGCCAGCCTTGCCCTGTGGGAGCAAAGCACTGCTTCCCTGGCAGCCCAGCCAGCAGACAGAAGGGACAGCCAGCTGCACGGAGGCACACTGCTGGAAACAAAGAGCCCTCAGCAGGACCCTCACCTACCCTGGCATTCTGGTCCCCAGTCTGATTGGGGTTGACCACGGCTGGCGGTGCTCGGGCTGAACTAGAGATACAGGGGCGATGCATGCATGGGGGGTGGCCCACAGGTCTTCCAGCCCACTGACAGGGCTGCAGGGTGACTGGGGTAGGAATAATGCCCAGGGACCTGTCCCAGTGCCTAGCTGAGTGCTTCCTGACAGGGCTGCCTTTCTCCGGCCCCATTCTACCATGGCAGACATGATTCTCCCGGGGCGTTCAGGCAGAAAAATCCCCCGCCAGCCCCCCCATCACTGCCCCTTGGTATTCCGGGAAGGGCTCCCGCAGCCAAAAGCCACTTCCGCAGCTCCTGCCACTGGTCAGTGGCACTGCACTGCTGGGGGTGTCTGGAACAGGCAGGGACCCCCCAGCCCTTACCCCCCCTGCACTGTAGCAAGAGCAGCACCCCAGTGTGTAGTCAGGGTGGTCTTGGGTGACACCAGGAACCTACCTGAGCTGGCAAGCTGCAGCCAAAAACTGCCTGGCTGTGCCAGCAAGGCAGCCCTGGGAGTCAGGAGCCACTGGCAATGTTGGAGCCTGAACAAAGCACCCGAAAGGCAACAAAACAAAATATTCTTAAAGGCCTGGGAGGGAGAGGCAGTCAGACCCTCCCCTGTGGCTCACAGGGATCCCATCTTCCCAGCTGCACAGGGACTGATCCAGCCCTTGGAGCTGTCCCACACTGCTGGGTATCCACAGTCAGAGCATTTCTGGGGCTTGGGAGAAGTAGGGTGGGCACAACCCCTCCCACCTGCCTCCCAAAAACACAGAACTTGCACAAGCAGTACACATCATCCTTGTTCTCCAGGCCCCAGGTGACAGGTGAGGAAACTGAGGCACAGCAACACATCACCCACCTGCTGCCTCCCATCACCCCTGTCCCTCCCCAGGTGGGGCACAGCAGGCACTGTAAACTTGTCCAGCCACAGGCACTGCACACAACGCTCAGGAGGAGTTGCACAGTGAGAGCCCGGCTGCACTTGGGATGGTGGGGGTAGGAGCTGCACCTGCAGGCATGGGTGAGAGCACAGTCAGGGACCAAACTTTACGAGGTTACTGGCAGGGCCCTGGAGGCAGGCCAAGGAGACTATGTTCCTTTCCCAGGGACTCAGGCAGCTCAATAGTCAGAACCTGGCCCATGGCAGCTCCTCCTGGGGCTCATAGGATGCTGGAATTGGGATGCTTCAGGAGCAGGGAAGCTCTCACAGTGATCTACCCTTCTCCCCACAGACCCCATAGCAGCAACATCCTGTGCAGAGGTATCCTTGCACACTGCAAACAAGGGAGGGCCAGGAAGAGGTCTGAGCCAGGGTGGCCAACACAGCATATGTCAGACCCTGTTGCACCTGACACCCTGGCCCTGGGATGGGCTGGTCAGGTATTTCTGAGAAGCGGGTTAAAGATTTATAGGGAGTGGGTGGGTACTCCAATGTTTGGCTCCCTGACATGGGTGTCAGGCTCAGCCCTCTCCCCAGAGTGATGCTGACTGCTCTGGTCATAGCAAGAAAACATCAATGACATGGAGTCACAGCAAGCGCCATGTGCAGAAATGTGTCCCCACAACAGACCCCTGACTGTGCCCTGATACATCCTCAGCACCTCCGTGCTACCAGCCCAGGGCTTCTCCAGAAGAAATCTGCCTTCCTACCCCACCAGCTGCCCCAAACCCTTCTCTATTGGGGGCAGGATGGGCCCTGGGCTCCCTGCTGCTGGCACAGCCGGCGGGGCCATGTTGGGACACACAAGCAGGGGAACTGTGTGCATGCAGGAGCGCTGGAAGCACTTGCTGGAGCATGCCGCTCCCCTGGCTCTTGGCTTCCCAGGCAAACCCTGGATCCCAGCCCTCCAGCTGGAGTGTGCAGCTATTTCAGGAAGCCCCCCGGGAAGGGGAGGGCCTGGTGACCATGTCAATCTCAGCATTCAGCTCCTTTCCTTTGGGAAAAAGGAAAGAAGCCAAGCCCAGCCTGGGGGCTCACCTGCCCAAGGCAGCACCGCAGCCTGTCACAGGAACCTGAGTTGCCACAAGCATGAGTCCATCGCAGCCTTCCTACAGAGAGATGCAGTGGGCATATCCCACATCTGCCCAGAACACCAAAACCACCCCAGCACAGGCAAGTGCACAGCAGCTCACAGGACCCTGCAACACACCACTCATGAGGATGGAAGGTCAGGCACTACACTGGGGCTCAGAGAAACCGTCTTCTTCCAGTGCACCATCCTACCAGCCCAGGCTCACAGAGCCCACTGGGTAAAGGCAAGGAGAAGCACCCACAATCTATAACCCCTCTGGGGGCACCTGGCTTGGAGGAACACCTGCACCCTTTGCTGACAGCAGGCTGTAGAGTTGCCTGCCTGCAGAGCTGGGGTGGGTGATAAGGCTGGGCAGAGAGCCTGAAAAAAGGTGATAGCATCTCCAGGCACAATGAGACACCACACCCGAAGAGCCCCGCAGGCAACAGGCTCATGGAGAGAGACCATCAGCCCAAAACTCGTCATGCTGGGAGAGCACTATGGTGCCACAACCCCAACTGGAGGTTCTGGGAGGACACACCAAGTCCTACAGGAGCCCCAGGGTCTTGCTCCCTGTGCCAGGTTCTCTGTGTCCCTGAGGCAGTGGCACACACCAGCCCGCTCCCCACACCCCTGCACTTACCAGCAGCCCCTCGCTGCACTTATCGGCCATTCCTGGAGGCTGGAGCACAGTGCCGGCTGCCCAGTGCAGGATCCCTTGCCTGCCCGCTCTCTGTCACGCTGGCTGCGGCACCAGCACTAGTGTCCTTCAATCCACCGTCAGAGCAAGCTGGGCAGAGGGGAGAAGACACCAAGAGAGATGTCACTGGAGGGGTGGGCACCTCCCCACCTCAGTCTCCCCCTCCCTCCAGGAACTGGGAGGTTGTGCCAGGCAAGTAGCTCCCCTCTACCTGCCTACTGGATAGCAGGACTCTTGGTGGAGGACACAGGGCCTGCGGCTGGGTGGGCTGGTGGTGGGGTCTCTTCTTGCTGGCTCCCAGCCCCTGCAGTGTCTCTGAACCCCCTGGCACCCACACGAGCGGCAACTCCCAGGTGTTTCCCAAGAAGCAGTTAAAGATTTACCCGGTGCGGACAGACGACCTTGCGGACAGCTGGCTGCTGGCCCCCCGGCAGGTGGGCGTCAGGGGCCGTGGGCAGGAGCAGGGGCCCCTTGAGCTCTCCCCCAGCGAGAGATGAAGCTGAAGTGGCTGCAGCACACGACAGCGCTGGGACTGGGCGCTGAGCGGGGCCAGGGCAGGGCTCAGCTGCCGCGCAGGACACAGATGGGAAACGATTGCCTTCTGCCCCGGTGCATCGCATGCACGTGCAGCGCAGGGGGGCCGAGCTGCTGGGCTCTGCCGGGTGCCAGGTGCTGCTGGACAGTGCACAGGCATGGGCATCTGTCTCCCTGGCCCTCACCCCTGCCCCAGCCTGGGGCTGCTGGAGGCCCCAGGGGAACACTGTGGCCTGACCTCACTGGAAGGGACAGCTCTTGCAAAACACCAGTTTGATTATCTGTGCAACAAGCGCTGGTGTTTGCAGATCCTACACCAGTACTCAGTACCCTTGCTGGCTGAAGAAGGACCCCTGACCTGCACCGAGGGTCCCCAACCACCACCAGCAGCAGTCAAACACTCCAGGGCTTATCCCCAGGCTGCCATGACTCTGAAGCAATCAGCAGAAGACCTTAAGACATAAGGAAGGAACATGGGCAGTGTAGATAAGGGGCAGGAATCCAGGGGCTGTGGTGTGAGCCCCCAGCCCCTCCAGCACAGACAGGCTGCTGCCAGCAGATACCACAGATACTGCACCCCACTGCCAATGCCTTCCTCAGCACTGCCTGCATTTCCAGGCGAGCAGAGAGATCATCACTACCACAAGCCTGGCTCTTCGAATGACACAGGGACCTCTCAAAGGTGGGAGGTGCAGGCTCAGTGGCCAGACCTCCTCCCCATCACACACCTACCGCCAGCCAGCCAAAAACTGCCCACCCCACGGCCCTGAATTCACACCGGGAACTAATCCAGTGCCCTGGGAAGGGGGAGTGCCCAAGGGGCCGGACGGCTGCCACTCCCCTCTGGGTCTGCCAGGTGTTGATAAGCTTCCATGAGCACCATAGATGCCGCTGGCATTGGCTCCCAGCCTGACAAACACTGAGCACGAAGGCAGCGGTGTGGCAATGGGACGGATGCAAGGATGCCCGACGCCGCAGCGCAGCCCAGCAGGGACAAGGATGCAAAGCACTGGTGCCACGGGGTGGCTCTCCCAGAGCTGCGGGATGCCATGACAGACCAAAGGGAAGCGCAGCTCGTACCTAGAGCCGGCACGGGTGACAGGCACCCTGGAAACGGGGACACCTGGGCACCCACAGAGGCTCCCGGACAGGATATCACACCTCGGCACGGGGAGGCAGCACACAGCATGCAGCAGAAGGCCACGGATGCTCGACTGAAGGATGGAGCCCCAGTCCCTTGCACCGGTGCAGCGGCTGCCACCTGCGAGACCATTTCTTCCGCCAGCATCCGCCAGGCCCACCGCAACCGCGGCCGAGGTTCCCCAGTGCCCACGGAAGGCGGGCAGCGGGCCGGCCTGCCGCAGCCATGCTCCCCTCCCGTCCCGCGGGGGCGGCTCCGGCGGCGGCTCCGCGGGCAGCGCCCGCCGCCCGGCTCCCCCCGCCGCCGCCGCCCGGTGCAGTACGGTGGCGGGGGGGGGCCCGGTTACATCAGCCGCCACGTGGTGGCTGCTCCGCCGCCCCGCCCGGCACATGCCCGTGGAAAATTACCGCCAACCCCCCCGGCCCGTCACCGAGCCGGGCCGCCCCGGTGCCCGGCGCCCTCCCCGGGTGCGGCGGCGGTGGTCCGGCTCTGGGCGCCGCGCCCCCGCGCTCCCCCGGCACCGCGCCGTGAGAGCAACAGATGCGGGACCGCCCCGCATCCCGCTATCCCGCTCTTCCGCTCCCGACACCATCCTGACGGCTGGCCGCTCCCGATGTCCCCGATCCCACCGCTCCGGAGGCCCTCGCCGCCCTCGTCCCCTCTTCATTCCTCCCCCGCAGCCCATCCACTCCTCCTCCCGTCCCATCCCCAGCGCTGCTACGGCTGCTGGACGGGCCGGGCAGCCGGTGCCGGCGGAGGTGCGCGCCCCTTACCATGCCCATGTCGACGCCCGGCCCTTCTCGCCGCGCCGGGTGGGCCCGCGGGGGCGCCGCTCCGCCGCGTCCAGCCCGGTGTCAGTGCCGGTGCTCCACCAGGCCCGGAGCCGCCACCGCCGGTGCTGCCGAGTTAATGAAAGTTTGGAGGTCGGTGGGGGCTGGCGCCGCCTCTCGCCCCCGCCACCGTGCTCCGCCCCCCGTTTCGCCGCGCTCCCCAGCGCCCCGCCTCGGCACCCGCACCGCGCCCGCACCGCGCCTCGCCGCACCGGGAGCACCGCGGAGGGCGAGAGCGCACGCGGTTCGGCGGACACACGGGCTGCGTATGGCACACACGCACACGCGTGGGCACACGGGTACACACGGCACGCACGGGCATGCATGGGCACGCTCTGCGCTTGGCACACTCGGGCACGAACGTGGCCGGTATCCCACAGGCATGTGGATGTGGAGGGGCATATGCAGGCCTGCACAGGCATGTGGCGCATGTGAACGTTCATGGCGTGTGTGGTCACACAGAGGCTCCCGCTGGGCACACGTGCGTCTCTGCACACGCACATCCCTGCACACGCATTTTCACACACAGAGGAACCCTCGCACGCAGTGTGCGCACACTGCCAGGGCACAGTGCCATGGCAATCCCAGGCAGCGGGATGGCCGCAGGCTCCGGCCAAGGTGTGTGAAGTCGCTGTCAGTTGTGCAGATGTGCATTGTGTGGATGTCTGTTGTACATGTGTGTGTCACACACCTGTGTGTCCATGCCTGTGCATGTTGCAGCAATTGTGCTTGCTGCACATACATGTACACACACATGTATGCATGCTAATCTGTACATTTATCCCCATGTCATTAGGGGTGTGTACACATGTAGTTGTACATGTTTGCATTCATATGCACATGTGTCTGGGGGCATCTACATGGGAGTACAAACATTCATGCCTGTGTATGTGTGTCTGTGTGTCTATGGGTACGTGGGCACACGTGAACATGTGTACACAGGTGTAGGTACGTGTACTGATACACATGTACTCATAAATACATATGTGTGTTTATGTTTCCCCATACCCACGCGCTTGTGCACACATGTGTGTGCAGCCAGTGCACGCCCTCACATCCCAAGCCAGATGTTTCCAGTAATGCATGACGAGTGAGCCAGGGGCCACCCCTTGCTTGGCCTCTTGCCGAGGCCTCTCTTCCCTCCCTTCTGCATCCCAATGGGCTTCCTGCATGCTGGGATGTGTGCCTGTTCTCCAGCACCCTGCCCGGCTCCTTGAATCCCTTCCAGTTCCTGCACCTTGGGGCCTTGGCACTACACCCTGCGTCTTCAGGAAGGAGCTGTTTTGGGGAGCAGGGCAGGGCTGCAGCCCAGCACCCAAGTACAGCAACAGCACAGCCCTTCCCACATCCCACTGAGAATCCTTTCCGCCTCCACAGCCCTGCACACCATCCCAGGGCTGGCCACCCAGTGTTCCAGCCAACTTGGGAAGCGTCCCTTACCTGTCTCTCCCCGGATCCCTGTTGTCCCCGAGGGTTGCTGCCTGGTTAAGGAAATCCTCCACAGGGATGGGGTAGAGGTTGGGGCAGTGATGGAGAGGTGCCCCAGGTGTGTCTGTCCCGGCCTAACTGCAGCAGTCTCACCAGCATGCTGGGCTGCAGGATGGGAGTGCAGTCATGCACTGACACTGCTTTCATTTTGTAAGCATGGTAAAGCCAGAGTGAGGGCTCCCACAACAGGAAGGGGAAGGCAACAGTGAAACTGGCGGATGCTTGGATCCTCCCACACCCTCCCAGCACCTACTCATGGCTGCTCTGCACAAGGAGCCAGGTTGCTCACTAGCACCCTCGCTCCCGGCTGCATGTGGCCTCACACTCTACCCTGCAGCCCAAATCCTGCACCCAGAACCTGAAGCCAGCATTCCACACCCAGCATCTTGTGTCAGAGCCAGAATGTGGCTGCAACCTACACCCCTGCCCCAGGATCTGAGTTTTGGAGACGAGCTGCCAGCTGTGGAGTTGCAGATTTGATTCTTAAGGGATGGACTTCCATGAATGAAACTCATGCTTTCAAACATCCTTCTTAGGATCTCTCTCACTTTCTATGCATCTTGTCTGTGCGCTCAGCTGGGGAAAGGGGAGGAAGCACCCTGCAGCCCCAAGTGGGTTAGCAAGGGGCTATTCCTCCTCTGCAATCTCTGAGAGGCTGCAGCATCTTCTAGCAACCGACACCTGAGTGCAAACACCTTCTTCCCATGGTCCTACCATGTCAGTCAGAACTTTTCTGGGCTCTCCTGGTGCCCAGAGACACAGCAGTAACAGAGGGCAAATGTGATCTGTGGGGTGGGAGGCTGCAGTGCCAAATGGGTTTAGGAGAGGTGCTCCAGCCTGTACTTGTGCTCCCTTCAGCCTTCTCTCCCCATCCAGTTGCAATTATCCCTCCATTCCCCATCTTGGAGCACCCATCTCTTTCCTCCCTCGCTATCCCTACCCCAGGCTGGCAGATGTCACAATGTCCCCCCAATCCTTGCATGGTGGTGGGGCCACAGCACCCCTACCCAGTGCCATTCAAATCTGTGAGGCTGGAAGCTTCCTCCTCTGTGGGTAGGTGCAGCGACCTCCTGGCGTCAGTGCCATCTCCGTGGGGGACATGGGTCAACATGTGGGTGGCACCACTGCCTAGGAAGCACTGCCTCTCCCCTCCTATCTCCACGGGTGCTGTTGTCTGGGAAACCATGGCCAAACGTGGGCAAGGATCCAGAGGGGTGAAGGGTGGGGAGGAAATGCCAACTCCCAGCACCTTCAAGAGGGATGGGCTGGTTGCTGCAACACCAGCAGAAGATTTCCCATGCACCAGGCCTGCAGCACAGGCTTGTGATAATCCCCATGTGGCTGAAGTCCTGACATGGTCTGGGGCTTGTCCTTGAGGTCAGGTGTGCAACAAATGCAGCAGGACTTAATGCTGTCCCTGCTGTGTGCCTGACATGGAGGTTGGCTCTCCACTTCCTCAGATAAACCCTGGGTTGTCCCAATAACTTCCTAAGCACCATGAGCCCCAGGCCTCCTGGGTCTGGATCTGGCCTTGAGGTCTCCCTATGGTGGGATGCTACATGAAAAACTGGGGGCTCCTTAGTCACCCCTCCTGGAATGACACTTCCAGTGGTTGTGTGTATCCTGGGGTAGGAGGTTGTGGGGAACAACTTCTGCCTTCAGGATGGGAGGAATGGGGATAGAAGTCCCTGCACTGTCTGGCTGTGCTCAGTCTGGGGATTTCACAGCTTGTCCTGTATTATCAGGAAGGATGCTGCAAGAGGAGCAGCAGAAATGCCACAGAAGAGCCACCAGCTTGTGTTTTGTCCTCCCAGCTTTCCCATCTTTCTTTTCTTTCTGGCGTATCATCTTCATCCATTCTAACTCATGGGGAATGGAACTGTTCTATGATAGAGTGTCATCTCCTGCCCCAAAGCACCCATGATAGTATCAAAGCTCTTGGCAAACCCCCCGAATTGTCCCTGATTTGCCAGCAATTTGAAGCCACCTGATGAGTGCTGCCTTGCTCCCCAGCATAGATCTGGCGTGTTTGCAATACTGTGAGGGCAGTGCCATGCTCCTGCTCTGGCACCCCTCTGCATCCTGGGACCCATGTCCCTGCTTTGCCAAGGACTGTCCTTCCCCCAGCCCTGCCCCAAGCTTTACCAGCAGCTCACACCCTGTCTAGGCTTCCACTGAGTGCCCACAGTCTGGGCGAGTGCCAGCACAGGCAAGTGACATCGGGAGGAAATGCCACAGGCATCATTGCTTGTGGTCACAGAGAGCTGCATCCCCAGCAGCCACAGCTCCTGGGGACTTTCCACTCCCGTGTCTGCGTGTCTGCTAATGACCTGGGAAAATTCCTTCATGGAATATCCAGACAGCCTGGGAGAAGCTCTGGCTTAGCTGGGCAGCAAGATGGGTGTGGATGCCCAGGGGACAGCAGCCACAGGAGTTGAAGCTGGGCCCCTACACTGCCCCATTGTGCCCTCACTGCAGCTTTGGCAGCACACACAGCACCCAGCTCACAACACAGAGCTTGTGTTTAACACCACGGTTACCTGTGGCTGGTGGGGACAGTCCTGGATACAGACAAGGATTTCACTGCTGGGAGCTCGTACTTTGGTTTCAGGTCCTGAGGCTGTTGTGCCTCTCTCTGCCCTGCTGACACCTGTCTGGGAGGCACAGAGCCATCTGGACAGGTTCAGCATCACCCAGGTCAGCCCTCCAACTGGGCTGCTTCATCCCTGGAATGTGGCTCATTCCAGGTGTGGGGGGCAACAAGGTGCTGCGTCCTTCATAGGAAGCATGTTCTCCTCTCTGAGGGCAGCACCCAGGTCCCTGCCCAGTGCACTGTGCTGCAGAGAGCACGACAGCTGGGGTGCCTTGGGCTGCCCAAAATAGCTGCCCCTGATTCTCCACTGCCTGGCTGCTGGAAGCTATCCCATGACAGCGCCCCATGGACCTGGAGCCAGCTGGAAGTGATCACTGTAAAGCTCAGCCTGCCACCCACGGGCTGCAGAGCACCCTGGGCTGGGACAAGCATCACCACAGGCCCTGTCTCCTTGCCATGACCCAGTGCACCCTTGGGCACTCTGCCCGGGGAGGGTGTGTGGCTGTAACCCTGGGCCTTGGCACATCTACCTTTGCCTCCCAGACAGGGATAACTGGTGCCCAGACGTTCAGCAGGGCTTGCGGAAATGCTCCCATCTCCTGTTGCAACTTGGTAGCCAGTCACCTGCTGCAGGGTGCACACCCATCTCCCATCCCCCATCCCATTCCCCATCCTGCTCCCCTTTTGCCTTGAGCACCTTCCTCTCCCTGGCCTGGCCAGCTGGCAAAAGGGGATGGTGTTGGTGCCCTGCCCAGAGCTGGTGAAGCGTCCCTAGGGAGTGGTGAGCAGGCAGGGACCCAGGCATAAATCACACCTGGCTGCTGCGGCTGCTCTGGGCAGCGTCCCTGGGGTAGTGGCACTCCGACAGAGAATGGGTCGAGAGACAAGGGACAATGGCTGCAGCAGCCTGGCAAAGCAGCGGCCAGTATTTGCCCCCATATGACATTTGTCTGTTTTGCAAATCCCTGGAGAGAGGCCCCAAGGCCATCTCTTTTGTATCCTCAAGGGCAGTGAAGAGGGGGACGTGCTGTCCACCCAGCTTACCCTGCATGACACAGGGGTTTCAGTTCCCTTTGGGGAATGTCCATGACGTTTCTCCTCACCCATCCTCTGACTTCTGCTGAAATTCCCTTTGGGGAAATCAGCCAAGCATCCCCATGGAGGGGGGGGGGGGACAGGGGACGGGACACAATGACAGCTTGGGGCAGGAGCCCTAGGAAAGAGGGAAAGAGCCCATTCCCCAGAAACTCTGACAGACTACACCCAGGGTGTTGCTGTGGTCCTGAGCAGTAGGAGTTTGTGACCCATGGAACAGCAAGCCTGCACAGGCCCAGACCAATGCTGTGGGCATCCCTTGGCTCCAGGCTAAGTTCATCTAGGTTAAAAAACAGCCTGTAACAGAGGAGTCTGCAGGGAGCTCATTCCTGGTACCTACCATGTACATATCTGTGCCTTTATCTAAAACAGCAGCAAGAATCTTTCTTTCTTTCTTTCTTTCTTTCTTTCTTTCTTTCTTTCTTTCTTTCTTTCTTTCTTTCTTTCTTTCTTTCTTTCTTTCTTTCTTTCTTTCTTTCTTTCTTTCTTTCTTTCTTTCTTCCTTCCTTCCTTCCTTCCTTCCTTCCTTCCTTCCTTCCTTCCTTCCTTCCTTCCTTCCTTCCTTCCTTCCTTCCTTCCTTCCTTCCTTCCTTCCTTCCTTCCTTCCTTCCTTCCTTCCTCTTTATTTTTGGCTGTAAAATACTGAATAGAGTTGTTTTTTTCTAAGGAAATTCTATAATAGCTCAAATGACTAAACTGGCATAACCTTTTCTACTGACAGGGTCTGTATGGTGTGCTGTGTGTGGACTGGAGGTCTGTTCAATGCAGGGCCCCTCATGATTCCTGCATGACAAGGGATCTCAGATTATCTACAGTAGTAACTTTATAGTGTGAGGTCTATTAAACAACATTTAATGTCAATTAATTACTAATGAATTAATAATGACAGCATTAAATGTCAATTAAAGAGTATGAGTGCCTTTCTCACTGGAATCGTGACAATTCAACACATTCTGGTGCAAAAAGGACACTAACTGCATTAGGAGTGGAAGTCCCAGATTGTGAAGGCACTGTAGAGCTCTGTGTTTGAAGCCCATGGACCTCGGGATGGGTAATTTTAAACAGAATTCCTGGTGCTGGAAGAGATGAGTGGGTTCTATGGCTGCTGCCAGCAGGCATGTCCAGACCTGAATACTGGGTACCTCCTAAGCAGCTTGGGGGGGGATGTGCCCAGAACACACCCAGAGAGATGGAGGTAGCCATGCCACATGGACAGAGCTCAGGCGGGACCCAGCCTTGCTCAGTGAGGGTCACCTCTCTGCCCTCCTGTCCCGCTGCACGCCCTGTTCTGTGCAGGGGACCCGGGGGACCTGGGGATGCTGAGCACTCACGGGCAGAGGTGTCGGGGCCTGAAGGGGAACTGCCGGCAGGAGGAGAAGGAGGAGGACGAGATGGAGGAGGAGGAGGAGGAGGAGGAGGAGGAGGGGGCTGGGAAGGAAACGCGCTCCCTCTGCGGACAGCTGCCGCTCAGTGCAGCCGCCGGCAAAGCAGCGGGTCCCGATCCTGCCTGGCTCCTACGGCTCTCTCAGGGATGCTGTCCCCTACAGGCGGAGGGCACAGGGTCCCTTAGCCCTCGCTGCTGGTAGATAAAAGAGTTGTCTCCCTCTGGGTTGTGTCCCATGCCTGGTGTGTGCCGGTGCTGCCGAGCACCCATCACCCCTGTAACAACGATGGCTCATGACTCCCTGTGAAAAGCTTGCAGGAGCTCCATGTGTAAAGCTGGGCAGAGGGAGAGCAGATAAAATCAGCTATCACAGCAGATAAAATCCAGATATCCCTGTTGAGAGTGTCCCCAAGTCTGAAAACAAGCTCTGGAATGTCTGAGGACAGGGATAAGCAGCCTCTGGGCAAGGCCAGGCTCTGCCATGCAGAGCTGCCTGTCCTAGGGACACTCACCCCAGCAAGTTCCACCATGCAGCTTTGCAGCTCTTAATGTGACTTGGCAGCAGTAAGGGAACCAGGGGACAGAGGGCACAGCTGGAAAAGATGGCTGAGAAGGCTGGCCCAGGCTTGGGGATCCATGTGGTGGGGTGAGGTGGTGGAGAGATGGGCATGCAGGCACTGTCCAGACTGGCCAGCCCTAAGGTCCCACTGCTCAGAGACCAGAGACAGAGTCGTTTAAGACTTCTTTTGATCTCTGAGGCAGAGATTTTAGGACAAGCTGAAGGTAAAAGGCTTGGTGTCAGAGTAGAATGAAGTGCAGCACATTCATGGAAAGACATGGCACTGGCTGTCTTAGCTGTCAAGGACAATCACAGACTGGTGGGCATTGCATTTGTCCTGAAGAAACAGCAGAGTTTGAGATGGGATCTAATTAATAAAGACTGAATGGGTAGGGATCCTAATGCACGTTGCCTTTGCCTCATGTAAACTCGACCTCTCCTGTCCAAAACTATTGAGGCCCTTTCAAAGACAAGGAATTAACTTGTTAAAGGCACTGGGTAGACCAGCAAGGAGTCTGGTAAGATGAGCACAGCAGCACGTCCACACAGCACAGAGCTGCAAGTGCTGAAGGGTGCTTGGCTGAGTGTCCATGGCACCACACAAGGGTCCACATGGGACAAGGGGCAGCCAGATCTGTGGGTGCCTGGTCACTGCCCTGTGCTTCATTGCAGAACAGGGGAAATGTCAAACCCTTTTCTCCAGACGATGCTGTAGCAACGAGGCCAGAGCCACACATTGAGCAGCTGGAACCTGTGGGAGCAAAATGCCGCATTTCACTCAAAGCTGGGTGAAGGGGAAGAAGGAGGCAGCGGGCTTGGCTGGCAGGGGACCGTGCTGCCTCGGCGCTGAGGCACCGCAAACCCCGGAGCTCCGGCAGCCGGGAGCGGCAGCGGGGAGCGCCGGGTGTCCCGCTGCCGGCAGAGGGAGGCAGACACCGCGGCGGCGGCCGGGGATGCTCCGCACGGCCCGGCTCCAGCGGCAGGAGGGACAGGAGCGCAGGGGCACAGCCGGCTGAGTCGGGGTGGCACAGCGTGCCCCACGGACACGGGCTGCTCCGAGCCCATCCGGCTGAGCTCCGGGCTGTAATTTCGGGATGCAGCCCCAAGATTGTTTCTGACCCAACAACCAGCCTCACATGGCGCTGACCACCATAGGAATAGGATAGGAAGGTGTCAGTTTGTGTCAGAGGAGACATGGACCTGCCACGGTGGTGCTGGGGTCCTCACTGCATGGGCACGTAGCCTGCACCATCATCTTTGGAAACCTTGTCCCTCCAGGGTGCAGCCTCATCCTGTCTTCATGAGAAGTGCTGCCATCCCCACAGCCATGCTCCTGTGCCTCACACCCCACAGTGGATGTCAGTCCTGGAGGCGACAGTTCCAGGGTACATCTGGTGCTGCTGATGTACCCACTGCCAGAGTTGGTATGCCAGCTCAGACTGCACCAGGAGCTCCCCACGGCCATCAGCACTGGATGGTGCCTGGGTGTGTCCCCAGCTAAATTTAAAGGACTTTGTCTTATAAATATCCTCAGTTGTAAATAAACAGAGGCTAGATGTTTATCGGGGCCTTCCTGGTAGCCCCAATCCAACATGCCAGGCACCCCGCACAGTCTCTGCAGTTCTCCCCAGGCTGTCCCCTCTGCCAGGAGCACAGCTGGGTCCTGCACATCCCTACAGGGACACAGTCACAGGATCCTGTCCCACGCCATGGTCCTGCTCTGATCCCACTAGGCCCTCAGGTAAAGATCCAGCAGGCACTTGCTCCTGTAGGGATGCTGACTCCTACAGTTTGCTGGTGGGAGTAGGGATGGCCCCAAGCCCTGTGCTGTCACCTGCCACCAGCCCTGTTTTCCTGGCTCTCTGAGCAAAAGTTTGTGTGGGGGCACAGAGGACTGGGGTTGGCATCCTGGCACCTCTTGTTGCTCGTGTGGGCACCACTGTAGGGGCCTGTTCTACCAGTGCTGGAACCCTGGGGACCCTGAGGTATCATGGGCCTAGCTCCAGAGCTGGTGCATGGAGTGTCACTGGGCTGTGCTGGCACTGCCCCTTGCACACTGACCACCATGGGTCAAGAGCCACTGCCACCATTAGGGGCGAGGCCTGGACCACAGTGGGAGAAGGAACCAGACTACAATGTAGGGTGGAGTTCGAGAGGTTGTGAGAGAGCCAGGAACACATGAATGGTAAGTAAGGACCAGGCAGAGTGGCAGGAGCAGCTTCTCAGCAGTGGCAGAAGGCTCCCATAGGCTCAGCACCCATGTTTCTCCTAGTTGTTCCTGGACTACCTATTTCCAGCCCCTCTCCCGCAGCCTGTATGTCTCAGGATGTCCTGCTGTTCACTTTCATGGTCCTCACCAACCTGCCCAAGCTGCACTACACAGACTTCCTACCTACAGATCCCATCAGGAGGCCTCTGAAACCCTCCCGTTTCACACAGGGGCTGTGTGAAATCCCTCTACAAGAGCCAACATCTTCTCTGTACCCCATGGCTGCGCCAGGAACATGGACTGAGCTGAAGAGGGATGTTCTAAAGGGGATGCTGCTCAAGTCAAGTCCCATTGGGCTGTACTGTGGGGTGGTATCAAGGTTTAACCCCAGCTACCAACTAAGTACCACACAACTGCTTGCTCACTTTCCCTTCCCACTCCTCCACCAATAGCATAGGGAGGAGAAGCAGGAAAGAAAATAAAATAGAATTCATGGGTTGTGATAAGAACATCAGCCTGTGGGTATGCTGAGCTGTCAGCAGGTTGGCCACACCTTGCAGAGGTGTAAGGGAAAACCTCTGGCATATCCGCTCCTGGTAAAAGGTCACCAGAATTTGCCCAGAGCTGGTCCCCAGCACTGTCAAACCGATCCTGCCTAGCTCAGATCCATCCTCCTCACCATCTGCAGCCCAAGGTTAATGAGTACCTCCAGGGTACACAACTGGAGGGTCATTAAACAGCAGTTGAACAAGATGGGGCTGCCAGAAGCACTCGAACAAAGAGGGCTGATTCACTGTTTGCCCTGCAACAATATTTACCATGGCCAGGAGTGAGGGAATGTTTGTGCGGGACAGAACAGCGAGGCGACACAGGGACCAGCAGGGGAGTGTGACAGTGCTGGGTAGAGGACTGCTCACACTGCTGAAGTCCTGCCCACTGCAGGTAGGGTGCCTGGCACACCTGTGCCCTCAGCTCAGCAGGGTGTCCCTGTGTCCCCCTGGTGTGTTTTTCCATCCTGAGGAACCAAAGCCACCTCCATGGGTGCCCAGCCTTCCCCAAGCTAGCAGCCTGCTCCAGCATCCTTGGATGACAGCATCCTTGCTAGCATGTTGTCCCCATCATTTCAGCCTGTTTCCCAACGAGGCAGAGAGCTGCGGACAAGGACAACAGGGGAGGATGTACCTGGCTGAAGGTGGGGAAAATCCTCCGCCAGGAGACCCTGGTGTGAGGTTGTTTGTGACTCAGATGTGGCTGAGAGGAATGCTGTGGGGTAACCTGTGTTTTCACTGATCTTCATTTATCTCCTTTGCTTTCCCCAGAAAGCCAATGTTTTCAGGGTCATTTGCTGATCAGCTCATTACCTTATTAGCCCTGACTGAAGATGTGTCACATGCACAGCCAATATGCCAGTATGCTCATGCTCAGACATATATGTACACATATGTGTGTACTCAGCAGCCTGAAGGCCAGGACACATTTACAGGAACATGCTGCCTCTCCTGGGAGATGCTAAGACACGAGAGGAGTTCAGGAAAGACACTGCTTCATGCCAGGGCCTGCCATGCAGCCAGCTTCCCTAACACAGCAGTGATGGGCTGGGACACGCAGGCCATACCCTCCCCATGCGCCCTCCAGCCGCTCTGGCTCCCAGCCCTCTCAGCACTGCCTGGCACCTTTTCCACAGCCTTTTTCCAAGGTAGTGCATATATTGCACCTTGCTGGGGCCTCTAAACACCCCACCAGGATCATGCCAGGACAGGAACTGGTTCCAGGCTCTTGGTGACCAGTAGCTGGTGGGATGAGGAAGCACCCTCCAGCTCATTCCAGCACAGGGGCAGTGCTGGCTGTGGTGGGTGTGCATTCTTAGCTGCAGGGTGGGTGAGCAGCTGGCACCAACCCCAGCTTCCTTCCCAGCATCCCATCAGAGAGTCAGGACTTGTGTCTGTGGGGCAGAAGGGACCCATGCAGATACAGGAGTGTTGCAGGTACCCTGCCCATTGAAGGGTGCTCCCTGCCCTGCCTGTCCAGGCTCACAGTGCAGCAGCCCACCTGCACACCCCTCCCTGCCCCTCTGGGCCCTGCAGCCTCCTGGGCTGAGGGCGGAGGGGAGCAGATTCCTTTCCAGGTGGAAGATTTCTCTCCTCAGGAGCAGTGAATTATCCCCGACCTGTCGCACGCAATCTGTCTGCCTCTCCACTCTCCTGCTTGCCAGGTTGCAGGCACAGCACCTGTCCCATGTGCTGGCTGCACCAGGGTCCTGCCTCTGCACACCATGTCCATCTTGGGTTCCCCACGTCCTTGCAGCCTCACAGGGTGCATGACCCCAGCAGTGCTGAAGTATGACCAAGCACTGGCTCTATCACCTTGGTTAAAGTGGGGACCCACACCTCCATCCCCCACAAGAGTGGGGGGAGCCAGTCCTACTCTTCTCCTGGTTCTGTCCCGGCCTTTTCCAAGTACAGCACCCAGCTCAGCCCACACAAGAACCAGACCCTGTTTCTGGATCTCAGCAGCCACAGGCTCCAATGTGTCTCCCAAACAATGTTGCCTGACTCCCAGGTCCCCAGGCAGGCTCCAGCAGCTGAGGCATCCTCTTAGCAGGACACTACAGATGACAAGTCCTGGGAACAGCCAGGACTTGCTGAGTTCAGCCCTTTGGTACCCACTCCTTGCCTGGGGCATCCTCATATCCCTGCCTCTGTTGGGAGCAAGAGCAAAGGGGACAAAAGCCTGTCATTACCTGGCCCAGGGCAACCTCCTGTGCCCAGAGCCAGCCCCCTGCCCTGTTAATCACATTCCCCTCATTAGCCCGCCCTCATTCAGTCCTGAAGAAGGGGAACAGCAGGGGATCCAATTAAAGACAAAATGACAAGCCAGAGAAGGGATCCTGCTCTACCTGTCCTGGCCCCAGGCAAGAATCACTCATGCGGTAAAGGCTCTGGTGGGACAGTGTGGCACATGGTGGGTTTATTTGGGTCTTAGTATCTACCACCCTTGTTCTGGACACTGATCTGATGGCACTAGAACCAGGAGAGGGGTTGCAGGTGCTGCCCACATGCTGCTCCAGGGCATCTGCACACCCCTATATGTGTGTGCCAGGCATGTAAAGCCCTGTGCACAAATATGCCAGGCTCTGAAACCCTCAGGACTAGGTTCCTCCAGTGATGAAAATTGCTGTTGTCCCTTCTGGGGCAATGCACTTGGCTTCCTTACACCACACAGGCCCCTGCCACTGGCTGCATTGGTAAACCTGCACCCCAGATATGCTCTAAGGGTGCAGCCTGGTCCTTAGCACAGCCCCTTCCCTGCACCTCCACCCTATTGCCCTGTGGGGTCCACAAGGTCTTTTGGGTCTCTCCAACATGGCCCTCCCCTGAGCCATACCCCAGGATACTTGTGGGGCTGGATGGGACCACACAAGCTGGACATATCCTGGCTCTGCTAGGGCACCCAGACTTGTCAATAGCTGTGAAGTCTGGGTCCCTTTGGCTGGTGCATCCTTACCCTCCAGTTGCCAGCCAGGAGAGGATACAGGGCATACTGCAGGAGTCCAGGCTGGGAAAGGCTACAACCACAGAAGGACAAGGCTCCCAGCACCTTCTCAGCAGGAACTATGGGGCTCATTAACCAGATGTCTCTGGCAGGGGTGGGAAGGACTTCATTAGGGATGGAGAGCAGACCTCAATGGCCCAGCCTCTGGGCACTGAGGGGCTCTATCCCTCCTAGATCTGGCCTCATTTTCCAGGGAGGAGACCCTGACTCAGAAGTGGGGCTGGTCAGCCCCACTCCTCCATCCCTTGTACTGAGCCAGTGATCCCCACTCCATTTGCCTTCTACCCCTGGTGGCCTGTGCAGTGGCTGGTGGGACATCACAGCCAAGGGGCTCCTGGAAACACCAGGAACGAAGGAAGCCCTTTTTCCCTCCAATGGGGATGCAGCCCCTGGGTCTAACAGGGTGCCAGAGAGGACTTGTAGCCTGGGGGTCCCTCTGGCTCCCTGCAGGGGATTGTCCCACCAGGATCATGCTCCTGCCATTTAGAGCTGTGGGTAATTACAGACCCTGGCAGCAATGCTAATCACTGGTTATGGGAATAAATGGAACAAATCCAAATGCCTGAGGGCCTGCATTTCCCCTGCCCCAGCCAAGAGCCAGTGTGGCCAAGAGGGCACAGAACCACAGCTTAGCATGGCCTGGGGGCATGTGCCCCCAAGGCAATCCCCTGACTCCTGGGGACACTGAAATGGATCTGGTATTACCACAGTACCTGAGCTGCACATTCCAGCTGTCCCCAAAGGATGCTCTTGAAGTGTGTGGGGTTGGGCAGGGCTGATGGCTCAGTGCCCACATCTTCTCAGGGGCTCAACCTAACATATCTTTTCTGCCACACACTCTCTGCTTCAGTTTTCCCATGTGCAGAAGGAGAGGTGGGCAAGCAGGCATGTGAACTGTCCTGCTGCCAGAGTAGGAGTGGTGGCATGGTGAGACTTACCCTGGGCAGGCTGTAGGGACAGCAAGGCACAGCAGGACTCAGCATGACAAGCGGCTTCCATGAGCCTGCCTGTGGCCATGGCTGCACACTCTGCTGAAAGCTGCATCCTTACCCCCGGTACGTAGCTCTGAGTGCCTCCGGGCAAGGAAGGGATTTTCCACGGGCAGTGTGAGACCTGGTCTCTCCCCAAGGATGAGCATCCCCATATGGCCGGTACCATCCAGCACAGTGGGAGGGAGAGCCGAGCTCAATGGAGCCATCCCAGCCCAGCTCTGCCTGCCCAGCTCCCGGCCCCGGGCAGGCTTTGCCATCCTGCCCAGCCCCGGGCACATCTCCCCAGACTCCAGCATCGGGAGGTGTCCGTGCCCACCAGCGCTGCTCCTCCCGGCACGTCCTACAGCCACAGCGGCGAACGCGCTGCCCGCCCGAGCCCGACTCGCCCAGCCAGTCCAGCCGCCCCAACCGCCCGGCAGCGCCGGCAGCTTTGTCCCCTGCTCCCGCCCTGCCGTGACTCAGTGCCCGCCCGCAGCCGGCGCTTGCAGCCCCCCTGCCTCACCACCCCCCTCCAATCAGCCAGGCAGGGAGCTGGTCAGCACTGGGGAAGGATTCTGAAGCCAGGGCATAGAGGTGGGAAGGCAGGGAAGGATCCAAGGAGATGTGTTGCTCCAGCCTGGTGCTCCAGGAACTTGTCCATCCGGATGGGGAAGAGGAAGGTGCCAAGCAACTATCCGGGAAATTGCAGCAAGACCCAACATGACTGGCCTGACAGGCTGGGAAACAGCCGGAAAGAGACAGCCTGGCCCCTTTGTCACGGCTTGGAGCCACCACTGTGGGGAGAGGCACCAGGAAGGGCTCAGGGCTGTTCCCCAGCCACCTGCTTGCACTAGAGCTTGCTGGCTGCTGGCACTGAATGAACCAGCGGTGCTCCCTGGAACACTGCTGAGTGCTGGGAGTTGCTGCCGTGGACACTTGCACGTGTTTGCGTGTGGCACAGGTGCACAGACACGCACCTGACACCTTGAAGTGCACATGCCCTGTATACACACACATCACCCACACACACAGCTCCTAAACCCCCCTCTACACTGTCAGACTCTAAGAGTGAGGCACATACCTGGACATATATTTCTCAGGCCTGTACAGCCTCCCCAGACCCCTTGCATGCACACCCTGCACATGTGTATACATGCCTACACATGCCTTACACATCCATACATCACATACACACCCACCATATCCATGCATGCCTGGGTGAGCCCAGACACCACACCATGTATCTCCCCACATTCCCCATGCCCCTCAGATGCAAACCCCTATGTGCCCACTCACCAGCCCCCTTCACCTCACTCTTTCCCTGGCCCCCGGCCACATGGGCTCAGTTTGGGCTTGCATGTACCTGCACTACACATAGGGTTATGGACACATGGCCCACCACTAGGGACACCCACAGACCACACAGACTCCTGCCACACATCCCCATGCTCCTGTACATCCAGCAATCACACTGATTCCCATCCTGGCTGCTCCCCCAAGGGTTGTCTCACTGTGGGTGATGGAGTGCTATGGAGTGCTGGTCACCCAGACTCCTTCACCCATGTGCCAGTGCTGCTCAGGCTCAGCCATGGTTGGCAAAGTCACTGCACACACTGGCATCAGTGTGAGCCAAGGGCCCCAGAGTGGGGTGGAATCACGTCCATGCTGGGGGTCACACATCACTCTGGTGCTGGGTCTTGGCAATCCCTGGCATACTTGTGCCAGGCTCTACAGTGAAGTGAAGAGACCGGTGACAGGAGAGGCATGTGCAGTCCTTGCTGACAGCTATCACGAGTTCCTGCCGGGGGGTTGTGGGTGGGAGCCCCACACATCTCTCCATCTGCACCCCACTCCCACAGCCAGCACACAGTGCCCCATGTCAAGTGCTTCCCATGTGCCTGAGCCCTGGTCATGGCTACTTTTGCAAATGCCAGTGCAGAGCTGGGGCTGGGGGATGGACTGCTGGCATGTCTGGATGGGGACATGGGACAGTGCACATGGAGCTGAGCAGGGGCCGGGGCTGGGGCAGGCTGACTGCCAGCAGGGTGAGGTTGCTGGCATCACTGCTGCACTCTTTCAAAGAGTTAAGCACCATGGTGAGCTGGGACAGGAGGCAGCAGCAGGTTATTGATGTAGTGCCTGGAGCGGGGGAGCTGGGGAATGGTGGCAGAGGATGCAAACCCCTTCCTTGGGATGCTTGGGGCAAAGGGTACAAAGGTGGGTGCTCCCCACGGGGCGCAGGACCTCAGCACCAAAGCTTCCCCAGAGAAGTCAGGAGAATTTGCACAGTTCTGGGGCCAGGGGTGGGAAACTCATCTCTGAGTCAGGGGAGAGCGCCCTGGAGCAAACACACCGGCGTAGGTGCCCATCATCTTGCTTGGAGTCATGCACGGCCACCGGAGCCAGGACAGACTGCTGGCACAGCCAGGTACAGGTATAGGTTTTGGCAGCAGAGGTGTTGATGACTCAGACTGGGGCAGAATGTGGAAAATGCAGCCTGGCCACAATGCCACGTGAGAAGCGGGCAGGGCTGGACCTGCCAGCGGCCGGGCTCCAGTGCCACGTGCGCCGCGCTGGGTGATGGATGCGCGGCCGGGGCAGCGAGGGCGCTGCTGACGAGGCACCGCCAGGGCCCTCATTACCTGCGTGGGCCACGAGGACAGGCTCAGCTCGCCCTCCTCCGCAGTGTTGAGCAAGCCTGCGGGAAGCTGGCATAGTGTGGCTGCCCACATGCCCCACACCAGCAACCAGACAGGATGCTTTGGGATCCCAGGGGCCACCAACAAAGCCCCGTCCCACTGCAGCCCTGTGCTGGAGCTGGTGGTGGGTGGCAGCTCCAATGGTGATCACCAGCACATGGGCTGAGTGAACTGATGCTGCCTGGCCTTGCAGGGTGGTCAGGTATGGGGAGTAGGGACCTCAGCTCTATGTTTTTGTGCCCTCCTGTGGTGTGCCACTGCCCTGGTGCCCATGGCTGCTGTCTGTGTCCACACTGCTCTGTGGTATCCCAACTCAACCCTCCCCAGGTGTATTTGCTCCTCAGACACATCAAAATGCTGGAAGAAGCTGCTCAGGGATGCTTCAGTCCTCCCTGGATGTCATTTGGAGATGGCATGGGCTGTTCCCTGATCCCAGGTTCCTCCAACCACCCCAGGACAGGCAAAGAATGGCCCTGGAGACCAGCTACTGCTGGCAAGACCAGAAGCACTGGCATTTGAGGTGATGTTGCCTTCAGCCAGGGATGGAGACAGCAGCAGCACCTAGGGTAGAGCTTGTGAGTCCCTCTGGGCAGAGCCAGTGTGCATCCAAAGGGAAGTGGCCAAGGGATTTAATGCCGCAGGGGGAGGAAAATGCTAAAGAGAGGTGGATCCCAGACAGCGGTTTTCCTGAAGCATCCCAGGATCACAGGCAGGACTTGGGCTGGCAGTAGGGACAGGAACGAGGCAGGCTGCAATCCAATTAACCATGGTGCTCAGTCACTGGGTCAAACGCCAGCTGATTGAGGCCATTGACTTAGTGGCATGGGCTGAATCCAGGCTGCAAATTATAAGTGGATCTGTTGGTATCTTCTCTTCTACTTAAGCCTGTGCTGATGACCCCATCTTGGACAAGGGACAAGCCTCTGGGGTCCCAGCGGGGTGCACAATGGTGTCCAGAGACTGTATTTGAGGGGAACATCCATGTGACACTTGCTGGCTTCTCCTCTCCTAAAAAGGGACAATTTGAAGAAACAAAGACCCAGGAGCAGTGGAGTTCAGGAACCAGCAAGCACTTCCAGTGGAGTGGTCTCAGGACCACGGAGGTGTTTACAGGGAGGATGTTTGGATGTCTGGTTTGGATGTCTGGAAAAGGGAGTGGGAGTCAAGAGGTGAAGCTGTAGCAGGTAGGAACATCTGGGGACAAAGAGCACCCTCTGGACCACAGTCAGTGAAAGGCGGGAGGGCAGGAAGCTGTGGGGTCAAGGTGACTCAGGTGCAAGTCATGGCCAAAGAAAATGTGAGATGCTTGGATAAGAACCCCGGATGACTCAGAGTTTCCATCTCTTCCAGAGGGTGACCACAGAGAATGGCCAGGGACCATTTGGTACCACTTTTGCATGGAGGCAGTGTTGGGAGGAGGTGGCGATTGCACCCCCATGCCCTTGGGAACCCGGAGTCCAGATCTGTGGTGGGGAGCAGCACCCACTGAGCCCCAGAACCTCTATCCAGTGTCAGTTCCCTGGGGAAATCCCAGCAGGAGCCCAGCAGTCAGCCTGGGAACCTGGGCTGAGAGCCCATACCTTCCTGGAGTGCTTAGGCAGAGGCTGTTTGAATTAAATAGGAGAGATTTCCCCCTTATTAGCAGGCTATTAATCACGTTCAGGGTGGTTTTTTTTTCTTTTTTTTTCTTTTTTTTTTTTTTTTTTTAATTGAGCTGTTGCACAACAGGTTGAGTAACAGCCTAATAACAGGCTGTAAATCTCAGTTTGCTCTTGGGAGATTACAGATGTTAATAGCAGATAATGACCCACAACTCACGAGCTTCAGCTCTCCCCCACCTCTTTGATCCCTCTGCTCCTCCCCTCACTGCACCCAGCCTCTGCAGGGCTGCAAAGAGACCCCCAAAAATGCAAACCATGCTGTAATCCCCAACACCACCAGTACCCAGCAGAGCTGGGGTCCAACTCCCTACCTCTCACTGCCTACCCCACCAGTTCCCACCAACCACAATGTCTTCTGCAGCTCCCAACCATCACCTGTGCTGCTACCCCAGATTTCTCTGGAGCACTGGTTTTGGGGTTGGTTCTTGGCTCTGTGTGCTGGTTCATGCAATGCATCTTGAGCCATGGGAGTGCAGGGAGAAGCAAAGCATCGGTGCCTCTACTTTCTTGTCTACAACAGTGCTCCTGCAGTCTATGAGCTCTGTCTGGGTGTTGGGTGCCTGTATGACTTGTGTTGGATCATTGGGTCAGGCAGGGCTTGGCTCCAACCCCCTGTCTGCTCCTGCCAGACCCTGGGCATCATCCCATGTCCTCCCTACTGCAGTCAGTGTGGGGGGCTAAACCTCATGCACACTCAGGGGCTGCTCTTGGTCTTGCTGCCACCCTGGATGTGGCAAGATCAGAGCACATCACATGCTGCAGGAGGCTGTTGCTCTGTAGGGGCCCACTTGCTGCCACAACAGCTGTGCAGGGGAGCCTATGGTTCCTCTACGGAACCTCCTGGGGAGGGTTTCAAAGCCAGTACCCTCCCCACCTCCTGTCTGCTGCCTCACCCCTACCTGGCCCATTTGCCCCTCCCAGACCCACAACCCCTTTCCTAAAACGGCAACTTACAACTGGGACACATCCCAACACGACTTTCCTTTTTCCCTGGATGCATGCAAACATTGCCTGCATCCTTCCCCCAGGATGCACACATCCCTGCAAGGCCTGGGGCAGCTGGGTGAGATGTTGGCTGAGTAGGGCTCAGCTCAGCCTCAGGTACTGCTCTGGGAACCAGAACAGTCCCAACAGGGTTCCCCCTCTCCCTGACCCATGCACTGGTTGGGAGCAGGAGGATGGAGGGACCCTGTGGAAGAGATTGGGGATTTCCCTTGAGAGGGTGGAAAAACAGGGAAAAAGGAGTGGAGGATGACTTTCCTTTTCCCCCTGTCCTGAATCTGGCACCATCAAGCCAGGGCATGGGAACAGGGTGTCAATGGTGCAGCCTTGGCCATGGGGTGTGGGGTTCCCCAGGCTCAGGGGATATCCTCCATGGGTGGCAGCCAGCCCAGCCTCAAGCACCCAGCACCTCCCAGCACCCCAAAGGATCTGGGCACATGGAGGGAGCAGGGGCTGTCAGTAGCAATGGGATGGGTTGCAGGAGGTGTCACCCAGCAGGCAGGGCTGGTGTGGGTAGTGAGTCACTGCCAGCTTTCCCTGCCAGTGTGGGATGTGAGACCAGCCACCTGGTATCCCACTGGTTGCACTGGGAGCACCAAACCACCAGCAGGCATGAAAAAACACCACTTTGCCCCAAGAGCTCCCCACTGGCATGGGGGGGACCGTTCTTGACCGTGCCAGGAGCCCATCCCCATCTCCAGCAGGCCGGATCAGCCATGGCTCAGCCAGTGGTGAGGCCTCATCCCTTGTACAGGCACTTGAGGACTCCCACCCTGCTCCTTGCCAAAGGGTGCAGATGGTGCAGATTTGGATGCTGCTGTGTCCCCCTGAGGCCAGGCAGACCCTAGTGCAAGTACTCCTGGCACATGTGTACCCAGGAGCTGTGTACACATCAGCACCATATGGCAACGGTGTCTGGCGCCACAAGCCGGGTCTGGACAAGGATGGGGAAACAGCTGTGTTTGCCATGAGCAGCGACTGCTGGCCAGAAGCCGTGGGCCAGCGCCCTGGATGGCACCAAGCCAGTGCAGCCAGCACCCCTGTGCCTTCGAGTAGGTGTCCTCATGTCCCTCCAGGAACACTGTGCTGTCCCTTCAGCAGACCTAGATCCTGCTGTAGACTGACCCAAGGGGAGCTGTAGCCAGGCGCCCATCCAGGGAGGGCATGCTCTCCAGTACCTGCCTATGGCAAGGATTATGTAGTGACCCAAGGGGGCTCTAGGGTCTGCCTGAGCAGGAGGAGTATGGCCACCAGCCCATGGTGTGGGAGCACTCAGTGCAGATTCAGGGATGGCTCAGGTCTGTCCTGCCTGCAGGTGCAGTGTGCTGCCACCTTGGTTGGTGTCCTCTCTGCTCCCAGGGAAGGTTCTCCGTGGTGACCCTGGGGGTGCAGAGGATGAACAAGGAGGAAAGAAAGAGGAGGAGATGCTGGCTGGTCTGCAAGTATGCCTTGGGGGGTGTAGCAGCCCCAGCCAGGACTCCCTGAGGTGCTGGCTGAACCACGCAGTTGAGCTTCCAGCATCCAGCACCCTGTTATGTGGATGCCAAGCAGCACTCTCCCTGTTGGTACGTGGCACTAGGACTGCCAGTCCTTTCTCTAGGGACACCTTGCAGTGGGATGGAGATGGTGCCACTCCCTGGTGCAGAGAATGTGGGGCAGGGCTGCCTCAGCCAGTTTCCTTTCGGATGTTATTAGTAACCCTATTAATGAGTCACAGTGTTTGTGGGTGCTCTTGTCCTGTGCTGGCCCCGTAGTTCCCTCAGGTCAGTGGTAGGGGCTGTGGCCCCCTCCCAGTTTCTCCATGGTCATGTTCCTCCACAACATGAATGGGGACCAAAGAAGTCTTATAGGGAAGGAAACTACAGCAGTGGGGGAGTGACCATGTTGAATGGTGCTTTAAGCAGCCTGGTCTAGTGGAAGGTGTCCCTGCCCATGGCAGGAGGGTTGGAACGAGATGGTCTTGAAGGTCCCTTTTCCACCCAAATCATTCTATGATTTTATGAGAGGGGTGCAGACAAGGATGAAGCAGTGGGCCCATCCTGCACTCAAGGAGGACTGGTGGACCTTCATTAGCCCTGTTCTTGGACTTCCCCCAGCCACGGCTCCCCAGGAGAGGGGTGACAGCCATTCCGGCAGTGATGAAAGGTGGCCGAGGGGAAGTTTGTGGCCGGGAGGCTGCTATAAGGGAGCCGGGGATCTTTGATGTGCAGAGCCCCGGCCCGCTGATTGCATTAGCGGGTTTAGTGCCCGAGCAGGCTCCCGGCCCCGCTATCAGGAGAAGACGAGGCGCTAAAGGGCCCAGCTCCCATTTTAGATGCAAATGACCCTGCAATTGTGTACTTGGAGGGCAGAAGAATCCCCCACACGTCAGCGTCCGTGGAAGCAGAACTGGCTGGAGACTAAAAGTTCCAGATGGCTGGAGTGGTCCGTAATGGTCCACTGACGGCTCCGGCCCGGGATTCCTTCCCGGAATCAACCCCTTTACGGGAAGTGCAGATTCCCGGAGCAATCTCCTACCATCCCCACCGCCAGCCGGGGCTGCCTGCCTGTCCCCCTGCCTGACACTAATGTCCCCGGGGCAGGCGGCCCCTGCTCCTGCCCCGGCTTTGAAGTGCATCAGATTGGGTCAGTGGGAAGGTACAGCACCTGACCCACACCGCAGAGCTGGAGGAGGCGATACCCCTTCCCAGGGCACAGATGGTGTGGGGGAGGTAACCAGGCATGGCCCTGTGCCCGCTGTGGCCCCGTGTGCACCAAGTGAATTGGAACAGGCTTACTGGGGCAAAGCCGCGTTCAAGTTAATTTTAGCGGCATCCTGGCTTCCTAAATCCACCCAAGGGCTAAGAGCGAGGATGGGACACTAGGACGTGGCAGCCTTGGGTGGGGGGTGAGCTGCCCACCAACCCATGGATCCTATCTGCCACCCCTGAGCTGTAAGGGAAGGCTCTGCAAAGAGCTTGGTGCTGGGGAAAGCCTGAAATGCAGGGCTGGGCTCTGCCCATGTGATCCCTTGCCCACTGACCCAGGAACAGCCCAACAAACAGTCCTGTGGAGTCCCCCAGCTCCGTGGAGAGAGCTCTGCAGTGCCAGAGTGCCTCACTTCAGCCCCCCAAGCATCCTCCCCTTGCAGAGGCAGGGATGCAGGGTCATGCATGGGGGGTAGTGGTGGGGCCAGGGCAGACTTACAGCTCTAAACTCCTGAGATCCCCTCTCAACCTCCTTCAATTCTTCCTATCCTGTGCTGTAGGCAGAGCAGCCTCGTCACCATCACATTTACCATGAGTTCAGTCAGGCCTCATTCATTTTATGTGTCTGGGAGGGGAGATGGATTTAGGGTAATCATTCCTGGGAAAGCCCCCAGGCTCCCTACGCCTCACAGTACATAGGGTGCTAGGGGAGGCATGAGGGGCTGAATCAACATGGGGACCTCGGTAACCTTCACAATGCCTCGTGGTCACTGCAATTTTCCAAAACAAGGAGACAGACAGGCAGGTGCACAGGACACAACCTCCATGTCTGTTCCTGTAAAATCATATGCCACTGCTTTGATGTAGGTGGAAAATTCCCTGTTTGGCTTTGAATCTGTGTAGTTGGGGAGTCCAACACTGGCTACTCTCAGTGAGGGATTAAAAGGCTGTTTTTTGGGAAAGATTTTTCCATTCTTGATTGGGGAGGTGACATCCGAACTTTATTTTCCTTTCCATGCTGGGACACGTGCCAGTGGGGCCACCTGGTCCCTGGGGAGCCACGGGACACCACACTGAGCTGACACACGGGAGGCAGTGGTGGAATGGGACTGAGGCACATCAGGGAAGATGGAGCCAGGGAAGATGGAGGCTGCTAGAGGTTGGGTTTGGGCTCGAGGCTGTTTGCCTGTAGCCAGAACACGTGCTGAGGTCGGGCAGGGAGCCGGCTTGGCTGTAGATTTTAAAATAGAACCTTGTCTGCCAAGGACCCTCCTACTCTGCCACGGGCTGGGTGGATCCTTGCCCCACTGTGCACCTTGTGCTGCTGGCGAAGTGCTGCACGCCTGGCCGGCTCCTCTCCAGCACTGCAGCTGCGGTGGGGCCGGGAGGCAGGGAGCGGTGTGCTGGCTGTGCCTGCCACACGCCTGGCCATGGCCGTGCACCAGCTCAGCTCAGGGACAAGCAGCTTGTGGCCACCTCCAGGCACTGTCCAGCCAGGGGACACTTATCCCTGGTCATCCTCAGGGCAGGGTGTTTGGCTTCAGATGAAGAGGAGCATCCCCATCTCCTGGCATTGTCCCCAGCAGATGAGTGTTCCAGGGACCGTTCACCTAAGTGGTCTCTGCTTCAGCCCACAGTTGTGGGATGGCACTGCCCCTTCTTCCTACTTCCCACGAGGCACTGGCTTAGGGCAGGAGCAAACAGGGTATGCCATACCCAAGCCACTCAGGGAGAGAGGAGAAGAATGGGGTGTGAGTGCCAGGTCTGGAAAAGCTCAGGCTTCCCCTAGTCTCCGTCCCAGGACGTGGCCCACTATACCACAGGTGGTAGAAGGCAAATATGTCCTGTCGGGAGCAAAATCTTATGAGAACCAACCTTTCAAGAAACCTGGTGCCCTGCCAGCCCCATGGAAAGCTGGGGAATTGAAGGCTGCAATAAGGATCTTCCTTTATCTTTTCAGATGTGGGTGCTGCTCTGGGGGGACACCAGCAGCCAGGCACAGGCTCTGCTGGAGTTGGAGTACTGTGGCACTCACCTGACTGCCTGCACACTCCTCTGTGGATGAGTTTGCAAACTTACTGGGGATTATGCTCACACCATGAATCTTCAAAACTTCATGGCTACTGCAAGGCAACTCTCTTCATCCCCAAAAACGGCAGTTGCCCCAGGGAAGGGGAGGGTGGCATTCCAGCTCTGGGTCTTCAGCAGTCCTTCTTCATTCCTCTCCTGCCTGAACTGACTTATCTCTATCCATCCTCGGATGAAGACCACCCAGAGGTCCCTTCCATCTCCACTGTCCCCAGTATACACAGGCTAGCACTGCCAGGGAAGGTGACACAGCTGGTTCTCTCTGTGTGACTCATGCTGAAATACATGATGTTCACCATATTTCAGGGCTTTCAGCTTGGATGAGAAAAACATCAGGGCGTAAGAAAGTTTCTTTGCTAACTGCTTTTAAAATACTGGAGAAACTTCTCCTCCCATTTGCTCATGCTCTACATTTTTGGGGGAGAAAAGTAGCCTTTTTAACAAACAAATCTTTTTGATTGTTTATAACATGGAAAATATATTATTAAGTAACATGTTGTGCATTGCTTTATTAAAAAAACCCAAACCCCAAAAGACCATCTCAGTCCATCCCAAACAGCACCAGGCTGCACACAGTGAGGAGCTATGAATGTGTGTGGACATTCATGTGCGTGGACATGCTGATTCCACCACCTCCTCCTTTCACCTGGCCCCTTTGGCTGAGCTTTTGTGTGGTGCCAGGGAGACATGTGGTCACTGTGCCTGCTTGCTGCCTGCCTGCCCACAGGGCCATGCCGTGGCCATACCCAGCAGCACTGCCCATCCCAGCACAGCTCTCCCAGCAGTTCAGTGTGGTTTCGCTGCTGCGTTTGCTCACAGGGTTATCTGCTCTGGAACTGGTGTTGGTTTTGGCACACAGCACCGGGACCACACCTACTATTTAAATACCACAGCCAAGGGCTTGGAAGGGGAAAAAAAAAAGGGAAAGAAAGAAAACGAATATGAAATATTTGTTGCGGTTTGGAGATACACACACACATGTGCACACAACACAAACACACCAGCCTGGCTCTGGATTGCTGGCAGCCAAGGAAGGAAGACTCTGGCTAAGATTGTCTTCAAAACCACCCTGGCGGCAGAGTCTGCTAGAGGGAAACCCTTTGGGCCAAAATTAGTGCCTGCCACATGCCAAGCTGGAGCGTGCACTGACCTGGGCTGGGGAAGCCGGGGCAGCCCCCGTGGCACAGCTGGGGCCAGGGAGCCATGCCAGCCCTTCCCGGGTGGCTGCCCTCCCGCCAGGCTACAAGAAGCTGGGGAAAGGGTGCAAGGGATGGAAATCCCCAGGGAGGCAGTGCTCGTGGAGCTGAGAGGGTTTTCCCCCCACAACATCATGGAATCTTGTCCTAGAATTGCCCATTGGTGTGGCAGTACTTGCAGTGAGTCGGGGCGTGGAGACAGGCAGCAGTACCACTTGGTGGTGGCTTGGTATAAACGGGTGCCCAGTAGCTAAGGATGAGCTGGGGCTGGAAGCAAGGAGGATAGATGTCCCATGGGAGCAGATGTTCTCACTTGGACAGGTCTAGCTGTACTCTTTCCCCATGTTGGACCTAGTGAGGCAGTTTCTGGCATGAAGCCACAGCAAGGTAGCCCAAGAGGCGCTGGGTGGCTGTGACACACCATGCCATGCTGTGCCACGTTGTGCCACCCAGTGAGGCCCGCCGAGGCGGCTGGGGCAGGTGGATTACCGCACCTTCCTTTCCCCAGGCCCCTTTGTGGAGAAGTTTTCCTGATGATCTCACTGGATGCACATTTCTAAATCGTTTGGTTGATTGTTTCATCATCGAAGGTCAATTAAAGAGAAGGCAAGTTCCTGTCACCCTGCTCCAAACCCCTTCACTGCCAGAGCCCCAGAACAAAGGGAGGAATTGGGCTTGGGCTCAGCAGCTTGGATTCCCATTTGATTATTTTCAACAAGGGAGTGAATCTATTTTGGAGACGGTATTCCCAGGGGATGAGCTCACCGGCGCAGAGCATGAGCAAGGCTGGGGATAAAAAAAATGTAATACAGCCTTTTGTAATGTGTTGGAAACCTATTTACTACCGGGAGGCTGGGTAATTAAATACCACTTCCTGGAGCAGAATGAAGCACCCTATGTAATGCCAGTGCAGAAGGGTTTGCTCTTGACACAGGGTGGCCACTGATCCTGCCAGACACCCCACAAGTGTCGCGGATGGGAGGATGCACTTCTGTGGGCTGCTTCTGTAAAACCACTGCAGCAGCCACATGTGGCTGTCTGTGATTGATTTCAGCATCCTGTGCCATAGTAGTGGCCTTGGTGCAGTGTCCCAGGGGCATGGGATGCTGGCAGGATGAGTTTTCCATGCAATGTGTTATGGTGTGTGATTTACACTGGTGGGGCAGATAGCTGCATGGAAGGAATAACAAAATCAAATTACCTGCAAAACAGTTTCCACACAGAGTATTCCAGCTCCCTGCTTGTTCTGCTGGCCCCCACTGCCTCACACCGAGCTGTGTCCCCATGGGTACCAGTGACTCATGGTGCAGACCGTTCACTCAACCCCATACCACATCTCCCACGGGAAAATTGTTCCCTCACTGGCCCAGCAGTGCCTAGATACTGCAGCCACACCAGTGCCCAGGTACCAGGGCTAGCCAGGCTTTCTCCATGCTGGGAAATGGTGTATATGTGGGTGGATCAGGTCTGACCAGCACTGGACTCGGCATCCACACTTTTCCTGTCTCTGTGCATGGCAAGGGAGGTTTTCCTCACTCACTGAGAATCCAGGTTGATTGGAGACTGAATACCTTAGAGTATAGCTGGGAGGAGGGATGGACACTGCTCAGAAAAGAGTGGCAGAGATGTTTACCTGGGTCATCTGGGACTTTTGTAGACAAATTGCTTTTACATGAGGTACAGCTGTTAATCTCCAGCACGTGAGAGAAGGGTTCAAACATGCACATACTCTAGGCACTGCAGCCATACCATGATATCTTCTGCAAAATTCCCTGTGCAACTTGCTGTGGCACTCCGTGTTGTGGCTGCTTTTTTTTTTAAAGATTAAACCAGAGATGTTGGGAAGAATATCCTGTGTTCCTCCTTCTTTTTGCTCACAAGGAACCAGAAAACAGCAATTCCTCCTGTTACTCTTGTATCTGCTGGGGTGTCACAGGTCATGTCCAGCACTTTTGTGAGTGGCAAAAGGGAATGGCTCCCATGGCTGTGGTTCAGTCCCAGCTGCTGTGGCTGGGGCCAGAGCTCTTGCTGGGCCAGGGGGAAGGACTGGCCCCTGGGCTGGCACGTGAGCACACGTGTTTGCACGTGAGGCTGCTGCTGTGAGGGCTGTCCGGATGCCTCCAGCGCATTGCACTGCTGATGGAGCCTGTGGTGTGTGCTATGGGCAGGGAAATCTACTGGCACCATGCTGAGTGCGATGTCCCCTACAAGTGGGATACCCAGTCCATTGTGCTGCTGGACCTTGTGGCTCTGTGCAGAGCCTGGAGCTTTCAGCTTTCCTGTACCAGTGAAAGTTAAGAAGTGGAGGAAAAACGTTGCTGTATGTTATAGAGGAAGAGAGGTAAAAAGGGCAGGAAATTTGCACCATGTCCATTTCCCCTTGGCCCCTGGCCGCTGCTCATTCCGGATTCGGGATTTGCGTAGGCAGAGTTAAAAATAACAGGGGTATATAAAGAAGGACTGAGAGGTCTGTGCTGGCCCCGCAGCCACCAGGGCACAGCCAGGCAGCAGGCAGAGATCAAAGCAGGATGCGGTCCAGGCGATGCAGTGGGGCTGGGAGTGTGTGCGGGGTCTGGGGGTGCCACTGGGCTGCTCTGCCAGGGGGTGGGATGCCAAGACCAGTGAGCTTGGCAGCCTCCTGGCCAAGCAGCCGGGCAGCACCCTTGGAAGATGAGGCCGTGTATATTCCCACAGGCAGACATCAGTCGTGGATCCTGTCCCTCTGTAGCCTTTACTTCGTGCTGACATTCACTGGGAGCAACCTGACCCGTCTCCCCTGGCCAGAGAGCTGTGCGGGGAGGCTGGATATGGCCTCTAGCCAAAGCACCCCATCCCAGGACTGAGCTTCCTGCCGGTGCTGCAGGGGTGCTGCCTGCCTCCCCGGGCCCCTGGCAGCCCCGGTCCTCGGCCTTACGTCCCGCTGCTCCCCAGACCCCCGGGCAGGCAGGGCGGACACAGCAGCTTGCTCAGGCCGGTGCAAACGAATCTGCCCTCTGTGCCCTGATAACATTGTGTTTTTTGCGGAGCGGGAAGAGCCTGCCAGCACACGATAAGAGCAGATGACTTTACTCTGGACTCGCTCCGGATTGAATTATGCTTTAATTTCATTTTCAGTTCCTCTTTTTTTTCAGGAGGGGAAGGGGGCTTTGGGGGTACAGGCAAGTCTGGAGGCTCCTGGACCCTTCTCTAGGCAGGCCAGTACCAGGCAGAGGAGAAGACAGAGAGTAAAACCCAGCCAGATTAATTTTCTGCTCTCAGGGATATAACCCTGGAGTGTCACAGTTGTTTAGGCTGTTCTGTGGTGTGGATCTCCCTGGCACCTTTCATGGGGTCCCCTGTGGAGCTTTTGGGACTTGGCTTTTGCCTCCCACTGAAGCAGAAGCTCTCTGTGCTGTGATGCTGTAGGTGGTGTTGGAGAGGGGGTACTGGCAATGCTTCTGAAGGAGAGTCCTTGGGTTCACTCCAGTCTCTCACCAGGTGACAGCACAGAAATGGATGGCAGTGCAGGTGTTCTTCAGTCCCCAATGTTTTGTGGGGTAGGGGACCCCTCTAGGTCTCCTGGGAGCCCTGCTGAGCAACCTGGGCACCAATTCCACCTCTGGCAGTGCCACAGAGCATTGTCCCCCTGCCCATCCCACACGTGCTGTGTGCCATTGCGGAGGATGCCATGGCACTGTGGAAGTGTTGGCAGGGTTGACAATGCCCTTGGTTTGATGGGGCCACCTCTGGCATACCATGCTGGGCAAGCCACACTCCTCACTTCTCTGCTGCCAAATGTGTCAAAAAGCAAGGATAACCATTAACCCTTTCCTCTTTAGCCATCACCTGCCTGGGTGGCCCTTCCCACCTTCTGTTTGCTCTCTTGGCTTGTTGCTGTTTGATCTCTTGGGATGCCAGCAACTTTATAGTCTGCTGTAGTGTTGTGGGAGATAACCCATATTTCCTAAATGGGCTTCTGTCAACAGGGGGCTGTACATGCACTATCTGCTCCTGCTTGCCTCCAACTCACCTCAGAGGGGGCTTCTGTGGCTGAGGGGCTGACAAGGCTGTGGCAGGGAACCCCTGTGCCCACCCCATGGCTCACAGCAGGAAAACCCTGCCCATGACGCACTCCTGGCTCCCTGCACAGTTAGCACTAGCAGTGCTTGTGTTGCTGTGGTGCCTGGCATGCTGCCGGTCCCCACCATGCTGGCCCTCCCACCAGAGCATCAGTAAAAATAGTTTCCTGGGGAATATCCCACATTTGCAAGAAATACTGGCTGTAAAAATTAAGCTGATCTCTTGGCGACACCTCTCAAAATAAGTGAGCATGAGTGCAGCTGCCAAAACTGCCTGGAAAAGGGGAAACCCAAGAGGAATTAGTGTTTGTCTCTCATGGCATCTTCTCTCACTTATCTGTAAAAGTTTGGGGCAGGAACTGCCTTGCTATTAATTATTATTTGGCCAAGAATCAAGTAATGGGATTAACTGGCGACTTGAATAAACTACTCTGGGAGGCAAGCTAAAAGTAATTTCAAGTAATGCCCACATGCTTCTTTGCCACTTTGGAGGTGACTTTTTCCGAGGGAGGACTTTGGAGCCCATGTGTTTTGACCCAATAGGTGCCATTAATAAACCTGCTGCTTTGCTGGCAGACAAGCAGATGGGGCCCAGGCAGCAGCCCAACGTGTGCTCTGGAAACCAGGGCAGGGATTCTTGGTAAGAGGGGGAAGATCTGAATTGTTGTTGTTCCACTGGATTACTGAAATAATTTATTGCAATGCTCCACCCTTATAATTAAAGCACGGTGATGAAAGCAACTGGTAGAGTAGCTTTGGATTCAGAAGCGGCATGTGCGTGTGGTGTGTGTGCACACCTCACCTTTGGTGTTTATATTTGTTTTTTTTCAAACTGACTCCTTGCTTCTGAATAGAGCAGGCAGCAGCCTCAGTTCTTAGAAAGGTATCTGGACGTGGACAGCTCCAGAAAGCAGGGAGACAGGCTTCAACAGATAAGGGCCATTGCTTGAGGAGTGTAACAGTAGCAGGGCCATTCCTGGTACTGGCTGGATGGAGGCCAAACGGCGAAGATCTCGCTGCGAGCCAGACAGGGAGGCAGAGAGCCCCTGGGGAGGCCTGTCCAGTGCCCTGGGTCTCTGAGCTGTCATCCAACAAGCCAGTATAGGGTGGGTGACTTGAGCGTCTCCCGTAAGGTGGGATAACCTGCCGTCCTTGCGTGCCCTGCCATGGGAAGCCCTCAGGAGGACAGCCCTGTCCCAGGGGCTGCTCAGGGTGGGCAGGGAGTGAGAGCCGGTCCGTGCCGTCCTGTGCCAGGGCGGTCAGAGACTCAGCCACAGCACTGGTCCCTAGGGAGGGCAGACAAACGTGTTGTGGGGGCTGTGAGGCGAGATGAGGTGATGCCGGCAGGGTGCCAGTTCTCGACAGGGTCGACGAGTAGTTATCTCGTCTCGCACACGCACCCTGCACGCAGCCAGATGCGAGCTGGTACGCTCTGTGCTGCTGATTGCTTCACCGACAGCAGCGGCGCGGGAGGACGCGGCTTCACGGGTGCGCTTGCATGAAACGAATGGCGTGGGGGCACCGTGGCTTGGCTATCTGGTTCAATTATTACGGTGGCACAAGCACCCCTTTTTGGGACTCCACCTTCGCTAGTCTCCGTGGCGAGTGTATTGCCCGGCACATCGGTCGGAATGCTTTTACCTGTATCCCTGCGCCAGACCTCCCCGGCACTCTCTGCGTCCACACACGGGTGCATGTGACACAGCCATTGCCCCTGCCCCACTCGGTACAGGGTGCCGGGGAACGTCCGGCTCTGCCACCCACAGCCCCCCTCCCCGCTCCTAATGTGGGCAGGGCTTAAGGGCGCCGCTGCCCCGTTCACGTCGCGGGCAGGATTCCGGCCTCCGCGATCCACAACAGCCCCCTTGTCTCTTCCCCCCTTGGGACATTCTCGCAGAACGGGGCAATGCAGGGCATGGAGACCCCGCTACTCTGCCCGTCCTCTCCCGTCCCGCGCGGGCCCCGAGCGCGGTCCGGGCAGCGGCAACCGCCGACCCCAGCCCGCCGGGGCAGCCCCGCCAGAGGGGGCGCGGCTTGGGCTGCAACAGAGCCAATGGCAAGCGGCGACGGTGAATATCAATGAGGGCCGGACCAATCGGGGCGCAGCCATGCTGTTAACAGCTTAGGGGCGCGGGGCGGCGCAGAGCAGCGCTGCTGCCACGGGGAGCGGAGCGGCGCCGGGCTCTGCGCACCGCGCTCCCCCAGCCCGCCCCGGCCCCGCTGCCTCGGCCCGGCTCGCCATGGCGGCGGCCGTGGACGAGAGCGCCCTGCCTTCTATCTCTACTTTCGCCAATTTGATGCCGCTAGAGGAGCGGCCCGCCGACATGCTCCACGTAAGCACCTGGCACCGGGGAGAGGGTGGCAAGGTGGGTACGGGACACAGCGTTCCGGGCTGGGGCTCAGCCCGGCTGGGGTGTGGGGGGCGGGCCGCCTTCCCGCCGTCGGAGGGCGCCTCGGGGGCGGCGCGGCCCAGCCGGAGTGGTGCCGACCCGTCGGACGGGTTGGGGGGAGCCGCCGCCCCGAGCGGGAGGCGCGGGCCGCGGTGTTGGGGCGGCGGGTGCCGCCGTAACCGTCTACCCGCCGATCCTGACGCTTCATTTTCCCGCAGAGGATGCTACAACAGGATGGCCCCGCTGCCGTCAAGCGGGAGGAGGATGACCTGGGCAAGTTTGTGGACTTGGATTTCATCCTGGCGCACACCAGTAGCGGCGGACAGGGGCCGACAGGCCCCAACTACCCCCTGCCCGAGACCCCCGAGAGCTGCGGCACCACCTACGACAGCGACGGCTCGTACTCCACGCCGGGAAAGTTCCCGGCGTCTTACCCTGAGGGCCAGGGCCACAGCTACGTGGCTGAGCTACTCACTCCGGACCTGCCCAGCCACTACGACCTGCAGCGGAGGGAGTACACGGAGCTGCGAGTGCCCGGCGGCCCCCACCACCACCCTCCTCCCCCCCATCACCACCCGTCTCTCCACCCGACCCTAGGCCGCCCACTGCCCCTGGACCCCGCTCAGCCCTTCGGGCCCCGCATCAAGAAGGAGCAGCCGGAGGAGCGCGCCTGCATGTTGGGGATGTCCACTGCCGAATACCTGGGACCGGGCAGCGGCGAGCACAAGCCACGCGTGGCGCCGGGTCCCGGACCGGGACCGGTGCCGGGGCCGCCGCTGCCCTACCCGGGCTTCCCCCACGGCCGCTTGGGGCCCCCTGAGGAGCCGCTGCCTGGCGCCGATCCCCACCTCTTGGCCGACTTGCCGCCCCACTACGCCGTGGCCCCGCACCGCTACGCGCCCCACTTCGCCCCCCAGCCGCCACCGCAGTTTCATGGACATTTCAGTGTTTTCAGGGAGCCCCTGAAGGGGCCGGGGCCGGGCCCGGCGGGGCTGCCCGGGCTGCTGGTCACGCCGCCCAACTCCCCGGTGCTGGAGTACTTCCCGGCCGGGGCTGCCCCCGAGGACTGCAAGCCCAAGCGCGGCCGCCGCTCGTGGGCGCGCAAGCGAACGGCCACGCACAACTGTGAATACCCGGGCTGCGGCAAGACCTACACCAAGAGCTCCCACCTCAAGGCGCACATGCGGACCCACACGGGTAAGGGCGCGCCGGGGCGGGGACGCGCGCAGAGGGTCTCGGGCGGGGGTGCCGCGGCACATGGTGTGACCCGCTAGCGTGGATCCGGGTGTGTGAAGGGGCGTCGGGGGAGGTGGCACGGGGGTCGTGTCGCGTGGAGAAGACCCCAGCGGTATGTCAGGGAGTGCACGGTGGGTCCCCGTGGTGGGGCTGTGTGAGGGCGTGCAGAGATAGCCCATAGTCAGTATTGGGCTGTGTGGAGGCTTTGTGTGTGTAGAGCAATGGGCAATGGGGATGGCCCTCGAAGTGCTCAGAAAGACACGCTGGTGGAGCTGCGTAGGGACACACAAGGACCGAGGCACGTAGCTACACCACTTGTGTGACGCCTCCAGTTGCTGGCTTTGGTGCTTGGGGGGTCCTTGAGGCAGCAGGACTTGGGGACGTGGAGAAGCCCTCCACTTGGACTAGGGACAAACTGAATAGGGAGACAGAGTGGGGGATTGTAAGATGAGACCCTCTGGCCAAGCTGGGACAGGGAACACAGTGCCATCCCACAGCAGGGATGAACTGGGGACCTCCTACGATTTAAAGCGAAGCAGGGGTGCATGGGAGGAGTGCTGTAATGGGGTAGGGATTCACAGAGGACAAACCTTTGTACATGGGGAAGGGCATAAAAATGGGGGACAAAAGGGGAAAGCTGGGCCGGCAGAAGTCTGCAGTGGGGCTCCAATCTTTGAAGGGTGGGGACCAGGGAACCCCCTTGAAACGGGGGTGCTGGGTAGGGTACCACAGAGCTGAGGGGTTGGGAGGGTGAGAACCTACAAGCCCACTGACGCTCCTCTCCTCTGCAGGTGAGAAGCCCTACCACTGCACCTGGGAAGGATGTGGATGGAAATTTGCCCGCTCCGATGAGCTGACCCGCCACTACCGCAAGCACACAGGGCACCGGCCATTCCAGTGCCACCTCTGCGAGCGGGCTTTCTCCCGCTCAGACCACCTCGCCCTCCACATGAAGCGGCACATGTGAGCAGTGGCTGCGGCTGGACTCATGTCCCCAGAGCCAGCTCACGGTGTAAATAGCGTCGGGCCAGGGATAGCAATGGGGAGCAGCCTAGCCACCCAGCCCTTTCTGCTTGTAATTCATAACTAGTTTTCTCCTGCCCCTTTGAGAGCTGGCCCAGCCAAGTGGTGGGAAAGGCCTGCCTTGGGGGTATATATTGGGAGCAAAACTGGAAAAAAGACCTGCCCAGGTATCACCACTCAGCTCCCCATGCCTGGAGGGCTTCTCCCACCCAGATACCTGGTGAGTGAGGGGCTGGTGCATAAGGGCTCTGTCCCCAGAATTCCTGGCTTGTTTTGGCATCAGCTTAACCTTCTTCCCCCAGATTCTGGCACCCCCCTGGCTCTAGGGGCTGTGGTGGCTGACTCTGGCTGCGTTTTGGCTGGAGCGCCATGCCAGTTGGGCATGTTGGTTGTGGTGCTGGGAAATGGGTTGCTGTTTGTCTCGGTTGTGATCATCAGAACGAACCTCCTGACCCAAAGCCCAGAGTGGATGGGGGGAGGGTGGGATTTGACTGGCTCATGGCTATAAAAGTTTGCAGGTGTTTTCAGCACAGCATCACCTTGCACAGAGGGCAGGAATGCTCCTGTCCACCAGCCTGGGACCCCACTGGGCATTCCAGCTCTGGCCATTCCCAGTTTTCTGCCCGAGAGCCTAAAATGTCTCTCCTGGCTCGTCTGCTTTATTTTGTCTTGTTCTTCCCCTCAGGATGACACCAGGTACTGCTGCAGCTGCCTTCCCCATGCTGCTTTTTTTAAATTTAGTATGTAAAGGACAGTGAGTCCAGCTATGAATGCCCAGGTCTCTGCTATACTTGAAACTTTTGTAGAGGCGGGGGACAAAAAAGAAAGCTCAAAAGAAAATGAGTCTTTTTATGTGCAGCTTCTGCAAAGCAAGTTGTAAATTAAACAAAGCAGTAATATATAATGTTTCTGGTTTTTTAATATATTTTCTTCCAGCTGGGAATACAGATGAGTCTCAGCTTTGGGAAGTGCACTGTTCCCGTCTGTGTATATTGTTAATTAACATTTCTCTGCTTGGGCACGTTAGGTCTCTTGCACTCTGAAATGTTACTTTTCTTTATATGCAAACTGTTGAAATATTGTGATCTGCTGTATAATAAATAAACAAGATGTAAACATGAAAGAGCCAGGAGAGTTTACTTTAAAGGTTTCTTCTAAGAGGAGAGGGTGAGGCTGAGCTTGTTTGTCAGTAAATATTTACATCGATGTTCATTTCTGCTTAAGTTAGCTGCGGAGGATCGATGGGGAACGCCCAAACCTCGGCATCTGAGTAGCATCTCCTGTGCAACAGCTCTTGAGTCACCCCACTTCCCTGTGCCTCAGTTTCCCTAATCTGCAGATGGGGCAATTGTGGCACTGGGATGGTGTGACTGGTCCTGCGGTGAGTCATCTCCAAGGGGAATGGCAGCCGAAACTCAACTGACAGCCTTGTTGGTCCTGAATTCTTCCTGAGCAGTCCTGTCCCACTGTGCCTCACAGTGGGAGCTCTGCAGTACTGGCCTTGTGGTCACAACCAGGAGGGAGGTTGGTGTCAGCTGCCTGGTCCTGGGTGCTGCCTCTGCTGTACTGGGGATGGCCTGGCAGCTTGGTGGGGTTTAGGTGCTGAGGTTTCCCTGCGTTAATAGGTGGTGACTCAGCACAAGCATGCTGGCAGGTCCTGAGCTCAGCAAGCAGGTCTGGCTCCATCCCTCCCTCCCTCCCTCCCACAGCTGATTACCTGTGATGCACGAATCCCTCTGAAGGCAGGAACTTGTCCAGACCTGACACCATGCTGGCAGTGCAGGGAGCACACAGGCTGTATGATGCCCTGGCCCAGGGTTGTGGTGGCAGCAGCTCTCTCCTCCTGTGCTCACTGCTGCAACCCCCAGCAGCTGGCCAGGGCTGGGGGGTGCCCTGGGGCTATTTGCCCTGCAAGTGGAAGTGGGATGTAGCTGGGTTGATTCCACTCTTTCCTGCTCCGATGGGAATGGCAGAGCAGGTCTGACATTCCCGTGAGGAGTGGCTAATATTTTGGTGTTGGGGTCTTTGTTCTGGGACCAGTGCCCAGCCTTATGGTCTGCCCTTGAGCAGGTACAAAAGCATGGGTGATTTCAGGCAGGGTGGCAGCAGCTTGGGATATCATTTTCTGCCTGTAGGCCTGAGATCAGGACTATAGGGCTGCATCCACAGGTGTCACAGATCTATCAAGCTCAATCGTCCTTTCCACTGCTGCCTTCACCCTCTGCTTGCCCCACTTCCTGAGAGGTGACTGTGCTGGGACACATGTGGCCTGTGATGAGGTACTGGGGAACTCTTGTTCCTGGGACCACCAGAGCCCAAGGACAAGGCTACAATGCCAGGAGATAGCTGGGGCAAAACTTCTGCCTCTTCCTTGGAGACTTTCAAAACGTCACATGGAGGGAGAGGGAAAGGTGTGGGCTGTTTGAATTAGCGATGAGTCAGGCTGGCAAAGCCAGATGGGGAGAGTGCGTGCCTGCGTGTTTGTGTGCTTATAAGTAATCTCTGGCTTTGTGTTTTTATTATGATTATTATTTTATTTCCAGGGGAACGATGAATTTCTCCAACCATCCCGTCCCACTGGAAAGGCTGGCTCTGCTGTCCTGTCTTCCCTAAGCATCCTGGGAGATGGAGTGACGGTTCACGGCTGTTTTGAGGTTCAGCTCTGAGATCAGAGCACAAACCAGTTCTTTCTCGCCTTTCATTATTGCTGTGCCAGGGCAGGAGTGAGGTCCGGCTCTGCTGCCCGCTACCTTACACTACCTTACACTACCTTACACACACACAGGCAAGAGCAGAGGAAGGTGGCTCCTCCAAACAGCTGCTCTGGGTTTGGTCCCTGTGCCTGGGGCAAGACACTCCTTCAGGCACACAATGGGGCATGGCAGTCAAATGGACCATCATGGCTGGGAATCACCGCATGGCTGGGGATGAGTGGCTGTAGTGGAAAAGATGATTATGGTCAATTTGTTGTTAATAAAGAGCACCCTCTTCCAATTGCCTGGGCCAAGACACACTCTCCATTGGAGGAGGGAGGCCAATCCTGTCCCCAGCAAAACCTGCCCTGCAAAGTGATGAGGGCAGCAAGAAAAGACCTTTGGCAGCACTGAGGCTGGGGTGCAATCGCTGTGGTACGTGCACCTGCAGTCAGCTGGAGAACACTGAGCTAGGCCATGTCTCCCTCCCTTCCTTTTCCACCTTAGTCGCTTCCTGTTAAAGAGGACACTGGGAACTGTGCAGAGGTCCTTGAACCCTCTAACTCTTAAACCCCATGGTTTTGGGATACAGCTGACCTTATCCAGTGAGGAGGCAAGTGGGTAAAGGAAGGAATAAGATATGGAAAAACACCTCCCAGTAGAAGTCTGAGTCATGGTCACACTATGGCCTGGCATCATGAAGTCACCTGCCAGTTGGAGAGGAGCCCTATGGTCTTCAAAGCTGGAGAGGGGTGAAAGAAGCTTGAGTGGGTTTCTGTTGTCTGGGGATGACCCAGCTCATGAGGATCCCCCATGCTACAGCCAACAGGTCCTACAGCTGGTCTGGGATGGTTGATCTGTCAGGAGGAGTGTGGCAGATCTGAGGGTTCCTTAGCTAGAGCTTACCCCTGGGGATGCTGTGGTCCATGGGAACAGCATGGAGCTGGGGAGGAGACAAGAGTGCTGTGGGTGGGATGCAGCCTGGGTGCTCCAGGGTGGGAGGATAGTTTGGCGGTGCTTGGACACAGGCTGACACAGACCATTCTTCACCACAAGGTCAGAGCTTGGGTCCCCAGGACCAAGGTGTCCCTGCTGAAGTATGCTCCCAGGGCTTAAGTCTCCCATCAGAGGAGCAGTGGGAAGTGCCCAGTCCCTGCCACCCAGGAAAGGTCCAGCAACCCGTCCCCATGTCCATGCTGCTTGGGTGGGCCAGGTGCCACGATAACGGGGCTGTGGCTGTCACCGCACCCTTAGGAAACATTTGGCTTCAGGCACCTGAACCCACGGGGAAGCGATAACTCCCGGCTCACTTGCCCTGCCTGGACCCACACCTGGTGCTGTTGTGCCTTAGTCACACACCGAGAGTTTTTCCACTGCCGGGCCCCAGATAACCTTCTCCTGCTCCACTGGCCACAGTGTTTACACTTGTCCTCCTCCGCTGGTGCCAGGCTGGGAGACACACACACCCTGAGCCCTGGACCAAAGGCACGCACACCTCTGGCCTGGGGCCACCTTTGGTCATGTTTGGCAGTCAGGGCATGGGTAAAGGGCATGAGGTGCATCCTTCCCCAGCATCCTGAGGTGGGTGAGGAGCTAGCCTGGAAGGGTCCTTCCTGCCAGGGCTAAATCCAGGGGCACATTTCTTCCCCCAGTTGCTTGGTGGCAGATTGCCCAGGCTCGGTACCCTGGACATCCCTGATATCCAGGACAGCTGGAGGTGGGTGTAATGCCAGAGTTCCAGGGCACAGAAGCATTGGGCTCCTCCTCACTGCTGGCTTTCCCTGACTCCCTGCATTCCCTCGGTTGTCCCTGTGCCCTGGCTAGACAAGACCACGGTGTTCAGGTCTGGGCACAGTCCCAGTGCAGGACTCCTAATGATAGACAAGGTACATGACTCAGGTTTCCAGCCTTTTCCCTTACTCTGTGCAAGCTTTGGGATGCAGTGGCCAGAAACAATAACTCCAGGCCCCCCGCTTAAACAGCGCTAATTGCTCTGCTGATGAGCCCATTAGCAGAAGCACCCAGCTAATGTGTTTCACCTGCAGGTCCATACAGCTCCTGGTGGGACACAGCTCCCGAGGCTCACAGAGGTGTGGGGGAGGCAGGCTGATAAGTCAGAGATATAATAAAAAAAACGTACTGAATGGCCCATCTGGGTCTAGGTTTTATTTTTTGGAACTGGTTTTTGTTTTCTTTAAGTGCTGTTTAACAGGATGAAAGGACTGCTAACAACCCGCCATGAGTGGTAAAAAGAGAGGCCCGCTTTTTGGTCTTACAAAACTCTCCAGGGAGCTGCAGTACCAGGCTTGCCAGGCAGGCAGAGGTAAGTTGGGAAACCTTTTTCTCCCTCTGCAAGGCTACCTTGGGGGACTGTGGACCTCACTTCCAGGCCAGTTGTGGCAAAAGAGCAAGGAAATATGCTAGAAACGCTTAGTAATGTCCACCCACACTGATGGAGGAGGACTTGGGTGGATGAGGAAGAGCTGGGAGCAAATAGGCAGGGCAGGCAAAACCTCAGGATCAACTCTTTTGGAAGGGTCAAGATGCTAAAAGCCATCCTGGGTAGCATGGAAAGGGGTAGAAAAGGGATTAAATGATTTCTGGGGACAACAGAAGGTACTCTGGGTGTGTCACCAGTTCCCATAATGGCACATTGGCGGGGTGTTGATATAGAGGTGATGTGCCAGTCCTCGTGGGAAGGGTTCACTAGCAGGATGGGAATGGTGGTAACTTCAGTACAGTCTGGCTGGTGTTAAAGGATTCCATGCAAGAAGAAGCGGGGCTCAGCTCATCCCAGGGCTGCATAGGAGAAGAGATTCCCCTCAGAGGCATCCCCTCTGCTGGGCTATCCAAGGCGGCCAGCAGGTCCCGGTGTATCTGTGCCTTGTGCAGAAACCACCTGCTTCAGGCAAACCTCTGCCAGGCAGCTTTGCTGTGTCTGGATCTGGCAGGAAGGTGATTTCTCGAAGTCCCGCCTGGCCCCACTCTGTTTTCTCCCCTTTCCTTGTTCCCCCATCTTTTCCCACAGGGAAGAGGAAACAGGACAGTCTTACTAATAAAACTTTCACTCCGGGCTGCCTCATGTGAGCGCTGCGGCTCTGTAGCATAGAGCATGAGGGCGAGGAGCTGTGCAGGAAACTAGGGTCAGTCCCGGGACCCCGGGACAGCAGAGTCCCCGAGGGCACGGGGTCGCGGCAACGGGGGCAGGCACGGTGGGTGCGACGAGCGGATCCGCGGCGCCCCCCGCCCCGCGGGCCTGGCTCGGAGGCGCCGGTCAGGCGCGGCGGTGCTGCCACCTCCTGGCGCGGGAGCGAGCTGCGCCCGCAGTGGCCCGTGCGCTCGGAGCGGGACGGGGGTGCCGGGACCCCGCTGGGGCCGGGCGGGACCGCGGGGAAAACGGCGCCGGCGGCCTCGGGCCGGGCGGCCACCACCTGCCAGCAGCGGGACTCGAACCCGCCATCCTTCTCCCTCCTCCCCGCGTGGTGCGTCCCCCAAAGCGCTCCGGGCACTTCCGGGCGCCTCTTGGCGGGAGCGGAAGCGGCGCTGCCCGGACCGCCGTATGCGCCGCACGTCCCGGTGGCCGCGGAGCCGGCGCCGGTGGGTGCGCGGGTCCCGCTCGGAGCGGGGCGGTCGCGGCCGCGCGGGGAGCGCCGCGTCCCGCACGCCCTCCTGCGGGCTTCCCGTGATCCCCCCGCGGGGCTGCGGGCTGCGGGCGCGGCGTGCGGAACCCCCGGGACCCGCCGGGTGCAAGGCCCCGTTGTTGGGCCTGGCGGGGGGATGGGAGGCGGCCGAGGGGGGTGTGTGTCTATGTAGATATAAGTGTGTGAGTGTGCGTGTGCATGTATATGCGTGTGTGTGTGCAGATATCCGTGTGTGTATGTGTATACACACGCACCTACGCGTGTTTGTATGAGTCCGGGATACCCCCGCGGGTGTTAACCCCCGAACCCCGGTTTCCCGCCCTCCCAGAGCTGGAGGGGACGGACAGGACGGCGCAGAGAAGGCCAGAGGGCAGGCGGAGACATGGCGACGGGGGCAGATGTACGGGACATCCTGGAACTGGGAGGTGTGGAGTCAGAGAACACGGGCACCATCAACAAAAAGGACATCATCAACTCGGATAAGGTGAACTGCATTCCCCGGAGGGGCTGCTGCGTGATTTCTAGGCACGCACTGACCTTGCATGTGGTGTTTGGGGTTAATATTAGAAGAATATACGGTATAAAGTGTGTACCTTCTTAGTTACCTGTGCCATGGCATCTGGTGTGGGATTTAAGCTGGAGCTGTGTAAGTGGTGTCCTGCTGAGCTGGGCCAGGCTCCAGGACATTCTCAGCTGTTATCTAAAATTGTCATTTTATGAAGTATCTAGCCTCAAAGCAAATTGAAATAACACAGTTTTGTTTTAGAAGAAATAAAATATCGTCTGACTAGTCTGAATGACAGAAGTCTTCCAACCTGTGTGGGGAAGGTGTGTGGGGTTTTGGATAACTGGGATGGATTGCCTGTGGGAATGTGGCAAGTTAGTAAGCTCTGTTAAGGATGTGTGACATGATGTGCTATGTTCTGTATGGTAATGTGTTACAGTATCTTGTCTTCTGTATTTTGAATTTGGGCAACGTCTTGGCTGTCCCATGTTTTGCAAGGTTTCGGGAAGGTCAGTTTAGGAGTCATTATGAGATGTGGGGATACTTTGAAATGAGCCCAGGGTACTCTCTGGTACTGAGGTGGTCTGATTTGAAGTAAAGCCTGTGTATTTGGGGAAGAAATAAAAACAAAACTAAACATACATAACCCATCCCTAAAAGCTCTTCCTGACTGTTATTGTTTGCCTCCACTGAAACGTTTGTCTCTGAAGAGAAGCACTGTGGTTTCACTGCCTTGCTAGGGCTAAGGCACACAGTGTAACTGGTGCAATAGAAAACCAGTAAGTTCCAGTCATTCAAAGACTGAAATGTTAAAATTCTCAGTTATTAGCTATGTTGGTGAACAGTGTCTGGTGAGCAGCCTGTTGGCTGGATTCAGCCTGCAGTGTTGCTACTGAGTGTTTGGAGTTGTGAGTTCTTTGATTTAAATGTGTTTGTGTGTTAGGCAGCAGAGAGACCAAAGGATTACTGGTTGCTGGCTGTCTCTTTGGGGCAGGGACCAAGATGGTTTTCTCCTCAAGTATACTGTAGTGTGAAAAGAGGAAGGGAAGGTGCAGTGAAAAGTTTTGGGAGGGGTGCAAGAGGCCGCTTGAATGAAACATTCTGAATTTCTACAAAGTACTGAAACTAAGCCAAGCCAAACCAAAGGTGTGAGCTAACAGCTAACTCTCACATGGAGAGTGCAAAGTTGCTAATAACAGTGCAGCACTTGCTCAGGATATAGATCTGTTCTCAATTAGAAAAGAAACGGATTGATGTCTTGAAATCACAAGAGAACCATGAAGTCCTTTCCAGTCCATTAGCGATTGAGAATGTTAAAATAAAAATTACTAGGCATAAAAACATTTAAATCAGCATGACCAAGTAATTTGTTCTCAACTCCTAAAAGAGCTGGCTGAGCTGATCTCTGGCCTGCTGATATTAACTTTTAATAAATCTGGGAACTTTGGGGGAATTCCAGAAGCCTGTGTTCACACAGGGTGTGTGGTGACCTGTAGGTAACTGCCTTGGTTGGCCTTATATTGCTCCTGGGCAAAGTGATGGACACACTAGGAGAAGGTGTTTGATTAGGGATGAAAAGGTGCTGACATAATGCATGTCTGTCATGAAGTTTTATGGAAAGTAGTTGTAGTCCAAAATGACAGGGACTTTTTTTTTTTTTTTTTTTTTTTGGTGGAATCTTGAATTTGCTTAATAAAGGTGACTGTATGGATTTAACACAATTTATGATGCAGTGTTAGTTTTAGTAGTGAAAAATGTTCTGATTTAAAATTTGGTAGAGATATGGTAAACAAGTATGTAATAGTAGTGGCTGGGCTAGTAAAGATGGTACAGTTAGATCAAATGCTCAGTAAACTTTTCCCTGGTAAATCAAGTGTAACTTCTTAGTGTTTCTGTCACTGTACCCACCTGAATCCAAAACTGATGACCTGATACAGTTGATTACTGATAAACTTGTATATGTATATGTGTTGGACTGTGTCTTAAAGACCATCGATTCTGTCAGGGGTTTAGGGGCCAGGCTGAATTATGTGCACTGAATTCCTGTTATGAAGAAACTGTCAAAAAATTGTTTGCTGTGTAAATGGGAGAGTGGAGCTGGGACTGGAGAACTTTGGTAGGTGATACTGGGTTTTTCTGAGGGGCTACTGCAAGGGTATAATCACAGATGGTAAAAACTGAACCTGCTGCAGAATGAAGTGACAAAATCTATTAAAAAAATGGGAAAAAAATTCATACTTACTATCTTCTCAAAAAGGTAGAGAATCACTTAATAAAATGAGTTAATATTTCTGAGGGAGGACAGTGCTTGCCTAGTAAGAAAAGACTTAGTGCACCAGCCCCTGCAATCTACAGCCAGATGTTCAGCTTGGAATTTAAATGTGTTATCAGCAAGAGTAAATGTGGTTACTGGTGAGCCCTATCACTGAAAGTGGGTATGTTCTGTCTGTCAGTGTCTTCCACCAGGAACAGGCACTCTCCTGGAGAAATTCAAGGTGTCTAAAACCAGATAAAAGTAAAAACCATCACAGGGCACCAAGTTATAATGTTTTAATGTTCCTCCGGGAATTTCTGCTTCTGAATCTAAAGTGTAGTTCTTTTGTTTCAGAAAAAATCCAAGAAATCTTCAGAGACATTGACGTTTAAGAGGCCGGAAGGAATGCACCGAGAGGTTTATGCACTCCTCTATTCTGACAAAAAGTAAGAGCGCATGGTCATCTGTGCATGTTGTGGGGTGGCCTGGGCTTTTGGTGGCAGGGCAGCATCCTCTTGAAACCAGTGGCAGTCTAGATTCCCAGAGTGATTTCCCCTCTGTGCTCAGCCCATGCTTGTGCCTTTCTCCTAGTCATGGACAGTGTCTGTTTTCTCTCTTCTAAATTTGAGGGGTTTGCTTGATATAGGAAATCAATTAGGTACAGGCAAAATAATCTAATGCAGAGAAACCAGCACTCTTATCCTTTGTATCTAATTCTTTCTTAATCTTAGCTGGGACTAGCACTGCTTTTATATCTGCAAAAAGAATTCAGAGCCTGAAATCTGTTTGGGTTTGTCTTGGGCTACTTCTTACTTCTCATCACCAGCACTTTTCTCCACCACAGGGATGCACCTCCGCTGCTGCCAAGTGATACAACTCAGGGTTACCGAACAGTCAAAGCAAAACTGGGCTCCAAGAAAGTCCGGCCGTGGAAGTGGATGCCTTTCACCAACCCAGCGAGGAAAGATGGAGCCATGTTCTACCACTGGAGGAGAGCAGCAGAGGAAGGGAAGGATTACCCTTTTGCCAGATTTAATAAAGTAAGTGGGAGCACTTTCAAACAAAAGTATATAAATAGCGGCTGGAAAATACCCTTCAGTCGGTTTCTTGGCTGTCCAGACAGGAAGTTGATTCTTTCAACAAGTGAAGGCTGAGTTAGATTTGGTAATTGTATTTTGAATTGCAGCATGACCTGCAGCCATGTGACCATGGACTGATATCTCCAAATCATTCAGGGGAAGTGGGCTTTGTGTGTGGTCAGAGCTTGCTAGACACACTGGTGTTTCAGGTGTGTAGTCATGAATTTGGTGAGGAGGACTTGTGATATGTACCTCTGTTCCTGACCAACGTCTTCCCCTTGATTATAGGCTCAGAGTAGTAAAAGGTATTCTATTCTGAGTGAGACATAAAAGTCTTAAGTCTTGTTATTTTGCTCAGTATGAAAAAAATCGCTTGAGCTTCATGGCCAAAAAGGTGGCTTGCAACCTCTTGGCCAGATTCCAGCACAGATGCTGAATTACTTTGCCTTCCCTCTGAAATTGCTCTCGTGGTATCAGTGTGGTGCAGTCCCCTGTTCTTTGCGTCTTACATTAAATTGCCACAATGTGTTGTTGTAATCTCCTGCTGTCTTTTGTCCCAGATGTATCTGCTTTGAGTGGCTGGGCCTTTCATGTGTATGCACAAAGAAAACTACATCAAGATTTATACTTCAAAGTCAGGACCTCCAGAGTTTGGAAGGAGCAGAGTTAGGGTGCTTCCATAATGTAATTTAACTCCCTTCATGATGCAAATCTGAAAGAGTGAAAAAACCCTGTGCTAACATGATTCCACAAAAGCTCTGCTTGTGTGTAACCGTATACAATATTTTAAGTTTGTAACCCACAGAGCATCAGCTCTAACAAAGCTTGGCTTCCTGCAGAGTTAAGTGGTTGGTTGACCTTATATGTTATAAGGCTCAAGCTCTGACTGATGCTTTTCCTCTAGCTGGGACATTGGTAAGAGCCTCCTGTGGTATCTCTTCTCTGATGTCTGGGGTGGAAGTCTGAAGTATGACTCACTTAGTTGAAGCACCTACCTAGCTGTCTGAGTGAAACTTTGTGAGGCTAATTGTCTCTAAGACTCTACTGCTGGAACTGGTTTTGGCTGAGTTCAACTGAGTTTATCAGAGGGGGCCACACATCACATATGGGTGCCTTAATTATATGATTCTCGTTTCCTTAACTTTATCAGGTACTGTGAACTGACACACAGAAGAGCCTTCAGCAAGGCTGTAACCTTTAGATTAGTGGTACAGACCTTTGCCATCTGCAAGTGCACAATTACATGATATCAGGAGCAAGTTGTTATCCTTGTGGTGCTGTAGTTGAGAAAGTTGAAGGTACTGATGAAGAATTTTGCAGATATTTTTGCTTTATCAGAGGAAATTTACTTAGTTTTCTCTCTTGGGTTTCTTATCACATACTTGATATACCTCTGGCTGAATCTTTCTTTCCCCTTGGCATGTGCCTGGTGTAGTCTGTCCTGTTGGTTGCTCAAGCTCTTTAACCAAGCTCCTGGGTCACTGCTCAGTTGTTTTCCCTTTTGTCTGTGCTTCCAGTCTCCAGTACAATTTCCTCCTTTTTTTTGTGAGATCCGAAATGTGAACTTGGGTTTCACCATGTATGCTGAGCCTTGTTTCAGGGTGTCAAATAGGAGTATAAAAGCAGCTTTGCTGATGTTAGAGCAAAGCCCTCTCTCAGCCAGTACTCTTTTTTTTTTTTTTTGCTACCATCAGTAAAGGCTGAGCAAAAGAGTATGAGAATGGGGCAAATACATTTTCCTACCTTCTGGTGGTCTTTGGCTTAAGAATTTCTTAATTTGAAATTTGTGTTTAATAATTCTTGCTAGGTTCATTCAGGGCAGAAAGCTGCTTCATGAGTAGCCCATGCTACTGAGTTCTTCAGGTTAATTTTGTGTGGTGTGTGAAGGTGCTTTCTTCTGCTCATTTCAAGCTGCTGCCTTGAGGTTTAGTCCCTCTGATTAAAGTCCTTCATTGTGTTACGTGATGTAGTAAATTGTCCTTGCTGTGTACTGTGTTTTCTGTAATGGGACATGGCCCTCCTGTGCACTCCCTTGTTCTCAAATGTTCTTTCTTTTGAAATGAATGGAATAGGAGTGAGTGATCCACTTACGAGAGCATGGTGGGTTTATGTAGGCTGTTTTTCTCTATCTCCCTCATAATTTTTACTGTTTAGTTTGTATTTTTGCCTCTATTAGGCATTATGCTGATGTTTTCACAGAGCTGTCTTGTAGCTCCAGAATCTTGAGCAGTTTCAGCTAATTTAGTACTCAAAATTTTGTGAGTTTATAGTGTGAAATATTGGACTGAGAGAGGTTTTCTGGGCCGTTAAATCCTCCTCTTGGCTCTTTCAGGCCCTGCCACAATCTAGTCCCTTTCATAAACTGGTCAAGTTCCTTTTGAAAAGCACTTGGCTTTTCCTGCCCTGTGCTTCCTTGGGAAGCTCTTCTAGATTGTCTTTGCTCCATTTCATTTCCAGGTTAAATTCTCCATGTTAAATTGGCATTTCTTTGCAAGTCAATTTCATTGTTCTTATTTCAGTTGTTCTTTTCTTCCCATGAGTATTCCTTTCATTTCATCTAGCATACTTGAAGCCTGCAGTCAGATTCTCTTTCAGACTTGCTTTGCTAGGCTGCATTCTCTTCCAGTCTGCTGTGGGAAGACAAGCTCACCACCCCATTACTCATGCTCTCTGTACTTGTTTCCATTTCAGTGCATCTTTCCTGACCAGGGATCACTAGTGTTGTAGTTGGTATTCCTGCCAGTATTCTTGTTGTGCAGTTGAAACACTGCCAGTTTCTGCTGGAAATCCCTCTCTGGGGGTTGTATTTGCCTTTTCATGGTTATGTTGCATTTGAATGTATAGTCAGCCAGTGGTTGGCTCAAACTTCCCATCTGTTCCCACCTTCTGATTTCTCAGTGATTCTCACCTGAGCAGCCGTGACTGGGGACTGAGGAAGTGTTTTGGAAGTGTCTTTGCTCTTGTTGCATTCTCTTGTCTGATGAGGCATCTGCCACCTTCCCTTCCATCCATTGCAGAGGGCCCTGCTGGCTCTTCTCATGTGTATGTGCTCCTCTAGAAATTATTTTGTTTCATGCTGTGCATGGGACATCATTAGAGTGTCTGGTAAGATGGCTTTGCTCCCAGTGGAAGTGGTACTTGAAGGTTGAGGTTCAGTACATCCCCAAGAAATCTGCTTCACCTTTGAGTTTCTGTGTCTAAATGACAGAGGAAGGCCAGTAGATCTAAAGAAGCTGTTATTTGGAAGCTCAAAAATGCTCCTCCGAGCTGTATGGAGTTCATGAGGATGACTTTTCTGGTGACAGGACACAAAACCACTGAGGCATTGAAGCACATCTGCTACCTGCATGCACACAGTTTTCTTCTGGAGGCAGAACCTCCTTAGGCTGAGCAAAGTTGCTGCTTGAGGAAGTGAGTGAGGGGGAATAAGTGAGGAAAGCACAGGCTTGTTTACACTTTTGCTTTACCACATGCTAGGATTTCCCCTAATATAGTAAGTGTTTTTGCTGTTTCTATAGTACTCATGTGACACCTGTGTTCTGGATAGAGCCCTTGCAGGGCAGTTCCAGGCTGGGGACAGTAATATGGACTTGGTCTTTTAGGCACCTGGGGTACTGTGGGAGTTGGACTGTCATTTGGTTCTGTCATTCTGCTGGGGAAAAGATCTATGGGGAAAGGAGGGACAAAGTTACTTGCCAAGTTCATGGCCTTCAGTTGTACGGTACATAGTCTTCAAGATCTTCATGATACTGTCTGCACCAAACATGAAAGAAGTATCAAAGCAGAAGGTGTGCTAAAGGCTGGGGATTACTGCTCCTTGCCTTTCCTGTTCTTCCTGTACAAGTGAGCATGTCCCAACCCAAGTAAAGAGTTAATTGTCAGAGCACTTTGTGCCAAGGTATTGGTTTTGCTGTATGGGAGGAATGCAGGGACGTGGGCTGAATCTTTGGTTTCACTGTCATGTTAGCCTGAAATTTTGAAACCCGTAGTCAGGATGTGGGTTGCTGACCTCTGCCTGTGTCAACCAATCTGAAATAGGTTTCAACATCCTAGGCAGTAATTCCTGGTAGGCTTCTCTGAGTATCTCATTATGGCCTTGGGATCACACATTGCTCCATATCAGGTCCTCTGCCTGCTCCTCATGTTTCCTGTCAGGACTCATTGCTCAGGGTCCTCCTGTCATTGCCTGCACCTCCTGTCAGTGCTGTGCTCATGCTCTTGGCTCAGGTATCTTGGCAGTGAGGAGGGCAGTGCTGCAGGAGAGCTACCATGGTTTTCTCTTCTCTCCACAGACAGTGCAGGTTCCTGTTTACTCAGAGCAGGAGTACCAGATGTATCTCCACGACGACGCGTGGACCAAAGCTGAGACAGACCATCTCTTTGACCTGGCTCGGCGCTTTGATCTGCGCTTTGTGGTCATTCACGACCGCTACGATCACCAGCAGTTCAAGGTGGGTCCTGGGAGCTGAGTTGCTGCTAGCAACCTGCTGCTATGGCATGTGCAGGGTTTTCTGCACTTGAAAGACCAAATTACCCTTTATATCAACTTAATTAGGGGAAAATAATGAATTATTGGCAGCAAGGAATATTGAATTTCCAGCAGAAGGCATTGCGGCTTGCTTCGTTTGTAATTAAATCCACTGTGACTTGTTCTCATTCCCTGTTGTGTTTTATTAGAAAGTTAGAAGGTTTGCACCTGCCAGGAGAACAGCTTGTTGTTCCTTGAAGATAAGGCAGATGGAGAGTTTATTTCAGCAGGCTAAGTGTTTTGGATTTCAGTCTAGGCCCTTGGAGAAGGATCTGCCAAAGCACCCTGGGGGCTGGGGCTTCTCCCTGGTGCTGTTCCTGACTTGTGGTCTGACATGGTGCAGGTTTCCATCATCTCTGCTGTGAAGTGCACCGTCAGCCATCTGAAATTGCAACCCTGGAGTCATGATTGCTGATCTGTACTGCTTCCATGCCTCCTGGTGACATGGGGAATAATGTGACATCTGCAGAACAGCCCTAAATGCTGTTTTTGTTATCCTCTGAAATGCTCACATGAAGTGTCTGTAGCAAAGTAAAATAAAGAGTATGCCCAGCTGAGCAGCCCAAAATCTTTTGTGCTTGGGTTAACAGAATACAGCTCAGACTTCATGAAATCATGGGCAGTGAATTGATGCAGCTGATACCTTCTTGGCTGTGACTTGATTGACCATTGGAGCAACTCGGAGACCTGCACATTTGCTGCGGTTTCCTGCTTGCAGGATTTCTCCTCTCAACTCTCCTTGCATCCTTTTATCTTCATTGCTCAGGATGCTTCACTGCTGTATTGTCTCTAAACCCTCAGCACTGTTGGATCTTTTGGTGGGTGTTTTTAAAACAGTAGCTGTGAACCCATGACAGTTAATTCATGCAGCTCGCTGGGAAACTCCTCCTTTCCTGTCATTCCCCTGGCACCTGCAAGGGCCCCTGCTGGCCTTCCTCCCAGGCACTGTGCCTTGTGCTGTATGTGATCATCCTTCAGCTGGTGGTCCTTAGGTGGCTACTGCACAAGGCTTTGCTTACTTCTTCCATAATGTTGTCCTCCTGTGATGTCTTCCACAGAAAAGGTCAGTGGAGGACCTGAAGGAACGGTATTACCACATCTGTGCCAAGCTGGCAAACATTCGTGCAGCTCCAGGCACAGACCTAAAAATCCCAGTCTTTGATGCTGGCCATGAGAGACGAAGGAAGGAACAGCTGGAAAGGCTTTACAATAGGACACCAGAGCAGGTAACTTGGGGAGGAGAGCATCACTTCTCCAGAAGATTGATAAATTGAAATAGTAGATGTATGATGCAGACCGGAGGCTGGGAAAGATAAAGAAGGGCTGGACAAGAAAAAAGCAGCACCTGAGCAGGGCTTAGGTCCCTTTAAGGAGTTTTATAGGATAATAATAATGGAGAAATCTGACTATCCAGGAGAGAGGCCTACATGAGCAGAGTAATGGTCTCTGGTAACTGCCAGGAATTTCTCATTGACACTGACTGTATTAGTCCTGTGATAGAAGCAAATTCTCAATGTCCTTAGGCATACAGGAGTCCTGTGGAGCGAGAATTATTTATTTGATGTTTTCTGGAAAGATTTTTAAAGTCTAAAACTGCATGCTTAGTTTTTCTGTATGTTGAAACCATGTAATGGTCCTAAATTTTAGAGATTAAGAAGGTGTGCTCTCCATAGGCTGGGGGAGAGCATCCTTTTCAGTTAGTTCCCTCCAAGGAGAAGTCCATATGTGACTTATTCTGCCTCTTCCCCCCGCTGACAGGTGTCAGTACTAGGCATAGCTGTTCTGGGTTCTATATGCTATGTCTGGGGAGGGGAGCAATCTTTTCACAACACTGTATTTGCAGCTTCAGCGCATTTTTTAACCCTTCTGTCTGTGCTTTTGGTTTCTGGAAGATGGGTTTAGTAATTTATGGATTGTTGAAGGGTGCATCATAAATGTTGTGATACAGTACCTGCCAGATTGTAGAGTGGCATTGCCATGAGTGCAGGGTAAGGTTATGGAGTGTAACATGCTCTACAAATCCAGGAAGTTAGGCAGGAGCATAAAATCATTCCCGGGCTGGCCCAGGGCAGAGCTGTTATCGGTAGATGGCCCCCTTGCCTCACCAGGCCTCCTCTGCTCTCTGACTGCCCTGACGTGCTCTGGTCTGCAGGTGGCAGAAGAAGAATACCTCATCCAGGAGCTCCGCAAAATTGAAACCAGGAAGAAAGAGAGAGAAAAGAGAACCCAAGATCTGCAGAAGCTCATCACAGCTGCTGACACCACCACTGAGCAGAGGCGTGCTGAGCGCAAGGCTCCCAAGAAGAAGCTGCCACAGAAGAAGGAGACAGAGAAGCCTGTAAACATTTCTATTTTTTCCCCATTACCCTGTTTATGCTCTGGCTGGGTAACATGTTTTCTGCAGCAGTGCTGTGGGGATCAGGCCCTTTTTGGGTGGGGGGAGTACCTTCTGGCTGCCTTCTGGCAGAAGTTTTTTGGTTGCATCTTTGGAAGCCAGATTGGTGTAAGGCAGCCATTGTCAGCATCCCCTGGTGTGCTCTTGGTCTCTCCCCCATTTGAAAAATGCTGGTTTAAGTCCTGTTTCTCTTTCCATGCCTGAGAAAAGGGGTGAAGTAATGCCAACCATTCGCATCATGGCAAGGAGAAGCATCTCCCTGATTCTTCCGAGTGTGTTCTCTTACTGCTGTGTAGGGTTGGTCCACAAACCCCTTGTCTTTCACCTACCTTCTTTTTCTAGTTCAGGTTTTGGTTTCTTCCCCAGCTCCTGGATCTCAGCAGCATCTCCCCAAATTCAGTACATGTCTCTCCCCTGATCCTCTGCTGTGATCAGAGCAGCCCTGCTGTGGAACTCTTGTATTCTGGGAACTATTGCTGTTTCTCCATGAGCTGAGCTGCAGTCTGAGGAGCCCAGAACACAGCTTTCAGTTCACATTTGATGCTGCCTCAGTTTCCCTTTCTGGAGAAAGGAGGACAGCATGGACTGATCTAAATTCAGCACCTTCAGTAGGAAAGGGCTGTTAAAAAATATCAGATGTTTACAGTGAGTCCCTGGGAATTCCTGTCCCTCCACCTTGTGAACAGAGAGCAATTGTGCCATTTTTCTCCAAAAGATTCTCTACAGAGAGTGTAAGGAGGAAGCAGTGAATTCTAGACAGTTATTGCTTGAAGTCTGCCTAATGGCTACCACTTCCTCAAAACACTTCTGCTGCGTCGTGTCCCATGTGTGTCCCTGCTATGTGATGAGTGTAGTATCACTGGGCATCTTGTGCACTGAATTCCCTTAAGGGTTGTTCTGGGAAAACTCAGCCATGGCTGGCATATCTCCCTGTAGAGAAATAAGTTTGTCATTGGTGGTAATGAGAAAAAGAGGGCTGGAGAACGGGGCTGGAAGGATGCTGAGGATGCCAGGGTGAGGGAGTCCACCCCTAAGTGTTGGCTGGGGCCTGTTTGCAGGCATGTAGTGCATAGGCACACCAGGGTGGGCAGAGAAGCAGTTTCTGTTGTTGCACTAGCATCATTTCAACCATGACAGAGTCCATTAGGAGTCAATTACCAACCATAGCCAGGAAATGTTAAGAAAAAAATTGCATTTTAACTAAGAATTTGAATCGGGAGCTGCATCAGCATCATTTCAACAAAGGAAAATCATTTAGCAAAGAGTCAATTGAGGTTGAAGCGTTTGCAGCATGTACAGGCTGTACAGACACATGAGGCAAAAGAGCCCATTTAATTGCTTATTGCTGAATGCAAGTCAGAATTGGCTTGGCTGAGGCAACAGTGCTGATTTTCCCACACTGCTTATGTCAGGGTGTTCAGCAACAGGCTGAGGGGCAGAGTTTGGGGAGTTTGGAAGCCAGCCTTCATTCAGAAGAAGCAGGGAAGATGGTTTTTGGTTGCAGCCTTGTTTGTAATTAATAATGTAAGCAGGGAGGCTATATCCTACCAATGATCGAAGTGATCTCCATAAGTTCATTAGCCCTGTTGGTAGTTAGAGAATACTTTTTCCTTCATAGTCATGTTTAGGAATCTTTTCCTGGGTCCTCTGTTTATTGGACAGACAGCAGATAACTGAAATAATACTAATGCCTGGCCATGCAGAGTGGTTTGCAGGGTGCCACCTCAAGACCAAGACTTAGAGATAGCTGATAGGGATGTGAGAGTTATTGACAGGGAACTTGAAAAATTGAGTCACTGTCCTTCAGCATCTCTTATGATCTTGGGGCAGTCCTGGCTCTCTCAGCGCTGTCTGGAACAAAGAAAGAGAAAGCTGCAGTACCTCTCTGCAGAGAAATCTGGGAGCAGCAAGGCAAATGCTGTCTCCGAAGAAGTGGTGAGATTTGAGGTGATGTAGTTTTGGAAAAAGTGCAATTGTGCATGTGCTTTGCAGAGGGTGTGACTATTCTTAGCTTGAGTCGTCAGTATTGCTGACCCATTCAGGGGACCCTAAACCATTCAGTGCACAGATAGCCTGGTTTAATAGTTTAAAAGTCTGGTCACCTTTGCTTTGCTCCTCAGCATAGATTTGTAAGGGATTGCATTTATTTTTTTCCATTTTGTTGAAATGCAACTATATGCTCTACTGTTAGCAGCAGAAGCATTGGAAGCTTGCTGCATTTTAATGCTGTGCTTAAAAAACGAAGTAAGAAAGAAAACTGTCTAATGAGTGGACAAATGGCAAAACATGTATGAACAGCAGGCCTTCCTGGGAGGGGGCAGTTCTTGCATCCTCATTAGTGGGCTCATGTCTGTACAGATCAGAGGTTTCTCAGCTCATTCCTTAGGGAGTTTCCAGTCAAAAGGCAAGATTTAGGGAAGTCCTGGACTGTTTTGATCAGTGAAATGGGTCAAAGTTTGATAAGGACGTTACTGTGCAAATATGCATGAATACCATGTAGGGTCAGGGTTTCTGTGTGGGTGGATATAAAGTCTCTGTGCAGAGCAGTGCATTTAAACCAACTGACCAAAAATATTTGAGCTTTCCAAAGATGCCTTGAACTGGAGTAGTTTTCTCAATGAATTGCTTGGGATTTTCCCACTGAATCCCTTTGCCTGGGATTTTCCTCTTGCCCCAGGTCTGACATGTGGCTGTGGCAGGTGGTTCTCTGTCACAGGAAATCGTGTTTCCCCTTCAGATAGTCTCTATATGAAATCTTGTTTTTCTTGTGTTTCTTCCATCAACACATCCTGTTTCAATCTCTTTCAGGCTGTTCCTGAGACTGCTGGCATCAAGTTTCCTGACTTCAAATCTGCAGGTGTCACGCTGCGGAGCCAGAGGGTAGGCTCTTGTCCTGTTCCCATGGGACCTCTGTTAATGTCTTTCACTTTGCCTGGCTCTCTCCTTATCCTTTTATAGCTAAAGAAAGTTGAGTTCTTGCCTCTAAAATAAGGAAGGAATCCCATAAATGTGGAGACTCAGAAACCTGGAATGCTGGCTCTCTGGAAGCCAACTCATTGCCTTGCAGAGGCACCTGAACTTGCTGGTGTTTGTCACTCATGTGCCTGCTCTGCTGTTAGACATCTGTAACAGAACCAAATGGAGCTTTCTAGTCCAATCAGAGCTCACAGCCAGAACTAAAGGGGCCCCTTGCAGCATGTGTGTTACTAGCTGAGAGGTTCTTTTGGAGTGGTTTAGGCTGGAAAGGACCTTAAAAATCATCTAGTTAAGATGATCAAGAACTGAATGTTCAGGTTGTGTCTTGAGAAAAACAGAAACATATAAATATGTATAATTTTTATCTTTTCTATTTACATTATCTTAGAAGATACTATTTAGAAAAGCCTCTGTCTTCAATCTATTGCAGAGATATTTCTGAGTAAAATCTTTCTTGATGTTTTTGTATTGCTTTCTTGTATCAGCAAGACTTGACACCTGATTCTTAGCCACAGGTTTTGGGATATCAAGTAACTTAAACCTGCTTGTTCAGCTGAATGTTTTCAGATAAGTTTTGTTAGCAATATTCTGTATGCCCATACAAGTACTTTTTGGTTTTTTTCTAGCCAAATATATATATATTTTTAATTGCTTTATTATAGCAAAGTTGAATAAGTGCATACCTTGCCTGGCATCCTCACTTGGCCTAATAGATTTAAAAGACTGTTTTTATGGAATGTTCTTTTGATATCAGAATGGTTTCAGATCTTGCTGGCTGTTAATAGAAATGTGTTTGGGACAATGCTGCTTTGATGTACTGGTGCATGTGTGTGTCAAAGGTGGGATGCCTCAGCAGGCGCCCTTCAGTGTCCCAGTGCCATCATCTGCAGGATACCTGTTTCAGTGAGGTGCTACAGCCTTGAGGAAATCCCAGTCCAGAGACAAGCAAGACTGCAGTGCAATTGTTGAGATTTATTGAGACTTGGCAGATGTGTTCTCTGGCACTAAGATAAATAGAGTAATTTATGGAGATTGATTTGGATTTTGAAAACTAATAAGTAATGGTTGATCTTTTCTATTTATTTTACCCCCTCTGGAAGAAAAGCTGAGCAATAATGTATCAGTGATGGAACCATCTGGCAAAGCCAGCAGCCTTTTTGTGTGCCAAAGGGGCAATTCCAATCCCAGCCTTCATGAAAACGGGTGCTACATGCTTTTATTTGTTCCCTTTAATGCTCACAAGATGCAGTACTAAGCTGAGGCATGGCAGTCTGATTCAGAGACTTTTAGCCTGCAGTATCCAAGCTCCTGGAGTGATCTAGAGCAGCTTTCTATGTTCTTCTTGAAACTTTTAAGGACATAAATACTGTTCTTAGAATTACCAGTGGTTTGTGAATGAAAAAGATGGTTCATCACTGATCTAGGTGAACAAACAATACTTTGCTGTTTGGAAATGTGAAACCTACCTCTAACCCAGGAAAATTAATTCATTTGTGGCTTCTAGCCAGTCACCTGGCATCCTTACCCAAGCCTTCCCTGTTCTTAAAATGGGTGCTATTAGACTCACTTGTTTCACAGATGCATGATGGGGAGAATTAATTGCATGAGGTCAGTACAGGCCTTTTGAACTGGTAAGAGGTGCTGGAGTGCCAAATGTTATGGAGTTGACAGTCCATGCTAATCCAAATTATTTTACTTGTGGGATTTATATGGCAAACCCTCTGAACTCCAGTGATGTGGAATTGATCAGGGTGGAGGCTAACTAGGATTAAGTGAGGAATTGGAAAGAAGTGCTGGAAATTCATACTCTGGCAACATCCAGCATAAGATGTTTTGCCCTTAGCACACTGAAAAATGATTTCTAAAAGCTTGTGCTGTCCTGCAGTAAGTTCTTTTGACTGAAGACCTAAAGAGCTCCTCACCTAAAGGCTTCTGTTGTTCTCCTTTATTTTATACTTTTGTACTGTGCTTTATGTCTTCGTGGTTAGGTGAAGTTAGATTTTGCCGTGAGATCAGGGCTCAACCTCTGTCATGTGTGAAAAATGTACCATATCATCTCCAGGATAATAGCACTTACTCTTTGATTAGAGATTTTTTTTTCTGAGGATTTACAATTAGTCTGAAATCTGAGTTAAAATTAATGTATAGAAATGAGTCCTTGAAGAAAAAGTTAGGAATCTGTATTCAACTTAATTTGTTCTCAGTAGTTTTTATGACAATAGCCATGGCTCTTCAAATTCCCCCTGTTGCTAAAGCTTACACGATCTTATGGACAGGCTGAATTTGAAGACTGTTTTTTTTTTTTTCTCCTGTGAGGATTAATAGTCACTTACAGCCATTATTCTTCATAACTGAAAGTTTCTCCTTCAGCAGACGCTGAAGAGTAATCTTCTGCAGTGACTTCAACAAGCTGCCTTCTGTCAGACTGGCCTCAGTCTCCCATTGTTCTCCATGGGACTGTGGCCACCGGCAAAGGAGGCCACAGCCCCTGTGCCCTTGCTCTGCATGGGATTTCCCTCTGCCTCCTGACACCACAGACTGCAAGTTTCTCTAAGGCAGTAGGAAGCTGGGTGTTATGAAAAGCTTCCTCTTTATTCAAGGCAGTGTATTGCCTTGGTGCCACTGAGAACAGGAGGCTGTAGCAGATGTTTGGGAAGGGGTGAGCCTTCCAAGAGTTTCTCGAAAAGAATTTTAGACCTTTGCATTTGATGTTATTAAAACAGTGTTATGAAAATAACATCAGAAGTATACTATTAATCCTAAGCATTACTTCTGGAAAACTTCTTGTTATAGCAGCTCTGCTCAGATGGGAGGTCAGACAGCCAAAGAGCCAGAGAAAAGAGATGCGTAGGAAATTTGAACAGGGGAAGGTGAAGAAAAGACTAAAGGGAAAGCAGGGAGCTATGAGGGAGGAGTGTTTTGCTGCAGATCTGCCTGAAGGAAAGGAAAATAGGAGTTGCTGAACTTGGATCTTTTCCTGGATCCAGACAAACCAACAGTACCCACATGTTTGTGATCTGGGCATGATGTTGCTTCAGTAGGGCAGAACTGAATTTGTTCTGATTTCACCACAGTGTTTCTGTAGCATGTTATGTTCAGCTTTCTTTTAAATATAACCTTTGGCTTTTCTGTGTTTGGAGCACTTGACTCTGGCATACTTAACATCTCTGCAGCGTGTTTTAAGTTGTTTTTTGTCTCTCAGCCCTGTCTGTGGATTTTAATGTATGAGTTTGGTAATGCTGTTGAATTACTGCAGCAGTGCTTTTAAGAAGGAAAGTGATGCGTGGAAAAGGGTGGATGTTTGTACCCACTCCTGCATGTTGAGGTGTATGTCTGCGTCCTTGCTTTGTTGTCATGGGTTTGGAAGCAAAGGAACTGGAAGAGAATTGATTGAGTGGTGTCTCATCTGGAAACAAAACAAAACCCTGTGATGAAAAGATGTTTGTAGAATTCTCAGTTTGCAGAAAGCACTGAGGGATGTTCCAGCTTAGTCATTCAAAGCTGGCCTTCTCCCCTCAGAAAAGGCTTCTAGCCAGCACTGACTCCCTCTGCTTAACTGGGATCTTATAGACAATTTGCTAGTTGAACAAATTAAGAAAGAAGTAAAGAAAGGAAAATTACAAGTAGAGCTTTAGTACCCATTGATTCAAATATTCACATTCACCAGCTTTTAAATATTTAGTAGCCTTCTGAGCACTTTTTAGCACTGATTACTGAATAAGAATTTGCTGTGGTTGGGCAGGGAAAGCATGTGTGTGAGTTCTTAATTTTTTTTTTTTCTGGGAGTGAGAACTAAGTGCTTCCTGCAAGTCCAAGGTGAGTGATATTTCTAGAGGAAGATGGGGTTGTACATACGTGTTGAGACATGTTTATTCTCTGTATTTTATCTGATCAGTAATTAAATGGCCAAGTATGCTCGTTGTCTACCCTGCATTGGAGACTGCTGGCTCTGTTCCTTCCCTATCATTAATGCAAACCCAGACCTCATAGGCAGTGAACATGTGACACATCTGCTGTCTTCCTGTGATCAATATCATCCCTTCAGAGGTTCAGCTTTTGGAAGCAGTTCCATAAAATACCAGTTATTCTTATTTGGATTTGATAAATTTAATTACTTGAAGCAATTAATTATTTATTTGCTTTGTATTGATTGGACTCCAAGGCGTTCTGACATCAATCTCATGGAGATCAACACACCCTTATTAGGTGGGGAAAGTTTATGTTTCCAGGTCTGAGCATCCCATGGATTAGTTAGCTGAGATGTGCTTGTTGCTTCTGCTAGCAATTTTTCATTAGTGAAGTTGTATGATTTGCACTCTTGTAAAGAGTGTCTGGGAGTAATTTCCATGGGGAGTCTTGACAGAGGTGTAGAAGGGAAGTAGTTCTCTCATTTCTGTGGGTAAAACTTATGAAGAAATGACACAGGCTGGATCGAATTCATGTTGTGGCATTGCCATCTATTTGTTGTATTACATGCCCTTTAATTAGGGCCAAGAGAGTGCTGGTGCATTTCCTAATCAAACTCCTGTCGGTAGAGAATGAAGTAAGATGGAAATATTGGTGTATTTATTTTTAAAGAGAACTGCAAAGGATACAAAATTGTGTATGATCTAGAGAAGGTGAATCCAACACGTCTTTTCCTCCATTCTTATTTTTTAGCTAAACCAAAAGGCACTTAATGTTAAATTGCTGAACGAAAATGCATCCATCACCCTTTTTTTGTGGAGGTCATTGATGTGGGAGAGCATCTGGACCAAAGCCTTAGTAGGTTCTTAGGTATCAGGAGAGCACTCTGGGTACAGGAGTGGGATCACTCTGCGTGCAGGAATGAGATCTTTAAAATAAATTGCAGTTCTGGAAGGACACTCCATGTTGCTGCTTCTGTTGAATCATCCAGTACCAAACAGTGCCCATGCAGTATGAGGCCTCAGGGACCTTTGTCAGTCCTGAGTTTGAGAAGCTTTTACTACCTTTGTGTGCCCATAGTGACACAGTCTCGGGTGTCATTCATCAGCCAATTTTATTGTGTGTAACATGTGCAGAGCTCCAGATATATCACTTTTTTCTTTCATTAGTGTAACCAATATAATGATTGGACTGTAATTAGTCACTGTGGTTGTTGCATTTGTGTAAGTGGAGATTCAGTTAAATTATTTAAGAGAAAAACAACATCAATTCAAGACTAAATGCATGTGTTGCTACACTTTCCTGTGTCTGATCTGAAAGTTTACATGATATTCTTGTACTATGGTAGAATGTCCTTGATTTCCCCCTCCTGTGGCCTGTCTTAGAGCCCTCCCTGCAATCACAGCACACACTGCTGTGCTCTTGATTTGGTTCTGTCAGATGCAGCTCAGAGGCTACAGACATTTCCATTTTCTGCAGCCATCTCTACAGGTCTCAGCTTGGTCACCATACCTGTAGTGAAAGGCAGGATTAGGACTATCTGGCAATCTGCAGATTTGCTTAAAGCAAACTACTGTAGTGTCATTCTGGTAATGTGCTTTTAGCATAAAATACCCACCAGTAAAAATGTCCTGTGCAGTTCTTTGTTCTGCACCATGTATTTTCTTATTTTTTATAACACAAACACTTTCTGTAGTCCTTTTGCATTTGTTTTATAGGCTTGCACTATTTTTAAAGCAAAAGGAGTTTAAGGACAAGCAATCTCAGGATTGGTAAGTGGCTGATAATACTTTGCTTGCCAGAGGATGTCCATCTTCAAAATGGCAGGCAGTCCTGGCAAGGTGCAAGTTCCTCTTGTCTTCTCAGGTGTCTTGTTTCTTGTCATAGCCTGCATGTTAAATGGGAAGAAAGCTAGTGCTTTCTAGGTTCTCAGCCATCATTGTGTGGATTCCAAATAGCCCTAATTTTAGGCCACTTGTACTGTTTCAAAGCAATCTGTATCCCATTTCCAGGGGGGAAAGGGTGGGAGAGTATAAGAGCTTTGAAGACCCTTTTGCCTGCACAGGTGAAAACCCTTCATGCTGAGACAGTGATGCCCCAGGACTTAGGTTCCTTCAGGAAATCTTAGCTTTACCCCTTGAATCAGTGCTGCAGGTGAACAATGAGGCATTAGTGTTTATAGGACCAGTGAGCTGCTTCTTTGCCATATACTGAGGTGTGCTGAGCTTCTCTGGTATCTGTTGGCCTCCCTCATCTTGACAAAGCTTTCACTAGGTATATTCCTGTAAAACTGGTTTAATTTACTAGGAGGATGCAAGTACAGAATTTACAGTTTTGCACGACTGATTTGGGAATTTGTGAGGTATGTCTAACCACAGTCCAAAAATCCCTTAAATAACCATTTACATAAGTTGCTATAGAAATGTTTTCTTTTTAAAAGATTGGTTTATTTGGCATTAAGCCTCACTGATGGAACAAGTTGTTGGTCATGTTCCACTCCAGAGAGATGGTTGTGTGTTTAATATCCCACATAGCATAGGAGAGATGACATAGTGGTATTACTCCTTATTTTTACCTGTGCAAGATCTTAATGTGGCAGATTAGCAGGCACAGACAGAAGACAGAGTCCATAGCTGTAAGCTGGGGCAGAGGGGAGCATGTATGTTCATAGAGACAGAGAATACCTGCAATTTCACACTTTTCTAGTTTTTGTATATAGTCTTTGTATTTGCCCATCCACCTTCCACTGCAGCATTTCAGTTCCATGCAGTGAAGCACTTCAGAATTTCAGAAATGTGCAGGTTCATATCTGAAACTGAATTTTTCAGCTGAGGTTTTTCAAATTCCAGAGCTCTAAGACTGAAGTACTTAATATGGTTCTTTCCTTCCTTGAGTCTTAAAGATGCACAGGAGTGGAGGCTCTCTGCTCCTGCATAGTAGAGCCGTGCAGCCCAGGAATGTTTGACCTTCAGGCAGAAAATGCAAAAAACATTAATTTGAAACTTTAGCATTCCTTCCTGGAAATCCACTAAACTATTTGGTACTTTAAAGATATCCGTGAAAAAAGTGCCTAATGAGAAAGTTTCTTGCTGCTGCAATCCACAAGGAAGGTGGTTTTCAATGTCAGTGAGCTGTATTATAATGCTGAACAATATTGGTGCTGGTACATAAAACCACAGTTTACAGCTGTACAGACACAGGTCAGATGTGTGGACGTTTTAGGATTAATGTTTTTAGGACTTGGGTTGGGCAAGGCTGATTTTAAGGAGAAGCTTACCTTAAAACGGAATTAAAATGAAATCCAGCACTGGGGAGGGTACATATGAAATATTCAAATAACCACAGATTAACTTTAAAACCCTTGTATTTTGGTGGCAGACCAAACAAAAGGTTTCAGCACAAAAGAAGATTTTTTTTTTTTGGGGAGGAGTGGAAAGTTAGGGGCATCAGAAAATGAGCATTTATGAAGAAAGTGATGAACCTGAGGGCAGGACATTTAAGATGACCACACAGATACAATCACTCAAAGGCCCTGAGTGAATCTGTAGGTCGTGCAGACCTCTTCTATTCCTGCTGCAGAGCCCCATGACAGTCTCTACCTGCCAGGTGGTGATGCTGTGAGACATAACAGGACTGTGTTGCAAGCTGTGCTATTACTTAGATTTCATTACTAAAATAGATTCAAATACACTTACAACTGTGCTTAAAAGTATTAGCATAAATCATGAAAACTGAATGGCACACAAAAATAAATTAACAGAGTCTGTTTGGGGAGGCTATATCTTCAGTTATTTCTTATCCTGTTTGTTCATTTAATGAATTTTGCCAATTAGCAATTAATTTGCAGTAGATCTCCTAGTCATTAGTGTGAATTAGCAAGGTTTTGTTGGCGGAATGCCTCGAACATTAAATAAAAACCCTGTATCATGCAAAACCTCAAGGGTACTCCATGGTGAGATCCTGTACAGAAATTGAACTGCAGAAGGTCCACCCCAGTCCCAGCCCTTGCTGTGAAGGTGTGGTGGGTGCTCTGTTCTGATCTTTTTAAACTGCATGACCCAACTCTGGAGCAGTGTCCTCCTCCTTCAGGGGAGAGCAGGGCAGGTCAGTGCCCTGTATTCCATGCCTCCCAAACCAAGTGCATTCCAGCAGAGGCTGTGTATCCCAGGCTTCTCTCTGTATAGGCAGGATCTGGTACTGTGGCTTTAGTGTTGAGTCACAATTTTCTGTAGCTCTTTATTTTTCTCTTGGTACATGCAGTTCGTGTGTTTAATGCAGGTTGTTTATAGCAAGGACAAAGGATTACAGTCCTTAAATCAAAAGTGATGTTGGTGTAATTATAAGCATAGGCTGGTGTTGCAAAGAGGGCTGTAGGGAGAGGCTGTCAAAGGAGAAGAGCATCCAAAATATAGTAACCTCAAAAATCCCAGCTAATCAGTTTTCTGACGGGAGCAATCTGTTTCCCAGGTATTATTATTATATGGGGACTTTAAAGATAATAAATAACAATAATAGTCTACTATGAGGAAGGAAAGAAAAGGGCAAATGCCATTCACCTCAGAAGCTGTGGTTGCTCACTGGAGTTCTCCGAGGAACATAATTTTCCTCAGCCCCTGAGGAGGCCTCCATCCATGACAACACCAAGAACATCCCGGGAGCTGTGGTGTCAGCAGTAAGGTTGCCTGAAGGGGTGTTTTCATTAATGCAGAGATAAGGCCCAGAAAAACCACATAGCCCAGTGCAGACATCATGAGCCAGAGAGCTCTTCTCTGGGCTGCTGGCAGGGACTTGTGGCTCCTGCAGATTCCCTCATTGTTTGGGAATGAGGGGTAAGTGAGCACTGCTTCCAGCACTGTGCTGCTTCTCTGGATATCTGTTTGAAAGACCAAAACAAAGAAGGGCTTCCTGAAGTGAGCTTGGTCTTACCAGAGCTGTACAGAGCATGAAGACTTCTCTCTTGCAACAAGGCAGCCCAACTAACGGACCTTGGCTAACAGATTATCAGCAGCGTTTGAGTAATAGACTGCTCATTTACTTTTAATACATTTTGCATAGAGAGCAATCAGCCTTCATCAGTCTTAGAGATGAATTGGCTTAGCCAGCTAAATTCTAAAGATATTAGTCTGACAGCAGCCACATAAATCATAACATTTTCTTAATGATGGTAAAATTAAAATACACTATTGCTTTGAGAAACCAATGAAGCCTTCCTGTTTGTAGATCCTCCTGCCTGAATTAAAAGGAAGCTTAATTGATGTGGTTTTAAACTAAACTCATAATCCCACTCTTCCTCAGCATCTCTAGTGTTCCTTTCTTTGAAGTTAAATTAATTTGTCCTGCCTCTCCCTGCTCCATCCTCTAATATTTAAGAGTGTCAATGAAGACCAGACTCCTGTGGGACATGATCCAGATGTGCACCACATCACAGCTGAAGGCTTTGCCAGGTTGTTTGTGCTGCCAGTAGTTGCTTGAGCTGGTGGAGGCCACCCAGGAGGAAAGCTTGTGCTCTTCTTCTAACCAACAAACCAAGACCTCCTGTCTGTCTACCTAGCCTAGCCAAGGATGCACTTTTCTTGTCCTTGTTCCTGAAGCTGGCTTGGTGCCCAGCATGCTTTTACCTGAAGGAAAATTAGCAGAAGGGAATCCTGCCTTTAGCTAAAAAGGCTTCAATGTGTGGTGTTGGGGCAAGGGTGAAGACAGACTCTCATGGCTGTGATAGTCACACAAGTATTGTGTCCACAAGCTCTTCAGTGGGGAGATGCTGGGCTCATTGTGTCCCCCAAGTTAAGGGTAATAGCTTCTGACTAGGTCAGCCCATACATCCACAAGCTGAGGAAGAGCTGGGTATGTCATACATTTAAATGTTCTGCATGATTCCTCATGGTGCAGAAGAATTCTTTGTGCTGAACCATCTTGCTTTCAGGGATGTCTTCCTGATGTTCTAGACTGACTACTCTAGTTTCCTGCTCAGCTGTGCAAAGTGACCTTTCCTTTCCTGTCATGCTACTGCTAGCTGCAGCATGGCACCCATCAAATAAACAGAACATCTCCTGTCCCAGTGCTCTGGGCTGCCTTATCTTAAGGCTCTACCCTGTCCTTTTCAGCAGAGCAGGTAGTCTGTGCAGCAGAGCTCCTTGGAAAAACCTCTTTTAGTGAGGTTTTGCTCAAGTTGAGACTCTGGGTTGAAGACTTGTCTGAAATCCAAATATGTCATAATTTTGACAGTCTTTCTTCTGCTAAAACAGTCATTTTGTGGTGAACTGCAAATAATTGGTTTCTTTACAAGTAGGACAGGAGTATGAAACTGACTGCTGTGCAGAAACTCCAGCACTAAGCCAAAGACCTTGAGGGTAAAAAAAAGAAGGCAGAGGCATCCTATGGTCCTTACCTGTGCTGTTTGCATGAAGGTGTGTTTTTGTTTTTTCTCTAGTGCTGTTGTTGGATTCTCTGGATCAGGCTGGTTTCTTAGAAATCCTCCCCTGATAGTCCTATTGGTCCTTTGGCTGGCGTCTTCCTTGTGGTGTAATATCTGTCAAAAAGGACCTGGTGCTTCTCAGCATATACCCTGAAAGGCCCCTTTCCCTGGAGTGCTCTGTGGCATCCTTACTCTGGTTTCTTGGCTGAAATGATGTCATGGAGAAGGCAGGATTTCCCACAGGTCCTACACTGGTGTTGTGGAGCAGCTGATGGGACATAGCCATAGCTGAGTTAAGGTTAGAGCTGTCACCATTTTGGGATGTGTGTGTGCATGCAGTGCTCCTGCATTCAGAGGAATTAGGAAGTTCCAAATGGAGCCTCTTGGCATTTTTGTGTTGAGGCAGTGAACACTGGAAGTGATGGGTGTAATCTGGGAGACTGATGTTGGGCTGCCTGCTTTAGGCAACTTCATCCTGTGGCTTACCGGAAGCAAGGTGACCGCAAGCCCTCCCAGTGAGCTCTCCTCAGAGGCCAGTTTTAAGGTGGAGTGAATAACGTTTCTTCCTTCAGGTCATTCCCAGCCATGTTGCAGACTCATGGTTGGTTTGGCTGAGGTTTGGGCCCCTGGTCAGTAGGTGGTGTGTGCAGGATGGCTGCAGGATGCTCTTGCTTCCTGGCTGCTCAATGGCCTGCTGTGCAACTTGGGTTGGTGATTGGGATCCTCAGGTTGAAGTGTGAGGTCACCTTTCCTTGGTTGGATATGGAGGAGCAGCCTGTGCAGGAGGGTGTTTGACAATGCACTGTTGAGAACAGTTTCTTTCCTGGTGGGTCTTCTAGCATAGCTGAGTGCTTTCATTTTTTCTTGGATGTATCCGCAGGGCTTGGAAACCTGTTCTCCCTGCCATATTGTGCCAGCTGCGTTTGTGCTGCTGGTAATCTAATAAATGCTTGGTCTGAGCAGCTAGCACTCCTGCTAGAGCCCAAATGAATGCAGAGGAAGGACCCTGCTAAGTGTGTGCATTCTTCCTCTCCTGGCCAGCTCCAATTCCCTTTCATAGCTCACATCTGATGCTTCCTCTCTCACCTAGCCCCTTAGCTCCGATGTAAATGTGTGTGCACACTTCTGCCAGTCAAGTAACTGTGCTCTCTCTGTCTCTCCCCTTTGTTACAAAGCCTGCTCTGTAAATGAATCCCACAGGTCTGGGGCTCAGCAGGTAAAAGGAGAAGTGAGTCTGTTAGTGCATGAGTCTAATCAGGCCGGCTAAAGCGAATAAAGTAGGGCAGCATTGCACATTAGCCGCTGTGTAAATGAGCCCTTTGATGGGCTGAGCACCGCGGGAGAGGGTTTGAAGCCAAGAAGAACTTTTGTTGTTAATTCAGTGACACATGGAAACTGTAAAACAGCGTGTCTTGCACACACACGAGAGAGAAAATAAAAGCCCTCACGACCGGGCTTTTCAATACCTGCCCTCGGACCTAGTCTGAAAACTTTCAGCCCCTGTCTCCCTCTCTTACCACTTGATTTTCCTTTCTCTCCCTTTCTTTTTTTGTTCCCCCTGCACTATAAAAAGAAAAGCTCTCTTGCCTTTTGAACTAGACGGCTGTGAGTGAGGGCTATCTCTGAGCTGTGTGGCTCTGTTACCTTTGTGTTCCAGATGAAACTGCCAAGCTCGGTGGGACAGAAGAAGATTAAAGCCCTGGAGCAGATGCTGATGGAACTCGGAGTAGGTGAGTAAAGGGGGCACGCGAGAGAGAAAGAGACACACAGAGCTAGCCTTTGTTCTCAAGATGGGCTATTTTTTCCCCTAGTAATACAGCCAGTTTCTTGAATAACAGTATGTGAATGGTTTTTAAAATATTTTATATGTTTAAAAAAAAAGAGAGGGTAAAAGCCAGAACAAGATGCACAGGGCTTTTTTTTTTTTTCCTCCCAGTAGAAAAATCTTTTAAAAGAGCCTTTGTTTCTCTCTTGTTTGGGCCTTTTTAACCATCAAGAGAGGCAGCGCAGCATTAGGAAGGCAAATCTCAGCCTTGCCGGGAGAGGTACTTCTAAGTGTGTTAGTGACCACGGCACGAGCATTGTTCAGGGCTGCCCTGTCTTGCTTTTAAGCTTCATTTCCTCTTAATTTACTGCTCACGGTGGCAAGTCCAAAATGCATCTGGGACTGTTCATCCCCCCTTTATAGGTTGCATGCTGTGTGAAAATCTGGAGCATCTCTGCTGAAAGGCGAGTAAACACACATCCCTCACTCTTGAACTTGAGTGTCTTAGCAGCTGAAAGAAGGGTTCACTTAACATGTACAATACCTGCTCGTGGCTAGAGGGGGAGAAGTGCAGCCCATGGCCAGCAACTGCTCTCCTTGCAGTGGGGACAGTTTGCAGGTATTACAGGTCCCAGCATGCAGTATCTCTTGATTAGACACCTGATGCTCCCTTCCCCCCCCCCCCCACTGTGGCTGGAGAGCTATTTAAAGGTATGAAAAGAGAAAAATAGAAAGAAAAACAGAAGCCTTATTAATGATTTACAAGAGATTACCGAGCCTGTTCCCAGCACTGACTTCAGTTAAGTGTTGTTAGTTTTTTGCACCAACTGATTTATGGCTCGATTTGTTGTCTCGGAGACTGTGCTATTCTGAAGGCCTCCTGTGGCTGCTGAAGGTGGCTCAGCCAGGATGGTTTCCTCTTTCTGCTGTAGAACTAAGGGAGTTGCTGCTTATGATTGCTAGGGAAGCCTAGGAGAAGCATGTGAGTGCTTCTTGGAGCTCACTTCCTATGAAGGTAAGGAGGGGTTCCTGATTCCCCACTCCTGCCTCACAGAACACACATGTCTTGAGGGTCTCTTGGGCTCTGGCCCTGCTGTACCTCCGAGTGCAGAACCACATCTGGGCTTTGTGGGGGTGAAGACATTGCCAGCAGGAAGGGGGTCATGTGGGCAGCCCTGCAGACAGGGGCCACTGCTGTGTATCAGGGCAAACATGCAGAGCTTCATTCTTTCCTTCTGCAGAACTTGCAGCTCTTCCCGGCTCTGTGTGTGCACATGGTGAGGTGCAGCAGAATGCAAGGTGTGGGGAGGTGATCTGATAGTTGCTGCTACTAACAGGTCTGTAACACAGCAGCAGAGCAGTTCTCTGCCTTGGACCTGCCCTGGGAGGAGCAATAAGAGAGGCAGCAGAGCTCAGCCTGTCCACCCGTTGTTGGTGAAGGTGTAGGGAGCAGCAGGAGCTCTTCTGCCCTTTGCAGCAGTGTGGATCCAGTCTCTTCTAAGACAGAGCTCCCTTCATGTGACCTTGTGGGTGGCAAGGTTGAATCGCCTGGTCTTCCACCATCCTTCATTTGCTAAGTTCTGGACTTCACAGGTGCACCCTTAGTCCTTGGTCAGAACCAAAGGACAGCCTGAAAAATATGTGTGCAGTCCTTAGGGACACCAATTGCTACTGATCCATGTGATTGGAGCAAGACTCCTGTTCTATCTTTGTGGGAATGAAAGCAGCAGAGACCTTTATAGGGATTTTTCATTGTAGGGTTGTAGGTCTGGGTGTTTAACAGGGTGTCTTTTTTCTCCCTAGATCTCAACCCTATGCCCACAGAGGAGATTGTGCAGATGTTCAATGAGCTGCGAAGCGACCTGGTACTGCTGTACGAGCTGAAACAAGCCTTTGCCAACTGCGAGTATGAGCTGCAGATGTTACGGCACCGCTACGAGGCCCTGGCCAAAGCTGGGAGCATTGGCCCCCTCAGCGTGGAAGGTGCCCATCCAGATGGCCAGACAGGGCTTGGCATCGAGGAGGGCAAGGGAGATACCAAGGACCAGATCATTGATGTAGTAGGAGCACCACTGACCCCCAACTCGGTGAGAAGGAAGGTCGGGGGGGCAGAACAGGGCGCACTCAGGTCTCCGACGCAGATGCCCTGACAAGCGCTGGGGATGCTGCCCTGCTCTCCCTCCAGGCATGCGCGTCCAAGGGAGCAGAACACGCCTGTTCCCCCCCAAGTCCCAGTGCTGCTCTCTGGGCTTGTCTCCTGTGCTGGACAGTGTTCTTGGTGCTACAGGTGGGGTCAGCAGGGCTTTCTACATCCTGCATGCAGGCAGATGGCTTGGTGTGGGTGCCACCGTGGACCAAAGCGGTGAGGCTTTGGGTGATGAGAGCTTGTTCTAAGGCAGCGACAGTACAGCTGCAAACCTGAGGCATTTTCCCTCTATACACAGCCTTGTAAGGGTTGCTCAGCAGAGGGAAGTGAGTGGGGAAAGCAGTCTTCAGGTGATGAGACGTGACCTGCCCAAGACCCTGGAGTCAAGCAGTAGTCCTTCCTGGAGCAGGAGGCTTGGGAAGGACAGAGGTGTTTGAAGAGCAAAGGAGGGTTTCTATACTCTACTTCCAGTGCCAAGAAAGAAAAGCTAGGCCTGGGGCTTCTTCCAGTGTAAGCCCTGTGGCAATGTCCTGTGCATGTACCTCTGCAGGATGTGAATCACCGGCCTCTCCTCCCTGCCTCCAGGAGGGCAGGTTGCCCAGCCCCTCACCACTGCCTCAGGGCCAAGGGTAAGCCTGGGGATCAGCTGAAGCTGCTTTCCCCTCTGTGCAGTCCCCTGGCACAGCTGAGCTGAACTGCCTGATGAAAGCTGCCCATCTCCACACCGTGGCATCCGCGACGCCTCCAATGCACTGCCCCTGGTAGCGGCACAGACCTTTACTTTCTAAAATGTATAATGTATTGCAGGATATTGAGAACACCTTATCTGTCAACGGCAGAGGCGACACGTTAACCTGGACTTGAGTAATGTCCTATTTGATTGTGACAATGTTGAGTCGTAAGGAAGAGTTCCACTGAGACAGGTTCATGTTTGTAAAGGAGTCTTTTGAATTATTATTTTTTTTTTCCTTACTGCATTCAATCTGGAATCTCGCCCCTCCCTCCCCGCAGTATGAAGTGTCCTGGTTTGCAAACTTTTCGGGCTGATTTACAGTACGCTTGGTCTCCCTTGAGAACTGGCTTGTTGGGAAGGTGGGAGAGATGGTGGTGGTGGCTGTAACTGCAGGAGGAGGGAGCCCATGCGTGTGTTTCTTTACCACATTGTTCCTCGGTGCTACCTCCTGGAATTGGAAACAAAGGCATGGGCCCAAACAGCACAGAGAGGGTTAAACTGACCTGGTCTCTGACATATTTGAAAGAAATATAATCAAGTTAATTCACTGCAAGGCAAATTCAGTACCTAAAGGGCCCCCATGTTAAATACAGCACTGACCTTTACCGGCTGATTACACAAAGACGACACAATTAGATTAGTCCAAGACAAAAGGTCAAGCACATTCACACTGTGACCATTTTTTGCTACCTTTTGAGTGGGGGGAGATTACATCCCATCTGGAAGGGTATTTTGGAGAGGAAGAGGATGGGGCTGCTGTACCATGTTCTGCCTGGTTCAGATATGTTTGGAGAGCCAGGCAGGGCCTGGCACTGTGCTTGCCCTGAACTTTTCTACAGTTGTTGGGTTATGTGGTGGTGGGAGAGATCAACACCCTGCAGCCCACAGCCAGCTTTTCCAAAGATAGGCTGAGCTGAGTCGAGGTCATGTTCTGGTGATCTTCCCTGCCCTGCCCGGAGCTGGCAGATACAGTTCTGGTGCCTCTTGTCCAGCATGGTGGCTGAAATTTGCCTCTGGAACATTGTTGGGCTCGGTCAACACTGAGAAGGGGAATGGCTGATGGGTGCATGCATGTGTCCCCACCCTGCACAATGATGACCCCAAGGTGTCCCAGGCCGTGGTGGGGACAGCAGGGCCAGGACATGGTGCTGAGGAAGCAGCCTGTGGAAGCACAGCGCTTTGTCCCTGCCCCACGGTGCTGGCAGGAGGGTAGCAGTGTGGCTGGTGGTAGGAACAAGCAGCTCTGGAGCACAGCAGTGCATTTTGATGGCCATTCCTTCCCTCACCTCCTGCAGCTGTGGGTGCTTGGCCATGGCACCTGCCCTTGTCCTGCTGCAGTGGTTTAACCCTGCCATGCCAGCCTTGAACTTCTGAGTTCAAGCATGTGCTTTGCCACTGAGCTGCCAGGGCCTTTGGGGGAATCATTTAATCTCCCTCCTTCAAATTCCTCTGAGTTGGAGAATCCCTTTGTGCTGTCTAGCACTGCCTGTCCATGGCACTCTACATGTTGGATTAAGCATGGATTAGTTCAGCCTCCAAACCAGCTGCTCCCCTGAAGCCAGATTTGTTTCCCTGGAGCGAAGTATTTTGCTCCAGATGTTGGAGGGAGTGAATGGCAAAGCCAGGAATAGGACTCGGAGTCCTGACTCCTGAGCACTGCCTGGCATGCCTGGATTCCTTTCCAGGAATTTGAATGAATGGGCAAAGGCACACCAGGGTCCTTTGAGATACTGGTTTTGTCAGCAACTGTCTGCCACCACTTCACTTGGCCAGCAGTGGGGCTGGGGACATGTCAGCAGGGTGTGTGAGCCAGGCTGGGAGAGACATCTGTCTCAGAGCCCATGGGGCAGTGGGAAGCCTGGTGCTGTCCTGCCCCACTGTGTCCACCAGTTTTCTCCTACCCTGGCTACCTGTCCACCCTCTCCCAGGGACTTCAGTGCCCATTGCTGACCATTAAAGCTGAGCTGGGATCCCCCCCAGTGCTGTTTGAGGCTGACCCCGGTAGGGACTTTACTCGGGGCCTTTGGGAGGTGAAAGGTGAGCCGAACTCGGAACAAATTAGTTCCAAGCAGAAGTTCAGCCAGTTACTCCAGATTGGATCCTTTGATTTCCACAACTCAGACTCCACTCAGTGATCTGTAATGAGTGACTCTCAGAAATCCTCACATTGCAGCACTTTGTTCCTGAGCTCACAAGTCAGCCCATTAATGGGTAAAGGAAAGGACCTTGAGTCTAAGAAGTCTCGGGTTCAGAGTCAGAATTATTTGACTTTTAAGCTTCCTTTATCTGAACTCCTGCTGACTTCTTGTTTTCTGAGCCTGTTTGAAAGCTAGAAGTTACATTGTTAAGATCAAACATTCTCTCTTTCCAGATGGAGTTACAATATCTGTCTTTTATATATATATATTTTAATATATATAGTGTATATATACCAGGGTGTATATATATTCTTCTCTTTTTTTTAATCGTTCTTTCCATTAAAAGAAACTAGACTTGTAAGCTCTTGTAAATTATAATGTAAAACATTTTTTTTAACCAGACAGTTCCCAATTTTGCCCGAGGCAACTGGAATAGCTGTGCCACGGAAGGCAATAGGAAGGTGATTAATATGAATTTGTGACATATTTGAAAGATGGGTCTTTTGCCATATAAAGATTATCAAACACATGTGCTCTTCCCCATTAATTCTGCAGCCCTCCCAGGAAAGCCACAAAGCCCAGCTCCTTTGTTTCCAGGGTGGGTTTTTGTTTTTTAAATGTACCTTTCGGTCCCCTTGATTACCCTGTATTTGATTTTTATAGGGCATCTGCTCACTCTGTTGTGTGGGTTCTCTGGCCCTTTTATTTCCCTGTTAATCGGATCCCGCAAAGGCAGCGGTGCCAGGGCCTCTGACGAAATCCGTGTGTGTGTTGTATTTAACTTTCAGCCGTGCAAATTCCATGCTCTGTTTGCCGTCTGCCCGGCGGGAACTGGGGTTGCTTCCCGCCAGGGGAGGCAGCGGGGCCTCCCACGACGTGCTCTGCCACCGGGAGCAGGGCTGGCGGGGCTGCAGGAGCAGGTATGAGCAGGCCTGGCTCGTTCCCGAGAGCAGATCCCTGCCGCCTTGTCCATCCCCTTGCGGGCTGCGACAGTGGGAACGGGAGGGCTGCGGGGCTGCAGGCAGGCACCAGGCTGCAGTCACCATGCCAGTGCAGCGCTGGCCTGTGCCACTGCCTGCTGTGCCCTGGGGACCCGGGGTTCTGGCAGCTCATGTCCCTGCAGCACCCGGCACACGGGTACCTGGTAGCTGTGCTGTGCCTGGGGCGTCCCACACACACAGCCCAGCTCTGGGTGATGACCCTGCCGTGGCTGCGGGCAGAGGATCTGTGGCACCTGGCACGGTCTCACTGTAGTGCAGTGGGAATGTCCCACTTGGTGACAGTGGTCCTGGCTTTCCTAGGGCTGGGTGCAGCCTTGAACCTTCTCTGGAGCTCCCTGGAGCTTGCCAGCCTCATGCAGGTGTATTGGTGTGCCCTACCCAAAAAAAGAGGTTGGGTTTTTTGAGGAGCCTTTTTTTTTTTTTTTTTTTTTTTTTTTTTTTTTTTTTTTTTTTTTTTTTTTTTTTTTTTTTTTTGTCGGCTGCCTGATCTGCTCCTGGGCCACATCACAGCAGGTCTGGATGGCAGAGGAGCAGTTCCAGGCTCTGACCTGTCCCACGTCAAGCATCCCTGACACAGCTGCCCATAACACAGAGTTATTCTGTCCCTCTCTGAGTGTCCTGCTCCTTAGGGCTTGGTGCACGCTGGCATACTTGGTCAGGGTACCTGGGGCCACCAAGTTCTTGCAGAGCTCAGCCCCTTCCTCCTGACCATCCCAAAGCCCTGTTCATGTCAGGAAGATAACATCCCCTGTGAGGGTGCCGTCCCACCCCCTTGTCACTGCTGGATTAGCTCTGTCCCTCCTGTCACGCAAAGACCTGGCTCTGACTTCAACCAGGCAGTGTAGTCCATTTGGCACTGCCTGGAGTGCTGCTGAAGCCCTAGGGCTAGCTCCAGGACAGGTGGATGTCTTTGCCACAACCCAAGTGCTCCCACGTGGTGTTCCTGGTTTTTTCTTTCCTGTCTCTTTTGGAACAGAGCAAATAAAGGGCATTGGCACCTCCTTCTTCATCAAGAAGGCGAAGAGGCCGTGAGAACTCTGCAGGGTGAGGATGAGGAGGTTCATGGGCAGTGCTGGCTGTCCTGAAGCCTCTAGGGACAGCTGGCTGCTGTCAGCCATGGGACAGGACAGGGGCCTTGCTGAAGCCAACACTGCAGTGCTCCAGAGAAAAGAGGGAGCTATCCCCTGCCCGGTGCCATAGTCCCAACCCCATCTGACCTCTAGAGCAGTGCAACCTCCAGGCACTTGTAGCAGGTGCTGGACAGCTGCCCCAGGGATATACAAGGCTCTGCCCCAGGCCACCCATGGCTGCCCTGCAGCCGCTAGCCCTGGTGCATAGAGGTGTCTCACCCTCCTGCCAGGCAGGCTGGGTGCCACTGACCCTATTGGGAGCTGCTGACTGCCCATGGCTGTCCCTAAGCCCATCTGCCTCAGTCATCAGGTGACAGCTGGAGTTGCTGCAGCCTCTGCTGCCTTTGAGGCTACCATGTCCTGAGCCAGGCTGCTCCTGTGCTGCCCACACCAGGCTGGAGAGCTCCTTCCAGCATCCCACGTGCCCAGCCCTTGTGTAGCTGCTCTTTTCCAGTAACTCCTGTGTGCCCAACACCTGCAAGTACTGCCTTGCCTGAGTGAGGGGCTGTCCCTGCTGGAAACACTGGTGGTGTCCCCAGCATTTGCTGTCAGTTCCTTCTGCTGCCCACCCAAGGCTTCAGTCTGTGGTGGGAGGGGCCCCTGGTCCCTCCCATGTTTTGTTTGTCCCTGTCTCATGTTTTGCAGGGGCTTGGAGGGGCTGAAGCATCACAGTGGGAGCCTGGGTTTATGTGCTGCCCAGTGCGGGCACTGGTGACCCTGGCTGTGTGCCCTGCTCTGGGCTGCTGCCCACATGCCCACCCTGTGTCCCCGGAACCTGCCTTCCAAGTGTAACTGGCCATCATTGATCCACCATGACAATGCCCTCTGAGTCACATTCTCGCCTCCAGGAGTAGAGGGCAAAGGCCAAGTTCTTAGTTTTCATAAAAAAAACTAATTAGACAACTCCCATTGAAAAAGGGTCAATAAAGCTGATCAGGGGCTGCATAGAGGGAACTGGTAAAACCCCTGTGATCTTTGCATGGAGCAAGTGGGCTGGACTGCCCCTGCCCTCTGGGAGCTGCCACTCGGTGCTGGCTGGATATTTGCAACCCTGTCACCCAGTGGCACTCTGGCACAGGGCAGGTTCCCTGGGCACCTGGATGCAGTGGTCTTTCCTGCACAGCTGGGTATGGCTCCTGCACCCCACAGTGCTGCATTCAGTGTGGCTGACTCAGCTGACCGGGGCAGAGCAGGTGCCCCAGGGCCCAGCAGAGCCATGCTGGCTCTATTCTGTAGCCAAGATGCTCCAAATGCAGTGGCAGCTGTGTGGGTACAGTGTGCCAGGCTACAGGCTGGGGTGACGGGTGCCAGTGGGATGTAGTGGTGGTTACCACCCTGCACTGGGGAGAAAACTGTGTGGGGTGCACCCATGGATAAGGCCCAGCTGTGATGGGCTGGTGGGATCCTCAGGGCAGAGCTGCCTTGGGGCACAAGCAAACCCAAAGTGGTGGTGGGGCTGGTGCCCACCCACAGTGCCCATGCTGAAGAAGGGGGCAGTGCTCCCAGCAGCAGGGAACTTTGACTGCCCATTCACAGCCAAAACCCATGCCTTTTATGGGGAGCATGGATGTGCCATACCCCAGGGAGCACTCCCATGCCTCTGGCCCCCCATATAAACTTGCACATGCATGGGCACAACCCGGGCTCCTTTACCCCCAAACTTTATTCATGTGGCACATTTACAGCAAGGATTGGAATAACTAGACAATGAAAATGCTGGGGTTGCATTATCGGTTGGTTTAACTGGAACACCACACACCATGCAGTCATGTACCGCCAAGTTCAGTGCCTGTATTGCCCTTCTGGCTGCCGTCACCGGCTTCGCTCCAGGCCGTGCACGCACGGGCCTGGGGCTGCAGCCTCCCTGCAGGTCAGTGCCCGGACGAGGGCTCCATTCAGCAGGGCCCTGGGGCTGGGTGACACTGAGAGGATGTACGCCCTCAGCCCGCCCCACGGCTCCCCCCAACCGCCCTGGCCAGCCGGGAGCCCACCCAGCCGGAGGGGATGTGCTCGGCAACTCTCTCAGGCAACAAGCCAGCTGCTGCTGAGCGTCCGCGGGGACCTGTGAGGGGCACGGCACGGGGTGGGGGGGGGGCTGAGCCTCAGCTCTGGAACCGAGGGAGGTTTGTGGGGAGCACGCTCAGGGGCCTGGGGCAATTTGCAGCTCCCCTGCTCAGGTACCTGTGGGCCGGGGGCCAGCGCGCGCTGGCACGTCCACCACCGGACACGGACACGGTGCTGTGGCGGGCCTGTCCCCCATGGAGCTGGAATTGATCGGCGGGGACGAGGCAGGGCTGGGCATCCCACCCAGCCCCGCAAGAGGCACGAGCAGACGGAACGGGGACGGGACGGGGCTCCATGCGGACACTGTCACCTCCCTCCTGCCACCCACCTGTCCGCTGGGCCCCTGCCTCACTGAAGGGAGCCCTCCGGGGCCCTGCAGCCCACGGTGGGGCTGCCAGGGGCTCTGCAGCGGAGAATACAGGCACTTCACCTTGAACATAAAGAGACGGATCGCGTTTGTCACATACAGGAGTCAGAGAGGGGTTAGTGTTGACTCAAAAAGGGGAAAAGGCGCTCGGGGGAGAGGCGGGGGGAGCTGGCGGGGAGGGCGAGGGGCCGTCTCGACACGCTGAGCCTCCGCGAGTGCTGCCCGAGTGCAGGCACACACCGGCATCGCTGCAGCAGCGATGAGGCCTGAAAACATAAAACCAGAGAAGAGAAAGAAGAAGGGAAGGTGGGTATGGCCCATGCCGGGGTGGAGATGGGGGATGCTCTGGCTACAGGGTGGCAGAGGGAGGACGGGGTGGGATATGGAGGGAGGGACGGAAATCAGGAGCCAAAGAAAAAGAACAAACTACAAGTCTAAAATGTGGTGCAAGCGCCCTACGCGGCTGTCCGCTAGCATGGCATAATGTCCGGAGCAGCCCAGAGAGGGAGTCACATCAGGTCTACACAGATTTGCCTTCCCATATATACAACCTCTACTGGAGTTAACAGCTGAAATTGAGATTTTTTTTGTGTCGGTTCCTCTGGCCTCGGTTGCCGGTTTTTTTTAATGCTGGAGCCCGTCCTCCCCGCCTTGCCGGCACCGGGCGCATGCAGCCCTTGCCTGGCTTGCCTCGGGGATCAAAAAGGTTTGGAGGTCTGCTTGAAGATGAAGCCTCTATGGGCCAGTGTCTTCATGATGTTGGCAATGTTCTTGCAGTCATCTAAGGAGAAAGCACAGAGATACTGGGTTAGAGGGATGATCCAAACAGGAGTTACTGGAGCAAGTTCCGAATCCCATGCTGGGCCTATGTCCTCACCAGTTCAGGTGACGTGGCATGATTGCAGAGCTCCCAGTCCCAGCACTGGCCACCTGCATCCCAGTATGACCCAATGCTGCACTGAGATGGATCCGTACCCTGGACCTGAAGCTTGGAGTAATCCATGCCCCCACCTGAGCCAGCCCGTGGTGCCTCTCTATGCCTACCAACCGGAGTTTGACAAGTGGCAGGTGGCTGGGATAGCAAGCCACAGCCACTCCTAGTGCTGGGCCGTGGCAGAGCAGCAAGATGGGAAGGGGAAAGCTCTGGTCTTATTTACTTGGGACTAAACTCAGGCACCGTTTGCTAAAATAGAAGCTGGGCTTAAATTGATTCCTAGTGTCTATATTTCATGTTGAAAATTGGCTTGTAAATCCATGTTTTGATCTATGAGGGCCGTCTCCTTAAGAAAAAGCAAGAGTAAATGTGTAATTTCTCCCTTGACAGCACACGGCGCAGAGGCGATCCTTCTTCCCGCTCCCCTCCGTTTCGGGACAGCTCCACTCGTTCCGATTACCACTCTTTCTTCCTCGCCCCACGCCTTGATGTCTCCATTTCATTACCGCCCGCCCATTTATCAAGCTGTTACCGTAAGGGTGACTTTGCCCACTTGCGTGTGGCAGCGGGGCCTGGCTGACACGGGGAGAGGGTGCCCTGGAAGGGGGGTGCAGGCAAGACCCCCCTCTCCTCGCTGCTGCTGGATGGATGTTGTGGTGGAGGGAAGGCTGCATCATTACTGATGTGTAAATGATAAAGAAGCCTCCACATCCATCTCCCAACTGTAAATCCAGGGAGTGCTTTATAATCAAGCTACAGCGATAATAATGTGAAATTAGGTCTCTCTATCAACGGGAGGAGGCCTTTTAATCACAGCTTAAAGGGTGCAAACGCTGTTTATCATAATTGAACTGTATCCGGGCTAATTGTGGCCATATTTCACTGTCTAGGAGACAGCAGGCTGCCTGCTGACAGTGCTGTGTGCCGGATTGAGGGCCCCCCGCAGCCGGGCAGCGCTGTCCTGCTGCCAGGCATCTGCCTGCAGGGATGGGGCTGCCCAGCCTCCTGGATGCTCCCTGCCAGACCGCAGCACTGCCCAGCCCCGCTGTGCCCAGTGACCTGCTGGCAAAGCCATCACCTGTCCCCCAGCGTCTGTTGGAGGTTCAGGACTTTCCCCATGCACAGCTCCCCGTGGGGCTGCCATGAGCTGCAAGGGACCCTCCTGGCTGATGGCTGGCAATGAAAGAAGTAATGTCCCCATCAGTGCCACATGCTTCTGGAGTGTCCCCTGAGACCCTCTCATGGCACCCCTTCCTGTCACTCATGTGCCAGACAGGGGACAGCAGCTGGGCATAAGGATAGCCCAGCAAAGGAGGGGGTTCTCCAGCCCACTGGCTGGCATGGGGGCAGAGGTGAGTCCACTTCTCTGTGCCATTGTCCTTTCTGCTGCCCAAGGTGACACTGATGGCTGCATAAAGCCCCTGGAGATGACAGGTGTCCTGCCCAGCCAAGCCACAATGCCAGCTCTTGCTACTGACACTTGTTCCCACTCAAGTGATCCCTTCACTGTCCTTAGGATCACCTTCTCTATCTCATCCCCCAGACAACTGAACCCCTTGGAAAGCCCTCAGCCCTTGGATCCAGCTCTTAGTGGGATCTAACAGGGCTTGAAATTGGGGAAACGGAGGTAAGAGGACTGCAACTGTCTGTGGCCAAAGTACCCCTGCCCAGCCAGCCTTGGCCTGATACCCCCAAAAATTAACAGCAAAGCAAATCCTGGAGCTGTGGCAGGTGGGTGGCAAGTGAGCAGTTTGGATGTGAAAACACTGCCCCAGGTGTCCCACTGCCAAGCTCACAGCCTGCAGCATTGCCCCAAGCTGGAGTGGGCACTGGGGCTTGACTATTGGTCCGTATTGCTGAAGGGGAACTGCACAGAGACTGGGCAGCGGCAGCAGGACAGACCCCATGGCACTTCCTGGGACTTGCAAGCTGGTCCCTGGGGACACCGTTTGGGACCTCTCTCTGCTGCCTGCACTCCATCATCTGCCTCCCCAAAACCCCAGTGTGCTCTGTTGTCAGGTGCCAGTGCTGGTACACACACCCTGAACTCTGAGCTGCCACCCTGCAAAACTGGTGGGACCCTGTTGAGTCAATGCCACCCACATGCCCATGCCACCAGTGCTGTCCCTGCTGTCCCTAACAGTGCCATGGCCCCTGGCAGAGAGTGTGCCAAGCTCATCATATGTCATTTAGTGAGACTCATTCCAAATCAGTGCTAAGGTAAACACGCTTATTATAATTATCCATGTAAAAAAAATCAACAACAGCAGAACAACTTTCTAATATGCAATTACAGCCATCTATTGATTTTACAATGTAATCCGCTCCGATTGATTTAATAACACAATTATAGGCTGGCTCTCGGGATATTAGAGTGGGAGATTTTCATAAACTCCAAAGCAAAAAACTAAGCGGCTTTTAAAACAACACAGTCAGATGGCTGTTTGGGGAATTATTAACAATATGAAATCCTCTAAATCTGGCCGCTGTTACCTTGTGAAAGGAATTTCTATTACAAAAATGGCAATTGACAGCCTAAGAGAGCACGACCAGGATTGCTCCGCTGCTTTTCAGTGCTTAATCCATTGCAAAGGTGACCACGGGGCAGGGTACAAGTGGAGCCCGAGGCTGGCAGGAGGGCACAGGCAGCCCTGGCCGCCCTGTAGCCCCCACCCAGCCCAGCTGTCCCTGGGGGGCACATGGCTGTGGCGGTGCTGCCCCTGCACGCAGGCTAGCACCCACCAACCTGTCCCATCTGGTGACCCTACCTGGGGCAGTCGGGTTGCGGAGCTCCCCCAGCTTGATCCCTACCCCGGCCTGGCGTGTCCCAGTCCCAGACACCTCCAGGGGCCTGAGGTGTGCCCACTTGTGTCCCAAGGCTGAGCAGGGGGATGGGATGAAGGTGGTCCCACGCTGATGGCCAGCACGGCTCTGCACAGGCGCGCACATGCACGCACACCCCCGCTCTCCTCCCACTCACTCCCTCAATGTATTCCCGACTTTATGGGCACATTTTTCTTGTCAAGCTGACAGGGTTGCTAAGTGGATTTCTCCCTGATATGCGGACGGATTATCACATTACTCCAATGTCCTACACAAACATATTACTTTATATTCAATAGCCCTAATGAATATAAACTGCTTTTTCTTTTTTTTGGGGTGGGGGTTAATCTATAGATTTTTAATGAGGGCACTATTAACTCCCTCCTCTTTAAAACAGACTTAGGTGCAGCCTCTGAGTAGAAAATCAATGGTGTTATTGTAGGAATATTGTATATTGATATTGTAATAATAAGATGCAATTGATTTAGGGGTGTTGTGCGGTGTGTGTGAAAGGGGTCAGCCCGGGGTTATCCTGCCTCATGCAAACAGAGCAGTGGCTCTGCCCTGCCTCCCTGCCCCTCACCTTGCTGTGCTGCTTCCGAGCACCGCCCCACGTTCCCGTGCAGTGGCCCAGGATGGCTGGGGTTGAGCTTGCCCTGAGATGCTGGGTTCTGGGGCTGGATACCTCTGGGACCCTCCTTTGGTCCAGCTGCCAGTGCAGTGTGGGGTAATGTGACACCCCAGCCTCCATTCGCCCTGGCTGGCTTAGCCCACCAGGTTTTAACCCTCCTGCCCCACGTGTTTCAGCATTACCCACTGTGACACCACACTGCCTCCACACCCTCCTTTCAGCCTTCTCCATGTCCTGCCAACTTCTCGCTGCGGTGACAACCAAGGACAGCGACATGTGCACACACATGGGGCAGCAGGACCCTCTCCTAGTTTAGGCTGGAGTTTGTGGCCATTCAACATCACTGGTTGCCTTGTTCTTGGAGGGGCACAGACATTCCCATTGCAGTCCTCTGCTGAGACAGAGGCAGAAAGCCCCCAGCCCGTGGCACTGGGCTGAGTGCCTGGCGTGTGCCCTCCCACCGGCCACTGCATGGTGGCACTGCTGTGAACCCAGCATGAGCTCAAGGATTCCATCAGCAGGAGTCTGTGCTGTTGGATCAGGCTGGCAGGAGCAGCAATGCTCACTTCAGGAGAGCATCACCTCCACACCCAGCCCAGGCACTGGGGAGGTCAGGGGCCACATCTGTATGTGTGCCAACATTTCTCCTACGTCCCCACAGGATCAAATCACACATTCACCTTCACCACGGGGGCTCAGGGGGCTGAGCACTGCTGCAACTGCCGTGCACTGGGCCGAGACACTCCCAGAGCAAGGAGGGAGCTTTTTCATCCCAGCAGCTGCCCCGGTGGGCTGTGGGTGGTCAGGGCCCCCCCAAACGTGCTCATTTGGAGGCAACCCCACTGCACCTGTGCTATGGCCTGGAAGACGGATCACCCCCGGCCCGAGCTGAGCAGGTCCATATTTAAACTGTCCCCATGCTTTATGGGCTGTACCAGAACTGATGCTCAGGCACCGAGGGGCCATTTGTCAATGTTCTAATGGCAGATTACTGTTAATGAATAATATCACCGCTGCCTTTGTATAACAGCTCCCTGCAAAGCGGAAACAGGACCGCCGGGCCACTGCCACCCAGAGCCTCCCCCCCTCTGCCCCCGGGTGACAGCAGGTGGCCTTGTGAGCGGAGGCAGCCCACAGGTATGGACTGCAGAGATCTCACACGGTCTGGCACTGCTGCTGGTGTCCGCAGCAATCATGAATGAGAGCACTGGGTGCTGTGTCCCTACAGTGGGCTGTGCTGCTCCCTGTGAGCAGCAATGTCACTGTCGGGGCACGGAGTGACTGCATTTTCCCAGCACACAGAGCCAGGCTCCTCACTGTGGACAGTGACTCACCCTGTCCACACTGGAGCTGGGAGGGAGTTTGTGTCTGATCTGAATCCATCCCCACCATGACATGCTGGTCAAGGTGGGGACACCAGGATGCCCGCCATAGTGGCGATACGGATGTGTCAGAACTAAGTGCTCCCAGCTCCCAGGGATCCATAGGGATGCCAGGGATGGTCCTGCCGAGCTGCTCCCAAATTAATGGCCTCATAATCCTGCGCGTGGGGCAAGGGGCTGTGCGTGTCCCGCACAGCTGGCAGGTATATTAGGTGCAGCTGACAGCGACGTGCAGAATATTAAGAATAACTTACCTCATTATCTGCAATTACGTTACTGCCACACACCTCATTTCTTCACGAAGAAAAGAAAATTAGTTTTATATTGACTTCATCCCAGTGCCTCCCCGCCTGCCCCACCACAGAGCGCCTGCACAGGCTCTGAAGAGGGGTTGGACACAATTCATACTCACCCTCCTCCAACCCGTGTGTGTCCCAGGGGGACATGATACCTGTCCCACTCCCTGCACACTATGATCAGAAAGACATCCAAATCCAGTTTACCCCAGCAGGGACACTGGAGCAGGGAGTGCCCGTCTCTGGCAGTTCTCAGGTCAGTTGGAGTGGAGCAAAAGGGGACCAGTCTTGACCATCAACCTGCTGCCTTGGGCACTTTCTTTCTCCCACCTAGGCTGGCCACTATCACCCTGAAGGAGAGAGTATGCTTCCTCCTGTCCTCTCTACTGGGAACCACTCTTCCCATCATGCACCCACCATTCTGGCCCACTTTCAGGACAGGGCTGGGTGGCTGGGGCCTCTGCATTTCAAGACACCTGGCTGCTGATACACCTTCCAGCCCCACAGGCTGCTGGATAGCCTGGCACAGGCTAAGCCGTGTTGGCAAACCACGACAGCTGGGGCATCCCTGCTGGAGGGAATGCGCAGCAGGGGCTGAGCTGTCTTGAAACAATCCCAACAGCTCCTGGAGCCCATAAGTCCAAAGAACACCAATGTTGCTGGGGCCAAGGGTGACACAGGGTGTACAGAGACATCAGCTTGTCCTTCAGCCTCTGTGCCTGTCCCTGCACTTCCAGCATCCCCTGGCTGTGCAAACAAAGCGAATGCTGCCATCGCCCTGCTCCTGGCTGTGGCCACTCACTGTCCAGGAGAGAAGGGGAGCAGCATGCACAGCAATGCAGGGAAAAAAGCCAATTTCATCTTTATTAGAAGGAGATTTCTCTTTTAGTAATAAGCACACTTCAAATAATTAGCGTGTTTTACGTAATAATGAAATTATGGAAATGCAGGCCACTTATTCAAACAAGTCACCATTACCATATTTTTAAATATTAGACTTAATTAGAGTTTATCACTTCAGAGAAGTACGAGGAGTGGAGATTTTTTTCCTTTACAAAAAAAATCCTCATAAAGTGTTTATTAAGAGCGGGTAAGAAGGGGATAATGATCTGTTTGGAAATTAAGGCAATCAAACATTTAATGCTCTGCACTCCTGTAGGCAAAAGCATTCAAATGAGTCAATTATACATCCATTATCCAGGCACGATTAAACAAGGCAGGACAGGGAATTTGTCCTCCGCATCATGCGATTGTCGCGAGGACTTATGTCCACTTAAAGGCAGCTAATAAAGCACTAAACTTGGGAAGAAGAGGAAAAGAGGACTGAGCCAAGGGAAGAAAAGGGAAGAGAGGCAGCGGGTCAGCAGGACTGCAGAGGGGTGAGTGTGGGAGGTGGGCAAGGATGGAGCTGTGTCTACATCCCAGCCCTTCATAAATCAAAGTAATTAAGTTAACATGAAAATCAACTTCACCATCCCGTTAAATTACAGCATTTGCATATTAGGACTCAAATGAAGTAGGTAGCAGGCAAGGGAGGTGGGAGGGGAGGAGGAAGTGGGGGGGTCAGGGGAGAAGGATGGGGAGAACCGTGCACCAAAAAGGGAACCATTTATTACGGTGAATAACTAATTTCAGAATTTATAGCGCTGGATTTTCGTTCCTGTGCCATTTATATTACAGAAGGAAATTAAGGGGCGGGCAGGAGGCTGGCTGGACATCTTTCTGCGTTATTGCTTGTCTGCCATTTGCAAATCATTATTAATTGTGGCCCATGTCGCTGGTGCAGCAGGGCAGGGTGCCTGGACAGCCAGAGCAGACACACATATCTCTTCATCAGGACCCCAGCCGCTAGCCCTGGAGAGCCAATTACCCCTCCCTGATTGGTATCAGATAAGGAGGGAATTTTTACAAATTAGGGAATAAATAGAATTTCCACACGTGGAGCAGGGAGGGCTTGAGAGGCAGTAATGAAAAACGATACATCACCATCAGCCAGACAACCCTATTCATACGCCGATGCATTACACTCACTACTCATAATCCCACCAAGTGACAGACAACCGCCGAGCCGGCCGAGCCGGAGGGGAGCACATCCCGATGGCCACAGCACGGTCTCCAGCCACCAACGCTCTTGTGGAAGGCCAGGGAGGTCCTTGTTCCACCAGCCCCATGGCCCAGCCTCTGCTGTGACCTCGAGGGCTGCACACAGCCTGCACGGCATCGCTCAGCTGCGCAGGCAACGGGGACAGACCTCCTGGCACGGGAGCCATCCCTACTCTGGAGCCCAGCAGGACAAGCCTCCAAAACTCAGCCCCAAGTTTGGTGGTTAGAGTCACCCTGCTGAATTCAAGCCTCTCACCAGTATCCCACATCCCTGTGGGTAAAGCACATCTTCCCCAAAATTATCCAGTCCAAACTGTGACCTGAAGAAGACTGCGCCCTTCCTTGGTGGCTCATGGCAGCATCCTGCTATTACAGGATCTCTACCTAATTTCTGAGTTCTGCTTGCGTTTTTGTACTCTTCAGTCCCCAAATCAGCCCCCACAGCTCCCAACTTTGCTGTTCAGCCAGCCCTGGGTATCCCAGAGCAGTGAAATCCCTGTGTCACCTTGTGAGCAGTACTGGGCTCAAAAATGCCACGGGAGCAAAGGATGTGCTCCTACATGGCTTTGCTCCATTAAGAATGGGCTCAGGATTGAATATCTCCATTCCTCTTAAGCCACTGAGGCAACCCCAGTGCCAACCCTTGCTCCAGGCAGACCCCAGAGCCACCAGCTGCCTGTGTCCCACACACCAGCACACCCACTTCCCGACCGTGGCAGCTCCCTGTGACAGCACAGTCCTTTTCCTGAGCTGTGACAGTGCTGGATGGCCCTGGAAAAACAGCAGGCATCCAGCTAACAGGGCCTGGCATGTGGCTGGTCTCAGAAAGCAAATCCTGGAAGTGCAGGGACCCCACTGACATTCGTGAGCCCAGTTTGCTCTGTGCTCCCGAGTGCCAGGGCTGCGCACCTCTGTGCCTGTAATTAGCTCTCCCTTATGACAAGCACGTCACTAAACAAAATGCTCGGCAGATCAATCTTGCCTGTAAGTCACGCAGCCTTTAATTTATTCAGCATACAATGTCGCTCCACCGCTGGCTTCCTGTAATTTATACCGTACACTGTCGTGTATTATTTAACTCGTCTGAGTGTTTTACAGCTCCCCTCAAAGTCGCCATGCAAAATAAAGTCACGGCAGGGCACTGGCAAGGTGCAGGGAGGATGTAAACTGCCCTCTTGCTGATACGGGACCCCTGGCCTGGCTCAGGGTCAAGGTGATGGTGGCAAGCTGCTGCAGAAGTTGGTGCAGACCCCCCTTTTGGGTGGGAATGAGAATGGAAGATGGATCCCCACAGGAGCCCAGGAAACTGCAGGCACCAATGCTGGTGATTCCTTAGAGGATGAAAGAATGATGGCAGAGGGGAGAGGGCAGCAAGACTCTTGTCTGACCCTGAAAGCAGAAGTCCTACCCCAAAACTGGGGTAAGGACTGGGTTAGACTGGGCCAAGAGGTGGCCAGTACCTCTGGTGCAGCTGCTCTGAGCAGTTCATCAAGAGCTTGTCTTTGGCAGCTGAATGGAAACAGTCAGTGATGTAGAGCTGGATATCCTCCACAGGGAAGGTTAAAACCTCCGTTCAGTGTAAAGTTGCCATATCTAAGCACTTATGATCATGATATTTATGGCTAGTTTATTCCAGGCTGTTAAAGGCAGCAGTAGTTATCCACAGATAAAGGGAATTCGACTCCCTTGACACCTTTTCTCCCTGCAGTGAAGGCATGCCTGGCCAGAGCTGGGTGCTTGTGGTGTTGTAACTCATCTGATGGTCCCTGCCACAGGCAGCACAGGGGCCAGACACACAGATGCTCGGCATGGGAGGGATGGTAGCTCTGTTTCTCCTGTGTGGGTGTGGTGGGCACAGACATGGGAGATGCTGTGTCCCTGCCCCTGACTGATGCTGCTTGGGTCAGGTGGTCCATGGGCTGCAGGGAGCAGTTTGGTTTGACCTCCACCACTGCTGCTGGCTCTGTTCCACATCCAGCTCCTGACACCCAGTCCCACCACTGGGATTGGGACCCTAATGAGGGAGAAATTCCAAGGTAGAGATGAATGAGTTTATAAAGCTGAGTTTCTCCTGCTTGAGTGACATGAGATGTCAGAGGAAGGAAATAAAAGGCAAGAATGCAATTCCAGTGCTGCCAAGAGTGTGTCGCAAGTCCTAATGGAAAGTTCTCCTGCTCTTTAAAGCTTGGTCAGATGGCCTAGTTATTGCTTTAAAAGGAGCAAGAATCAAACTGCGATGCTGCACTCGAAGCCTTCAAATAAAGCGAGCTGTGTTTCTGCAAGTCCAGCGAAGCAGAGGCAGGCGATTACACAGAGGAGGGCAGGTCTCTCTATCTTGGAGGGAGACCTACCTATTTTTAAACATTAGCTGTAAATCAGCAGCTCACCTCTTTGTCTAACCCAAACCCTCTCTCGCCTTCTGGAGGAGAGATCAAACACCAGCCCTGCTGCCATTGTTTCTCTCCCAGCGAGATGGATGTGGGACTGTAATCTTCCCACAAAGCTGCATGCTTCAAAGGTATCAAAAGTGCTTATTAAAAGTCCTTGGAAAGTAATTTAATAACATCCCAAAAGGCTGGAAAAATCAGCACTGGCAGCTCAAAATATAACCTAGCAAAGGAGATGGCCCCCTGTTCAACATGACAGTTTGTAGGCAGCTGCACACAGCACCAGGATGCTTGGACACACAGACCTGCTACCTCTGTGGGCTGTGTCCACTCTGGTGCTGTCTGGTCTCCTGTCAGGAAGACAGCCAGGTGAGCCAGAGCATGGGGGACTCTGTGAGGGTGCATAGGACTGTGTCCCCACCAAGGGCTTTGCTGGGCCACAGATGTCCTCATGTGGTGTGGACAGAGTGCATCTGTCTGCCCCAACTCTGCTCTCCTTGTTGAGCCGGAGAGCCCTGCACTGTCCCAGAGGCAGGATTTCAGGCTTGCCCCTGGAACATGAAAAGAACCCCGTGGCTTTTCCAGCCATCTTAGCAGCTGCTGGAGCAGCAGTTCTGTGCAAGGCTTGCCCAGACTGCTGGGCTGGAGAGAGCCACCTGCAAAGTGGAAGTGTGACAGTCCTTACCTGGCTCAGATGGGGATGTCAGCCAGACCTGCAAAGCCATGCTGTGTGCTGTGTGAGACAGAGCTGCACATCTCTGCAGGGATGGGTGGCACACATGCCTTCCCACGGGTGCATATGTGCAGCAGGCACATGCTCACAGCCACAGCAGCATGAGGGCTGTGCTCCTCTTTATCGCCCCCAGCCAGTCCCTGCTCTGGACCTCAGGCAACGCACAGGACCCTGGGGCTGCATCCCGTCTGAATGGTGCAGGCTCCCGTGGAAAGGGGCAAGGGATGGAAATTAACACTCCAGCCTCTGTCTCATCCTGCCCATTAGCGGGGCTGTTTTACTCCGGATCATTAAATATGTATATCTTATTACACGCCTTGTTACAGTATTGAGCTCTATTGACTGATAATAAATTCCAAGCATCATCCTGGTCATAAATTTATCTGGAGATGATGAAGACTCAATAATCTAGTCATGCAGATAATATGATAGGGCCTTAAAAAAGATCATTACATTATATGCCAAAATTAAAAGTGAAATACACTTTATTAACACTGTTTCCACACTTGGGGCCATTACTTGTTATATCCCCTCTTGCCCTCCCAGCCACCTGCATACCATCCCTCAGGTCAGGCAGAAAAGGCGAGGTAAGGCAGAGCTGCCACAGCTCTACCCTAGCAGGAACCTGGCAGAAGGGTATGCGGCATGGGGGAGCAGGCGCCACAGACAGGACGTCCCAGCTTGACTCCAAAGATGCTGGGTCCTGCCTGGTACAGCACTGTTGCCCTGCCCATTGGGCCATGGCTCCTGAGCATCCAGGTATTTCAATAAACCCCCACCTGATGGGGCCTGCAGGCCCTGGCTGCAGTCACTGGGACAAAAGACAGCCTTGTGTCCCACATTTAGAAGGAAAAAATAACTTTCTGCAGCTTTCTGAGAAAGCTGCCCACCCACTGGGGTTAACCCAACAGCTCCCACCTGGCAGCTTCTCTCCCACAGGCTCAGGTAAGCTGCAGAGCCAAGACAGGGGTCCCTACTCATGCCTGGCCATGCTGCAGTGTGGCACAGAGAGGTGCAGAGCAGAAATGGGGATGTGGATGTAGTGGGTGACCCTCTGAGAGAGGAGGGTGCCCAGCAGGCTCCCAGCACCCCAGTGCCAGACTCACTGAGCTGTCCCTTGGTGAGATGGTGAGGGCTGGGCAGCTCCCATCCACCTGCCCCAGGGCCTGGGGTTGGCCCCCTCCTTCCACTGGCCTTCCAAAGACATTCCTCTTCTTTAATAAGAAGGTCACAGCCATTTAAACTCCTCTGATGAGGGCAGGTGGCTCGTGCCCTCCTGCCTGGCAGGGCAGGCCTGGCCACGCTCCCACCTGCAGATCAATGGCACACAGCAAGTTTAAAGCATCCCCACCCCAGCCCCCCTTCCTTCGGCCACCTTCCTCTCCAGACACGCAAGGTGACAAGCGCTGGGGGGCCCACGGATCAATGCTGCGACACGGATCGGCTGCCGAGAAAAACCAATTGCAGATCAGATGGAAACCGACTTCTTCTTGTATCTGCCCGGCTCTCTCAGGGAGAGATTGGCTGGAGAAATCCGATGGTGAGAAGAGACAAAGGGGGAGGTGATGGGGAGAGGAGGAAAGGGCTGATAATGCTCCTGCCGCGGCTCTAATCTGTGACAGCCCGAGGATTTGCTGAAAACCATTATCACACCGCTCTCCCTTCTCTTGTCCCTGATAAAGCCTCGGCTAATCTGTTTGTTGCAGGTATTGAACAATGCATTTAGCGAAACAAGGGGTGCGTGTGCCCGCCGAGCAAAATTTTTTTCTGCTGCACCTCCGGCCTCACTGAGAGGCTATGGGGGAGCAGGGAGGGCAGGGATGGTTTTGGGTGCACACCTAGTGTGGAGTGTGGGCTGAAGTGCCATGCCTGGCACAGGAAAACATCTCTGCTGACTGCCCTTAGCGAGTTTTGGAAGCGTTTCTCTAGGCACTGTGTTCCATCTCTAAAACGCGGCCGCGGAGGGCGATGAGCACAGCCCTGGCGATGCAGCAGTGCCCTGACAATCCCAGCAGGAATTCCACCGCAGCCTACGGAGATGGGGAGACACAGGGAGTGTGTATCCCGGGAACAGCTCCCGGGCCACTCGTCTGCTGGAGTCTAGCTCGGCGAGTGCCTGCCTGTCCCAGTGCTGACCTCGTCCCTCCCCTTTGTGAGAGGCGCTCTCTCCGGGGAGAAGAGATAATTCAGTGGCTGTGAAAGCCCAGACCTGGGGCTCCCGCAGCCTCCTGTTACAAACAGTTCTAGTGGAACATTAATTATAGTAATTTAGCCGTGGAACACTAACTGCAGCCAGTGCAATAGCATTCAGTACATTAGTGGCTATAACCCACTCCTTAAAAAAGACATTTGGTTACTGACAGCTGATAAAATGAGTTGTGAAGCATAACCAAAGGGGGGAAAAAACCAAACAGAAGCGTGCTGGGAGCGAGCTGTGGGGTGGGAGGGCGGGGGGCCGCACTCCACAGGGTACTGGGGGTCACAGGAGGTGCAGGTGGAGGAGTCTGGAGAGCCGCAACAGGAACCCTCCTGCCCGGGATATGGCCCACGGGCCAGCGGGCTCCCGGTGCCTCGGGGCACGGCTGCGACTCGGCAGTATGTCAAACAGAAGGACATTTCCTCCTATCTCCCAGCCGCCGCCCCAGGGCTCAATCCACCTACATTCAATCTTTACTCCACTACACATGTTTCCTTTCCAGCCTCGGATTATTTTTTATCATCAAATTACTGTGGTGATAAGATGGAGTAGATGTGATAGCGAGCAGAGCGTTTGTCCTCCCCTCTTTCCCCCGCCTCCCGCAGCATTCCTTCTTCCTCCACCATCCCCAGCCTTCTGCCCTGAGCAGGCAGGGTGGTACCCAAATGCCAGGGGGTGAGGAGAGACCCCCTCTGCAGCCGGATTCACTGGCTGGGACCAACCCGTGGCTGACAGTGAGTGCCTGGGTGGAGGCAGGCTGCAGGCGGCCATCAAGCTGTCTGGGAAAACTTACAGATGCCCTGTCGTGGTGTGGGACCCTGCCAGTAGCCAGAGCCCAGCATCCGCTCCCCACTGCTCTGCCGCAGCACCCTGACTCCCTCAGAGCACCCAGTGCCCAGCCTGGCACCAGAGGTGTGACAGCACAGTGACTCCGGTGAGGCAGCAGGGACACGGGGAGCCCTGGTGCAGGGGTGGCCAGGAATAGTACAGCCATGATGTTACCAGCCTGAGAAGCGCTGCGAGGTCCTGCTGTGATGAATCCTCCCCTTCTCCTTGTTTACTACAATCTGCAACAAATGAGTCCCTGTCTGTCCAGGGATAGCTCATCTGGAGGAATGCTCTTTCAGACCTCTCCCTCTAATCCCTATTAATTTAAATAATGCTTGCCCACTCTTCTCAAACTATTTATTATTTATCAGGTTTGTTTATTTGTAGCTAACAGGTAGCGCTCAGCATGCGTCCCCGGCACAGGGACAGGGGCTGTTCATCACACTGGCTCCCCTGCCATCCACCATCCGTCAATTACTCCTGCTTCCTTTAATTAGTAATGAGGACTAATATCTCTGCCTGGGATGGTGGCTGAAGCGGAACTTCCCTCCGGTGGCATCCGAGCAGCACAAGGGAGGGGATGAAGAATAAATAACTGAGCCAGGCTGTGGCTGCTGCTCCTGACTGAGATTGGGTGCTCACCAAACCCACACACCCCTCCATAGAGAGAGTCTGGTCCCCTGTACAACAGAGGCCCCTACACAACAGGGCAGGGGAGGTGATGCCTGTCAGGTGCTGATCCAGGGGTGCCCTTTCCTGCACAGCAGGGTCATCCCAAACCACAAGGGAGCCCCTCCCGAGTCCCAGATGCTGAACTCCGCATGGGTATCAGCAAGGAGAAACCTAAATTAAATGTCTATTAGAGCCTCTGGCCTTGTCTGGCAGGCCCGGGGAGCTTTGTATCAGAACATGCCATCTAGAGGCAGCCTAATAGCGAAGGCAGCACATGATATAAATGGAGCCCCTTTGATTTATTGACTGGGAGAAGTTTTTACACGATAGCCCATTAAGACGGACGGCTCTGTTTACAGCCAGGCCATCTAGCTATAGGGACCCTGCACTGGATGGTGTGTTTTGCTATTGCTCTTCAGGCAGACATCTCATTAAGGGGAACAGCATATGGAGCTCTTTGGATCTATACTTCACGAGTCCTGAGGGAGGCTTTTACCATTTTTAATAAGCGGGCAAGGTTAGCAAACCTGCAACGCAGTGACCTCCCCTCCCTGTGCGATGGATCTCCCTGAAACGCAGAGAGCTGGACTCACGGGGTGTATGTGGGACTCCATAAATCACCTCCTCACTGCCATCCAGGGAAACCAGCTCTGGGGGGGATAGCAATGGGAGTATGGAGAAGGCAACACCACAGACAAAATGGGATGGCAGCCATGCATGGCTCAGCCAAACACAGTGGGGGCAGGCAGCTTGGTGGGCAGTGGTGTGGAGTGTGCCCCTGCCCACCATGCTGGTCAGGTGATGGGCATCAAGTGGGTGACTCAGATGGCAAAGGTGCTTTAAGGAGAGAGCGTGAACATGATAGCCCATAGTGAAGGAAACAAAACCCCCAGCTGGATGTTGAGGGGGATTATTCCATATTCAGTAACATGGCTGTTTAGGAGAACAAGTAATCTCTGTCAAAGAACTCTGGCTCTTCACCGATCTGATAAAGCCTTGCAGCCTACAGGCAAGCTGGTCCCTGCAGGGGCTGCCACGGATGAATGCCATGGGCTGGAGCTGCTAAGGCAGAAGGAGGATCAGGAAGGGAGGCACGTGGGGCAAGCCACCATGGGACATGGTGGACATGATGCAAACAGCTCACGCAGAACACTTTTCCAAAGCAGAAAGGCTTGTGCAAGGTTTGGGTGTTACTGCTCAGGTACCTCTTATACCCCCAGGGACAGTAGCACAGACACATGGCCTCAAGGCAGTGGTGACACAAGCTAGTGTCAGAGCTTCCACCATATTCTCCTGGGCTGGGTACACAGCTGTGTGCCCACTCACTCCCCAACAACAGCTATCTGGCTCTTGCCCATCAGCCAGACCTCAAACCCCTGTTTTCCACTCTTGTAGTACCAGCTGAGTACTACAATCATCACCAATCACTGGCATTTAACTTAGACATCCAAAATTCACACCACGCAAAAACTATCAGAAAGGCAGGGAACTGAGAATGTGATTGTTTCCTTTTGAGAAATCTGCTTAACTCTGGTTGGGAAAGAGAGAAGGCAAAGGACAAACTTGGTAGCATGTTTGGGCTGCTTTCCAGCAATTCTCTCACAAACAATCTGAGCATCTTTGAAATGAAATTTTGTAGGCGATTAGCTCACAATGTGAACTTAATTGCTTTTGGTATTTAAAAAAACCCATTAAATTAAATGGCCAAGATATTGAGGCTTAAACAATGGCTGCTTCTAATGCACAGTAGCTACCAGACTCATTATGTGGACACCACATCCAGCAGCAGAATGTGCAGAGCCTTGTGACGTGACCGGTGTGGATTGAACGATCCTTCCCTACTCACACTTTGTGGGTGAGAGGATCTTCAACAGCAATGAAAGCACAGCTCAGAGCAAGGCTGGCATGGAGAAGCAGGTTCACCAAACCTTCCTTGCTGGACAAGACAAGCCAAACCTTGTCTGGAAGCCAAGGGAGTATCAGGCTCCTTCAGCTTGACAAGAGGAGCAGCTGGAGTGGCACAGTGCCACACTGAAGGACATGTGATTCTTGCTCTTCCAGGACATGAAGGTGATGTCCACCAATCCACTTTGATTACTGTTCCTTGGGGATCCCACAGCACTTGGAGTGCTCACACTTGGAGTGCAGCAGATGCTCAGCTCCCACGGGTGACTGTGAAGTGATGGGAGCTTGGTTGGTACCATTTATCCCCACAGACAGCCTCAAAGCTGGTACCTTGCACCTCTTTACAACTGCACCGTGCAAAGGAGCTCTCCACCACAGGACTGGAAGCACTGCCCTGCTTTGCATGTAGTGCCACAAAGCAGCAGTGCTTTCACCTTACTTTACTTGTTTGTTTAAATTATTTACAGTCCTTAGATGCAAGATTGCTCTCCAAAAGGAGCATCCTTTCGGCTGCTGCAGCTTTAAAATGACTTGCATCCATCACTCAATCGCTTTCAGGTCAAACACACGCTCCTGACTTAATGACCACATTTCCGCAGCAACAAATCTGTCACCACTGTTTGTTTAAAGCCAACAATCTGCAGGAGCACTGTGTGCAAGGATTGAATTAACTCAGCATCTGAATGACTGTGGTGCCAGATCATTCAAATTGCACCTTTCCTGAGATCTTCCAGCAATGTTAATTAATGTTCCTTGGGTGATGTGCAACATGCTGCAGTGCACAGGGTTGCTGGAGAGAGCAAAGCCTGACCCCTGTAGGCCTAGAGACATGGGAGCTGTGTTCCTGGCTGCCCCGACCCCAGGAGCACATGGGGGAATGTGTGTTGGGAACAAGGAGGGGCTGGTCTGATGAGGCTGTGATTTTCCCCAAAATTTAGTGATTCAGCTGAGATAGTCCATGCTGGATGTTCAACTCACACTGAATTATTTTTCCCAGGAAATTCCAGCCTGAACCATTAATACATTGCCATCAACAAGAATGACAAGAATGTCACTATTTCCCTTAAATTCCAGTTACTTGCCAGTGCAAGGTTTTTCGTATATGCCCTGAAGTTTCAGAACAAAGCCTTGAACTCTGTTGGGAAGGTGATTTTGGGAGCCCGGAATGTTTTGGATTTCCCATCAGAATCAAGCCAACTTTGGGCAAAGACAGCTGCATGTGGCCCTGGGCAGCTGCACGTGCACTGACACCCATCCCAGTGCCGGCCCCTGCTCCCAGCTGCTGCAACCCCCCTGGCACCCACGCTGCACACCTGCATGGGAAGTGGGGACCCAGCTCTCCGAGTGCTCAATGACTTCCCCAGGAAGTGCGAGGGAGGAAACTGTTTCATTGAAACACTTGCACCAACAAGAGCTGGAGTCAAGGGACAGACAAGCAGTAGGAAACAGTGACAGGGAACTAGTGGGGCTGGTGGTGGGACCAGCTGAGATGATAGCAGGACATGGGGGAAGGGACTGGGACAAGAAAACAAGGACAAAGAGCTGGTATGTGGATGGAGAGGCAGACTGACCTTGGCAAGATGTGCAGAGAAGGAAGGAGGGAGTGGGATTCAATCCAATGCAAAACTAACTAGGTCTCCTGCGACTTTCCACAGCCTCCAGCTACTCCAGTCCTTGCCCACCAGCAAGTCCTTGGCACAAAGTCCCCATCCCAAGTCCCTGGCCATACTCCCTGTTTTGTCTAGGGCATTCACATCTCCATAGACCCAGAACTGAGGTCCAATGAAAGGTCCTAACCTGGAGAGCTGGAGCCCTCCCCCAGCCTTCACCTGTCTCGCTGCAGTTAATTGGGCCACTGCTCTAATCTCTACCAGCCATTGATTTAAATTCAGCTCCAATTTTCTTCTTTGACCTTCTCTCCTCCAGACCCTGCTCGCAAACAGAACACAAATCCTCAAACATTCTCTTCATTTTTCCCTGCAATATTCCAGCATACCCCAGTCCCAGGGTGGGGAAGGCGATAACTGGTGCCTGTTTGAGCCTAGACACTCATGCACAGGGATGGGCACATAGCTGCCTGCAGAGATCTTCCCCAGGGTACACTCACCCCAGCTCCAGCATGGAAATGGAAGTGGTGATGCTTTGATATCACCCAAGTGGCAAGAGAAAAGCATGGTAAGGGCAGATGATTTCCTGGAAAGGACAGCTGCCTTTTTTCTAGAAGCCTGTGAATCCAAGGCCATGTGGGAGTGCTCCTGAGTGTGTTTGGGTCTCAGCTTCTGGTTTTGCATCTAGCACCCATCCCACTGGGGGGATCTTCTGCTCACCTGAAAACTGATCCCTTTGTGCTGAGCCCCAGCCCTTTATGGGCTGGAATGCTCCAAAGGCAAGTGTAAGGAGATGAGCCAGTCTTGAGCCAGGGAAGATCTCCCCTTTGCTGTGTCTCTGGGGCCATGGATTAGGCGCAGAGACCAGGAGCACCTGCTCCCAGCTCTGTTATGCCCCTAGTGCTCTGTGCTGTGATCTGGAAGGGGAACCAGCCACTCGGAAGCAGTTAAAATCATATTACAGCATGCTGGTGCAGACAAGCAGGGGAGGTGAGAGTCCAAGACAGTGCCTTGGAGATGTCCCTCACAAAGACACTGCCAGAACCATGAGGAATGAAGGAGGACCTGCCAGGGGGATTCAGGATGGGAAGAGCATCATCCCTTAACACCCACGCCATCATGGCCCCAAAATGGGTGGAAAACCTTTGAGAAAGCTCCTTTCTCAAGAAATCCTGGATGTCAAATTTCAGAGCTCCTGGGGTCCTTCTTTTCCTGGCAACAATTCACTATGTAAAGAGGCTGGATATTTATAATTATGCTCAAAGTGGCCACTTTGAAAATCTATATGTCTCTAGGCTCTCTGTACATCATAATGTCAAGTCTGTGAATGGAGGCATCCATCAGAGACCTCACATCACAGACCTCGGAGCTGTGATAAACACTTGGGAAATGCTCGCTGAACCCTGTGCCCCACTGCTGCCTTCTGGGCAAGAGACTTGGTTTTTGGGGGTGCCCCCATAGTGACACCTCCAGGAAAGTTGCCACTGAGTGTTCCTGAGTCACTGCTCCCAGACAGGGATGGGAGCAAGGTCTGAGTTCTTCTAACCCAAAGCATTTCCTTGTGACCCTTGCTGTCCTCCAGGAAATGGGGGCTTTCCTTCAGGTGGGACCATGCAAGCCATCACCCCATTTTCACACTGTGGGCACACTGTCTGCAAAAAGACAGCTTCCAGCTCTCTGTATCTGGGAAAGCCCTAGTGCTGGGAGCGTGGTGAGCTACAGGAATAAGACACACCCTTCAAATGTCGGCTGCACTCTCGGCCATCAGATCCCCACCTCTTGGCCCCATCAATCCTAGGATGTCCTAAGTCTGACTGCGAAAGACTACGTCAGTGACAAATGCAGGGCTCAGTCCCCATTCTCAACAAGGAAAACAATGCAGGGAGCTGAGCTCACTTCTCCAGTACAGCAAGCATTAAGATTAATCCCAACATCACACTCCTGTTGCCCCACCACATCCATGGAGTTTCTATGGCATCTTTCCCAGTGTGAGGACACGAAGTCCCCCCTCTTTGAGCCACCTCCCTGAGAAGTGGGGCCAGTGCCCTGCCAGTGAGATGCCTGCTGGAGAACAGGAATGCCCCTCTCTGCTGACAGCATGGTGAGAGGACGCACAGCCTTTGCTGACGCTTTGCCCAGGCTGTTTTTAAAAATTTATTACTCTGTTGCAACATGAAAAATAAGACAGAGAAGTAATCATTAGTATAACTATAACTCCCCGTGCAATAGTCCCACTTGTAAATTGAGATTTATGATTGCAGCTGCCGATATTTTAGAGGCTGGAGCAGGCAGTGGTGGCAGTACAGCCCAGCTACGCGCTGCCCCGCCGCAGTTACAGTTTATCACAATCTGCAGAGATTATTGCAATGAATAATACACAACAGGCTGGCAGTGAAGAACTATTCCCGATCAAACGCTTCTGTAAACAACTGAATAAATAATATTGCTCAGCCCCTCTTTAGAACCCTTGGAGGCCCAGGGAAATCTCTCATTACTCAGCAAGAGAGGCAGTGGGGGCTTGGAGATGCCATGAGGAAGGGATGCAATGACTCTGGGCAGGCACTGGACATCCCAGGTATAGGCACTTGTCAAGCAGACAACTCACTCTCATTTTCTGTCAGAAAAGGAGGCTGAGACACTGAAAAGACCTGTTCATGGCACCATGGTTCTACATGCAGCTATGAATAACTTGCTTGGACAGACTAACGCATGCAACCTCAGAGAGGTATTGCTGTTCTCTCTTCTGCTTGGCAAGCCTTTTGCTCACTTCTGATATTGAGTTGGCAGCAGGTAAAGAGCAGGTTGTGGGGCAGCCTGGCCCGCAGGCAGCTGAACCCCACCCGCAGCAGGGATGGGACATTTGGGACTGAGCCCACTGGCAGCGGGGCTCCCTACGCTCCGTGAAATGTCACTAAGTAATGCAACGTGATCAGGGTTGTGTGCCAACAGCTGCAGAAAGGGCATTTCTTACACAGCTTGAAAGGATAAAGTTCAGCTCCACAATGCCCCAGGTTCCCCCACCACAGCGAGCTCTGGCTTGGTTGCCACACTGTACTGCCACAGGTATCAGGTCTGCAGAAACTCTCACCCAGAGGGGGAGAAGGGAGTACTCATGCCTTCTCTAGCACCCATCATGCAGAGGTGCCTTATTTACTCTCCAAATGTCTACACTCAAAATAGTCAGTACAGGAGGAAGGACTTGAAGGGAGCTAACAAAGAGCTATAATTCTCCTTGTGCAGCAGCTCTCCAGTGCTTCAGATCCTTCATACTATGCTTTTCACGTGGGATGGGTGCCCATGTGCCTCTGCCCAAACACCTGCAGGCAGGGAACACCCCTCTGCATCTGTGTCCTGCCTGCTCCAGGACCAGACTCTCACCTGTATCCTCCCTCAGGCTCTACCCACAGCTGGGTCTGGGGAAAGGCAAGAGGAGAAAAGCAGGAAAGTTTGCATCCCTGCATCCACTGCTCTACAGTGCCTGTATGTGCAGCAATCAGCTCCAATTAATCCCCCCTCAGCTTGGCCCGCCCGCTTCATTACCTCCCCTTGATGAGAACCATCAGTGGGGCCTGTAGGATTTTGCTAATTAGCCTCACTTCGTTTATTATTTCCATTTTCTCCCAGAGACGCTTGGCTTGCTGGGCGACAGCTTCATCTCCTGCTGAAACAATGCGGCCCCTTCTGTGCCTGTCTCACTTAGCGCTGTCACCGCAGCCATTATGAAATTGGGGTTTCATTTACACACTAATTAAACATTACAGCTTGTTCACAATTACAACATGGGGATGAGGAGGTAACTAATTACTTAAGAAATGAGCTAACATTTATCTCTGATTCTTTCCCCCCAGCCCACCACCCTCCTCTCCAATCAAGATTAGAAATTGTTGTTGGATGACGGCAGTCTAGCAGGCCCCTGCCCATCTCTGCGTGTGCCTTGTCCCTGTTAGGGGACTGTACTGAGACCCTGGCCCTGGCCAATCCATCAACCCCTAATTGCAGCTAGGATTGCGGGGGGCTGGGACAGTGGTGTGTGGCACTGTGCCAAACGGGCCGCAGAGGGACGAACTGTGATGCTAAGGATGCATCCGTGCCACCCCGATCTGCCCAGCAATGAGGTGTCCCTGGGACAGCCCAACCACAGTGGTGGCAGGGACTTAGGTATTCCCTGAGCATCATCTCCCAGGCTCTTGCCCATTGGGTGAAGGCCTGGCTCTGCACAGAGGCTGGGGATGCCAACACACCCTCCATGTCTCTGCTGATGGGCAACTCATCCTGAAAAGACATTTTCTTCAGGGAGGAATTAACATTTAAAACTGAGAACCATTCGAGTAAATAAACCAGGCTGTCACTCAGATCAAAAGGCAATGCAAAGTGCGGGCTTGGGACAAAATGGGCCCTGGGGAGCAGGCAAGGAGAGAAAGGAGCAGGCATCCCTTCGTTCATCCTTAAGGATGGGGTGGATGAGGTGGGCAGGCCAGCATCTCCTGTTCAGCCCAGCAGGGCTGGGTGCTGCCATCAAGACAGCAACATCCTCCTTTCATAGGCAGCATAGGGCTGCCATGTGCTGCTGTTGCAGGCCAGCAGTTCCTTTAGTCCTCACCTCCTTGCAGCATATGCAGGTGGCAGAGGCTGTGTGCAGCAACTGGAGAGCTATACATGGGTTAGAGGACAGTGGAGATGGGTGACAGTCACCAGGATCATCTTGAGATGGATGCATGGCTGCCTGCAAGACAGCTAGCCAGCTGGTCGGAGACAGGCTGGAGAGCCCAGAGATGCTGCTGCAGAGCCTGAACACTGCTGCGGGCTCTAGGAAAAGGATCCACAGTTTTCAAAACATAAGAGGCTCCCCCCATAAACAGCCCTAAGCACTGGAAATGCTTTCAGAAAAAAACATCTAGTTCAGCACCAGACAATTAAGGTTCTTTTTGCAACTCTTAACCCATGATTTTGAGACAAAGAGTTTGATGCTGGCATAATTTGAACTGCTAATTGCTTTACTGATCTGTAGTCAGTGAACTGAGCAGAAGTGGACACAAAAAATCACGTTCTCTGTCTGGGGGAAATTCAGAGCCACTCTCCAGGGGGAAAGGGATGCGCTCTTCTTCCCTCTGAGAAGCTTAAAAAATAATGATCAGGAAACAGTTAAGCAAAAGGGGGGTGAATTGGTGGTTTAAAAAAAAGAAAACTCACACCACTTTATAATAATAGAAACAACCCATTCCCATAGTTTTTATCCTTCCTGTCTTTAGCCCACAAAAAAAAAAAAAAAAAAAAAAAAAAGAAACCCTGAGCTAAACTACTGACACTGGCTGGGAGCTTAGAACTGCCGCATCAAACAGAGCCCTTGAATCTCCTGAACATAATTGTGCTGCCCTCTAACCTCAACCTTCAATCAGTGCAGTGTAACTATCTCATTTTAGCCTACAGGACACACCCCTCTGCTAACTAGCAGCCATATTCTTCTCATTAGGAGACTGCTCTGGATGGGAGCGTGGAGGCAAAGCTGGCATCTCTCCTTTTCTTTCCTCTCTGCCTCTCTTGGCTGTTATGTATGTACTTTCAGAGGGGGAGAGCATGGGCAGGAGGCTTTGTGGGTGCTGGAGATGACCCAGCTGCCAAGCCCTAAGACTCCTGGGCACGCACATAGAGTCAAATCAGTGGTTCTTGGCTGAAAGCACACAGCATGAGAGAGGGGACCCAGCCCCAACACCTCCAGCACCAGGCAGTTGGCTGCTAAGGGCTGGAGTGGGCTTCCTGGCAAGGTGGTGCTGCTGTGTCCTCATTAGGGCAAAGGGCTGGGAATCCTGCTGTCTGCAGGATCACCCCATCCACAGAGCCCCTGGGGAAAGGCTCCTGATGTGGCAGTGCCAGGACACAGGTCCCCTTCCCTGTGGGGCCTGGCTGAGAGATGGCAGCAGGCAGCAGGATGCATGCCTTGGGAAGCTAAGGCGACCAGCAGCACCAGTGCCATGCCTGCAGGGACAATGCAGGGCTGATGCACTGCAGGAGGGTCTGCATAAAGGCAGCCCCTGTGGCTGTGTGGATGCTACCCCTGTACATCACAGCCTGCGAGTAATTAACAGTGAGGCTAATTATAGTGGGAAAAGTGACCCAGGACCACCAGGCACTCTCCATCACTGGGGGGGGGTTGAATCACATCTCTGGGTAGGGGTATTCCATGGTTAAAAATCAGCCCTGTGTCAAGGGGGGGATGAGGACGGACGGACAGCTCTGCAGCCCACCCAGAACGACAGCCCAGCCAGCTGATCCTGCTGCACCCCTGGGCCATCAACTGGCCAAAAACTCAGAGGAGTCCTTGAGCCCCTCTTTCATGCCATCTCTTCAGAGACCTCCAAGCACACAGGGCAGATGTATCTGACTAAAGTGCTGAACGTGGAATCTTGGTCCCAGCATTGCAGACCACAACCCACCCTTGTGATCATGTGTAGTGACCGTGTGTAGTGACCATGACTCTCCCCTCCAGGTCCTGTACACTGGTAGCCCAGTTCAAGACCCAGGCTGGGAGAAACTGCTTGGGCTCTTCTGCGTTAGAAGAATGCAGCTTTCAAGCTGGAGCTGGATTGCTCATGACTCTCAGGAACAGATGGAAACACCGTCATCCCAGTGCAGCCCACTGCAGGTCTCTCCTGATTCCTGCAGAATCAGGGACAAGCCAGAACTTGGGTGATAAATGGCACAGCTGGGATCAACCTGTGCAGTGGAAGCTTTGCCTTTGGGAAGGGCCTCAAGCTATGGAGGATTTGAACAGATCCCCTCTAATCCCACTGCAGACCCATGAAAAGAGCAAGCCCATGCTGGGAAAGGGCAACAGTTTGGCTGGTGCCACTCTCCCCTCTGGCCAGTGTCCTTTGCCCTGGGATTTCGAAACGTTAGCAATTTGGGAGTGAGGGAATCACACTGATTTACATAAAGACAGGGGAAAACACAGCACCGGACAGACTTTTGATGTGTCAATGTCCATCTTCCCCATCCTGCAGCATCTTCCCCATCCAGGCCTTGTCCCTAGATCCTCTGCTGAGCTATACCAGCTATTAACACACTCTGAGTTCGTTATCTTAAACAGGCCACTCAGGAAATGGGGCCATGATCCTGAAACCAATTAATGTGATCCTTTGATTTCAGGGGAGAATGAAGAGGGGACTGTCAGCACCACAGCGAGGCAGGAGTTACGGGTCAGAGCCTAACAGCATAGAGGTGCCCCTTAGCTCTTCACAGAGGTGGGGGTGGTGGGCAGCTGCCAGACCTGGCTTCTGTCAGAGCCCTTCTCTGCATCCTCAACCCTAGCCTGGTGCCACTTCCCAGGCTGGGGGTAGACCAAAGGAAAGCAGCATCATGGCACTTAATGGGGGTCCAAATGGCAAAAAAGCCACTGCTCCCCTGTGACTGGGTCAGGGCTGCCAAGAGGAAAGCAGTGGTGGTATCACATCTCAGTGCTCATCCTGGCACAGCAGCACATGGCACAGAGGAGGCTCCTCTCTGCCACGGTGGGAATGGCACTGGCAGTGCTCAAGTTTAAAGCTCCAGACACCCTGGAGTGCCAGAGGCAGTATCGTCCTGCAGCCCCCAAAACTTTAGTCTTTCTTTCTTTCTTTCCTTGCTTAGCTGTTTTTTAAAGCAGAAGTTATCTTAGTGAAGTCTTTTGGGGGAGGTGGAAAGAGAGTAGGAAGTCAAAGAGAATCGTCTTGCTAGTCAAAGCCTTTAACAACTATTTTTAATATCAGGCAGAGGAGCAGGATTTTGAAATGAAACAGACAGTGCCTCTTTGATGGGCAAGCTACAGATCTTGAAACAAGGTCCATTCCCTCCTCCTTCACTAACTAACAGCCATATTTCTCTCATTAAAGACAATCTGGCTGTATTTTCAAACTTCTTAACAAGGCGATCACCGTAATTTGAGATTTCTATTATCCATGCTCCTATTACAACAGTCTTTTAAGAAGCCTGCTTTTTTTTTGCTTTTTTTTTTTTCTTTTTCTTTCTTTCTTTCTTTCTTTCCCTGACTTTGTCTCTCCCCTCAAACTGCCATTAGTGGTAATGACGTGCAGGAAACGAGCACCAAGAATCACCTTTTCCCCCTCTTCTTTTTGGTACTAGGTTGTGTGGGGGGAGTATTAAGGAATAAAATAAAAAGCAAAATGAAGTTTGGTTATCTCGTAGCTGGAGTTTGGCTTTTAATCCTCCCAGGAGTGCAAAGGAAGCCAATGCACTACCTTATCTCCCTCGTCGATCATGGACCCCCCTCTCCCTAAAGACCCCCCATCTGCCTCCCCTTCCCAAAGGTGCTTGGTCCTAGCCACCTCCCTGCCCCATTAGTCCTTTACTGGGCTCTGCCAGATGGATTCAATTTGCATAATATCACCAGTGGAGGCTGGCAGATCAACTGGGGTCAGGCTCTGACATCTCCAGCACAGTCTATCTCCAAGTGCTAATTTGGACTGCATTGATCTCTCTTTCTGATTTCTTTGTCATTTATGTCTGCCACGGTTTGACAGGAGATACAGAGACAGACAAGAAGGGAAAAGAAGGAGGGGGGAAAGAAGAGGAGAGAAACAAAGATTGTAGTTACAGATGTCTTTAAGGGAAAAAACAGATTAATCCAAGGACTCCTCTGAGGGTCGCAGCTTTGAAACATCCTAATTATCCTATTCTTATGAATTCCTGTACAGACTTCGAGGGGGGTCTTATCAGGGAACTCAGGGGAATGAAAACTTGTTAAATTGCAGTGGAGTCTCTCTGGCTGACTGCTACCCCCTGCCCTCCTGCACCTTGCAATCGGTTCTCATTAGGTGAAGCGGGGCAGCTCTAAAACTGGCGTCCCTTGCTGACCCAGCCTTCCCTCTGCACCTCTGCCATCACCCTCCTTAAAGGCAGATCCTTACTAAAACTTGGGCAGGAGTTTCTCCGCCTCTCAAAGGCAAACCACAGCACTCACCAGCCCTGTGCTTTCTAGGGAGGACAGAGAGGGAACAACGTAGATGCCCAAACTCTGGAGACAAGGGCTAACCTGAGAGGGACAACAGCATGCCTGTGATCCCCCCCCAGATGCAGTCATGTAAATGCAGATTTGGGGACACACTGCTGTTGCAGGACAGTAGGACATTAAAATACACCTTCCACCAGAGTCCAGTGCAGAGCAGGGCAGGCAATCATGCCCTTAACTGAGATGTTTATGTTCATTAACAGGAAACTCTTCCCCTCCTCAAAGGTAAGGGAAGACATGCTGCCATTTAGCTTTGTCTGGGACATATTGAAGAGACACCAAGGCACCAGAAGAATCTCCAGGAAATCAAAACGTCACTCGGTGTTTTACATTGCTACTTTCCACAGAAAAAGCTCTGTAGAAAGTTAATGATCCTCCAAGGCTTCTCACCTAACACATCTCACTGTGTCAGCGGGTGCATCATGGTGCTTGGGAAGTGCTGTCTGTCACAGGGGCAGGAGAACAAGTGCTAGCAAAGATGTTCTACCTGCCCAGCACAATACTGGACAGGGCTCAGGCAGTGCAAGGGTTGTTCCAGTAGTGTGTGAGAGGGATATTTTGCAAGGCTCAGCCACAGACAACTAAAAAGACTGGACAAATAGCCAGGAGTGCGATGAGTACAAGGAAGTGCAAGGGTCTCTACAGCACAGATCAGTTCAGGTCTGCATACTCCTGGTTCTGGGACTGGCTGATAACTAAAACAGAGCAGACATAGTACAAATTTAATAGAAATCATTGACCTCTCTCTGTGCTCCTACTACAACAGTTGAGAGTGATATGAAAAATATATTTAAAAGGTTTTTTATCTGTCACTGGGGACAGGAATTGGGCCAGGTGTTGGGCTGAGGATCACAACTGGCATGAGTGGAAGAGAGGAAGGGAAGGACAGCAAATCTTCTTGCCAAGGGAAACAGTGCCCACCACTATTCCTAAAACCAGAAGCCAGAGGAAGAGGGTAGAGTTGCTGCGGTGCCAAAGGGCAGTTCCGAGATGATGGTAATGCCATCCTGCTCGGCATCAGCCAGATCCAAGGCTTGAGACAGAAATGCCCCGGTTTGCAGCTGGATCTCCCAGGCACTGCAACATAGCAAACAATCCAGAAATTCCTCTTAAATCTTCAGTCCAACACTGATGCTGCAAACAACTGTTTCCAGCCAGAAGAGAGGGACTCGAGCCTACCTTCCACACATCCCTAGGGAGCCAGCATTGCCACTGCCTGCCTGGGGGCTAGGAGAAGCACATAGAAACACCCTGACTTTTCTCAGGCAGCTGAAGTCCCTGCAGCCTTCATGCTCCCTCCAAAGGCTGCTCTCTGGGTCCTCGAGCCCTCAGCCAAGGGCAAGGTGGGACAAACCCATCACACCCCTGTCAGGCAGTGGGGTCAGATGGGCACACGACCAACTTTTGGCAGGATAGGATGGAGGGGTGAGTGCAGTCAACACAAACACTCAATCATCCTTCCTTTCTTTCTTCTGTGCCTCCTTTGTTAACTGCAGGAAACAGCTGAAAGACCTTGAGTTTCCCATTGTAGCGTGTATGGGAACAGAGCTGCAGTGATCAGAACATACCCCCTGCTGCTCCAGGGGAAAAAGGGAGAGCAGAATCCTTTCTAAAAAGGGTTTACGATTAGAAGAGTGTTCTGTCACTCTGGCGCGCAGTAATCCACTGCGCCACCAAGTCCCTTCAGAGAGATGTCGAAAACTTAAATGACTGAAAGCAAAAGAGCCCCGGCTCAGGTTCCCAGGCAGCCAGACATCCTAATTATCTTTAGATCCACTCCCACATGGAGGGGAGAGAGCACACAAGAGTAAAGAAAAAAATAAAAAAATAAAAAGGGGAAAGAAAAGAAAAAGAAAGAGAGAGAAAAAAAAGACTGTCACTTTGCTTTTTTCTTTTTTTAAAAGCTTGTCTCTGCTCACTGCTTTTCCAGCTGTGACACCTCTCACGGTAGTTAATTAGAATCATGTCACCGCGTTAATGTGCTCTGACTGGACTCTGACAGTCGCTCGTCCTCTAACCGGCTGCCCGGGCCAGCCCTCCCTCCCTGCCGCTCCTCAGGGATTTGGGGCCCGGAGCCGGCAGCAGGACCCCTCCAGCCGCGCTGTCCCTGTGCCCAAGCCCAGCGGGCACCTCGGAGTGGCCGTGCCGGTCCCCGCACCCTGCCTGGGTGCCGGGACACGCCGCCTGGCTGCGACACCCGGCACGCAGACGCTCCACCTGTTCTGGATCTGCCTGACCTTTATGAGCGCTAATTCAAAATGACACTGCTCATTTGGTGACATTTCTGTTGATTTTTACTTAAGTCTCTTTTAATTATTTAATTCAGAGTCCTTCCCCTTCTGCCTTGAGCTGGGGCCGCTGTGTGCGGGGCAGCGCTCCATTCTGCAGGGGTGAGCCCCGTTCTCAGCTCTCCCTCTCAGCATCCCTCAAAAGAAGGATGGTGCTATGCAAGTGCCACCTTCGCTGAGAAACGAAAAGTTCAAAAAGAACGGGGCATGCCTGCTCTGGGGGAGCACAAGGCTCTCTGGGGCTTCTCCCGCATCCTGCGACGAACCGAGAGGGTGCGACTGGCTCTGCCGCATGGGGTGGGATGAAAAGTGGTCAAAAACATGAAGGGGAGTTTCACAAAATGCTGTGCACCTTCTTGTTCCCCCTGCCCTGATGAGGAGGAGGCAGATGGGCACCAAGGATGACCGAGGATCCCACAGATACTGCGAAAGGCAGGAAAGGAAAACAGGGAAGAGTGAGAGCAGGCTGAAATACGGCCGGCAAGCTGCCAGGACCTGACACCTCCAGCGCCTTGCAGGGTGAGGCACCGCCTCATCCAGCCCCGCCGAGCTCCAGGGGAAAGAGCTGGCCTGACAGCCCGAGGTCCCCATTACGGCGGGTGTGGCCCGTCACCTGCACCGCGCTCAGCGAGCGCCGCCTCCCCGTCAGTGTCAGCGCGGGGAGCAGCCCGGCACGGCCGAGAGCGAGCGGGCGGAGCGGCGGACACGGGCACGGCTCCGCCGGGCAGGAGCGCCCCGGCAGGCGCTGCCCCGGCTCCCCGCGGCGGTGGCAGCTCGAGGTAGTTAATTAGAATCGTGTCACTAAGTAAATGCGCTCTGACTGGACTCTGACAGACGCTCACCTATGACACTGGGGGCCAGGAGACAATCCACATCAAACTACTGCAGTGTGACCCTTTTAACACAAAGAGTAAACTCACTGCACATCGAGTTGAAGCTCATTAAAACTGTCTACTCTGCGAGCATCCCATTAACCTCACTGTTAAAAACACGCAATTCCTCTTCTTCTTTCCGAGGCCTAATTAATGCTCTGGATCAGGAACAATATCACACCCTAACCTTCCGAGATTTCCAATCAGGAAATGAAAAGAGAGAGATGGAGCCGGGAAGGCGCGGGGGCTTGCTGGGTCGCTCACGGCATTGGGCTGCTGACCTGCCCAGGCAGGTGGGGCTTTTCTGTTTGGCATGGGCAGAGATGCTCCCAGAAAGGGAGCATGGCACCACCCCGGCCAGGGCAGCTACAGAACAGGGAAGGTGGTGAAGACATCTGCACAGAGGCTCAGAGCTCATAGGATTATGACAGCTGGTGTAGAACAGCCCAGTGAGGGCACCATGTCAGGACAGGTGCTACTATGGGACCAGATCTCCTGGTCACCTGGGATGGGTACTGAGGGCTCACTAGCAAGAGACACAGCAGCTCGTTACTATCTTTCCCCTAAAAAAAAACTCCAAACAAACACAACAACAACAACAAAACACAAAAAAACCTACAAAAAAACCCCAAACCCACCCCAACAAACCCCAAACCAGACATTTACAACTTAATCTAAAATCACAATAATGTATGTGCTGAAACCTAAACTTTAAAGATTCAATTACATTCAATTAGATTCAAAACAGATCAGTAGCAAGGAGTAATGTCATGTTTTAAAGACAGCCAATGCACTGGAGAGGGAAGCAGAGCTGACAAATGAGAAAAAAACTTTTCCAGTAGGAGCTGCTACTTTTGCAGTTTTGGAAATTTTTTGCTGGTTTTGGTGTATTTTCAGTTCAAGAACTCGCTAGTTCAGAGCTGAGAAACAACAAAGGATAGAAAACAGAAAAGAAGGTTTGTCTTTTATCTTTCCAATAATCAGTGAAGACAAACCAACCAACCAACCAACCAACCAACCAACCAAAGTGAGAGACTATCAGATGTACTCATTCTAATACCTTGAAAAGCTGGTTTCCAGAAACACTCCTCCAGCTCACTGATCACTTCTTGCTTTGGTTTCATATATCAGGTTTTTACCTAAAAAGTACTCTGAAATTTTATTTTCCTTCCATAGTGAGTATTTGCAAGAGAAAGAGGATTTTCCTAATAAAATCAATTCAAACCACTGCTGGGGTGCTTTAGCATGGCATTATAGTTTTTGTCCAAAAGAGCAATCATGAGTAATAATTTAATCACCAACTCTTCAAGAACAAATAGTAATTCACCATTTTTCTAATGTAAAACATACTTAAAAACTAAGACTAAAGGCATATTATGTTACATAATCAATCAAAATAAATGTAGCAAAAATAGAGTATTGGATGAGTAAAACAATAACCAGATTTAACAACTGAGCAGTAGTAAGGAAAGCTGCACTTAGTCTGATAGGTGCTGTTCAGTGAAATTTGACCTTTGTTTCAGGGAAACAGATTTTAAAAAGGCAAAACCAGAAGAAAACAAATTTCTGAATGCAAGTGATCTGCTGTCTGATTTAAATCACAACTAAAACCTGGGATTTTAATCCTTCTGATTTGTAGGAGTCTCTGACTCTCAGCAGAGAGAGCCCAACACAGGTATCCAGCTCCGCTGGTGTGAAGCATGTGAATGCTGGTCTTTGCATGTGAGTGCCAAGACTCCCATTAAAAACTGAATCTTGTTTTTGGCAAGCCCTGCCTCAAACACATGTGTTAAGAATGGCAATGTCCCCATATATGTAAGACTGAGTAACTTCTTGGCAAGACTCAACTTCATTTTGCTGAGGGCCAAGAAAACAGCAGACAAAGAGAAATTCCTCACCCCAAGATTCTACAGCCCACACTGGAGCTGACACATATCTAACCTGTGTTAGAAAAGAGATGGAAATTGCAAAAAAATGTCCTCTCTAGTCTCAAGGGACACATGCAGCCCAGAAGGAATCCTTAAAGCCGAAGTATCAACCCAAGAAAGAGCATGAAAGATTAGGCTTCATAACTCTTTTGCTCCTTTCTGATCTCCCAAGGAATTCCTGCATCCTTATCTGCTGGAGCAGGACTTTTCTATCTCCTTATCCTGAAATATGTACATTTTCCCCAGCTCCTTTACATTTTCCCTCTCAAGAACTCAATGGCACTAGACCTGCCCCCATCCCACCCCAAGGCAGCTGTTGCTGAATAGAAACCATACAAAAGCTAGAACCTGAGCTCTGTGCAGCAATTTGCTGTGTGTTCCAGGGGATTAGGGAGATTCCACTGTGCTCCAGTACGAGCCCATCCTGCCTGTATTCACTGGATGCTAAAGGTGGTTCCCATCCAGAATCTGGCCTTGGCCCTGCAAGCCCCCTGAAGTGTCAAGCACCCTGAACTCTGCAGATTTTGAACATGATGAAGGAAAGAAGATGAAACATAGAGCAGAACAGGTTCCAGGGCATGTCAAGTGGAGGGATTTGGAACAGATACCTGCTGAGACAGTGAAACAGAGGGTGATTTGAAAACAAAGCAATACAGAATCCATCAGGCAAGACGGCAAAATTCCTTGCAAATTGTTTGCAAAAACAAGTGGCTATCCACTGCAATTTTTCTGTCAGATTTGAAGGGAAATATCCGTGTTGTGCATTCCTGCATAAGCACACTGAAGCATCACAGGAATGTTTGCATCTCCCTGGACTGCTCCCCAGACTGCCAGAAAAGGAGCTGCACAGACACTCATTGCATGGTACCTGTGAAACTGGTGAGACTGGCTGTCAAATCTCCTTGCTGCTCCCTTCTCAGTCCTGTTTGGTTTGCAGATTTTTGGCCATCAGTGACCCACGAAGGCCATGAAAATCAGAGGCTGCCCCCCCTTAGATGATCCAGGAATCCTCCTCTCGGCTTCCTAACATTCCCTCAACACTGTTGCACTCCAGGGCTGAGCAGAAAGAGAAGGGAGGCTCTCCACAGCCAGCTCCTTATATCACTGTGGGCAGGCTGGCAGCTGAGAACAGTCTTCACTGTTCTCCATTTCCTTCTGCAGCAGACCTTGATTAAGGGTCCTTTATTTGGCTGAGAAGGGAAGGCTGTGTTGGGAGCAAGGCTCTATACAGTCAGAGAGGGAAGGGAAGGACAGCCTGAGCAGGGAAAGGGATGTATGGCTCCTCCCAACACTAATGCATGGGCAGTCAAAAAGGATGAAGAAGAGAGAGGTAAGGCTAAAGGGTGACCATCAGCAATTGGAATGACTGTGCCCAGTCCCAGTGGCCAGTATGGAAGGACTTGGCTGTGGAGGGCTGACGCTGTCTCCAGGATGAGGCAGCAACGCTGGACCCAAGCCAGGCTGCATCTGCAATGAGCAGTCCCTCCTCAGCCCTTGACTTGGGAACCTCTTGGGCTGTCACTAGAACCAACACCTGATCCATGCCTAGGCCAGGCTGGGAAATGAAGTGGCCAGAAAGCCGGGAAGCTGGTTCTTTGAAAAAAATGCCAGGTAAGGCAGGTGTCTAGACACCAGCATTGCCCCAAGCCTTCTCCCAGAGGGACATGGGGCAACAAGCCATGAAGCCAGCAGCCCTGTGCAGCAGCTGTGCCTGGTGGTGCCAAGCTGGCTGGAAGGAGGAGTTCTTCTCCCTGACTCCAGTTCACTCTGGTGTACTCAGCCTGCTGGTAAAGCCACCAGGCACACGATGCCAGCGGCTACCACCTCTGCAGGTAGTCAGAGCATTGTAGACACCCAGGACAGATCTGCTCTGGAACCAGCTCAAACGGAGCAGCCAGCAGGCTCTAACACACAGGGCATGTGTGCACTGCTGGCAGTATCAAGATGTCACACTGTCACACTGCTGGCCTGGCATCCTTCACAGCACCCATGTAAAACCCCTTCCAAGCAGTGTGGGAAAGGCAGGTTTGCCATTGGGATGGAGCGCTGCAAGAAGGGAGTTTGGGTGCTGGGCCTTGCTTTCCATGGGCAATTAGCCCATGGCTCACCCTGTGCTGGGAGAGCTCCTCCACAGAGGAAGTTTGGCAAAATGCTCCTAAAGGGGTGGAATGGGAAGGGACATGAGTAGCAAATCCCTGAACTCTGTCAGGCAGAGAAGTCACATGTGTGCAAGACAGCAGCACTGAGATAAAGGGGCAGAAACTAACAGCAGACAGATGATACTCCAGAGAATGGGGACACTTTGCTGGAGTAACGGATGACAGCAACAAGAGAGCTCATCACACAAATAAAATGAGGAATGATGAGGCAGAAACCAACTCTGCATCTACCAGGAAACCCTAGAAAAGACCCAGGTCCCCAGAGCAGGACAGGCACACACAGCTCCTGCAGTTCCTGCTCCCCTCCCCATGATCCTCCCAACATGGCACACAATCCAGGCAAATCTGCTCCCAGGCAGGGAAGCAAATTTTAATGCTACCTCTGTCAATAATGCAACCAGATCCATAGTTCAAAAGGAGCCTGCTAATTAAAAGCTGGTGAGCTTTAAATAATTCATCTCCTTAACTTGGATTGATTGGAGAGTTTAATGGTTAGAGTCTTGAAACAATATTAAACAGCCTCTTCAAGGGTCAGGTAGCCAGTGATTTCCAAGTAAATCTTACCTCCTTGCAAACTTTAATGCTCAAAAGTCACTGTGGATGAAAGGCTGGGAGGCAGAGAGAATACCTGACTACTGGTCTCCAAGAGGCGATCTACTGCTCCACAGAGAAACAAGACAAATAAGAGTGATGCAGTCCTGAGTCACAGCCCTGTCTACAGCACAGCAAATCTGAGCTCTGGCCCGTACCACAGCCTGCTGCTGTACCAGCTCTGCATCCCCAGTGCTAAGCAGTAGGCAAATATATGGTCTCAGTGTCCGGGGCAGGTCTCCCTCATATCACTTTGATCCCTGGTGCAGAGGAGTTGGGGGATACATGGAACTCTGCCACTGTTTATCTCAGAGCACTGTTTATCAGTTTATCTTGGAGCAGGCTGCAGGACCATGAAACTCATCATAGATGTTAGCAAACAGGACAGTGATTCAGTTCTCCAGCTGGGATCACGCATCTTCACTCTGCAGTGTGATTCCAGCCAGTTCCCAAGCCAAGCAGCACAGCTTCCTTTCCAAGGACTGCAGCAGCCTGAGCAATTGGAGGATTGGTCCAACAGGGAGAGCATCCCACCCAGCCTGGGGACCCTTGTGCTGTGCTCCAGGCACTTGGTGCTGCCCACACCCAACCCTAACCCAAGCAATGCTAGAGCAGTCTAGGAGAGAATCAGCTCCCTAGCCAGAGGGATAGGCAGGTATGTCTGGCACACTGGCACGTGCAAGGGATAGAGAGGTCATCCATGTGCCCATTCTGCCCTGACACATCTTCATCCCTTCCACCACGGACTCTGCAGCCCTTTGGTTTGTTCTTGGCACCCCAGACTGGACAATGTCTTAGAGCAGAGGCATATCCCACACAGTGGGAGCAGCAGCTGTGGAGATGGAAATGGCATGGGGCAGCATCACTCACCTATCCCGCTGTGAGGCCTCCCTATGTGCTGTAGGTTCAGTCCTTTGTTCATGTCTAAGAGCCCATTCTTTGGCCAACTCCCCATGGCAAAGCTGTACGCCTGGAAAAGAGAAGCAGAGGGTCAGACATAGCCCATGTGCAAGCATGATCTGTACTTGCCCAGCTCTGATTGCTCTTGGGGCTGGAGTGGGTCTGTGTTCAGGGGCTGGTGTGTGTCTGTGTTCATAGTGTTCAGTGTGGACCTGCACATCACCCTCGCAGCAGCTCTTCTGGAATTACCCACACAAAGAACTCTCACCCTGCCCTGTCCCACCTGATTCTCCTTAGAGGTGTTCAGACTCTCTGGAGGTGTCCTGTACACATGACAACTCTTGCGACAGAGGGGTTTGCATCACTCAAGGCCACCTTTGTCATGCTGTGGGGGGGAAAGCCAGGGGCTATAAGATCATCTCCTATGTCTGTTAGCTGCTCCAAAAACATCCACCCACTCCTGCCTTAACAGGGTTGTCAACAGCAGTCAGGGGGTTTTGGAAAGCAGTGCTAATTCCCAGGCTGGCCTGGCCAGCAGGCCCCTTATCCTCTGGCAAGCACAGCCATCCCAGCTCCCTCTCCTTTCCACCCCCAAGCCCTGGTTGCCTCAGTGCTCTCCACCACTGTGACAAATTCTGCTGGGAGACAGTGCTGCTCACCCCACTGCACAAAGCCTGGCCACAGCATCCCCTGGCAGGGCTTCCAGGAGGAGCAAGGCAGCTGGGAGTCCAAGCAGCACAAAAACCCACTGGACAATGCAAACATAAAAGCAGCCGGGCCTCCATGTCACACGCACAGCTGTAATTACAGCCTGACAGCCACGTATCTTCTTCATCTTGAGGAATTAAGCTCAGAACGCATTGTGAGCAGTAAGAAGGGTGCGTGGGCTTAGCGTCGCTCATGCTGGCACTATCTTTACTGCCGTGAGGGCCATTGTCCCCAGATGAGATCAGGTCAATCCAGCAGCCCCTATCTCTCTCCTGCAGCGGGGGATCATCGCTAACCGCAGCCACAGTGTGGCAGGGCATTGCTGACACCCTCTGCAGGCTGCAAATGCCATGGAGATACTCTCTGCGGCAGGAATGGGGATGAACTGGGTGACCAGAGCTGAGAGGTGTCCCCCACCAGCCCAGCAGCCACCTGCCTGCTGCTGGGACCTCCTGTCAGCCCCTCTTTCCTGCTACCTGCTGCTCTGTCTAGAGTGGGCAGGTCCAGCACCTGAGCAGTCCCTTCTGCAGGTAGCCCCCCTGGGAGCCACAGGGCTTGGGGGAGTTAATTTATTAGTAGCCTATGTAGCCATTCATGCTGCTTTGTTACTCCTGCCTTAGCAAAACAGGGGGCTTCACAGATAATTAATAGACAGCATTGCTAATCCTGTTGGGAGATGATTAGCAATTAAAACTCCTAATTAAGTCTATGCATAATTCACTGAAATTACGCTTTGTGTACACAACGGGGAGATTTCCTTTGCCTTTGACAAACACGCTGTGTTATGTTCCCTGCCATGACCAGGATGCGGGCCAGCCAGCCACAGGGTGGGGGGAGCCAGAGGTTGGGGTGGCAGAATGGGACCCTGCCACCCAGCAGCCGGGTGGCAGAAGCAGTTCCACAAGTTGTTCCCTCTCCTGGGCTCCATCCCTCAGCACCAGTAGCTGGAAAGCAGTGGGGGCCATCCCTGGGGAAAGGATATCCCTGGATGGGGAAAGACCAGGGTGTCCCTGCCCAGGGAGTTACCATATCACAGGCTGCCTTCCCAGCCAAGACATCCCTTGGACTCTGGCCAGAAGCAACTGAGGGAGCAGAGCAGGAGACTGGCAGGATCCTGGGAAAGCCACGGGGACAGCTTTGGAAAGCTCCTGGCTGCCGGGTGCCACTGCCAACCTCAGGCTGCCTCCCGTGGCTCTGCAGCAGCAGCAGGGAGCTGGCAGCACGTGCCCCAGCCCCTGGATCAGCACCAGGCCCATCTCTGCATCCCATTCTGCTTTCCTGATCAAGGTCATTTGGTACAGCTGCAATACCTGAGCAAACTACCTAAGCAGCTGGGGTGGAAGTTGGCCTGACCACTGAAGGTCAAGTGTGCACTTATGCATATTCAAAGCTGCCTGCAGGATCGATCGGGTTTTAATTGTTTTTCCTGGGGTTTTGGAAGGAAGTGCCAGGAGGATTGATCAGTCCCAGACAAGGCTGCTCACACTCCGGGGCTGGCAGGGACCATCACTGCTGCAGGCAGAGGGAAGTGCAGGCAGCGATGATGAAGGGATGAAGGCAGGGGAGAGGTCAACCACCGCTGGCTGAGAGGAGGAGCCACTGCTGGGCTGTGCTGGAAAATAAAGTTTTTTAATTAAAAGTGGCAATTCTGAGCCGCCTGCTGGCAGCAGCCACACAATCAAGAGCAAAGAGCTTTGCTGTTTAATATTTAAAGACAACGTTTAATCTTTAAACAGCAAAGTTCTTCTTCTGACTGTTAAAGCGAGGCAGAGAGCACCAGTGGCTCACCAACACCAGTGGTACCCAGCCTGCAGGGGTGGCTGTGGCCACTGGCTCACGGGAGCTGCTGGGACACTGGTGTCAAACACTTCCCTGCCAGCAGTGGTGCACACCCCTGTCCCTTCAGTGCTTATTGCTGTGGCAAACTGTGAGAAAGTCTGAGATGCTCCTGGTTCACTTGCAAGCCAAAAATTCCATTTCAAAAAATGCCATGAAACCCTTTCTGTGAGGAAATTGCACTACTTTGTCCCTCCCTCTGGTTCAGCTTGAGTGTTGCAGAGACTGGGTTACTCCCTTTTAGGTCAGACACTAAAGCAGAGCCAGGGCCGTGTGTTTTTAATTTTTTATCTGTATTTTAACTGATAAAAATGCAGGCATCTTTTTAAAAAATCTATTTTTAAATGGTTCTGGCCAAAATTCCAATTTAGACAGAAACTCAGTGTTTTTGATCTGCTAAAAACCACTTGAACAGTGTTTACAGAATCATTTGCAAGCAGCCTGAACACAATTATTTTCATTCATATGATCTCCTAGAAAGGTTCTCCTTTTTTCCTGATTTTGTTTGTAATTCTATGAAGGCTGCATTTACCTCCCTGCCAATGCTGCTCTGAAGTCAGATGATTATTAATTATATTTATTTACTTAAGCAATCCCATAGGCATACACAGCAGTTCACAGACAAGTACCGGCCTGGGTCCCTGATGGAGGCATCTTGAATCAAAGGTATGCAGATACACCTGTGATAAATGTGAGCTAATAGCAGCAGGAGATTAGGAACATACTGTGTTTCCATGCATAGAGCAAGCACCACAGATAATCCACACCTTTTTAAACAAGTGCTGGTGTGGGGAGGTAGGTCATTAGGTAACCTGCACCCCACATATCCTGCAGAAAATCCAAAAACCAGAAGTGGGGATACAACATAGGGCACAGAGATGATACATGCACAGAATCACAGCATCTGAGGCTGGCTTTATAACAGAGCAAAAAACAGGTCTGAAACCAACCTCCTGTTGCACCAGGTCACACACACACCTTCCCAGTAGCTATAACGCATCTATCTCAGATTGCAAAAAGCCTGAAACAAGTTCTGTGTCCTGTTTCTGACAGCCCTGGGGTACAAAGATGTCCCTGAGCTGGGACAGAGAGTGTGCCAGTGAGGCTGGGCAATCCTATGGTGGTGGTTGCTTGTACAGTCTGGTACTGTGCTTGGCTCTCCTTGGCCTTGCATGCAATCCATGTGCACATCAGTGTCTATCCCCAGCAACGCTGGGGCTGGCAAAGCAACTGCACCAACACAGCTGGGTCCTGATGTGCTGCTCTCTGGAGTTTGTTTAGGCTGCACACCATGGATTTTAAGTAGCACGACTGCACAGAAGATGTTACAGGGGGTCAGAAAATTCCCGGAACTGGAACTTGTCAAGCTGATGTATTGATCTAAGTGGACTGAATAATGCTCCATCATTTATTTATGGGGAAATGCCCAGCTCACTTCACAAAAACTGTGTTCGGGAGTCACATTAAGGCAAAATTAAACACCCCACAGCATATAAACAGGCACCTGTTCAGAAGTCAGAATAAGGGAACCCCACAAATTCTCCCCATATGCAGAGGGAGGAACAGAGCTGGTTCTCACAGAGCTGCCAGAGCTCTGCTAAGTCAAGGCACTGATGTCGGCAGAGCCAGCCTTGTTCTTTCACACATGGCCATGCTGTGACCTGCTGGCCAGCTCCTGGCCCCTCTGCCCTCCACTAGAGCTGCTGGCATTGCATTACCCTGGATGCTTTAGCTGAAGGGCAGGAGGGAAGCAGACCTTTGTGCTTTGCAATGGCGTGAGCATGTTCACAAACCACGGCAGCAAGAACTGCCAGGACTGGCACAGAGTGTCCTGCCCTGACCAGCTGGGCAACTCATTCTATTTTACATGTCCTACCAAGATGTTTTATATACTATGTTTCATCTGCTAATTGTAATTTTAATATTAATATTAATACACAGAGAAAATATTTCCTTTTGGAAAAAATCCTCCCAGGAGCAAAGGAGCTTAAGCAGTCTAAGAGGTGCTGAAGGGTGGGCACCAAGGAATAAAAGTGGTGGGTTTTGATGAAAATCTCCATTAAGAATTTCAAAAAGACACATGAAAAATACATGGTTTTAAATACACAGAAAGAAGGTGTGAGAACTCCCAGCTGCCCTTAGCTTGGGCAAGCAGCAGGTACCAGCTGTGTTCCCCCAGAATCAGGCTGGGCACAGCTGCCTGCTGATCGAAGGTGAACCCCTCACATTTCTGCAATGGAGAAAATGTCTTTGGAACAGCAAAATCATCTTCCTCCTGTCATGTCAACTGTGCACTGCATCCACCCAAAATAAGCATTTCCCATCTAACTGCCCTTATTCCACTGCTGCCACAATGAGGTGTCAAGATTTCATATTACCTCGTACAGTGGGAAGAAAAAAGAGGTCACATCTACAGCTAAGTGGGCTTTTAAACATAGTTTGAAATGTTTTTTGTGACTGTAAGGTTTTGGGGCTGGGATTGTCTTGCAGGACATCCCTGAATAGCACCCAGGACACTGGAGGCTCCAGGGTGTTCCCATTCTAATTGCATGCCAGTGCAGGAATGGGAGGTAGACACTTCTTGTTGGAATTTCTTGCCATGCAAATGTACCAGCATGATACAAGGCAAGTGTAATACTGCTAAGGGGCTGACCCCACCGCCAAATCATTTAGTAGGAGGCTCCTGAACAGGGTTGAATGCAATTAAAGAAGAGTCAGGTAATGAATAAGCACTTGCCAAGCCCCAGCTGACAATAGCAGAACCCCTCTGTCACAGGGAAGGCACAGAGGAAAGCTTGCCTGCCAGGATGGAGGCATGGAGCCTGGGATGGCTCTGGCAGCGCTGGAGCCTGCTACCCTTGCTGGCTGTCAGGAGGCAGGAGCTAAACCCAGGTGTAATGTGTGCCTTTTAAGCAGTTTAGTCAGAATTGCTGCCACATTCACAGCTTTTCAAGTATTTTTAAATCACTTACAAAAGCAGGATTAAATGATCAGGAATTCCATTTAATAGGACAAATAAAGAAATAACAATCTACTCCATCAGCCCTGTGAAAGGCAGGTTTGATTTAAGAAAAAAATAAATAAAAAAATAAGTATAAAAGAGGGAGAGAAAAAAGGAAAGGGAGGTGGAAAAAAAAGGATAATGTGTGTTTACTCAAGCAAAGAAAAAAATATTTAAGTGATGTAGGGGAGAAGATTGCGGTAACTAGTGAAGAATAACATCGTCTGCTTTGCTGTCAAATCACACAAGAATTTCAGTAATAGATTCTCATTCTGACACTCAATTCAATTCGAAGGTGATCCTGCTTTATCCCAACACATCAAATATTAAACACTCGTATTAGCCCGGGTGCCGTCGCCTTTCCCGGCTTAGACGCGGCAGGAAGCTTTTCCCCCTACTTTCTCTCACCCGCTATAATATTCTCAATGTTATCTAAACATGCCTTCATACACTGGGGTTCCTTATCAATCCCATTTGGGGAGGGAGGGGGGTGTACTTAAAATGGTATTAGTTTGGGGGGCTTTTATTATTATTATTTCCAAAGCTTTTCAATTTTGTGTGGAAAAAGCTTAGAAAAAAGAGGTGGAGGGAGGGGAGGCGGCGAGAGAGGGAGAGGGAGCGCGGGAGCGAGAGAAAGTATAAAAAAGGGAAAAGCAGCCAGCAGCTCTTGTTTGACTGATGCCTTTCAACAAGGGCAGTCTAGCTTGTCAAAGCCCAGGCTCGAGATGAATTGGCATATCTATTCAGCCTGCCTCTGGATGTCATGCAATACAGTTTCATATTCCCAGATAAGGCACGATAAGCAATTGCTGCCCTGACACCAACTCCATCCATCCCTGCCTTTCTGTCCACGCACATTAGAGATCTCTGCTGCACCACTAACAAGAGGCATTTAATTTCTACAAACACAGTGGCAAGAGGGGCCTCCAGTCTGACCAGGTACAGCATCAACACCACTCATGTTTAATTAGTTTCTCTCAGCGCACTGAGAACACTCATGAGTGGTACAGGGTGCACAAAAACAACTTTTGCCCAATGTAGCACCTGTGAACCTAAGCCTTGAATTAAACATCTGTGCCAATCATTACTGGGTGGGGGGTGACAAAAGCATTTAGTCCTTTGCCAAATATATCTGCAGTACCACTGCAGGACATGGTCTGGCTGGGGTTTGGAAATGGGATGATGCTGGGGAAGAAGTGAGCAGTTCCCTTTCCCAGGGAACATCACTCTCCAGAGCACAAACCCACCAAGAGCTGTAGGGGGAAGGAGAACAGCTGACATACTGAAAAAGAGGACACCATGCATGGGGTCTGGCCCCACTTGGGTTGAAGTAAGGAAAAATTGGAAATTCCTGCCAGTGAGAGGATGAGATCTGGACAAAATCCTCTCACATTGCTAAAAAGGTGCTGAGGCTTTGCCTGGTACTCTGCCCTCTTCACACAAGGGCTTTTCACAGATCAGTGCCACACAGCCAGCTTCCCTTGTGTCCTGGATGGAGGAGCCTTTGGCAAGCCCAGCTGGTGTCCAGTCCATTTGCAAAGCTGCTTGTTAGAACAGAAACAACTTTATGCCTCACATCAAGGAATAAATTAAACAAATAAAAATGGTCTGTTTTTTGAAAGGTGAGTACTAGGCACACAGGAGCTGCCTGGCTCTGCCCACTTTTGGGAAATGCTTTACAGAGGGTAAGGTACCCCCAGAACGTGGGAGGAGGACAGGTCAGTCTTAAGGGAAGGCACCAAGATGTCAGAGAAGATGCAGAGGATGCTGCATAACTATATATGTGCTTTCTCCTTACTAAAATAAGCAGCCCATGCCATCAGAGCTCTGTACATAGGAGCTCTCCAAAAGGGAAACTGAGGCACATTGTGATATCTTGCCTTGCTTATTCCCATCCAGGCACATCTGAGCAGCCTCATCCTGCTTGTGTCCTGGCAATATCTCAACTCAGCCACAACTGTACAAATTCACTGCTAAAACTCCTCTGAACTTCAGGGAGGGGCAGGAGGGACCCTGCAAGCCACCAAGAGCCCCTCCATTACCCTCTCCAGGGTGCATGGATGCTGTGGTCCCATCAGGCAGCAGAAAGGTGTCCCTGCTGCCATGCAGGTTTACCATGTGCCCTGGCTTAGGCTGCAATAAAAACACACTGGTGTGCCTGACTCCAGGGTGTCAAAGTGCCAAGCGGTTTAGGCTTCACATTTCCCTGTGTTTGAACAAGAACAGTCTTTGCCTTGCTCCCAGGCTATGGATTATCCTGGATAAAATGTTCTTGACTGCTGTGTGCTCTGCGGCTGGTGACACACTAGGTTAATGCTGTGGATATCTGGGTCAAAGCCCTGAGTTTGGCCACAAGCAAAACAAAACTACAGGCCTGGGTTCCTGGATGGCTGGGAAATAGAGCTGGGGAGTGCACAAGCCAGTGCAGGCCCAGGAGAGGGCACAAGGACAGCCATAAACCACCATGAAAGCAGCCCAAGGATGGGGGCTGCTAGCATGAACAGAGGGTATGGGTGACACATGACCAGCACCTTTCCCAAGGACAAGTGGCAGGGCTGACTTCTTATGGTGCCCCTGCATTCCTGGTGGCATTGCAGGGTGACAGACCCAAGCTGGATTAATCTGATGTATGCAATTGGCTCCCAGCACAAAGACACACAAGCAGCTCCCGATTAGTGCCTGAAAGGCAGAGACACATGACGACATGGCAGACAGCTTCCAGGGAGTACCTACACGTGGCTGATTTACCCTTCCAGCCCTGGAAGGACAGACTCACGTCCTGCAGTGCTATCCCCTGACCACCCCAGCCCCTGTGGGGCCAATTCAAGCAGGAAAGCAGCACTAAGCCTTTCCCTACCACAGCTTTGTGGCCAGCAGAGCGGGAAGCTGGGTATGATACCAAGGAAAACCCACAAGCACACTTCATGGATGATTCACCACAGGCACAGAAGCCTCTCCACACAGACAGGAATGGATTGGTCCAATTCTGGCTGCTCTTCGGGAAACTGGGGGGTTCACAGGGAGGGAGAAGATGCCTCTAAGTGTGCCGGAAAACAGGAAAATGTTGACACTGCCCTGTAATCAGAGCCAGTGTCAGCCCCTGTATATAGGAAGACAGAAATGCACACGATGGCCCCAGCAGTTGCACCTTGCTGCAGAACTGAGCTGTCAGGGCAGCTGCAAGCTGGATACACCTCACCCTCCTTGGATTTAACTAGAGATGAACAACCACCAAAAAGAGCTGCAGTTTTGCCATATTATGATAGGGTGGGTAACAGTATCCATCCATCAGTCTTCTCTTTCCAGGGCAGACTATGGCTGTGATGCTCAGACCTCCCCACACACCCCTTCACTCTAACCCTAAGCCTTTCCGAAGCAAACCTGGCACCGGGCTTGCTGTTAAAACCTTCAAGCCTTTCAAGAGGGGGTATTTTCCCCCCTCAATTTCTATCTTTACACACACACACGCTCGCCTCTCCCTCGCTTGCTGTTTAATTTCCGTGTGAGAGGGAAGCAGGTGCCCGTGCTCCCGTGAGCTCTGCCTTCTCTAGGTTTTTTTTCCCTTTTTGGATCCTGCCCCATTAGTTTAGTGCCCAGCCATCTGCGACGTCTCCCGTAATGCTGTCCCCCTTGTGTACCAGGGAGCTTTTCCATTAGCGCCTTTAATATTCTGACACCTTAGCACAGGCTGCTATTACATTCAAACACTGATCGCCCTGTGAAATTACATCGCAGGGCTTGCTAAAATGGAATTGTGTATAATCAGGCTCCTCCATGCACTGTCAGTCCCATCACAAATACAACGTAAAGCAGGCTTATGGATGGGCTTAGCAGCTGCTACAAGTGTATTTTTTTTAATAGATGAAGTATCCCTTATTTAAAGTATTTCCTTAAGAAAAAAAAAAAAACAACAAAAAACAAACCAACAGTGAAAGACAAATCAACAGCTGCTGCATTATGTTAACCATACCACTGGTCTCTTAAAACATGTTATTTAATAAGGTAGCTATCTGTTTATCTATAACTATATCAAACAGAGAAGGAGGGTGAGATAAAGATAGTTAAACAGACAGCCAAGGAGATATCTGCCACTGGGAAATAATAGCTAAATAAAAAGTACCATTATTTACTCCAGAGCAGGGAGGAGGGAGAGCCAGCAATTTCCTCCCAGTGCTCCCAGCCTCTGGTTTGTAGGGGTAGCATGCACCAGCATGCACATACCCCAGCTCACCTGGCTCCAGCTCACCCATCTCCCCACTACTGCAAAGATAAATCTGGGGGAACAAAACCCAACTCAGGACCCATGTACTGAGGCTGCAATGCAGGAAAGGTGAGTGAGTAAAGGAGAGGCTGTTCTGCTGCCAGGAGCTGGCCTGGTGGGGCAGGCCCCCACCTCCACATAGACTGAGACCAGCTCAAATTAAGACAAAATTTGCCACAGCAGAACATCCGGGTGCATTTCTGCAGGAGATACTAGCTTTTGTGTGGCCAGCACACAAGGGACCAACTGCTCAGCTTTTTTTTTTTTTAAATTCTAGCTAAGGAAGTGATGGATTAGGACAAAGGTATTTCAGGGGGATGCAAGAACCAGCAGGGACACAGATGATGTGTCAGAGAAATGAGCTCCTGAGCTCTCCAGCTCAGAGTTCAAAACGCTGCCTCTTACCATGCCCTAAAGGTTATTCTGTCTGTCTGCTGTGAAATGCGACGGCACATCACCTGAAGGGAGATTTCCAGAGGCGCTGTGACCCTTCTGCTATCTCCTCTGAGAAGCCTCTGCAGGAATGATGAGATTGTAGCTCATTTCCACACACCTTGAAAGAGACGGGCTGGATCAAACGTGCTGAAAGCAGAAGCAACACATCCCTGGGACTCATCCTTGCCTCCTGGCAGGGAGTGTGCTCTTGCTGTAAAGGACTGGGAAACTGCGTCCACCCCACTGAAAGACCAAAGACATTACTTTTCATCCTAAGCCAGGATGGAAAAGCCAAAATATTGGCTTGTTTCACTGTATGGGAACAGTTCTGCTTGGGAACCACAAAGTAAAAGCCAGGGACAGAACTGCTGCCCTTTGGAAAGGAACAATCTATTCCTGTGCAAAACACTGCTTTAACATTTTGATTCCAGTTTTCCCAGTGCAAAACAAAGCCATTTGTCCAGAGCAGACACACTGCTCCTTTGCACCACACACAGCATGTTTCAGCATATGGTGGTCTGGACACTTTTGGCAAGGACACCTCTGGTGATGGTTCAGCTGCTGTGCACAAACATGCCAGATGGGGACGATGGGACCATAGAGGGCAGAGACCCACAGACAGGTTACCAAGAGAAAAGCATGAGGGAGATTATGTACAACTGCACATCCATTCACAGTGCAGGTGCCAGACAAGGTAGTTCAACTGTCTGGTTTCCACTACCTGTCATTGCCAAGGTTAGATGCTTGCAAGGTGGCAGCAAGGGAGGGATGCTGGGTGACCAGCATGTTCACAGCTCAGTTTCATAATCTGTTTGGAAAACACAGGTCCTGGAGGATGGGAAAGAAATTAGAGTGATTCTGAAGGAGCTTCTCACCACTTCTATCTTGCATGTCTTATCATACACCTCTCCCTCAGCTCACATCCTACAATCCCTTCCATTTTCATGTTCACTAGGTCAGGTCTTCTTGGGACAGATGTATGACCTTCTCTAAAACACCTCAGGCACAATGCAGAGAAACTGGTCCATACACAACAGAACAGAGGGGTATGGAGATACCTGCCCTGCTCCTTCTTACCTCCTCCTCCCAGACAGCAAACACACGGGGGCAAAATCCAAGTTTTCATGGCAGAGCAACAATCTAACAGATACTGGAGTCTCTGACTGCTGCTGCTCTGCAAGAATTGAAAAAAAAACAGTTCCTCTGCACTCCCACAAGATGCAAAGCTGCTCAAAGGAGAGGCAGCTGGAAGAATGAGAGAAAAGCAAGAAATACAATGCATGAGACATCAGGGGAAAGATCAATAAAGATTACTAGGGCAGCAGCCCATCCCCTGCCTGCATTGGAGGCTCTCATGGCTGCAGTAAAGGAACACCAAGGAAAGCTAACAAGATGCTGCTGTGCCAGTGCCTAGGGATGATACCTGTCTAATCAAAGGTAGAGTTTACACTGGATCATCTAAGCAGCAGCTCTTCCTCATGATTATTGACTCAGGTCAGGGTTAAGACTGAGGAGGTTAAAGCAGAGGCGCCTCTAAGAGCTGTGATGGATGCAAACACCAGGCAAGCAGCCCAGCTAGCAGAGCCTGCTGGGGCACCAATGGCAAAATTGAGGTTTCCCAATTTCAATGGAAGAACAAACAGAAGGAGATGGTTTGAGGGGTTGGGCAACACATCATGAGAGAATCAATTTGGACAGAGGTTATGAAAGCAGAGAATAAAGGGACCTACAAGGAGAACATGGCAAGGTCCTGAGGTTATTAAAGGAGGCATGGGGGGATGAACCACAGCAGCTACAGCCAGGCAGGAATTTGGGGCAGGACTGGCCACCTGGACTGAAAAGGGGGCACCAGCACCATGTTATAGTCCTGAGAAGGTGACAGAGAAGATCATGTCACAGTTGACAGAAATGAAGGACTTTGCGTCCTCAAAAGCTCAACTTGTCTTCCAAGAGAGCTTAAGGCACCTCCACAGCTCTTAGATGCTACCAGGCTTCACTGACCTTCTGGGCTGGGCTGGGGTCCTGCAAGGACACTGCACTGCACCCAGCCAAGCAGGGTCTCCTTACTGGGCAAGCTGGGACACTTTCTGGTTGTGGCTTTTAACTGTGTCTGCAATTGTCCTGTAAGGTGCTAGGAAGGGCTGTGACACCCAGTCACATGGATACTCCTGGGTCCTCCTCCCTGTGGAAGGGGCCATCACTGCTTACCACTGCTGAGGCCCAGATTCTGTGGCTTAGCTGGCTCTTTGCAGTCAGTGAGCCTGGGAAATGCTAATAGGATTTGCTGCCTGATGGTAAACTGAGGACAAAGTTCCAGGAGCTCTGCCCAACATTACTGACCATGTGTAGCAGAGGGATGGCCCCCATGCAGCCACGGTACAAGAACAGAGATGTAGGGTCCTGGAATACTCATCCCACCCTCTCAGCATCCTTCAGCTGCCCTATGAACCCATCCCTAACCTACACGTGCTGTCTCAGCCCTGGCTGTGGCTGGTGGAAAGATGAAGAACAAATAGGAACAAATGTCCCCAGGGAAGAGCTGGTCTGCAGCTGGGGGTTGGAGGGCTGAGATGCAATGAGTAGGTCCATGGGCTGTCCAGAAAGCACTTGGCTGTGGATCACTTGGCTTTCCCAGTGTGGAACCATGGCAGGCAGCCTGCCCGCTGCCAGTGTGCCAGCAAAGAGTAAGAAGCTGGTATGGAACAAGGTGTCCCAGTTAGTTCACCACTAATCTAATTAGATGTCCGTGGGGAGGACTAGAGCTGGCAAAATGACATGGCTGCCTCCTTGACCAGACACTCAACCTTTCCCGCCTGCAGCATTTTATTTTTCAGATTTTCAACCTGCAGTACTGATTTTTGCCTGGCTCAGCAGAACCTGCCCTGCCTTGGGTCCTATTGTTCCTTACCAGCAAAGCACAATTACATGTGTACACAAACAGGCATTCAGTGATCACACACAGCATCCAAGCTCTCTGCTCCAGTGTCAGGGAACAGCTGCTGGGGCTTCAAATCAGAGGTATAAGGAGACATGGGGCACCAGGAGGCAGAGCTGATCAGGAGGACATAGCAGAGCATACCAGGTCACTCTTACTCCCTCCCTGAATGACAGCAAGACATGTAAGCCAGCCTGCCCTTCCCACTGCCGCCCTGCACCACCCCAGAGAGCTGGCAAACAAGCTTCAAACCAGAGCACTCCTTGTAATCGGAGTCAGTCAGTGTGTGTGTTACGCTTGAGTTGATGGCTGGTGTTAAATTCAATGCCTTGAGTATTGATTTCCTTGCACATCCCGGACTTTGTTAAAGGGTTAGCCGTGAACTGAGATCAAAGGGAGGTTAACTCGTTTCTCATAAGTGGTAAAGCAGACCTCTAGCAAACCCAGGCACCAGGCCTCCTCCTCAGAGGATGCTCCATGCATGTTCTTAGCTACCCCAGTCGCCTCAAAAGCCAGATAAAGTCACAAAGCCGCCGCAAAGCAGGGAATAAAAATGATCCCAGCAATTCCCCATGGAGCCCCAAGCTATTATGAGTGCACACTGGGGACGGACAGCATGGGTTAGCACTCCTCCCCAGACTGTCCCCCACCACAGGGAGCTGCACACCTTGCTTGGCCACAGAATGAAGGGGGGAAGCAAGTCTTTGCTAGCTGCATCTCCAAAGAGGCTGCCTCTAGGAGCAGAGCCCTCCCCAGGAAGACTGGGGTGTCCTAGAGCTATGGGTGGTAGAGAGGGAAAGCAAAATTGCTGCTCCCCAAAGGACCACCTGGCAGGGACATGGCACTCTCCATTCCATGGCCAGCAGTAGAGGACAACTTGAGCCAATGTGGCTGTCAGCACCACCTCAACCTGTGTGGGAACTGCCTGCTCCATTTTACTTTACTCTCTTCTTGGCTTTCCCTGCCCCACATAAAGAAATGTTGGTACCAACAGCACCAAAATCAGCAGGTTTTGCCAAGGCAGTAAGAGTTAAGTGAACAAATAACACGACACTAACAAGTTACCTTTGTTATTTTTAAGGAATGGAGACAGGGAAAGAGGTGTAGGAGACAATCTGAAATTGTTATCACTAGTATTAATGAATGCCCAGAGGCACCGAGCAAGAAGCATCCATTTAAGACGAACATCTGTCAACAGTAAGTAGTAAAATTTCAGAAGTAGCTAAGGTACTTCAGAGCCTGGATTGCATCAGCTTCCCAGGAGACTTAAGCACCCAAGTAATTTCTAACAGTAGGACCCTGGCCCCTAAGTCATCTGGGCACCAATGTTATTTCTCAACTCGTCTACTCCAAGATCTACTTGCAGCACAGTACAGCTTTCCAGCAGCCACGTTTTACTTCAAACATTCAGAGTTTCACTGGCACTGTACCTTCCACCCCAGGGTGGCAGCATGTCCATTCCTCACCTCTCCCAGTAGCCAGGCAGCTTCAGCTGAAGCAATTACAGTACACTTTCCCCCCATACCCCTAAAAATCTCAACCCAAAGCACCCAGCCGTGCTGGTGGCATAATTCCCCATGTCCTGCAGCATTGGTAGGGAAGAGCCCATCACAGCCCATCTTGGGGGTGAAATCCTCAGTGGGAGCTTCATTCCTCAGCACCTATAGTCACATTTAACTATGAGGTCCTCTGCAATAGTACTAAACAGGTAGTCCCCCATCCCTTCTCCCCTCTCCCAAACTCCTACCACCCAGCACTGCCCCAGCAGCCTATTTATTTTTAAGTGAAAGGTTTATACCAAAGTGTTTAGGGAACATCTGCTTAGTGCCCAGCATACCAAGTGCTGAAGATTTCACTTAAACTCTCAGCATCTGTGTATCTCAACTAAATTAAGCTATTTGCTATAAAAGAGCACAATGACAGTAATGGAATAATAACAGCATTAATAAAACACAACAATCCTCAAATGAGAAGTGGACGCATCAGCTAGATTCAACCAAGAGAAGAAGGCTATTTTAAAATCACACACACAAACCATCTGGGGGTGGAGAAAACCAACAAAAGCTCTGAAACACAGAGGTCAGGCTGAAATTATGTTTTTAACCTCAAAAGAAACATGCTTGCCAGAATCCTCCCAGCCAGAGAGCTCCCATGCCAGTTGGAAATTAATTTCCACAGCTCCCAGCAAAACAGCAGCTTAAAATTGGTATGCTGGCTTCACAAAAGAGGAGTAGGAGCACTTTTTGGGGGGAGGACACAGAACTGAAACCCAAAATAGAAGTGATCCCTCAAGCATCAGCAAGGTTTGTTTTTTGGGACAGAAACATTGGAGTAGGGGGTGATGCTGTACTGAACATGTGAATGCTGAGCTAGTGACCAGGGCCAGATGCTGCCACATCATTATGCAAACATCCAGATGTCTCAAGCTCGCCACACTGATATTCCCCTCTTGGTGGAAAAGTTGCCTTCACTCTATCCACACATTCTTCCTCTGTCCTGTGTTTTGGATGTGGGCAAGATTAAACACATCCCCTTCAGTTTCAAAGTCACCTACACACTGTCTATTGCAAAGATAAAATGGCCCTGGGACCTTCAGTAGAGGTGGGAACAGGTGTACTTGAGAGAAAATCATGTCTCTGCCCCTTTTATGGGATGGGATTTAGCACATGGCGATGATAAGAGCAATAAAAGTGCATTAAGTATGCTGTGCTGGATCTCTGAGGTCTTGCCACACTCCCAATCCTGTCTAAGGCAACACCCCAAACTTGCCTTGTGGGGGACTGGGAGGGTGGGACTGTGGGGGACCCTGGGAAGGGGTGAAGATGAAGGAAAAGGAGACCTCTGTGTTCACCACCAGCTTCTTATTGACCACCATGTAGAGAAGTAGCAGGTTTGAACCAGCAGCAGGCAGGGTCTTTGTGTTTCTCTTGCAGGAACATTTCTCCAGCCCAGGCCTTGCCCCAAGGGCAGTGAGAGCCCAGTCCCTTCCCTGCCCAGGCTCCAGTTTAGCTGGCTGCATCTGCAGAGGGTACATGAAGGCTGCTCCTCTCCTCACCCCAGCTGCCCAAAGCCCTCGTGCAGATCCCCTTGAGGATAACGTGGCAGAGACAGATGTCACCTCTTCTCACTGACATGGAAGGAAACATGACCCAGGTCACAGTTGTGGAGGTGAGCTCACCACTGCCTACCCTTCCTCTGTGGTACAGCCTGAGCCACTCAGAGGCAACTGAGTTATCCCTCATTCCAAAAATGTGTTAGGCAGAAGGTGGGGAGTAGATGGCTGGCTTTCCCACAGCACAGTGAATACCATCTCTGGGTCCACCTGCCTTTTAAGAAGAAGCCGAGAGGGACCAAAAGGTCAGTGGTATAGTGCCCATAGTGCCAGGCTTATGTGCTGCAAGATGGCTGGAGGCCTTCTGGGCACAGGATCCATAGCACATGTCCTCCTGCTGGTCCCCTGAGCAAACATGTTCAACTCGACTGACCAATCTCCTCCAGGCAATCCTCCAAACTTGTACCCTTCTAAATTCCTATGGAGAAAATGCCAAAGCAGTAGCTGCCCCACACTAGAACAGGCTGCAAGTTTCTTTGTTTTCATTACAAATTCCAATCCTGATGCCTTTTTATTTTTTTTTTTTAGCCATTTCTGTTCTGCCCCCCGGAGGTGCTGCTGTGATTGAATGAAACACGACCCCAGGCTCCAATAAGTGTATTTCAATTACATCTGTCACCATGTAACAATGTAATGATATATCATGTGATATTAAATCCATAGTAATCATATCAGCGATTTTTTTAATAGTGCACTAATCACATTATTACATCTCAATAATTAACAACAGAAGGCCTAAAAATCCTGGATACAAACCAGAAAGCTCAGAGGATCTCCAGCTCTTGCCTGGGAGAGCCCTAGAGAAGAGCAGGATGGCAAGGTGCTGCCTAGTGGGCATGACACAAGGGAGCAAGGGCACAGGAGTCTGGTACCACCACTGTCATGTAGAGCATGCAGGTAAGACCAGATTCTTTCCCAGTCACAGACTAAAGGAGAAGCAAGTATTTTGAAGCTAGAAAGAGACACTGGCACATCCTATCTTGCACAACATTGCTCCCTTCTCTTCTGCTGCTCCTGCACTGCCACCTTTCCACCAACAAACCAGTTCCTCTTCTCTGGTAAGTGCCTTGTGAAGGTGTAATCCTGAGGCAGACAAGCACTGCTGGTGCCACACTGCAGAGGGAAGGACAGTGTCTTGGAAAGGAAAGATGATCCTACCAACACATTCTTACCAGGCTGCTGGAAGAATGACATCATTTTCCTTCTCCCCTTGCACCAGTTTGAGATGTGATTGAGAGAACCTTCACAGAGCCACTGCAAGGCTTGAAGTGACTCTGATTTTTTTAGCAAAACAAATCTGTCAGCTTAAAACTGAAAACTAGTATGGGTCCTTTGGAGGGACAGTGGTCCTCTGGCTCACCACCTCAACTCAAGCTCTTGCCTGCATGGCTGGAGCAAACTGGGGCTGGGGTCCAAAGTACTGACTGACATTCCTTGTGTGGAAGGGAGTCACTCAGTTTTGTGTGAGCAAGTTGCTCCCCACAGCTGCAAGCTGTATTTTTCTCCTTGCAGGATGAGGGCAAAGGCAGCAGGTAGCAGTAGGCACAGAGTGCCGGAGTGTGGGGAGTCCCGTGCTGCACCATCCCTGGCTGTGACAGAGCTTTCTTCCAGTTGCAGCCTGGTCAATCTAGCACTTTCCACATCACAAGCTGATCTGAAGAGAGCCTCATTACCTGCCTTAAAGTTCCAGCCAAGCACTTATCTCTTAAAGACAGGATTTAAGAAATATTTGACTGATCATTTCTCTTCTCATTCAGTTTGGGCTGCTCTGAACCAATTCAACCTGTGAAGTTGAAACAGTGAGAACAGGAGGAAAAGTGTGGGTAGGCAGTCACACCAAACAACGTCCCAGCTCCCCTGCCAGCTCTTCCCAAAGGGCCACATCCTTGCTCAGCTTAATTGACACAGCCTTCTCTTGTGCCAGGAGTGGCTATGAAGCATTTCCCAACACTGAAGTGGAGACATCTCTTCCTCCCCACCCACAATGGGACAGGCATTTGGGAGATCATTAAAACCCTGGTATCCAGACCCTACTTTTATGCTTGGAAATGCCAACTGCATCAATCCCAGACCTGGGAGAAAAGGATGAATAGAGGGATGAACCAGGACTGACAGCACCACCATCCCCACATCTTCAACTGACCCAGGACAGGATAGTCCTGTGTTCTTAATCTCCCTGTATGCCTTCCTGCTTTCCCACTTTTCAGCTCCGCTGTCCTCACAGCCATGCCACACAGCAGCAAAGGTGTCACATACCCAGCAATACCCTGCTCTCTCCCCAGTTAGCCAGAGCCTACAGAGGGGCTGGGTGGAAGGTCACAGGGAGGTGAAGGGGCTCTCAGGGCCTTATAGGAGTTGCAGCTGCAAGCAAAGAAGCTCTGCTAGTCATTTAGGGGTGATCCTGTCAAGGGCAGGCAAGACAGATGGACAGACACATTGCTGGCCAAGGCAGTGCAGTTGGACTTTTTCTCCTTCCCTCATTTCTCTTTTTTTTTCCTTTTAATTTTGTCTTGGAAGCCACGATCCTTTAAAGATGTGCACGTCTCATTAGCTCTACCTTGACAATCATTACTGTTCCTGCCAAGGCAGGAGCAGAGCTCAGCCTGAGCGTGGGGGAGTCCTTTAACGTAGTTAAAGGGACATTGACAATTTTGGACTGCCTGGTGGTCTCACTCCCTCTTGGAAGCTCCTGCATGCTGCTGTTCCCCCTCCTCTACTGAGCAATAGCCCCCTGCTTAGCCCAGGCAAGATGCAAACTTTGCAATGATGGATTGTCCTACAACCACCACCAGGCACTTGCTGCTCCCCTGGAGGGGGACTTGTAGGGCCATGTCTATGCCCACAGCCTCTGGGGCAAGGGGTACTGAAGAACCCAACCTTCCCAACCCACTGCACATGGCCTTCACAAAAGCACATCTCTCTTCAGCAAATCTTGCTCTTAGGTGGGATCACAAGACCCAAGCCCATCCATGACCAAGCAGCGAGCCCAAAATGTCCACAGAGGCCATACTAGCGGGTGGATTAAGGACTCCCATGAAGGACCGTAGGACAAGGGCACAGTCCCCACATATGAATACCTTGTGGCATACCTTCAGCAAGCAAGCTTTGTCCTTGCTTCAAAGTGCAACATAACCTACACCTATGAGTTTGTCCCTATCTTTTCTGGCTCTGCAGGATGCAATGTGGGCCACCATATACCCAAAGGTGGGAATGAAGAAGGGTTCAAGTAGGGGAGTATGCAGTGATGGGTGATCCCAGGAAAGAACCCTACTCATTAAAGATGCTGTCCAGAGAGTCCTGGTTTGGCCCACAGCTGGGGGCTGTTACTCTCTGTGGCTGCTCCCAGAGTCTATTTTGCCCCACCCCAAGCTTGGTAACAGGGAACCTGGCTCATGTTATGCAAGGGGAGAACCCCTCACTCAGGAGATTTCAGGACAAAGACACCAAAGCAACTTTTGATGAAACAGCCACTGCTTTCTTCCAGCTCCACAAAGGCTTTGAAGCCTGGTGCAGTCCTCAGGAGGCAAACACAGCAGGGTGCAGCCCTATGGAGACGATCCTGCTTCTTTGTGTCTTGCAGGATGGGAGCCCTGCTGCAGCCACACTAACTCCTCACACGGCCACGGCTCCGAGCCAAACTCCAAGGAAGGATCCTACCTCCACACAAGGCTGTCCAAGAATTTGACAGGACTCTGTTTGAAAAAGATGTTGAAAGAAATGATCTCTTTAAGTGCAATGGGAGATATTTGTCTCTGATTTACCCTTGGCTTTTTGCTCTGGTTCAGGTAGGAGCGGTGTGGGATGGCTGGCAGATCTGAGAGCATGGCACGCCCCAGCGGGCAAAGCGAGCAGTGCGGAGGAAGGCGCGAGTCAGTTTGGAGTGCTCCCCATTTATCAAACTCACGCAGCCCGCCAGCAGAGCGAGTCTTTCCATCATTACAGCTCTCAAAATCCGATTCATACCACTAATCCTGCCTTCATTCTCCCAGATTAATAACATCTCTTTCAACCTTCACAGTGTGATAAATAGACAAAGAGAGAACAAAAGGAGAAACAGAAGTGAGAGAAAGAGCCAGAGCAACTCCACATAATAAAGAGAACCAAGAAAGGGGAAAGGGAAAAAAAAGGGAAAAGAAAAGGGAAAGAAAGGAGCCGGCACACTTGACTCTGCCATTTACTTTGGCAGATTCTTCCCAAGAGCACCCTGCCATCCTTAAAGAATGTAAAACATTGCTCAAAGGAAAGGCTCGTTAACAACCCTGACCAGCCCAGGTTTGCTGGAAATCTTTTCACTTCCAACCTCTGCTCAGGTCAGCACTGAAAATGAGTTTGTTGGTTTCTTGTTCTGCTCCTCCCCAGACTCCCACAGAGGCAAAAGCCCCCAGCACAGGTGTGCTCTCTTCTTTATTTAAGGCACTAGCTGCTTGGGGGAGAATGGGAGGCCTTGGATGGTGTCTGTTCCAGGGGTGTCCCAGCAGCTCAGCAAGCCCAAAACAGGCTGGCAGAGCAGTAACTAGCTGATGCAACAAGGGCTGTTCCAGAAGCCAGGACCATGCATGCAGATTGGGATGGGGATGAAGACTAAAATCGTAACAGCAGAGCAGACATGGAACATCATGCCATCCATCTGGCTGGAGGGCCAGAGCAAAGGAGATGCCTGCATGAACAAAGCAGAACTGCAGTGGGAGTATCACAAGCCCCAGCTCCTCAGGCTACACTTCTCTGATCCTGCCTTGTCCCCTGGGAAGGAGCTCCTATCCCTGCCTGTCTTGCACAGGCTAAACCCACTGAAGTCCTGCTGATGGTTGTAGAGCTGCAGTTCCCCTCTATGCTCATGCCTGCTCCAAGGAAGGGAATGGCACTCACAGGTACCCCATCTCAGCACTCCTCTATTCTTATTTGTTCAGAATCAACTGAGCCCTGGGAAATGCTGGTCCTACAGCCCAGGACCCCAGAAAGCCAACCCCACTGGCCCTGAGGCACATGGACAGAGATCTTTAGCTATTTCCCACCCACAGCTATCACCCGAGCTGTGCCGTTCAGCTTTTTCACTCTGCCACGCTGTATTGAAAACTCCATACACTCTTCAAGTTATTTTAATAATTAAATGTTTATTGGCACATTTTCCCCATACTGCTTCCACATTTGCCTGATTTTCTTTCCAGTGAGTGACTTCCCTTGGTTCAGTCCTTCCACAGGATGCACACCTGCAAAACATTTCTTCTGCTTTCTCCCTAAGGAGCACCCATCCCCCTTGCAGCCCATCCCTGTGGACTCTTGGCAGGAATGCTGTGCACACTGAACACCACCATGCCAAGCCCAGATGAACAGCTCAGGCAGAGCTCTGGATTTCTGGCCAGGATGGTGCTCTATTATGGAACTCTCAGCCCCCATGCAGAGGCTGGGCTAGGTTGTTTTTTTTTCTCTCCTCTTTTATACTGTTCCATATTACTCCAGGCTTTGAAGTACAGAGAAAAGCAACACTCAATGTGCTTTTTTTTTTCTCCTTAAACCTACCTTTATCATAGCAAATCTTTTCCTTCTCCGCTGTGTCGCTGGAGATAGATATCAAGCAAAAAAAATGTCTCCCCTTCTAACAATGGGTTTCCCTTCCCTTCTGAACTTCAAATAGAAAACTCTTATCTACAGCCACAGTTGACCAGAAGAAAAGAAATGAAAACAGACATATGAACTGAACCCGGGCTCTCTTTCTATTCTCTCAGAAAAGCTGTACTGGGTTCTTCACACAGAGATGCTCTGAACATGTTTACAGCAAGTATTTACTCACTTCACTAGCTATCCACCCACCATGGAAACCCACCTTTCCTCAAGAACAATTCTCCTCAGCTCCAAGTACCCTTTACAATCTCTCCCTTGCCTAGCAAACTCCATGCACCCAGGCCATCCAGCACAACAATGCCTAAACCTAAAGCTGGGGACAGCAAGAGCTCTTCAAACTCAGCTAAGAGAAACTGCAGTGATGCCCCTGGCACACAGAAAACATCACTCCTGTATAGTGCAAGTTCTTTAAATGACAGGATGGATCACAGGTCAGACCTTGCTGGCTGTACTTGCTCAAGATGCCTTGCACAGGCTGAGACCAGGCTGCTTCGGCCACCCATGACCTACCCATACACTCCCCTCTGCAACACCTGTGTGCCACTGCTGGTGCCAGCCAGTTCCTCTGTGTGTTTGAACACTCCCCTTTGAACAATCTTCTTGCCTGTGATGGAGCTGCTCCAAGAAGAAACATATAGAACCACAGAACTTCTTTTCTTTCCCCACTTTGGACCCTAGGTACAGACTTCTCCTGTGCTTACTTTCCTCTCCTTCAGTGGCTTGATCTCCAGAGAGGCACTGCCAGGTCCCAAGATGGATTGAATACCCACATACTGGAACTCACTGAGGTGCAGCTGTTGTCAAACCACCCTTGCTCTCTGCCCAGTTAACAGAAGTTAAAATGTGAGCACTGCACTTAACAGATCATGTTTCTCCCATGTCACAGTGCCAGGACCAGTACACATAGCATGAAATACTACTGCCTTCCCCACTTCCCAGTTTGTCCTGCTGGGCTACATGTGCTCCTTGAGCCCTTCCTGTTTTCAGTCTTGACAACCTTGTCACACAAGCCTTAGAGAACCTAACCTTACAGTCCTGGAGCACCTCCTGGCTACAGCCAAAGAGCTCCTATTTCTTCTTACCCTTTCAAACTCACCATGAGTTCAGTCACAACTTCATTCACAAGAGACTGCTGGACAGACAAACTGTCTTCCTCACTACACATGGCATCATGGGCTCTGCCACCAGAGGTGGACACAGCTACTGCAAACATTGTCCCCCAGCCTGCCAGCAGGACCAGAGTCAAAGAGGCTTATTGCTGGAACTGGAGTCAAAGTCCCAGATCAATCTGGGCAGAGGACTGGAAACTTTGTAGATAATTCTCTTTTAGATGTAAGAACTTTCCTTCATCAGAACCCAGATCTCATTCTCATTCAGGGAATGTGTGGAGCTCCTGGCCAAAGAGAGGATGAAATCCCACCTGAGACATGAGCAGAAATCCTCCACAGACACACTTGAGGACAATGTTTAAGTCCAACCTCTAACTCATTTGGACTGGAGACAGTTTTGGTAACTACCTGGCTCAAAGCAGTCCTCAGCCAGGAAAGCCCATTCTGTGGCCCCAGCTGCCCAGCATGCTCTACTGTGGTACCCCACAGAGCTTCCCACACAGCAGCATTATTCCCTTCACGTTAAAGTCTCTGAGTCCCCAGTGCTCTTCCTTGGGGCAGTCCTGTTGTTGCAGAAGGCTCCTCCCTGTGGAGCTACAATGGTAAGATCCATCAGACAAAGCACCTTCTCTTCAAGCTGCCTGATGACGGATGTTCAGCCAACAGAGCAGTGGGATTGGCAGAGCACCGCAGAAGTGCTTTATAATTCCTGCTCCTCTCCTCCTTCCTCAGCGTCTCCTGGGAGAGATGTGATGATGAACGGTGACATAACTGACTGTTCCCAATCAAGGTAATGTAAGTAATGACAGCTGACGTGATTCCTGGAACGTGCAGGCGCTACTGGCCCATGTGCCTTGCCTACCACAGGCAGCACCGCCAGAGCTTGTGGAGGGAGAGGAGACCAGAGCATATAGTCTGGCTGGGGTACAGGGGAGAGAGAGTCCCAAGGCAACAGGCTGTCTCCAAACCAGCCACAAATGACTCATTACATCAATCTGCAAATAGAGCAGGAGCCAAGGTGAGGTGGACAGCATCTATGTCATGGATCAAACCCCTCCTGGCCTGTGTGCAATGCCTGCCCCACACCTGGACACCACACCAGAGTGACACCTGAGACTGTAGCATCCCTAGTCCTTAGGAGGTGGTGTGTGGGGGTCTTGCGTGGTACCTCAAGGTCCAACAAGGCTTCTATTGCTTCATCCTTGCCCCTGCTCCCCCCACCATCTGTGACTATCTGGAAACAGGAACATTATGTCAATAACCTGGGTTTCACCTCCCCATGCAGCTGCTGCACAGGCAGAACTATGTCATCTGAACTCAAAGCAAGGGGGTGCAGCAGCCACAGATTGCACACATGGGTGTTTAGAGACTCACAGAGGGAAAGAAAATACTGTGCAATCTCATACCCACAGTCCTCTTCCAGAGCCTCAAAATTAGTAGGCAAATTTAACATGCAGAGAAACGACCAATTAATAACCCAGCAATGACTTAAGAAGACCCTGAATAATACATAGTGCTTGTACATGGAAGGGGAAGAAGTCAAGTCCTTCTGCCTGTCAAGTGTATCTGCCTCCCAAGCACTGACACCTGATGAGAAACCTTCCTGCCAGCCACACACAGTTCTATGCAGCTCTTCAGAAATTGCTTTTGTTAAGATGAATGGCAAAACTTTGCACCAAGTTAGGCTGGCACTTGGACAAGTCCAAATATGGTGTTATTTTAAATGTAATTAGTACTGCCTGTTTTTTATTAAGTCCCTTTACACCTGCCAAGCAGAGGATGCCATTGAGCATTTGGAGCCTTAACCATGAGGCTGCTCAAACCTCTCCTCCACCCTGTCTGCACTGCAATTCTCCCAGCAGCTCAGCCATGTCAAGAAAAAGTTGGATCCAAATAGACAAAAGACTGGCAGAAGCTCAGCTGCAGGTGCTGGGCTCCACCACACAATAATGACAACAGATGAAGCTAGGAATGAACTATTCCCTTCCACAGCTTGATTCCAGCTTCTGTTGTTTAATGCTGGTTTTGGTGTAAGACACTTGAGCAGTGGCATGTGTGGTGCTGTCTACTTTCCTAAATAATGATGGCTGGAGAAAAATTTACTCCCTTTTGAGAATATTCCAAACTGGATCTAGCAGAAAAATGGTACTGACCTTTGCAACAGCCATTTTTGTGTAAGGGCTACATACAAAATGCCCATTCTGAGAGGGGTGAAATGCCACAGAGCACCATGGATTTGTGTAGGTAGTATCAGTGAAATACTGTGTATCTCAAGTGCTTTAATTTTTGAGATGGGGAGAAAAACTGAACAGCAGCTCAGGCAGAGGCTCCCAGCAACTGGTCATTCTGACTCTTGCAGCTGAGTAACCCTCCTGTGCAGCCAGCCCATGAGGATGCTGCATGGATTTAATGCCTGCAAAGCAATTTGAAAGTGAAAATCCTCATAAACAAGCCTTGTGGCTGAAGTCCAGAGGAAGGAGAGATGGGACCTAATATCTGTTTCAATCTCTGATATGGATTCACAGGAAAATCATCCAATCCCCCATGCCTCAGTATCACCACAATAATATTTGTTGAGTGGTATGAACCTAAATTCATTCATGTATTTAAAGAGCTTTAACATCTACTACCTGAAGACCAAAGGACCATCACTACGTAAAACATGAGCTGTGTACAGCACAAGGTCAGAAGACATTTTAAAAAGAAGCCACCCAGTTCAAAATACAATGGAAAAAAAAATGAGCAGGAAACAAGATTTGCCTTCTTCAGATGTAAATAAGTGCCAGCTAGCAGCAAAACTCCAAATTTTAGCACCAGTGAGAGTTTCTACAAAGGGACCCAAGAAAAAAAATACGATAAACAGCCTCAGTTTTCAGAGTTTGATTTCCAGAGCAATAAGCACAGAAACTGAACCCAAAGAAAAGATCTATATTAGAATCCAAATCCAATCATTCTGATAATAAAGAAAAGACATCTGAACTGGTGCAGAACTATTTCCAGAGAGAAGTTTGTCTCCCCATCCCTTTAACATCCTGCAGTGGCTCAATGGAAAAATACTTAAGAAGTTGCAAGTTTGGTCATAATGTGTAAAAAGCCCCTGAAATGCGACATCATTTACTCTTCTGTGGTATTGCTCAGCAGAGCTAATAAATCTTGCATGAGCAGAGCTGATTCTAATTTTCTAATATGAAAAGGCATTTGGATTGAGAGAGAGGGGAAGATAAAAGTGATTGAATCTCCAATAGCCCAGTGTCAGTGACAAGAAACATCCTGCTATGGACCCCAAGGAAGAATGGCTCCCCCTCCTCCCTGAACCACAGGCACACTCACCTGCTTGCACATCCAATTCTCCCTGCTTTCTGCTCACCACGTCTCAGTCTCCCCTATTGACAGGACGTGGTTTTAAACACAGTTACACAAGTTATCATTTCTGCCTTTTGATCAATCTGAATTTTCAGGACAATTACCCTCTTAATCAATGATTGCTATCAGCAGCCCCTTGGATTCTTCACCAAGGCAATCGTGCCGCCGGGGCAGACAGCGTGTGCATATGCAATGAAGCTGCGGGGAGGCACAAGTCCATCTTCCCCTGACGTAGTTGTCGGCTGAAAGGGTGGAGAACTGTGAAGGCCACTTCAAGGAACACCTGACGTAAAAAATAAGCGGAGGGAATTAAAAGGGACGTTGCGCGAGGTATCTGTGGCACAGCTGGGCTGGGGAGATCAGGGATCTGCTAAACATAACATCGAGTTGAAAAATAAGCCAACTAACCCAAGAGATTTAACATCCACCGAAACCATATATTTACGGGCTATCTATAGCCAGCACTAACCATTCATAATGAGGCTAATAAAGTCGGTTTCCAATTAGAGACTGAAACACTAGCAGAAGGAAAGGCAGAGAGGCGGCTTTTAAAAAACCTCTGAAAATGTGGGATTTGGATATAGGGCTTTCCTTATTTCTTTTTCCATCAGAAATTACTTAATATCACCAAAATGCCCCTAGGACTTACGCACACAAAGCAAGCCTCCCGCTGCTGTTCCCTGGCAGGCTATGTGTTTCAGTAATTGATGTTTGCACAGAACCTCAGCTCTTGGAGGATGTGGCTCCTTTGAGGCATCTCTCAGCACCACAGAAACATGGCCTCAGATATTTAGCCCCACAGGAAACCTCAAAGCAGCCAAAACCCAATTGCGGGGGTTGTGGGCTGGCTGGGGGATGAGGTTTGGTATCCCTGCTCTTGCAAGAGCACCATCGGGCCTTTGGTAGGTTCATGACACTTGGTTTGTGTTTCCGGACGAGGCAGCAAAGGAGCGCCTGGCTCCCACCCACACATCTCTCTGGGCTCCTCCCTCAAGATCCTTAAGTGCTTCCCTATGGCATGGGACTCCTTAACACAACATTTTGCCCAAAAAATGCCTCAGCCAGACCCAGGCACCATTGTGTCTTCCTAACTAGGTCAGCAGGTAGAGAGGCTGCATCTTTTACCAGGCTTGGAAAGCATCCTGGCACCTCTCATGTGCTGTGTCGGCAGGAGGGAGCTTTGGGACCTGGATGGCAGCAAGAAAATGCTGCTGGAAAGCAGTCGAGCTCCTGCAGAGGAAGGCATTGGGGGGGGCTTCACCATTTTGACCACCAGATCGGGCTGGCAGAAAGCAACAGAGGCAGAGCCAGGTGAGGCTCATGGGCCAGCTGCCTTTGCAGGCTGCTGGCTGGAGGAGCTTTCTGAAAAGCACAGTATTTCACTAGCTATTTTGCATGGAGAATTGCCGATCAAAGATATCCCCACTGTGTACTCCAGAGCAATAAAAATAAAAAAACCCACAAGAAGAATTCTTTAGGCGGGTAATGGGCATTTTATTCCTTTTTATGACACTAAACATAGGCAGCTGGCATAATTACACCACAATAAAGGCATAATGTGCACCTAGCAGAACAAACTCATACTTTTGATAATTAGGCAGAGCAAACACAGTCTGGTATTCAGTCACATAGCTTTACTGTCTCCTGGATGTGTTGGAGCCCCTATCCCCACAGCATGTCAACCCCATTCTTACAAATGGATTTCACTGAGCCCCATAGGGAAGGCTGAGCAAGGAAAGTATCGCTAGAACTCTCCTGCACCAAGAGGAATGACTATGCACCTCCACTACTTAGAGTAGATGGTCCATGTGCAGCCCCTGGGAGCTAGCTGGAAACTGCGTGGGGTGGAGTTACCAACAGAGGATCAGTCACTCCTAATAGGCACAGACTGTCCCCACAGGGGAAGGAATAGGGCAGCAGAACCAGCTCCATACAGGCCAAACATACGTGGTACAGGGAAACACAAAACACAGAAGAGACCGAGTTGTTTCTGGTTTGGCAGCTCTGCCAAGGCCAGCTCCAGTACCTGGAAGGGCTGAGCAGAGCTGTGGGGACACCCCTCCACTGCAGTGGCCAAATACAGTTGATGCCAAAAGGTAAGAACAGAATAATATGTCCCAGGGAGGCTGAAAGACCCTCACCTACAGAAACAAAGGCCCAGTCTGGTCCTGCTGGAGCTAGCAATTAGCTCTTTGGAAGTTTTGTGCTACCCTTAGTCCTGATAGAACTGCCTCCTCCAAAAGATACTGTCAGGCAAGAAGCACACTCCTGTGGCAGCTGCAGCATCCACGCAGGACAGCTCTTCCCTGAATGAGGAGCACAGCCAAGGCAGAGATCCCAAATGATCTCTCAAATATTAACAGTATCAATCAGGGCTGGGCTGACAGAGATTACCACACCGGGAGAGCACAAAGAACAGGCTTTTCTGAAAATGGCATAAAACCATACACTAAATATCTATAATTTGTTTAAAAACACATCTGCAGGATGCATGCAGGAGGAGCACTGGCAGAACAGTACACTGAGGTTTCATCTCCACATCACTGAAACCATTGGGGATGTCAGCCAATGCTTGGAGGAGAGACAAGAGTGCAACTACACCCCATCCTGCATGGCTTAATGTAAGTCATTTGCTTTAAGGTACTTTAAGTGTAGTGTTGAAATGCCAGTGATCTGGCTCAAAGAAGGGTGAGGTGGATGGAGCTGATCCATCAGCCACGAGTGAGACAGCATTTTCAGCTGTGGATAGGATGTCCAGGAAAACATCAAACAACATGATTATGAGCTTTTGAAACACAACATTGAACACAAGGAAGGAAAGACTCATGTTTGTCAGTAAATAAAAACATCTTGCCCCACCACACCTACTGACACCCAGAAGGGACTGCTGAGAGCTTGATGTGTACTGAGCAAGCTTGGGAATGGCCATTTGTTCAGGAGCTTTGATGCCCTATAAAGATGGCAGCAACACTCATGTCAGAGTACCCAAGGAGAAGATAGTCCTGGTCTGTAGGAGACAGTGTGCAGGCAACTGGGAAAACCAATTACTGTGGGATAGACCCTGGCTGGGCTCATGCTTCAGAGTGATGAGAGCTGCCCTCCCCAGCAGGCCACAAAATGAGAGAAGCTTATGCCCAGACAAGGGCAAAAGATGGGCTGTTTTCTAAAGAGAAGTAGATCATATCTGTAGACTTTTCAGCCAGTTCTTAGAAAAGCCACTTTGATAGATTCAATCCTTGGGCTGCAGGCAGAGTTCAAGCATGGAAACCTGCAAGTGGAAAGAGCAAAAGCCAGGATGAAGCCAGAAGTGCTATGCCAGCATGGGGGAAGGATGACAGGAGACTTTTAATCCTAACTCTGAAATCAACTTGCTTAGTAGCCTTGAGGTTCTGAGGGATTTAATTAATTAATTTAATGAGTGTGAAGTACTGCAAGTTATTAATATACAAATTCCACTACTGTATCTTCCATCTCACTGCTCACCATCTCTGGACACTTTATACTGAGCCCATGAGAAGCCAAAGCCAAGCCCTGGTATGCTTTTGTGCAATGGGCCAGAGGCTGTACACCCACACTTTCCCAGCAAAGACACCAGTAGCAAAGTCCCAACCCTCTCAATAGGGCAGTGCATCACACATGGCACAGGGCACCAGGAATATCTCATACAAAAAAAAAAAAAAAAAAGTTCTGTTCTTCCCACTTACAGATAAACCAGTGGCTAGCATAAACCAGCCTGATGTTACTGATGATGATGGCAAGCAGTCCCTCTCCTTTTGTAGCTTTTGATCCAATGAGGATCAAACTAGTTAGTGTTTTAATCCCCAAGGCTAGAAAATCTGCTAGCCCATCATGCCTTCCTGGAGAACTGCAAAAGCCTATTTCCTTGCTCCTGCATGGAGCTCCTGTCTTTCAAATAAATGCTGAGAAAACCAGGTCCTTTCCCAGGCACTAGGCAGCTGTGCTGGTACTCAAATAAATCTCTAGCTGAAGGGCTGGGAGGCAGGGATGCTGCATCCTTTGCCTTTCCCATGGGACTCTAGGAAAGGCCATTTTTCACACATTTGTGCCTTCAACTCCCAGCCCCTCCTGGCCTGGAATGCAGCCCATGTTGCAGGATTATTATAAAACATGCCCTGACTCTAACCCCTTCTCCTCCAGCCTTGCTCTGGAATTGACTGCATGGAGCTGTGTCAGGCTTGGGGTTGGCTTCCCTCCCACAACACCAGGGCGCGAAGAAGGTTCCTGCCCCTCTGGTGGACCTCAGTACTCAAGACATGGGGAAATGCAGGATGCTGCACAGTGTCCCATAACCAGGCAGGTGAGACTGGAGGCCCTGGCTTCTGCCAACAGCACCACTGCCCTGCAGGCACAGCTGCTGTGCAGGTGAAATGCCAGAGCAGTGCCAGACTAACATCCAGCTCACAAATGCCTAATTCTGAGACCATTCTTGTGGTTCCCTGGGCTTGCTCCTGTCCTGACTTGCTAAGGCCACCAAGTCTGGGTTCAAGCTCTTTCTAAAACTTTTATCTTTGGCACCTACAGCACACAGCCCCATAAAGAGGCAGGAACCGGAGTGTCAGCATGGGTCCTTCCTCAACCTGCAAGCAGCAACCAGACCCATAGAATAAAGGTCTGAGCAGTATGTTTAACCTCAGCATCAGCACACACACACACAGCCAGATGGAAACCAGGAGCCTCCTCGGTGCAGGGGACAGATGTTCAAATCCCCCAGCATGGGGAATGCAGACACAGTGAGGTGCAGCTGAGCAATATGGCACTCAGCAGGAAGAGCAGCACACAAGGTCTGAGCAGCTGCCTTTCTGCCTTTTGCCTGTAGCTAAAACAACATGCATTGAAAGAATCACAAATGCTAACCTGCCTCCAACCACTTGCATAGATAAGGATGCTTTTGGTGACCATTGCAGTGTGCTCAGCAAACAGCTGCTCAGAATTTCACCTAAAAGGCAGATGTTTTGCCCTGGTTTAAAAAAGCTCAAAGGCAAGAAATTCTCCTCTCTGTTTTGTCCAGTAGCTGCAGGCTACATGGGGCCAAGGAACATAATTGTGCTCCTCAGCTGTCTCTTGAATCAATACCTTCTGACCTTACCTGAGAGCCCTCTGTATCACATGTAACTACAGGTGACTCCGGTTCTTACTTGAAGCCCAAAGGCACTGCCAAATAATAAAGACTACCTTAGGATTTTCCCAGTTCAAACATCTCGGATTTGGGCAGACAGCATCAGGAGGGGAGAGGAGACTGTACACGGCACCCAAGGGAAATACCACTTTTTTCCCTGCTCACATACTCTTGAGTTTCAGTGATGTGTCCCAAGGAATGCAGACAGCCTGTGTCCCAAAGCAAGGACAAAGGAAGTGGTATCATAGCACACAGGGCAAGCAGGAGAGGAGAAGTGATAACTGACTGACCGCTTCAAGGCAGGACCAGCTCTACCCAAACCAGCCCCACCACATTCTTCTGAACTCACAAGAGCTAGAGGTCCCATATTCCTGCTCTTATCCATAGAGGCTGCTAACTGATTTTCTTGCAGCAGGTAAGGATGTGATCAAGCGCATACACTACAACCAGTCTGAAATTGAGCACTTTCATTCCTCAGAAATTATTTCTGCTTAGTCTCTTCTCGGCTGAATATCACAGACGCAATTAGGTTGGAAAAAGACCTCTTAGATCATGGAGTCTAACCTATGACCTAATACCACCTTGTCAACCACAACATGGCACTGGATGTCACATCCAGTCCTTCCTCAAACACTTCCAAGGATGGTGACCCCACCACCTCTCTGGGCAGCCCATTCCAATGTCTAACCACCCTTTCTGTGAAGGAATTCTTCCTAATGTCCAGCTTAAATGCCCCCTAGCACACGTGGAAGCTCTGTCCTCTAAATCCCTCAGTCTTCCTCTGGAGGTCATGTCTTTCTGACCCTTCTGTCCCTCTCTGGGTTTTTCCAGATGTGCCAGGTCCTCCCCAAATGCAGTATGTAAAATTTGTTCGAAAGGCTGAGACCAGGCTGCAAAACACCCGGTCTAGGAAAAGGGGTGAACTTTAACATGCACCTAGTACATTTTAGTATGTATTAGCAAAAGAGAATGTAGAAGAACCTCTGATGGTTAAGAAGTTAACCTGTGTGTGAGATGCCATGAGAAAACATGCAGCATAGCTACGAGAAGGACAGAAGGATGAAAGGAAGTTCCAGGAAGAACTTGTTGCCAATAGGACCAAAATACTCAGGTGTCTCCTCTACCCTGGAGTAGCTCTAAGTGGCTTCCATATAACTTACATTAACCCTCAGGGAATCACATCTTTCCTGTTTCTCCAAACAATTTGTACAAACACAAGTTCCACAGAAAATTGCTCCTGTGTTTTGATGATATAATTTTCAAAAAAAAACCCCAAAATCAATAACCAAAGGAGGGAGAAACACAGAAACATTTGATTTAGGCAAAAATGGACACTCTTTATTTCTCCCCTCCTGAGATGGGCATGTATGTTACCATTCAAGTCATCCAAAAACAGTGAAGCCTCCAGGCTGCATCTGGAGCCCCTCTCAGCTGTAGCAAGACCAGCTCATGAGACTGCAAGGAAAGGAAATGAAATGCGAGGGTGGGACCATTACTTTGAATCTATAAGCTCATGCCACTGAGTCAAAGCCTGTTATATTGACATGGATTTGTGTCACCCAGTGGCAGACATCATTCTCCATCTCTGCCTGCTCAGTTCCCCTCCTCCCAGGACAGTTGCAGCACAGTCATCTACAATGCTCTGCAAAGTCTAGCTAAAGAAAGCTCCCAACACCTTGCCCAGAACGTTAAGTTACAGGACTGAGCTACTGCAGAGTGGAGAGTATCCTGCTGACTACTCCATCATGCTTGGAAGCTGCTGGCAAAGCACAAAGTGCCACTTGTAGAGGAGTACATAGCAAAAATCTCAAGTTCCCTTCCCTGGTACAGAGAGCCCAGAGAGAGGTGTTGTTTCTTAAAGCCTCCAATGTTTAAAAGTCACTGAATTTGTACTTCTGCTGTCACAGAAGATACTTCTACTCTGTGTCTCCAGTTACCAGCTTAGGCAGCAGCTCTGAGGGAGAGAGACAGCCTTGCCTGGCAGTGAGTCCCAGGCTGAGAACACTGGGAGAAGAGCCCTGAACAATAACTACTGTCTGTGTAGCCCACACACCATGCCTGTGCTTTCTTTGCTGTATGTGAAAGTGGATGTCAAAACCAACCCTGATGATTACTCTGTATTATGTGAGCACACTAACTTAGCACGTATTGCAAGCCCACTGCAACAACAACCCCTTGGTCCATCTGGTTACAACTGATAGGGAAACTGAGACATAAACCCATGCTTGTACCTTCTTCTAACGAATCCAGGAAGACAAAAGGGAAAAGACTGCCAAGAACTTCCAGAATCCCCTGCCTATTGGTTTTCCTTGGAAGTACGTTTTTACTCAGCACTCCTTATTAAGAAAGGAAGGACAGGTTGCTCTGCAGGACAGAAAGAGCTGCTCCTTTAAGGCTCTCCTGGATGCCCTTTCCCGTTGAGATGACTATCCTCAACTCCCTCCTCATCTCCCTCCCTTTGATTTAAGAGTTCCTCTCCTGGCCCTGACAGTAAGGTATTTCTGTCCCACGGATTATAACTCACTCTGGGCTATTATTCAACTCCCAAGCCCTGGCCCTGCTGCATTTAGTCCAAACATAATATCCTTCATGCATATATTATCTGTCTCCCTATTATCTGGAATCATTTCGGAATTAAATTTCAGTCCCGCAATATTGGCTTGAAGAGCGGCTCGCTTTATGGGCTAGTCAAAGGTTAGAATACCAATCAAAATAACACTGCCGATGCAGAGAGACATTTTAATATTCCAAAACCCGGTAATTGTAAAAGGACATAATATTTTTTCCCTGATTACCCCAAAGGCAACACATGTTAACAAGGCAAGGGAGAGAGTGAAAGAAATTTCAGAGTTCAGACAGCTACACGACAGATTTAAAGGAGAAGCCATGGATGGCTGCTGTGCTCCATCTCTGGAGCAGGAGGGTTCCTCCGCCCATGCCGGAGGTGCTGCATTCCCCAGGATGCTTCCCCTTCCATTCCCAGCCTTGTGTTGTTTGTGCTGTCTGTGCTCCTTAAGCCAGGAGCCCTCGAGAGTGCTCTCACTGCAAGGGAACAGAGCGGCCAGAGCTGTGCGAGACTGACGGGCAAAGACCTAAATTATGGTAGGAGAAACAGCCACGATCAGCTGGCCTGACCTGCACAGGCCACAGCACTGCCACAAATTCCTGTCTGAACCACAGACAGGAACCACAGCTGATGTTTTTAGGAAAAAAGCCTTCCCTCCTAAGTTGGATAATCCACCACAGCCCTAAGTAAGTCATTCCAACAGTTAATTACCCCACACTGTAAAGATCTGCACCTGAATTACCTTGCTTTGGCTTCTAGGAACTGGAACTGCTTATGCTTTTGTCTGCTTCTGTGAAGGAACATCTTGTACATCTTGGCTCTCTCTTTAGATACTTGGCAACTACAGCCTCTTACCCTTCTCTGGTACCCTAAATGGCTCCCAGTGTTGTTATTGCATGGTGAACACTCCTCTGGTCGTGCAGTTTTCATCCAGCCTTCAAATTTCCAGAATTCCTCCTGATGCAGATGGGATCCAACATCCTATACTGGACAAACCAGTCCCAAAAAAAGAAATGATCCATCCCCTCTGCTCCTCCTTACCATTGCCTGTTTATAAATCCAACAGCAGCCACCTTCTGGATGCAGTATCTGCACAAGTTATCGAAAATTATTGTTATGTTTTCTTTCAGAGCATTGACAAAAGTGTTAAATACAAGAGGTCTGAGAAATAGATCCCTGTGGGACCCCACTAGGAAGACATGCACTCCATGATGATTATCCATTTACAATTAAATGCTAGGAGCTGTCAGTTTGCTCTTTCTTAATCAATGTAATGTGTGCCATGTTGATTTTGTATCACTCTTGTTTCTTAATCAAAATGTCATAAGGTACCAAGTCAAATGCCTACCAGAAGTATATTACATTGACATGGTTACCTTTATCAACCAAACATGTATTCTCATAAAAAAAATATCAAGTTAGTTTGAAAAAGATCTAGTTTCCATAAATCCACATTGATTGGCATTATATTACCCTATTTTCATTCTTTATTAATCAACTATGATATCTGGCTTTTCATTACTTTGCCCAGAATTAATGTCAAGATGATAGGGCTATAATTACTTCATCGGTCATCCCATTTGCCCTTCTAAATTACTGGTACAACATTAGCTTTCTTCCAGTCCTCTAGAACATCCCCCATGTTCAAAGACTTATTAATAGTCCAGGGCATCTCAGCCAGCTCTTTAAAGCTCCTGTAAACCAGCTATGTAAAATACCAACCAATTCACCATTTGACTTTATCAGAAAAATCTGTTTAACAGCAAACCTCTTGCTCAGCAATATGGCAACCTCTGCCTTTCTTTAAATATAGAGCAAAGTATTTATTAAACACAGTCATTTTGCTGTTATAAGCAATTCCTTCCATTTCCTTCTAACTATGAATCAATGCCATTCCACAGATACTTTCATTTCCTCATCTGTGCAAAAGAGATACCCTTACTTCCCTAGCCCCAGACTCACACTTCTTGTGTTTCCTTTCGCAACCTCTCCCATTTTTGCCCTCTGGGACTTTCCAAAGCCAAGATCTTCACCAATGGGGTGAGGAACCCAGCAAGCCCAGGTCCCACTGAAGAAAGTTTTGACAGGGTCTCAGAACAGGCACCCAGTGCTGCAAACCAGCAAAGCCCTGGGCCCAGTTCTTCGCAGTTAGGAGGCAACATTTATTCATGTGCTTGATGCTCTGGCCTGATGAAGCACTTTGCCTGAGGAGTCCTCCTCTGGCATTTCTAACCTTACCAGGTGTTTTACATTCTCTGCAGCCAGTAACTCCATAAACAGGAAATTGATAACAATCACTCTAAGTCCTCAAGAAGTTCGATCTCACAAAAGCAACTTAAAAATACCTGGGTTAACACATAAACCGTTTCTCACCCATTTCAATGATCTTCATCCAAAGCACTCAAGACACTTCAGCACCAAGAAGCCTAAGAAGCACTCAGAGCCCCTCCTCCCACCCCAAAGGAAGAAGGAATTGTTAATTCAGAGGAGAGACAGAAAGCTGTTAGCAAATCTTTGTTTGTTTAAGATGTGTTTATTTCTAGTAGCCAAATATTAACAAAAACATCCTATTACATGCTTCCTCTGACAGATTTCACAATGCAAGTAGGTGACCTTAAAATATTTGTGGATGTGTATTAACAGTTTGCTTCCAAACAGGAACATCTATGGATCAATAAAGGCTGACCCTGAAAAGGACCAGCTCTGTGCATAGGCACTGCACCCCAGCATGGTCACTTTGTGGTCCCCAAGGCTCTGTCAACCCAGTTTCATCATGCCCAGAGAAGGAAATTTGCATTCCTTCACACACATCATTCAACTCTTGCCTTTCATAAAAACTCCACTGAATTTCAGGAGGATGTCAAACTAAGACCAGTCTTCTGTCACTCCTAAAGCAGCCACTATTACTATATCCAAAGACATTCTGCACCCTCTGAACAGAAATCAGAGGTAGTCAAAGGTGCCTAAGATAGCTGTGCAGAGAAAGGGACAGCTCCATGATTGGTATGAAGATTGTCTTATTTTAAAAAAATAAAAAATATATATATAGTTTCATAAACAAGGAATATAACAAACCCCTAGTAGATACATAAAACACTCAACTGCAAAACATCCAGAAAATAAATGGAAGATCATGATAGTGTACAAATGTTAAGAATAACTTCCACAAGCCAGTTCTAGAGTCACAGAGCCCACAGAAGCCTTTGTGCCAGCTCTCCAACAAGTTTTGCTGTGCTGGAAAAGACAACTGAGCAAGAATATGACTGAGGTCTCAAATCAAGAGTAACACCATGAAGAACTAGAAATGTGTTCTTCCACACAATGCAAGACCTAGGTCCAAGAAAATGATCTGACAATAGGTTTAAAAGAAACAAAGGGACTTGCATCTTCACACAATGTATGAGTAAACAGAGTATAACTGATTTATTATTAAACAGCAAAAGTCATTGCCGCAGGATGCTGTAGAAACTGAAAGCATGAGCAGATTCAGGAAAGTGTGTAAAAGTTTCTGGAAGACAGCCATGGTAAAAACAGTGGGTGCTAGATACAGTGGTCCAGGGACAGCTCTCAGTTCTTGAAGCGACAATTGTTGGGAATAAGAGAAAGCTGACTCAAGCCATGGTCTCCCTCTTACACCTGCAAGCATTGGATACTGGCCTCTGGCATAAAGATAATCTGGGTTACATATCTGGTCTGGCCAAATGATGACACCCTCATCATCTTTCTAACATTCTTCTTGAACAAGCTCATTGTAAGAAAATCTATCTTCACCCCTCTTCTTCCATCTCCTCCCTCCTTTAAACCACTCTCCCTTCAGTGAGATGCTCCCAGCCCAAAGGTGCTGACAACTCCTACTGCCTGCTGGGTTTCCCATTCCCAGGCTCTTGACACCCTGTGCTTGCAGGCACTGTGTCCTCAGCCTAACACAGCACTGATTCCAGCCCCAGGGGTGATGATTCACCATGGGACCAACCATGCTGCTAACTCCAGGGAGTTAGTTAACTCAGGGACCTGGAAAACAAACCACAGAGGCTCCTGAAAGAGCAGAGGGAGCACAAATGAGAGCTGATCCTTGTGTTAGAATAAGCAATAATGCATTTACCCAGGCTACCTGAGGATACTCTTGGAGCAGCAATTTGGTTGTAGCTTGCTAGCTGCAGCAGCTTTCCTTTTTGTATAAATCTTGACCCATGGCCTCTCGCTTTCTGCACACATTACTCCACTGGTGCCCCTCTTTCCTGACATGAAGCACTCTCTCTTATTTCCACCCTGAGCATCCAGCTCCAGTGATGTAGCTCAGGTTCTGCACCTCAGACCTAATCCACAGGGCCTCTGCAGATCAACATGACAGGTATCTAAGGAGAACTGGCAGATGGGATGGTGGCTCTCTACTGAGATGGTTTAGGGGGATATCTGAAATGTTGCAGCATCCAAAGAAAGCCTCCTCTGCTTTCTGCTCCCCTCCCACAAGACTGAGCTAATCGAAGTGAAGAACATGATAAACTCTCTGCCCCGAGTCAGCTCTACACTGACAGTTCACTAGAGATACAAGATCGCTCAGTGACATTAAAAATGTCAGCAAACACCGATCAGGCTTGACGGAAGGGATGCATTAGCAGGCTGGGGGGGGGGGGGGGCACAGGGCAAGGTAAAACTTCAGCAAACATGGTCAAGTGCACAGGCAGCTTCTCCCTCCCCCCATCTCCTCCACAGAAGGCTTTTTTCCAAGACACTGTGGCCACCATTGCAGCAGTCACATATGGAACACACCACCACCTGAACGGCCAGATCATTCCAATAAGGTTTGCCTGAGGCAAAGCAAGTGTGACAGATACTGGGGGCAATTCCTGTCTCCAGCTTGCCCGAGAAGCAGGTCTAGGAAATTGTGAAAGCTGCCTGCAGGCACAAAGTTCTTCCCTCAACTACTCCTGCAGCAGTGAAAAGGGAAGTTTCTTGGCAAATGAGCTCCAAGAAGGACTCTCTCACCACTGCAGGAAGATCTGCTGAACTCTGGAGCATTCCATGCTCTGGCAGAGGGAGTCCAGACAAGGGACTGTTTTTTAAAATGATACAAAACAGAGACAAAGTGGACCTGAAGCTGTGTGTACATTGGCAGAGGAATCTGGAACATATTTCATTGCTACTGCAATACACATTGGTACACAAACTTGTCTGTGTGTAATCCTACTTCAGCATTGCCTGATAGTTGCAGCAGGAGCTCCCTAACTCAGAAAAGTCCTCCTGTTATCACTGCTTATAAGCAAAGACTCAAAGAAGATACAGCAGGTGCAGGTGGGGCCATCCTTCAGGAAACTGCCCTCTGTCATATGTACCTGTTTTCTTGAGATCTGAAACATTCAAGTCTCTGCCTTATCCATGACCTAGAAATCATCAGTTTCACACTGCAAGCCCCACCTTCACTAGCTTCATGGATCAGGTCAGAGAGACTCAGCCTATGAGGCATTTCTAAGTTAGGAATGTGCCAGTGGGAGGGGAAAAAAGGCCACCTGAGCTATGCAGGGAAGAATGGGGGAGGCTAGTTACCTGTCCACTTTTATCTGTCTCACACTGGGAGCTCATTCAATAGAGACTGAGTCTCCACGGGATCCATCTGCTTGGACAGAATCAGTTATCTAGGCTGGAAATTCTCTCTCATGGAAACACACAGGCTGTTGTCCCACAAGCACCTGAAAGCAGAGCGTGGCACAGAAAGATCACTGCCCCAGGGTAAAAATAAAAGCAAGACCCAAGAGAAGCAGCTCCTTAGCCACAAGACAGTGCTCTCCTCTGCAACAGGAGCCATTTCCCAGAGGGATGCAGGGTCCCTGGAACCATTCTGTGTTCAGAGGGTGTCAGGTATTACAGTGTCAGAAAAACTTGATTGTTTTTAAGGGACTAGAGGGGTTGGAAGAAGATCAACATTTCTCTCTCACATTCCCTTTCCTGCACAATCTGAAGGAGGTGAACCTTTACTTTCCAAGTAACACATCTGCAGAGGAGGACAGCCCAACCCACATGTCCCCATCCTACAAGCTTAGCATGTGACCCTTTCAGTGAGCTGCATGAGGGAACATTTCACTGTAACAACTTCTCTCCTGCACTTGCCTTTAGCTCCCTGCTTGGGACTTCATGGATGCTTAGCAGCCCTCAGCTTATTATCAGAGTATTTGCTGACATGAAATACATGAATGCTCACCTCGCAGAAGACACACTTGCCTGGATATCTACATAATGATGAATCCCAGCTCCTAACACACTAAATCCAGGAGCCTTGAACTATGGGAAAGTGCCATAAGTCATTCGTCCTGAGGCCCAGAGGAGGAGCATGGCTGGATCAACCTACTTCTTAGCAGACATCGCAGTACACAGGGATTATTTTTTTTTTTAGTATTATTATTCTGCAGCCATCAACCTGCTGGTTATATAGCTGCTATCCATTCACCGGAAGTTTAGTGAACTTCAAATGGCGATCATTAATGGTCACTGAACTGCAGAATGCCCCAATGTGCTTTCAGATTTCATTTACCAAGGACCAGCAATCAGCCAAAAGATTTGCTCTGACAGCAGGGAAATACAAGACCCTTTGACAAGTTCAGCCAGGAATGTGCTGCCAGCATCCCTTGTTAAGTTCATGTTCTACCCTATTTGATGGAACAGATCATGCAAATTGTCCTTCTGCAGCCACTCAGCCTGTCACTCATGCTTCCATTAAAAACAATAAATAAATAAAAGAACAAAAGAAAAGCCCACAAGAACAACAAGCTGTTTATAAGAAAATTCTACTTACCGAGACCCTTAATTACCAGGAAAAGGTGTAGAAACCCAAATAAAGCACTAAATGGGATGGAGGAAGGGAATCTTACTCATCTAAAGGTTTAACCAGGAGGGCCACCCCAATTTCTTTTGTGCACAGGCTGCAGCCTTCTCCCTCACCCTGCTCCTGCTTGTAATCACACTTGTTCTTTTCTTTCCACTTTGGTTTGTGCCATATGGCATCACCACGTTTTTCTATGCAGATGAAGCAGCTGTGCCAGGAGTCCTTGTGGATGCACAGCATGCTGCTTCTTAACCACCCAGTGAAGGCATGGAGCAAAAGACAAGGCACCAGACACTACTCAGTCCAAGGTAATTTGCTTAGCAAAGTGATTACTGATCTCTTAGGTGGATTTGCTGCTGAGACAGCTCCCTTTCCTCACACCACAAAGAGAAATGATGATTTTTGTATTGGAGTATTTCCACATTTATTAACTGGAATTTCATCGGATGGGAACCATGCTCCTAGGAGCCCTATATGGCTGCAAAACAAAACAAAGTCAGCAGTACTGGTGACAACACAACCTTCACTGAAAAGGGGTCTCACAGAGTCCCAATATTATGCAGAGACATTGCACTGTGCCTGCCACAATGGGAATTCTCCCCAGCTGCAGAACACATCCCATCAAGTACAGTAAGACTCTATTAGAGGAGATACAATAGGGAGCTGGAGGACTCAGCTCAGCCCAGCTTCTGAGAAAATAACTCATTTCAATGCAAAACAGCAGTAGTTATTAGACACCTCCTTAAAGAGGAAAAGTGAAGGACAAGGGGAGGAGGGAGACAGGGAGATAGGGACCATGGCAGTTTGCACAGAAGTACCTTTTTCAGATTAATCCACTGTTTGAAGTAATCAGCAACCGGCAGCCCTAAGTACTGGCATTGTCCTGGTAACCTGTAAGAGAGAAGAGAGAGCAAGTTTGATTCAATCAGTGTCTTGACAACACAAACTCTGTTTTCCTAAGTGCATTTCATTCAGAGATGGAAAAGACTCTCAAGTCTGCTGTAACATCATGCTGCACATCAGAAACACCATAGCTCTTGGCAAAAAATCTCATGAGAGTACAACTTGGCTTAAGACTTACATACATCCAGGCACATCCAGGCTGCTGAAACCTTTTAGGCTAAACATTTTGAACAGTTGTGTGTACAAGTGCAGCACTCAACTCTTCTCCACACTGGCTAACACACAAACACAACTGGAGTATCCAGGCTGTCCTTGGCTAAGCAAACCCATCACAAATCCCTGCAAAACCATCCTGCTCTGCCAGCAGCTTACAGGGCAGACAGAAGGACTGACAATTCACCTGTCATGCCCTGGTGCTTCCCCATTTGGCCTTTATGGTTAAAACATCAAAAGAGATATGAAGGAGGGAAGGAGGCACCAAAGCATTAATTTTTTGGATAGCAGAGCTGTAGGGCTAAGAAAGCAGAGGCTGTTTTCCAAGCAGGTGCTCGGAAAGAGAGCAGACACAACTCTGAAGATACAAGGTGAATCCCTGCTTCACCACTGTCTCACTAGGGATGTGAGCATAGGAGCCAGAGCTGTGAGCACACATTGAACCTCTCCCTTCCTACAGCAAACTGATGGAATAGGGTTCAAAATAAAACAGCACCAGTAAGGGAGGTGGATTGCCTGAAGGGACAGCAGCACCTCAGGAAACCTGCTTCTCCCACACTGTGCCAATCCTGCTGTATTTGTGGGGGAGAGAGGATGTGCCCCTCAGCTGGGGAACACTGAGTTGCAAATTGTGTGGCTCCAGCCAAGCCTGTTCAGGGACATGAGTTATGTGAGTACTTCCTGGCCACTTTGATCTGATCAAGAGTAATTGATGGATCTTGTTCATTCACATACTGTTGATCATGCCTGGGGCACTGGTCACAGGATCTTTAAGTGAAGCAAAGGAACATCCCAAATAAATATGTCAACTAAATAAATGACTAAATTAGCGCTGTTTGTGCATGTTAAAAGTCACAACCCCAGAAATCAGCTTTTGCAAACAGATAGGGTGGGGAATTTTCCAACTTCCTCTGGTACATGGGGGTTGTAGGAGGAGAGTGGGGAGGAGGAAGAGCTATAAGTGCCAGCATCAGCTGCTCAAACATCCAAACACAGACCACCATGTCAAGGGCAAAGTCTTCTCTTGCTCTCCAAGAAGGAAAGAGTGAGTAGTCCAGACTGGTCTTCAGACTCAAGACTGAAATACAGAAACAAGCTCTGGTGAGAAGTTGATACAAGGTAAACACCCCAAGGTGTTACCAGTATCCCAGGCAGTACCTGAACGGTCAGCCCAGCTCCAAACCCTTTGGTGAACAGGGAAGCATCTCTTCAGACATTCTCCCAAGTAAGGAGATAAAGGAGCAATATGAGTAAGGAGATGAAGGAGTAACAGATAATGCACTTGCAGATAATGTGAGACCCAGTGCAGTACCAGAGCAGTCTGGTCTTGGTGACTCCTCCATTTCTATGCAAAGAAAAGGAAGGAAGCTGGGAAACATATCCAGAGAAATCTCCTGGGAATATGTGGCCAACAAAGCCAGCATACACTCACGTGTGTACTACCTTTGCCCTGCTAGGCTAAGAAAGTAATAGACTTCCTGTGCCAAAGTCAAATGCTTGGTCCTGAGAAGATGTACAAGTGATGATTTAGGACCAATCATTTAAGTCATACAAACAGATTTGAATAAGAACATCCAGAGGAATCTATTTGAAAGCAGGAAGGCTTCAAAAGAATGACCTTGCAAGGAGCAGGGCCACTGTGTTTTGCAGGGCAAGTAGTGCAAGTTGACAGCACAGTCCATCCTTGGGCACAGCTCATCCAATGCCATCGTGCTAAAATAAAGCACCTGGAGTCACTCCTCACAGTTGCACACTGCCACACAAACAGCAGCCTGGCCCATGCATTTTACAGCCATTACACAGATGTCCATGACACCCCTTAGTTGAACAGACCCGACCAACCCCAAGCAGCATGCTGAGAAAGCTCTTTTTCCAGAAAAGCTGCTTTTTGCTGGTGCACATATCAAGAAAGATCACAAGAAAAGGAACCATTTAAAACAAACAACTGGTCTAAATAAAGGCATTTGATTAGCCCAACCTCTTTCAGTCTGCTCACATTTAGCTAGTGAGGATGATGACAGAAGTTAGCAGAAGGTATGTTACAAAAAATTAGTTTCTCCTCCAAACCCAAGAGGCTTTCATTAATACAGGTCTCAGCCCAGCTCCAGTTAGAAGAAAAATTATCAATTTACCTAACATCTGGATAGGGCCCAGAAGAAGTGAGAGCAGCATTGTTCTTGTTAACCACAGGAATTGACAGCAAACCACCCAGTGCAACAAATGACATCTAAAGCACTGCCATCCCTGTGGGACCAAAAGGTCCAGCAAACTGGAAAGTCTGGCTCTATTTTCACCCTGAGACTGATGGCAGTGCGCCCTGGGCGCTGGACAGTGGGATTTTAATTGGAGAAAATAAATGCTCCAAATAAATATGTCAACTAAATAAATGACACATTTTTGCAAACAAGTAACAACCCCAGAAACTGCCTGTGAAGCTGTGTGACCTCAGGACATTCCCCCTCCCCCTCTAAGCTTGTGCTCCCCTCATTTCTTGTCAGCAGCAGAGGGGCTTCAAGTTTTTCAACCACCAGGAGATCAACACTCACATTATAACCTGGGCAGGCTGTCAGCAGCACAGACCAAAACAGAAGTCTATCCCTGAGGTGGAAGATACAGTAGTGGTGGCTCCAGGCCACCGAGAACACAGCCACTGAGCACGGATTAGCAAAGGATTGCTCCATGGGTGTGGTCTAGTATGAATATGCAGCACTACATGAATACTCAATTCCATCTCTGAATATGGCACAGGGAACCAGGGCCTTTTGCTATACAGAACCCAGGTTTCCACAGGGAGGAAAATAGTCCTGCAAAATCTTTTCCCCAGCTCCAAGACTGTCACCTGCAGTGGTTCCCCCACTCTTCAGCCTGGTGACCAGGCAGGAGTTTCTCTATCGTCTTTTCCAGGCTGGACTGAATAAGCCCTATCTGTGGCTGTCCTGCAGAACAGAAGTGCCATGGCCTGTAAGGAAGTATGTCTAATTATGAGAGCCATCATTCGCTTGAGCATTCACTTAATTGACAAATAAGCTTTTATGCTCAGTACGGCTTCTTGCTCTTGCCAGAGCCAAACTTGTTCACTGATGGCAGCTTTGCTTTAGCAGAGAGCTCAGGATTTGGCCCTCCCTCAGATAAGGGAGAAGAAAAATGATGGCACATTTTGCTGCATTCAACATCCCATGATCCTTCCAGTTTTTGAATGAGGTCTAACTGGCTTCCCAAACACTGAAGATCTCACTCCTTGGAAAGGAAGCTGGCTTTCAAATACCACCCCATCAGCCAAACTGCATTCAATATAGAGAAACTTGAAAACGGCTGTGGAATTTTCCAGCCTCCAATGCAGCTCTGGTGCTCTGTCCTCCCAGAAGCAGAGATGGGAGCCTGTAACTTCTGCCTGCTCCCAAACGCAGATCCCCTTTTGGGCAGAAGAGCAAGTGACATCAGGTAGCATACTCACCTCCACTAGCTAAGCAAGTCTAAGTCCTTCTTAGATCATGGCCAGCAGTAGCAACCCTGCACCATTTCCAGAGAGCTTACACCACCCCAGGCTTAGATTTCCATCCAGCCTCACTTTACTACCCTGCAGGGTAAATGGGCCCTGGAGACGAACAGGATGCAAATAGGAGGTGAGGTGACATGGCTGCATTTCTGTTGTTGAAGCTAGCTCTCTCCAAGGCAGCAAGAAGCACACAGCTCGGCAGTGATAAACGGCCTTGCTTTAGTTATCACTTTCCTTAAGTTAGGGAGAGCAGCCTAGTGATGGATGGGCTGGAATTCGGTTATCAGGGAAGGCTGTCAGCCAGAGTTGCCTATCTCCACACACATTTAGCAGGGCGTCATTATGCGATGGCATGGAGTTAAAATATGACCAAGGGAACTGAAAGAAAAAGAACACGATTTAAAAAAAAAGGCAAATCGAGCAACAATAAAGGAGCATGAGGCAAGAACGTTATCATACTAGTGACACCTTTTATCTCAGTCTGGTTAGCTAAAGCAGGGCACAAATTGGTCCTTCCCTCCACTATTGTATCCTCTTGTACAAACAGAGGCAGATAAAATGTGTCACTGGTGTGATAGCATATCTATTTAACCCTAATTATCTAGAGGGTCAAACGAAGAAATAGGGGTTTCTCATTTCAACAGGTCCCTCCATCTCTGCTCAGAGCCAACACATTAATATGGAAGGGGGAGGGGCAGCCATAATTGATTTCCGTCACTCAGGTGGTTCTGGCGTATAAAAAATTAATGCTTGATTCTCCCAACTAATCAGAGCTGGTTAACGTCCATCTGCTTCTGGGTTCAGGATGTCAGGAGACAAAGAAATTGGGCCACTTGCTATACACAGGGTGTATTGATATCGAGGCAGTTGAAAGAACAAGTTCCTCTATGGGAAGATAAAGGGACATTAAATCTTGGGGTTTATAGACCTGATTTTAACCTTCCAAAAAAAATCCATTCCCTGGAGACCTTGCATTGTAAGAGATGCAGAACATTTTAATTGTGTCCTGGCCAACACCTGTGCATTGGGCTGCAAAGGAGAGCACTGGCAGGCTCCTGCCCTGGAAATCCTTCACTGAAGAAGGAAGCTGCTTGGATGATGAAGCACACAACGGTATCATGGTGAAAGAGAGGAGCTGTCAAACCACCTCAGCTGGGCCCCTTCATTCAAAGCAAGGCTGGTCAACATTCTGGACCACACTGCTCAGAGGTGCTGCTCTGGTTTTATGTAGAGTGGCATATCTGCCCAGCCAAGAGGAAAGCTTAGGTGTCCTCTCCCAACAGTGCAAGACAGCAAGGGAATAACATCCTATGCTAAGACACCTGAACTGATTTAGCAGAGAAATGGCACCACAACAGGCAAAGCTGCATCTGTCTGCACTTAATCTGCACTTACATGAGAGGGGGCCAAGCTAGGAATTCAAAGCAGTTTAGGTAGATCCATACCCTCCCAAAGACGCAGCTGCAGGCTGCCAAAACCACAGTACCAGACCAGGAGGCCTCTGTCAGGGCAATGTCACAGTACCTGCACACAGCAGAATGACCAAGGCACAAAGAAGAGCCCAAGCCACACTGCAGCCTACAAAAACCAAAGCATGCTGACATACATGTCCACAAAAATCCCCAAACCCCAATTCCCTCATCCCAGTAATTCAGGTTAGACTGGGGCAACCTTCCTGTGTAATCAAAAGCTTTGGTAGGGAGATGTCTCCTCCTCAGTGCTGGAGTCACTTTGCCACTCAGTGCAAACAGGCTTCTGTCCAAAGTGAAGGACAAACCCTGTGCCAGACCTCTGGTTCCCCACTCACATACTTGTCAGCCCCACAGACCAGCCAAGAGGCCAGAGGAGCCCACCTGCTCTTGCCTTCCACCGGATAAGCCTTTGCCAGGTGACTGCACCCCACTCTCACCAAGCACACACAGTGCCATCTCTTTCTGCCCCTCATCAGTGCAGGACAAACAGCCTGCATGGCTGTACTTAAAATTCACAAGCAGTGGCTGTGGAAAGACAGTACATCTGGAGAGGGCCTGAAAAGCCCTGGGCTTTCACAGAAACCCTGAGACACGTCCTATCTCCCTCCCTCTTTGCTTTCCTTCCACCCTCTCAGTTCTCTCAACCACCCCCAGACTTGTCACACTGCAACAAGCCTATGAGCCACACATCAGCTTTAAATATCAGCATGCATGAAGCAGGGACATGAGAGCAGGGAAGTGGGAACAGACAGAGCAAACCTCCATCGCCTGTCAGGTAACACTAATGAATTTCAACACCAGCAGCCATTGCCTCAGACGGGCTGGTGAGAGGAGACAGAGTTACAGCAAGAAGCCTTTGCAGGAGCAGCCTGCCTTTTTTCAAAGCCCCCTCTGTTAATAAATGTCATTGTTGAGCAGGCTGCAGCAGCCCTCAAGCCGGGATGGTGTGGGCTGGGGGAGAGACAGGCAACTGACAGCACTCAGGATGCTTGGGCAGCACAGCCTTTTCTTCTGTTGCTTCCCCAGACCAGAGCCAGGAAAAGGAAGAAGACGGGTCATTGCTATTGGCATAAAGCTGTCTTTCATTAATGCCCCAGTATCCAAATAACAAACCTCCACAAGTAGCCACAAGTGCTACCCAACACCCTCCAGTCTTGTTCACTGTGATGGATGGAGGCTCTACAGCAACCAGTCCTGGAATGGGCAGAGGGATGCAGAGACATCCAAACACACTGCCTGCATTCCTGACAGCAGCAAAGGGTTACAGAGCTATCGGTCTCTTTGCTAACACAAATGCATTCCCGAGGCAGCACAGGGAGAAGCATCCAGCACAGGGCACTGTATGGCAACCGCACCGATGCACAACATGAAGGTCAATGCAAGTCTTCTTTACAAATGTCAACCTGTCATCTCTGGATATTAATGAGGGCTGACCAGCAGCTAAAATGCATCCATGCTCCATTAGTAATAAGAAAGATATGATGCAGGAAGAGCACACACCATGGCACATGGAGGCACCAGTGGGTCTGCAGGGCCCGAGGAGGTGTGGTGATGCACAACGTAACTTAGGCCACTCCAGATGCCCAGGAAGAAAGACAGTTGCTACACAAACCCCTTCACTAGAGTGTGCGTTCTTTTCCCATCAATCTTTAATTGGATTAGTGTAATGAGGCCAAAAACACAGGCTAAGCAGCAAGGCTAATACCTGGCACTTTCAGATCTTCTTCCTTTTTCTGTGATGCCAATTCTGGACAAAGCTGCGTTCTCTCTCTACCAGACAAATTCCTGCCTAGGAAGCCTAGCCTAAAAGGCAAGCTGCAAGCCTTAACACTCAGGACTCTTAGCAGCATTGTCTGAAATATCTGAACACCCATCACATGCTAACGGCGTGATCCTTATTCTCTACATTTTTGCTGGGTACTAAGAAAGTTGAGAGAACCTCAAGACTCTTGCTTTCCAAGATGCTAGCAGGTGAATGGAAAAGGGTGTTAGCCTTTTGCAGCCAGAGCAATGTATACACTAGGGACATAATTCTGCCACAAAAAGCACATAGGGCAAGTGGCTCATGACTTGCTCGTCCTGCAAAGCAGTGTGTGCCTTCCACTGCCATCAACCTTAATGAATCATGAAGGCATTTAACACTAAGTGATATCTGGCCCTTTTATGGGTATCTGTCTGTGCATCAGTGAGATGCTGGCAGAGATGCTATCTCAACATTAAAAGCAAGGCTGTAACACAGCAGGTATTCAGGCTCCAACAGAAGATGTTCATCAACAATTGCACACACATGATGCTACAATAAATCTATGTGCTGCTTCTTAACAGCTTCTCTTAAAAAGATTCACAGCTCTATTTACTGGGCCTGATTCTGCTGCTAGGCATGTGGGAGTAAATCTAGAGTAACTCTACCTGGAGTTTGTAAACAGCTGGGAATAATAGGATCAGAACTGAGCTTCTTGATTTTTAAAGAAGTACTTAATTACCACGCAGGAAACCAAATCTTGCTGGCTCCACAGTTCAGCTGAGATTAGAAATGCAGCAGGCAGAAGATTTGCACCACTCCAGATTGGTGGAGGGGTAGAGCAAATGCTCTCACCATCCCTTCCAGACATGGAGAACAACTAGGTGGACTTCCTTTTGATATCAGAAATGCATGACACTGCTCCCAAGAAAAGAGAAACTGCAAAGTCTCCAAGGCTCAGGTCGCCTTCCCACCCTTGGGAACCTGACCCTATGAAAAACCCCTAAAAGCAGATTTTTACACATAAAAATTGGTGTGAGAGTCTGTCTGCTTACTAAACATGACATTATACAGCACCTTATGAAGAGGAGTGTACAAGATTGAATATTGTGTTCTCAGTGAAAGTCATGCATCATGACCACTACAGCAGGCTGCAGCAGGTGAATGTCCAATTTGTCAACAGGAAAAACTCTTCACCATGCAGGTAATAAAGCACTGGAACAGAGTGGTGGCAAAATCTCCTCCCCTGGAGACATTCAAACTCATCTGGAGGAGATTCGGAGCAATCCAATCTAAGTTTCAAGTTAGCACTGCTTTGAACAGGTGGTAGGATTAGAAATCTCTGTTTAAATTATTCTGTGAATCATGCTTCAGCAGAGCCTGATTACACAGAGCATGTGCTCCTTCTCTGTCTATATGGTCTGTTAATAAGTCTTTCATACAGACACTAATTTAGTAATCGCCTGGTTCTCTGCATACTAGCTGCTTTAAGAGGAAGCATTCAGACTCCTGCTGCAGAACACTGTAATTACACACTGCATAATAGGAAATATATCTGATAAAATGGATGTACCCATAACACATCGTATCTAAGCCCCCTCAAAACCATAACAAGCACAAAAACGTAGCTAAAATTAAATATGATTTTCCTCCAACTGTACAAATCTCATTGCAGAAATATTTCTCCTCAGGAAACCTGAACATGCAAGACCTACAGCCAAGACGCTCCTCTAAATCAAGAAGACATGTCCTGTCCCAGGTCTTCCTTAGATCTGCTCTCCGACAGGCAGGAGGAAACCTTGCCTCTTCCAAGCCTTGCCTGTCTGAACCATTTAGCATATAAACTCTTCAGGACAAGGGCTTCTCTGCTGTGAGTCATCAACTGTTTAGTGCCTAATGGTAAAGCCTATAGACGCTTAACATAATACAATCATGTCACTTAAAGGCCATTAGTCTCCAGTCTAAACAGCACTTTTCCAGTCACAGAGGGGACCTGCCAGCCCAGGAAGGCAGGATAAGGGATGTGGGTGGTCAGTCAGGTCACTGGACTTGCAGACACCTGACGTGAAGCCCCAAGCAGGACAGAGCCTGGCCAAAAGGCATGGGGGAAAGCCATGGCAGCTCTAGCAATCAAAAATTTTGTGTTTTGGGCTTTCTTGAACCACTCAAATCAGCTGAAAATCCCTGTCTGCCAGGTCTGTCTCCACCTTCAGCCATGGTTGTACCACTCCCAAGGGGAAGAGCCCCTCATCCACAGGAGTCTCCAGCCTTCTGCATCACCTCTCTTTCCACTCACAGAAGCAGACCATTTATCTACAAGAAAAGATGCCATTCTGTTTGAGCCCCTCTTATTTCCTGGCATCATCTCTGTCTTCCTCTGGCACCACATCACCCAGTTCTATTCTCTCAACTGACTTCTGAGATTGCTTCTTCTTCCCACTCCCCACTAAAGGGAAGAGAGAAATCCTAATAGGAGCCAGTGGAATGGGGTAAACTGCCTTCCTGTGCCCTCTTATGATACAGAACCCAAAACTGCACACACAGCAGCTTCATGGGTTCTCATGCTGTCAGCACTGGTCAGAGCACAGGTTTCTGTGCAAATTACATACGCACAGGGGAAAACAAGTTTGTCTTTTCCTTGTGGGGAAGAGACCGCTCCCACCTCCAAGCACAAGCTGCCATTAGTATTTGCTTCGCTAGAGAGAAGGAGCAGTGAATCCTCCAGAGCAAAGGACAAGTGCAGCAATTAGGATGCAGGGGCTGCGGGAGCTGTTTAACAGCACGACCCAGAGGTCAGTGCCGCCGACTCCCAGCCCTGCATAAATATTGTATGAGCTGGGGAGAGGGGCTGTTACGGCCACCCTCAGCGCCAGCCCTCCCCCATCCATTGCCACTCTGCATCCAGCTAGATACGCCAGGAACATTATTTACAGATCTGACAGTCAGGAAAATCACTTTAGTAACTAAGGGAATGGGAATAAAGGCTGCATAGTAGAGCAGGTGCCTGGGAGCAGGCTCCCCATCTGCACCTTCTGCCTCCCCTTACAGCCCTGCCGAACGGCAAGACCCGTTCTCAAACTGGTGCATGAAATACCATCAGGAACAAGAGGGGAGGGGAGGCTGTGAGCTCCCTCTCAAAGCTTGCCTAGGGGTTTGATTATCAATGCTGCTGAAAGACACTTCAGCCAGCAGCTGCCTTCCAGCTTCCTATCAGTATCTCTGCTAGACCCGCCCTTTGGAGGGAGCTTTACATCAATATAACAAGAGGCTTTAGAGAGAGCTTCCCTCAGACTCTGTGCAGACCTGCAGAAGGGTCTCCACTCCAACACAGCCACAGGGGCTCATCCCTGCAGAAACTCCCCCAGCTGCTCTATTTGGTACCAGTCACCTTCCTCACATGTGACCTGTTCACTCCTTATTCCCTAAAGGATTGCCTTCACCTGCAGCTTCAGTCACACTGATTTGGCACCATCTCAACCATATTCTGAAACATCCTCATTCTTCTGCCCACTTTTTTCCTGGACATGCCAGGTAACTGCACATTTGCTGTGATGCTCTGCACAAATACAAACCTATCTCAGATTCACCGAGACTGAAGGTTCCTGAAGACAAGGACATGGGCCATTCTCCAACTGTACCAGCAGCCCATGAATTCCCAGGGGCACGCTGCTAATAAACATTACTGCCCAGGGCAACACGAGAGCTGCAAGGTGGAAAACACTGCTTGGATGTGCTTCTGCCCATGATACCTCTCCAGAATTTTTCATTCTTCTGTGTCTGGTTGCTGAATCCAGGGAAGGCAGAAGCCCTGTCTTACCATTAGCAGCTTTTCTAAACTCACTGTCCAATTAATGGGCTTAATTATTGACGGCAAAAGCAGGGAAGGGAGGAAAGAAAGAGCCAACGAGGAAGGAATGATGTGGGGGTGGCAGGCGCCAAAGGTCTCCAAAGATCTTCCCTCAGCCTAGAGCAGAGAAAGAGCCCCTAGCCGCTCTGCTGCTCCCACGGCCCTGCTCTAATGCTCCCTGACATGCCTCTGAAGACAGCGAGCTGTTTGCAGTCACCACCGTGATTTGTTAGTAATTATTTTCACGGTGTCACATTGCTGTCACTCTCTTAACAAAGAGACAGACAGCCCGAGGCTGCCTGCAAGAAAGAACCAACAGAGGAAAGGAATTGTCAGGCACCCAGGGATCCTCTTTGCTTCCTGGGTTTCACAACCAGAGTCCTTACCAGCTTCTGAAGCAACTTCTGAGAAGTGGCAAGTCAGAATCACCTCCCATCCTGGTCACAGGAAGAGGAATTAATTACTTAGCCCATTCTCAATTTCACCTTACCTGTAAATCCAGTGCAAGACCCAGGTGCTTAGAGCCCCTTAAGCCAGCAATTTGCTTCAGGCCTGCTGCAAACCCAAAACAACTTTGGCAATTGATGACTGTTAGTGCTCTCCTTGCAAGTCCAAATTTCTTTTCATGTGGTCTTGCCATTAGAAAGTGCTTCCCAAACACAGCAATCCTGATGACAAATCCCTGCCTATCACCCTCACACATTGACTCTCCAGACTGTTCACATGTGCTTTTCCTACACCAGACTCATTAATTCCAACACACTGCTGTGCTCCACATGGAGGTAACATTTCACTTGGCATTTCACAATGCCAAGGGACCTCAGCAGCTTCCTCACACCTGAAATACAGTCTAATGCCTTGCTGCCTCTGTTTTCTCATACACAGCACAGTGACTTGACAAAGAACTTCCCTCCCTGCTTGAACCACCCCAGTCCATCCATCCAACCTTTGGCTGACCTGTCAGTCAGTCCAACGTAATCACTCCTTTCCCAGTAAACATGCTTGCTTGGGGCCCCAAGGAATGGAGGCTACTTTGGCACCTGAAGTGTCACACAAAGTAAGGATATAGAATGAAAGACTGAGACACCTGGCCAGACAACCTTTAAAGCCCTCTTGAGTTCTGCACAGAAATCAAGTTTCCTCCAGACTTCCTCCAGAAATCAATTCCTCCAGAGCAATTGCAAGTCTGAACTACTCCCAGCATAAGTTTTCTTCCTGTGCCTGCTTACTGATGGTGCACAAGGGCTAGTCTCTGCAACCATGGGGAAATCTGGGTATTAATTCACCCTCTTAGCATAGAGAGAGTTTGGAAATATTAAGTTTCACAGTCTAAGGAAAATCTTCCTGCAATTAACTCCATGGAAGAGCTCTGACTTACAGGTCAGCTCCTTTTCAGGGGTCCTTTTAATAATCAAGAAATGGCATACACATGCTGTGAAGAATTAGGATCACCATTGGGAAGCTAAATGGTCCATAAAATGTAAAAATTCTCTTCAGAGCTGGGAGCATTGTGAGTTGGAGGAGAGGTCTTGGCAACCTCCCACCAGCTACTCCATCCACCTGGCTTGCAAGGACAGATGTGACTCCAGGCAGGGATGAGGAACTGAACTCAGCCAGTGCCCAGGCACCCTGGGCATGCTGGCCAACAGTCAACAGTGAGACCTGGTTCAACATTCAGATGGAAAAACTGAAGAAAGGAAAATTAGAGATGACCAAGAGGCACCTATGGAGGAAAAAAGAAGGGTGTCGCAGGGTGTAGGTGCCAGGCAGAGAGGAGGAGAAATCCTTGCTCCAAGAGAGGCAAAACTGGTAGGACCAAGACAGGATGAAGTCTCGGGCAGCATGAGCTTCCTGGACACAACCCTTCCAGGAGGACATGACCCTGCTTCCTCTGTCTTCTTCCCACAGACTTCTCTATTCTGCTTTCTTCTACCACCACCTCCATATGCCTCACATCATTGCTAACACTCGGTCCACATCAATGACTGAGCACATGGCATCACCTTTGGGGTGCAAGGCTGCTGATGGCAGCACCTGGGCCAAACACCAAAACAGTGACTCCAACATGAAATGGACTCAGCTCAAAAAGTTAGTCTGCAGCTCCGCTGCTCTCCCAAGTCCTGCACACACCCAGTCATCCACTCCTGAGGATACAGACTGTCACTGGACAAGGCACATGAGAATATGCTGGAGGGAAAATACCAGGGATGACCTCAAGATGGCCCAGTAGGTCTTTGCCATTCAAGAGCTCCAGGAGGAAAGGGATTGAACCCATCCATGAAAATGGCTCCCAACAGGAAACAACCATCCAAACAAAATAAAACATTTTCAAGAAAGCTATAGACTCACACAACAGAGCAAGTGAAAGAGGAAAGATGCTGCTCCCAGGCTGGCAGTATTCTTCAAGCAGAGCTCTCCAGGCAGAGGAGCCATAAGCACATCTTTTCCAGCCAAGCCACTGAGAGGGCAGCACTGGCGCCAACACACAACTGCTTTGCTTCAGCTGTGAAGCAAAAAGAGCTGGGATCCAAAGGAAGACAGCTGACATTTCAGACCCCACATGAAACACTACAGCTGTCTAATACTTGAAAAATTAAGCTGTTTTAAGAGAAAATGAACACTTTGTGGAGCTTATCCTGTTTTTCACACATGCCACAAAAATTCAGATGGCAAACACCCTCCAGTGACTGTCCTCTGCAGTCCCAAGCCAACCAGTTTTTCGACTCCCCAAGGCACAGAATCACCACAATCCTGAACTGCTATTAGAGAGCCCTCTCATACGGAGACTATGGTGTGTTTTTTACCAATGACACATTATAGATCCATTGATTTTGAAACCATTTTGCCTGAATTCACTAAAACACTGTACACAGAAATCACCCTAATGATTCCTGGTGCAGAGGGAATTATGGTTCCCTACTCTATGAGCAGATGACATTGAGACCATTGATTTACATCCAGTTCAGTGTGACTGTTTCCAAACAGCTTGAGTTAAGTTACCCAGGGGTAGAAAATATACCTTCTCCACTTATTACTCCATCCCAAAGGTTCAGTGCTGGAAATAAAGCACATGATGCAATGCTTGTCTCATTCTCCCCTACACTGAAAATTTGTTTGTTTCTCCAGCATCTTTCACACAGCTTCCAACTTCCACTCTTAAATCCCAGGTGGCAGAGTCCTGCTCCCCAGAGTGCACCAGGCACCACAGCTCAATAAGCCTGTAGCCACTACAGTCCTGACTATGACAAATGTCTTTGCTATGATGTGCCAGATAAGGAACAGTCCATTGCATGATGATTCCTATGCAAAGATTTCATGTCCAAAGCTTAACCCAAAGGCATTCCCAGACATCTAGGACAATGTAACTTGCAGAAGCTCAAGCAACCAATTATTTCAAAGAAAGACAAGAACAGGGGTCAAGCCAGGGTAACCGGTACACAAGGATAACAAAAGTCAAGTCTGGCATATTCACTTCAAATAAGAGTGTACAGAGAAGGAATCTTAAAATCCAAACCTTTTTTTGCATAAGTGATATAATTTTCTTTAAAAACAAAAAGCTGGACTGCAGGGTTGCAGAAGTGAATGGGGTCAGTGCTATTCCCTGTAAGTGCTCGCAAGGCTCCCTTGTTTAGCTCTGGCAAAGCACTTTAGGGTATAATTACATGAACAACTCCATCAGCAAAGCTGACTCAAAAGGTTCCTGACCCTGGAAACTCAGTCCCGTCCCTTCACTGCAGTTCACACCACACTCTTTGTTCAGCAAATGTAACCATGTGAAGAGATACAGCATAGGCTTGTTCAGCAAAATGATCCCCACTAAAAAAACACCCACCAAGCTAATCCAAAAATCTTAGTTGGAAAGGAATTTTTCTATTAGCTTTAAATGCAGATGACTGCATTATCTTTCAGTTACCAGATCTTTCTTGCTGCTCTCAACTCCGAACATACCTCTTGCCCTGCTGCCACACAGCCAGCCCATCCTATGCCTTCTCCTGCCTTTTCTCATGACTACCCAAGCATTCCCACTCACTCCAGTCAGTGGCCATCTGCAATTTCTCTCTGAGGCAGAGGCTACTGATCCCCTCCTGATCCTGTGAAAAAGAACAGCGCATACAGAGGACACTAATACCAACAATTCTTTTCCATTCATGACCTAATTCTGATCTCAAAAACATCCAGGACAGAAGTCTGGAAAGAGCAACCCAGTGCCACATTTGGAGCTGGTCTGAGAAGACAAGCATCCTCCCAGCCAGTATAACTTGCAAGGAAAGAATTAAAACAGTAAGACAAAATTAAGCAATGGTATAATTTACTGCTTAGAATTTACTAATATCCAACCTAGGAAGAGCACCAAGGGCTATAAACATTTCGAGACACTTCACTATGTTTTATCACTATATTAGAGAGTACTTGCCTTTTAACACTTATTTAAGAAAATAAAAAACTTCTGAGCAGTAGTTTCCTGTGAAGACATAAATTAGCATGTTCTGATCAGCCACAGCAAGTGCAGTACAAGCATCTTCATGCCAGAATTATATAGACCAAAGCCTACATGTACTTTTAGCTATGCTCAGTGCATTTACAGAACAATCCAAATCTGGAATGAGAAGGAATAACTGATGCTTCTGACCTTATGGTGCAGGTCTGAGATCTGGGATATAAGACTTCAGCTCTGCCTCTGCCTGCCTGCACAGCCACAGGCATCTCACTTAACCTCACCGTATTTCAACTCTTTATCTATGAACACATGGTAAAAATGCCTCTTTCGTTGCCAAGATTAATTCACATTGTGTTTAAGAGCCCACAAACTGGTTCCACACACAGAGGAAAGCAATTTGACATTTCAGCAGAGATAAACTACACTAAAGAGCTTATATTACAAGGGCTCAACTCTGGCAGATACTAAGTACCCTCTTTTCCACTAAGCCCATCTCCTGCAGTCAGCAGCTCCCTCAGCCCCTTCAGAGGCACGTTACCCTCGCCACCCAATGCCACATCAATGCTATTTGCTTAATGACTAGTGTCAGTTCCAACCTAGGTGCAGAATGAGGTCCAAGAACTAAAGCAGATGACATCAGGTGTCTGAATCCCTCCCTGGAGCTGTTAAACGTGGACTATAGCTCCTTGCAACAGGCTAAAGGAATCCTCCCACTGAGCATGCAGAGGTCTGAGGACCGTGTGTCTAACGAGGCTGTATCCCCACTCATATTTTAGCTTGGCAGGTCTGGTGCTCCCTTCATCTTTTGCTTCAGGTAGCTCTCTTTAATTAATAACATTTCTGAGTCGACACAGGGAACTTTCCACCCAGAATGAATGGCCCTCTCTCATTAGAACCATGACTTGTCATGATGTATTCAAGAGCAGAAGTGTGATTCATTCCCTTGTCTGGGAATGAGGGGTGTTGCTGAGGGGTGGGTGATGGGGGGGGAGAAGAGTCTCTGTAATGAGTGACTGATATTTGCTGAAGTTGATATGCGACTCTGTCGGCTTGAACTGCCTTGTCAGGACAAGCCTTCAAGAAAGGTGATGTTCCCACTCAAGAGGTTTTCCTCATTAAAGAAATTGCATCTTAACAAGAGGGAAGGGGAGGGTTGGCAGGAGAGCTGCTGTCTCCCCGACTCCAGCCTGATTCACACACACCAAGAACTGAAAGCAGGTTGATCCAAGTACAGCCAGTAGATAATCAGCCCTCCATTTAGCAGCCCTCTCACACAATTGACTCTCTCCAGCAGCAACCGAATCCCTCCAACAGGTGCACATTCTGATAGTACACCACACCCATGACAAAGCCTTTGGTAGTATGGCCAAGGACTTTGACTCATGCTAAACCTTCATAAGCCCCTCCCAGATGCTTGGTGTTCTGGGCACCCAGCTCCTTGTAACTAGGGCTCCCTGTTGCCTGAGGGAAGACAACAAACCGCTCTGTGGTCTTCCAAGGAAGCTCCAGTGTTCAATAGCAATCAAGTCTATAGCCAAACACTGCCTCATTTCCTGAAGATCCCTGAGCCAAGCAGAGGCTTTACTGATCCTTCAGCAGCTGAGCTAACATCTTGAATCCAGCAGATTCAGCAGTGCCAGACACCATCAGCAGAGAGCAGTACCCTGACAATCACTATTCCTCTAGTGCTCTTGTTTGAGCTAAGTGTCCTATACACATTGCAACCCCTGGCTTAGGCAGGGCTATTTCCCCACCTTATCCCTACACCTAACTCTGACAGGCTTGAAGATTCCTCCTCGTTACAGCCACTTCCCTGCATCCAGCTTGCTCATCCCACTCTGCCTCCTTGGCACCTACCAGTGGTACCTACTGGAAGCCCCCACAGTAGACAGGCCAGTTTAGAAGACACCATGCCTCAGCTCTACAACAGCACAAGCAGACAGAAGCCACACTAAATGCCCAGGTCACTGACAGAGAAGCCAGGAACAAAGCTGCATGGTTTACCAGCCAAGCTAAGGACAATGGAGGACAGGAACTCCAAACCACACAAGACATGGGTAAGAGGACTGCAGCTATGCAAGCAGCTGTCATTACTAAGGAAGCTGAAAAAATAAAGAGGAGTGTTAGGAGTGGACCTGTCACAAGTGGGGGCTCCTTAAGCCAGGAAGCATTGCACTCACCTCAGTGTCCTCAATTCCTCTGGAACCCAGCCAGGTTTCTACCATTCAATGCTTCCAACAACACTCCTCCAAATCTGGACAAACAGCACCATCTCCCATCCTACTGCCCCAATGCCTTTTGTGACCAGGGTGTGGTCTCAACATGGTAGCAAAGGGCATCAGCTACACCCCAGGAAAGCATAGCGTGACTCCCTGGAATACTTCATGGACGTTCCATGTCTCTTGAGTCTCTGTCTCCCTGTCTGAGCAGCCTCGTTTCAGCTCTCCACTTTCTCTCTTTAAAAAGAGATGCTCAGTTCTGCTTTGCTAAACCCTATTTGGCAATGTGTCTAAACACACGCAAACTTAATTAGTTCAGGAGGGAGACTCGGCATTTGTGGTGACGGATAAAAGTAATGGGAAATGAGACAAGTCAGAGCTGGCAGGGAGTCCTCACTTGAGCCTCATCCACTGGCACGGTGCTAATCAGATGTGACGCTACACACTGCAGCACCCAATCGGCGATGGAGCAGCATGATGTGCTACTCATCAGGAGGCTGCAGCCAGACTCCTGCTATCCATGTGCTTGGAAACACAGAATGTGTTTTCTGCTTTGCCCTGGAGATGCTTCAGGATTGAATTCTGAAGTTAATGGTTTAAAAAAAAAATTTAAAAGGAAGAGGGAGAAATGAACCACTTGCAACAACCTCATGGCCAGGAGTGGAGTCTTCTTTTCCAGCTGACTAGTGAGGGACAATCCATGCGAGAGATCACTGCAAACGGTGAATAGTGTATCTCCACTCCAGAATAGCATGTGCCTCTGAGCCAGCTCACCTCACAACCCTTATGGCTCAGCTTTGCCTCTATTTGCCTGCTGTAGGACTCTGAAGAAGCAACAAAAAAACAAAACAAACAAACAAACAAAAAAAACCCAAAAAACAAACAAACAAAAAACCAAAACCAAAACAAAACAAAACAACCAACCAAAAAAACCTACACCCAACACATCCAGGTTGCTCCTTCTACATGGACACCAAGTTAGGATGTCATTAGCTGGGAATCTTGTAAGCACACTGTGAAAGTGATGTAAAGATGGGCTAGGAGCAAAGATAACTGTTTCTCACAATCATCAACAGAGTGGTAAATTGGACTCTCACAACAAGCCATACAGGAGTAAAAACAGAGGAAATAGAATACATGTGAAACAGAAGTTTAGCACAGCAACTGTGCAGGTCTCTAACAGAAGCTTAAACATTATATATAAAGAAAAATAACTCACTCCTAATTTAAGCAACTAACATAGGAACTTGCAGTATATATGAACTCTGGACATAGCCTGAGCAGAGACCCAGATTCTGACTCAAAAGTTCAAATACCACCCCTCTCTCTGTCTGGAGCCAATTTCTCAGCTCCACTAGTGCTTGTGCTGAGCTCTGGACTCCATATCTCATGTTTCACTAATTACACAAAGAAAAGGCAAGGAGCTGCCACTCTGCAAAGACTACTCATCAGGGAAGAACTGGTGCTGATTGCTCCTAGACTATGTGCAGTTTATTTAGGCTTCCAGCTTGGGGAAACCAATGTCACAGTGAAAACCAAGTAACACTACTAACGAGTTGTGGCTGTCAGTTTAGGATAGGATGTGTCAAGCCTGTGCTTTACTGGTGTGATAACAAGAGGAGACTTTATCCAGCACCACAGGGAAATGAAAAGCTGAAACAAGATTATATGAATTGAAGGGAATTCAGCTCTATAGGACACTAATCTGCAAATACTTTGGAGATTGAACTAATTTAATTTTTTGACTTTTAGCTCCATTCTTATAATAACATTTTTAGGTTGTGCTCTACAGCCTAGCTATTTTTCTAACAAATCATCCAAAAAGATGTAACAAATCTAACAAAAGATCCCAGTGCAGGTTCCCATCTGGTACTTGCCAGATATTCACCCAGCTGATGACGATGACCTTAATGATAAGAGCACCACTGGAGCATGCTAGACCTGGCTTGTATTCTGTTCTGAAGACTACTCTGTGATTCACATTGAGTTACTGTGCCAAGATGACAGAAAAAGCCTTAAATGCAGGAGGTCAGGTAAGGATCATCAGTTGATGATCCATGTATGCACTCAGAAATATCCATCCCTTTGGAAAGCATATTGGATAAAAGGCAAAAAGTCACAAAGCTCAAGTTTAAACTTTTCTTGGGGTTCTGAAAGGCTTCACTCACTATAGGCAGTGATCTTGCACCATGCCCAGCACACACCTGTCTTCTGAAACAACTCTCCTCTCCTGATTATGCATGGCAAACAACAATTTCCCTAAGAAACAATGAGGAGGCTTGCAAGGACAAAGACATATGCACTACAGGCAAACATGGAGCAATAAAGCCCAGAAAAATCACCCTCCCCTCCCATACTCACATCACTTTCAAATCCCAGTCTCCACAGGTCACAAAAATCGACTTGACGCTGGGATCTAAGAGGCCTTCCTTTGCCATCCACTCGTCAACCCTCTGAAAGGAAGGCAAGAAAAGGGGATGAGTTTTGCAGAGACAGGCCGAGCCACAACAGTTAAACTCAGATAAGCTGCTTGCAATCAAGAGAGAAGAAAATTGTGATCTTATCCAACCTCTCCCTCTCTCTCTTCTCTCTTTGCTTGCCATCTCAACAACAGCACGTTTGGACCTTTGAAGATTTCTGATAGGAGACATCAGGCAACCAGAGGAGAGATGATCTTATCAGACACCGCAGCAGCTCTGCTTGTGGAGGGATGAAAGTTGTGCAGTGTTAACGGGACGATACAACTGTGCTGTTACCTGGCATTTCTCCTCTCCCTGTACCAAAGAGGCTCATAGGGAACATAGCTTGTGCCCCCTCCAGTGACAAGAACAGACAGGTATATTGAGATGGCATCCCTCCCCCACAGCATTTCTCACATAGTCTAATTCATATAGCACCAGGGGGATATGGGAAGGGGGAAAAAATGGAAGAGTTGGCCACACATAGGCATTGTGTGGCAGTAGCAAGCAAAGCCCCTTCCTCTCCAGGTTGGAATCCATCTTTCCTTCTTACAGTTCTGAAGAAGTGCTTGTTCAGGATAGTGTGGATTTAAAGTGCTATGCCTGATCAGCTTCCCACAGGGACAGATGTTCTGGGTCTTCTTAAGAAAAGGGCCATGTTAACCTGGAGGATGCAATCTACCTCAGAGATTAAGGAGCAAACCTAGACTAGAAGCCCTGCATCGAAAGAATCATTGCATATACACATTGCAGCTAAAACTAGTGAACAACATGCCCAAAATCTTGCAGTGGCAGGCAATCAGCTGTTATTATGTAACCTCACTAGGAGAATTTTCAATGCTTGGGCAACAGAAATCCCTCCTCTTTTCCCTTGCTTGACACCTTTCACTCCTGAGTAAACCAGCATGCCTCAGAAGCTGCCTGACCTGAATCTCATTTTAACCTATAAATATGCTGCTGTATGAACACCTTTTCTGTCCAAATAATAATAATAAAAAAAAAATTGACATAAGTGTTTCCACACTCTAAGAAGCTTTCACAGAAACAGAACAAACCATTTTCTGGAATACTCCAGCAATGATCTACATTCACCCATCCAGGCAGAGAGCTCACCCTCCTAGGGGAAACAGGCACATACATCCGTATGTTTATGGACAAGCAAGACTGCTATATGCTCTCTGGAGAGCTGGGGTTTGTATGGATGTGAGACATCATCTCTGCAGAGCACCATCTTCAGTCTCATGTCACTGCCACAGCCTCTCCTGCCAGAGGTCGATGCTTCTTCCTGTGACCGATTGTACAACAGCCCTCTGAGTAAAACCCCAGAAAAGCAGCATCCAGCCTCTCAGCCACACTCCCTTTGGCTGACAGGATCCCCCAGCCAGCCTCACATGAGCCTGCCGGGAGCTGGGGACAGCAGTGGTAACTTTTCTAAACTCCTTGATGTGACCATCAAGTGCTGATTCCATGGAGGATTTTAACACCTTTAATTTGATTTCCTCAGATAAGCAATTGTTGCAATTATTCTGATTAGGAACAATTAGGTAACACAGCAGTGGAAATCCTGACAGGGACAGCGACGCATCCAACACCAACCTGCAGCCCAAACAGGCTCTGCTTGAGGAGCTTTCCTTCACTATCTGACTACCAACAAAGCTATTGATGGAGAAATACTTCCAAGCTAATTAAGCCTTAAATGCTCTAGGAATTCCACATTAAGCAGATGGTATTATTAGGGCTGTATCTGCATTCACACATCCTTTAGATTAGACTTCAGAGGCATTTTATTTCTATACTACATGTATTATTAAGCATTTAAATAGGTAGAAAAAATAATTTAATAAAGTGCTGAGGGAGGGGAAAAGAAATGAAAGCAGAATCTCCAGGAGCAGTGGTCTTGAGCAATGTCATGGTGCTTTAAAACTGGCTCAAGAAAGAATCGCCTCTTCTCCTATCTACTGGCAGGAGTTTGGATATCTTGTCAGCACCCTTGACATGAACAGCTGGAGATGACAGATCAATGGTTCAATAATCTCAGCAGTGTGTCACCAGTGTGACAGCAAATGTTATTCTAATGAAGCTGTAATCATAGTCAAATTACGCGGTTCGATTCTCAGCAAGGGGAGGGTGCAGGGAAAGAGATGAAGAGGGGACTACAGGACCAGAGGTCAGAGTTTGAGAACTAAAGGTTACTCTGCTTACCTCAAGCACTTGCTGGAGGCTCGGCTGCCCATCCACCATGCCTTGAATAATCCCAGTCAGCTGAAACAGAGACAAACGGAAAGCAGTCATCAAAGCAGCACTCAAAAGATCATTAGAGAGGTCTACTCTCCTGTCCATCTTTCTGCAACCAAAACATGCTCCTGTGACCCACTAGGGTGGTTGCTGAGGAACCAGCCACAGCAGAGTGACCCTGGCAGCTCCACAGTCACAGGCAAGGGCACAGCTTCATCCTAAACACAGAAATGTAGCGGGGCTCCTACCCACGACACAAAACTGCAAATTCTCAGCATGGCAGGACTCACTTGGGGAGCAGTGTCATGCACCAGTATGATGCCCTTTTTCAATATGCCTTTCAGCAGTTTGGGTGTTACCTTGATGTACACAGGCAGTGGTAACTACCAAGGTCTCTGGGCATTCCTCTGCTATCACAACAACACCAACATTTCAGTGTTAGATGAACCAAACGGAAGAGTATTAGTAAGAAAGACCTAGAGTGGACCCAGTCATCCTCCCCTGAGCTGGGCTGCCACCATGTGCACTTTCCCACAGTCCATCACAGCCTTCCTCAGCAGTTCAAAATTGTATTTAAAATACTGGAATGAAATCTGAAGAAAAGCACTTTCTTCCAGAACCCTGTCTAGTCTGTTTTCCAGGAGGTTCCTTAGGAAGAGGTCCTGCCTACAGATACTCCTACTGATTGCTCCTAGACTGCTTGGCTGTTCAAAGCTAAACACATGCATTACAAGATGCAATCTCATGAGCCTCTGCCTATGTCTGCCCAGGAGAGCTTGAGGCACATGGAAAACAGATAATTTTCCTGTCTGCCTTCCAACTGACAAAACTGTCTTTTAACATATTGAATATTGGAGTTCAGTAGCTAGCCATCAATGCACCCAAGTAATTAAAAAAATCATTATTAAAACAAGTGCACACTATGGGATTTCACTTCATATGGCACTTCCTACACATCTCACATGTTTTCATAAAATAAAGGTTGAGCACAACCTAGAAGCATACACACATCTGGAAGCCATAGCATCCAGCTGAGAGATACTGATAGCCCCATTATCACCCAGGAGTAACTCTTCCACACAGACCAGCTCAACCTACTCATATACCATTAAATCCTCTCACAAACCACAGGGCTCTGCTTTATTAAGTATGTGGCATGTGAAGGAAGCTAAATGGTTTCAGTTTCTTTGGCTGCTTGGCTTACAGCACTGAACTTGGAGGATAGAAAAAGAAACGATATTAAACTCCAATTAAACTGTAATTACGTTTAATGAATACCAAATACCTGACTCACTGAATAAACTGTAAGTGGAAAGATTATTTTCTCATAGTGACTCCCATGAAATGGCAATACATACCTTTTAGGGAAACTATTTTAATTTTAAGAATGCAGAGCTCCTCTACGTGTGTTTCTCAAGTTCATCAAGCCATTATGAAGTGGAATTTTGACAAAGTGGAGGGACATAGACACTCTTTTATATTCAGAAACTGTTTTTATATTAATCTGTATTTTAATTGGGTTAGCAGCTGCTACCTACAGACTTCCATACTCTGAGAGGAATTAACGCATGGCTCTTTAGAGCAGTTATTAAAGTCCCTGGCATGGTTTTTGCTTTTCTTGCCATCTTTTTCCTCCATGCATTCTTCTGGCAGAGGTGGACAGCTCACCTATTGCAAAGTGCAGGTTCTGCCTTTCAGACAGCAGCTCAACCCAAATCTCTGGAAGTGACTGAAAGGTGTGTTTGGAAAGGAACACAGAATCGTAGAATAGTTTGTTTTGGAAGGAATCTTTAAAGTTCATCCAATCCAATCAAGTCTCTCTCGCAGTGAGCAGAGACATCTTCAACTAGATCAGGTAGCTCATAGCCCTGTCCAACCTGACCTTGAATATTACTTTTCTGGCAACCTGTGCCACTGTTTCACCACCCTCAACATAAAAATCTTCTTCTGCATACTTAGTTGACTAGTTTAAAGTCATTATTCCTTGTCCTGTCACAATGGGGCAGAGCTGAAAAGTCTACCTTATAGGCTCCCTTAAGTACTAAAAGGTTGCAATAAGGTCTCTTGGGAGCCTTCTCTTCTCCAAGCTGAGCAACTTCAAAACTCCCAGCCTTTCCTCACAGAAGAGGTGTTTCATCCCTCTGCTCATCTTCATGGCACTCCTCTGAGCCTGGTCCAAGAGGTTCAAGTCTTTTCTGTATTAAGGATGACAGGCAAGCTTTCACTATCTCAGCCAGTATTGATGCAAATGGTTTCTACCATTCCAGGCACCCTCAGGACTGTATCTGTGGAGCACTGCACCCCTGATGCCATGGAAGGACAGGGTATAATGGCCTCATCCAGACAAGGACACATCACCAACAATATGCACACAAGATTCATGCTGCAGAAATCACACACATGAATACAAAGGAATGTATCTCCTCCACAGGTAAATTTCAGTACAGTTCAGAGAGTGCTCAAGCTAGACCACATTTCTACTCTCTCATCTTTTCTGATACTTTTTGTTATCAGTTATGTCCTCTGCTACATCTAACCTCGTGCATTGGATCTCTGCAGCATTATCTCGTCCTGCAGATTTGAAAAAGCATAAAAACATAAAACTGCACAATTGCAAAATTTCACTGGTTGTCCCAAGAAGCATGAGGCTCTTGGGAACATAAGCAAGCTATAATACCTTTATCTTTTTGTATTTTTATTGTCTATTCCTTCAGGGAAAAAAATCAATAAAAATAAGTCATAACAAGAGAGCAAAGTATCATGAAAAGATCTGTACAAGCACCTTGCATGTAGAGGGAACCTCTCCTTAAGCTCCTGGCAACAACTTTCTTGGGCACCAGAAAAATCCTCTGCATCTTCCAAAAGGGCATGATGAGCTTTGTACACCTAAAAACAGCTTTTAACAACCTGCAAACACTTTCCACCTCCTGCACCTAAGCATTCAGCTCACCCCTCACAACAATCAAGGTTCATGACCTGTTGTTTTACAGAAACAGGTCAGGAGAAAGGGGACAAGGTGAGGTCTCAGAGTGAGCCAGCACTGGAAGACAGCTCCTGGCCATTGGTGTGGGGAGTTGGAGAAACATAATGTAGCCAGAGGAGAGCACAGACACATCAAAAGGTAAGCAAAGTGATGTCCTGAGGGTGGCAACAAGCTCCATCCTTCTAGGCACCCATCCCATGCTGTGCTGTGGTCTTCAAGAAGGAAGAGGGATGGAAGAGGTACTCCAAACCCAAGGAGTAGTGTCAAGCAAGCCCAGTAACCCTTTCACACAGAGGCACCTCCTCTACACCAAGCAGTTCCACTGCTTAGCAAAGGCAGAGGGGAGAGGGGAAATCAGCAGCACAGCATACAGGCTCCCATGTAGTGTCAACACCAGTACTTTTCCTAGAGAGTTTATCTGGAAAACCATCGTATTTCTACTCCAAGACAGTTTGCTGATTACCTAAGCACTTGTCTCTGGTGTACAATCTGATAATCAGGCCTGGTCTTTCTTTGTAGACAAAGAGGCCAATAAATCTCACCCTTTGTAAGTAGAGGTGCCTAGACAAAGCCCTTTACTGGCATTTAGCAAAATGAGTATTTTTCAGAAAACATAAACCAGCAGAAAGTCAATAACAAGTGCTGGAGCAGTTCAGGCAGCAGCTCTGCAAGAGCACATCCTGGCTATGTCCCTGGGGTCTTAAGCAAACCTATACCAGCAGCACAGGGATGATACCTGCACCTATCTAGCAGCGCCCCACTGTTTAGTAAGCCTCACCTGTGGCTCTCAGGGCAGGCTTTCAAACTCAGCCCCATACACGGGCCCCAGGAACAAGCCCAGTTACACCTCCAGCATGATCCCACTCTTGGACCTCTTGGCAGCACCTGCAACAGGCCAGGGGACTACCAAGACAGGAAGGACAGGGCACTGGGCATGCTGCCCACGTGCTGGGCACTAAGTAGCAAGGAGTACAATGTGGGGGTGACCAGGAGCCAGTGACATCAAGGCTAGGATTAAAAACAGCTTCCTAATTTATTCTGTTATTAACAGAGGGCTTGCCAAACCTGGTAGTGGGGCCTTTTTGTACCACTGATACACACAGGTGGGAGTTCTGCAATAATTTTGCCTGCTGGCCTCAGTACTGCCCATTTTCATCCAACTCTGGACTTGATGCCAGACCGAGGTTCACAGCAGAGTCTGCAGCAGAATGCTGACCTGGGATACCCGTGTCCATCCTGGACTCCTGCAAAAGCACAGCCATCACACACACAGACACACGGACACACAGACACACACACTCAGCTTCACTTGATTCACGGCTCCACAGAGGAGACACAAACACCTGGTCCAGATCCCTGAGAGCAAGAGAAGACCAAGAAACCATCACTGCAGTACAGGAGCATTGGATGGGCTGACTGTTGATCACAAGGTCATCATCCAGAGAACCTCTGAATGTCTCTAGATTGCAGCAGGCTGGAGGCTCTGTTCAGCTCACGAAGCTGAACCACAACCACGTTATCATGCAAGTCATGCAGACTCTTGTGCAAGAATAGAAATGCAGTCTTTAGCAACAGGGGAAGGAATGCAATAGAGAAATTTCCAGAAAAAGGAGTTTTGGTGGGAGTTAATGAGACAACTTCTCTCCAGAATTTAGGTGACTTGCAAGGCTGACATTTTGGGTTCAGCTCTAGAAGATGACGTTGTCTTCAGCAAAGATCAGGTGTAAGCTGTGAGATTTATCACGTTTGTACAAGCATATGTCCAGCAAGTCTCATGGGGATAAGGACAGCTAAAGTAGTTGTCCAGCCTTCTAGCATTAAGGTTGCAAAACCATTTCTATTGTAATCCTCTGTTCTCACACATTTATAGCTTTCTGAAAGTTCTTCTCTGGGGAATAATGTTTTCTGTGCTGAGTCTTTTTTTTTTTTTTAAGTTTAAATAAAATACCTTCAGATGGTTTTGAGTTACAGGAGAATAAAAATAAGTATTTGTTTTTACAATGTGAAAATATGGAAGGGGCTGGTTGGTTCTGGAGGGGACTCCACCTAACACAGAGGAGTCATTTTTCATCAGGCTAGTACAGGTGGGACAAGCCCTCCATGGGCTTAAGCCTGCAGCCACAGAAGTAGGGGAAAACACACCATGGTGTTGATGATCCTAGACAAGACAGGGGTAGAATGAAGAACTTGAATACACTGATTCCCACAGTCAGTATTTTAGTCACTGATCTAGCCAAAATTGAACCAATGGACTGACAGGAAAAAAAACCCAAAGCAAAAGGAACTTAAAGTTTCTTTTGATGATTATGGCAAGGAGAAAAAAAACATACTTGTAAAAACAGTTAACTTTTTGGGTTGAATAAAAAAAAAAAACAAACAAAAACCCTTAATCAACAACAAAACCCAACCCCTGCTCTTCAATTCCTTTGAACCCTCAGGGATTGCATTTACCACCTTCATTCCGTATCTGGGGAAAGGTGGCCACAGCTCAAGAGCAGCTGTCCTCAGCAATGAGAGTAAGCAAATAAAGAGAAGCCACTTCTCCAGCAATCATTTCAAGTGGCCCACAATTACAACATCAAAAAGAAAGCCTGGAAAATACAGACATTGTCCTACCACTCTGAAGGACTCCTCAAATCCCAACATGCAGGCCCACAGGAGAGTAATTTACTGCCTCTGAACCACACATCTGCACAGCACTGTCTTTCCTCAGTCCATGCTCTCTTCGACCTTCCCCACCACAGAGGAGCACAGCAAAATTGCAAGAGCTCATAAAGAGGTTACAGGATTTTGAACATTGGCTAACATGAGTGTGTTTATTTGGTGGTCATCCAATTAAGATATTTGTTAGCTGTAAATACAATTATCTTAGTTAGCCTATCACAGCTAGAGTTATTCATTAATCCAAACTGAGGTCTTTACACACTACTGCAATAATAAAAAATTATTCTCTTCATCATTAACTCAAGGCTGGCATGACACACTGCCTTGCAGCTGCACTGTGAAAAGGCGACCCGAGTCCCTGGTGCAATGGAAACCTGCTTCCCAGAGAGACTCTTGGAGCACCAGGGAACCTTTGCACTTTACCTCTGTACAGAAGGGCGTAAGCTGGGGATGCACCACAGGCTGAACATACATGTGAAAGGTGGATTCAATCTCCATCGTCCTGCCATTCAGCTTCAGGATAGGGAATTCGATGATTTCCTGAATAGGGCAAAAAGAAAAGCAGCTGTTCATTTAAAACAAACAAGAAATGAAGCTGGAAATTATCCCGTTTAGCAAGGTGGCCTGATAGTCCCAAACAAAAATAAACTCAACACAAAGCTCTGCAGACATGGGAAGGTGGTGCTGCAGCACAGAGCATATCCAACACCGTCAGAACAGACGAGGATGGTGCTGATGCTCATCGCAGCCAGGACAGGCTGCAAGGAGGTCTCTCTGCTCAGCACTGCAGCTGCACACATCACTGCCTAAGCTGAACCTAAGGAAGGTGGTCTCACACCACTCCCATGTGCTACCCAGGGAACACAAAGCCGTATTCGAAATGGGCTCACAGCTGTTTAGCAAGGACGTTGCAGGGGCTGTGCCCTCCCCAAGACCAGTCTCAGCCTTTCCAGCCCACCATCCTTTTAGAGGAGACCATCAGACAGACAAGAGGGGCTACTGCATGAAGCACCTCCATTTCTGAAGAGCTGGAGGAGAACTGCTCTCTTCCAACAGACTGAGAAGAGGAGCTGAAAGCTCCCCTCAGATCCATCCCTATGGGATACAGCACAGTAGCAAGCCCTGCTTCACTTTCCTCTTTGTAGCCAATTTATGCTGATAGGGAAATAAAAACGTTCCTTCATCAGAAGAATGTTCAATTATTTGAATAATCAGCAATCAAAAATTTACATGGACCTGCTAATAAAAAGTTTAAACAAATCCAGTTGCGATGGATTTCTCAATTATTAAAAAATATACATGAAATTAAAAAAGCCGCCCACTGAATAAAAGCGATAAAATCCTTTGTGTTCACCCCCCTCCTTCTCCACTCCCTTTCTTCCTTCCAGTTTAATGTAAGAGGAGAAGTGACAATTTGTTTGGTGTCTTTAAAGAATAATTTGTCTATGTTATTTAATAGAGATCCATGGCACCAAGGTTCTGGAGTGCAAATGAGCCCGCTGAGTGATATCCATGCAACAAGCCTCTCAAATCACTTCTGGAGAAAAACAGAGAGAAGAAGAGAGAATAAAAAAAAATATTGCTTTTTAATATTCAAAAACGGTTTGCAAAATTTAATCAAAGCAGAGCAAAAGCTAACATTTTTACCACTTTGACATTTTTATTAGTGCTTTCATAAATTTTTAAAACATGAACGGAATTAGTTTAACAACAAAAAAAACTGCCTGAAAACATCTGGAAGAGACAAATAAGAAATAATAAAAAATGAAAAAAAAAATCCAACTCCTGTGAGTAAAATTAGCATGTGAAAAATGCAGCCGCTGCAGAGGAACTAACACACTTTTCTGGACTATGGTTGCAACCCTCATGACCTGCAGGCGGAAATTATGGAGAGGTTACACATATGAGCTGATGACATCACCACCCCACTAGGCAGCGGGAGGGCAAGAAGCTGGGTGGGTAAATGGAAACAACAGATAATTTAAATAGCCAGGAGAAACACCCAATTTCCATGGTGGACAGAACCCAGAGACAGAGCAGAGCAGCTCCCCCATGCAGGAGGGGCACAGCCCAGACCAGAGCACGCGGAGAGCACGTGCTGCTGAGATGGAAAGTTGGGGAAAAAAATTAAAATCAAATAAAGTGTTAACAGCGTGGAGTGCCCAAGTGTAGATATTGAGCAGTGAAGCTGCACAGGATGCATGGCTTAAGCATTTCCTCATGGTCTGCTGTGCCACACCCTCCACATGCTGCGCTGGATAAGGCAGAGTGGATGGCTGGGCACATCCACATCCTCAGAGCCATACCACCCTAATGGGAGTCACCAAGTTTTCCCAGGAAAGAGGGCAAACTTAAATCAAGGGCTCTAAGGGAAGAAGACACATGCCAAACACTTGAGTACCTAGATGGCCTGTTGTGGTGCAGCCAAACTCACCAGCTTCAGCCACCCAGGATGTCCCATGGAAACCCAAGAGAGTAAGAAATGCTACATACAGCTGTTCCTCCCCTCAAAAGGGCCACCACAGACAGGTTCTGAAAGCAGCAAACTTCTGTTCAGAAGGAAAACAGACTTCAAAGTTTGAAGTCAATGGACAGGCTGTCACAACAGAGCCAGGCTTAACCTCAGGATAACACCATCCCGTCTTTCAAATTGGTCTGGAGCATCTCACTGCCCCGTAGGCCTACATCCCACCCAGAGGGTGACCATGGAAGCAGGCAAGCCTACGGCAAGGCAATAACATTTCCCTTTCCAGAGAGGTACACACACCAGCTGGATTGCATAGCAGGGCTGTGTTGCAATGCCAGGATGTGCCCTAAGGGACCACAAACATCCTCAGGTGCCATCAACTGGCTGGATGCAAAGTGAGACTGAAAGACAGCCTGCTGCTGATCTGATACACAAAGGCGTCGATCACCTTCCAGAACCAAAGGCAAAAAGCACTTCCAGAAGAGTTGGATTAAGAGAGACGGAGGAAATAAAAAGCCATACTTAAAAAATGTGGGAAATTTAACAACATCCAGAATTACTGTAGGTCTGTGGGAACTGCACAGTCAGGAGCAGGAGTGGAACCCCAGAGGCAACTAGAGCATCTTAGGAGAAAGTGCAGCCACTTTCTTGGGCTTACTGGGTCAGTTTTTGAAGCAAGTGGTAAAGAACCTTTCCCAAAAGGCTGTCTATCTGCACACTTCCTATAGCGGAGATTTTTCCAGTCTCTGGCAGTGTTTGCTCCACTGGTATCTAAGGCAACAGATACCAGCCCCATGAAATCAGCCCCACTCCTCACTAACGACGTTAGCCAGTCCTGCAATGAAATTTAACCTGTGACACTGCTGTACTTTTCATTTAAACTTTCATTTGGAGAGAAGCAGTGTTTGGAGACCCTGCAGTTTGTCCTGCTAATAAAGACAAGTGTTGGGACCTTTAAAGGTGCCATTCATCTTTTGCCTTTATTAAATTCAATTTTCTTAAGCCCATGATACATCATGAAATTAAGAGTTGACATTCCTGCAGAAACAAAAATATCTATCAAACATAAACAGAAAGGGGGGAGAAAAGAGGCCTCTATTACCAAGAATTTATGGCTTAAAGTTGATCTGTTTCCACTTTTTTTCCCTCTCTCTTTTTTTTTAACAAGCATATGGTTTGTTTTAGATATCTGAAATGTTATTACAGATCTAGAATTTCATTAGTAATTATTATGAAACGGTGAGCACTTAGACACTCATACACACAACCCCCCAACAGACTGTGATGCAGGAAGGCAGCCGGGTGCTCTCTCACGTTTCACAGAAGCCCAGTGAGCTCAACATGCTCAGCTCTATCTTCACTATGAAGGAGGACCTTCACTGCTTCTTCCCAGGCAGGAAAGGGGGAGGAAAGCAGCATGAGGGAGTTAAGGACAGAGATTCACTGACACTTCCTTTCTTCTATCAGAGCCTGATCAACCCTAAGTGTTGATCCCTTGAGATCCTCACATACATCCACTCCAACACTGAATATTCCAACTTTGGCAGTGATTTGTGCCACCAGCATTTGGGGCTTCTAAGCCTTCTCTCTGCCCCCACTGCCAGCTTTTCCTTATAGCACAACCAGGAGTTATAGATATGCTAAAATAATGCTGAGGGTGACCAGAGGCTGCAAATAGCCGCAAGCTACCAGAAGAACAAATGTACTCATTTGAATTTTGCGAGCACTGCAATTAGGTATTTTATTTAGCACTGCAAAGTAAGTTGGAAGGAAATCCAGGACACAAACCACCACCAATAAATAAGTGGCTTTTTATTTTCCTTTCATTGTCAGAAAAGTTGAACATGTTTTCTGCTGAGAAATTCTGCACAAGGCTCCCAATTACAGGCATTTGCATTTATATTGTTGGAACAAAGAGCTTCTAAAATCAATATTAACACGCTTAAAGAAAAAAACATCAGCACCCTGCCCCTCCCCTCAGCTGTGCTCCCAAACACAGTAACAATAGGAAACTACAGAGTCAGAGGCTTATACGGATCCATTACCAGGTCCACTCTACAACAATCCTACATTTACGATTTCAAGGTACTTCAAGCAAATCTATGTGACAGCTTCCTCAGAACTTTTGTCCTTCTGAAAAACCAAGGGTTTAAAAAAAAAAAAGTTCCATGTAGAAGTCTCCTGTGCAACCTGGCTGTCCCAAGCCAGTGGGTTGAGCAGGGTAACTGTGGAATGGCTAGGGACTTTCTTCTAAGAGGGATTTGAAAAATTCTTAATGGCATGTGAAAGCACTGCTATAAACCCAGCCTTTCCTTACCCAGTCATCCTACATGAAACCCCCTTCCCTTTAACACCAGAGCAGGGATGCACCAATTAAATTGTCTTGATCTTCTTGCTAATAAAATAAATTAACAAGCACACTACTATACTCACTATACAATTTCTGATCAGAAAAGAAAGCACCTGAAATTACCCTAATTCCCACAGAAGAATCTTTTTGCCTATCCTTTTGGATCTGGGTACCACTAACATCATTATAGAGAAAGAATAAAGTGCCCAGCAAGAGCTTCCCAGCTCTTAAATCCTTTTAATCCTATGTACAAAGTGGACAGGCCATGCTTCAGGACATGCAGTTATATATTTGAGGAAGACTGTATGGCCTATTCAGTTCAAAAACTACAAGAGAATAATTTATCCCTTACTCTAACCTCCATGTGAAGAAGTTTAATAAACACAAGAATAAAAGATGCCCATAAAAATCAGAGCTGACTGTTCAAAATGCAATAAAAACAAGCAGAGGCTGTTGAGAGAAACTGATTTTGTCTGATAAGGAAAAGCATAAAACTTCTTACCAAAATAACTGTTTATACCTTCAAAAAATATAAGGGCAGAAGAGGCAAGGTAGTATCTGTGGAGGGACAGAGCTTCAGCACCACCTCATTTTGTTCAGGGATGGTTTTTTCCCCCCTCTCTTTAAAGAAAAAAAAAGTCATTTTATGCACAAGGAGCTTATTTCTTAAACAAACACTCGTGTTTTTGATTTACACCACGGGCTGCTCCTAAATAATTTATGGCGGGTTAAATTTATTGCAGAGCCCTGGCCGGCTGCAAATTCGAATTGCCAAATAATTAGATTTTAGGGCAATGCTTATAAATTATCCGCCGATTTGTCCGGACTTGTTTGTCAGTTGCTTTGTGCTTCGGGTCATCTTTGGCATTTCGCTGTTTGTGTTTTAATTGCTGATTTACACTTTGACAGATGAGAGTTGATGCCTCCAAGATCGGGGAGAGGGTGTGGGGGCGTTGAAGAGCAGAAAGAATCAGAGCTTTTAAAGCCTTGTGATTTTCTTTTTTTTTCCAAGGCAATTAAAATCGAAAAGGGACATAGTAAGGACAGCACTAGCCTAACAGATTTGCCTCCCCAATTTCCATTCTCTGCCTTAATTATTATTTTAACTAAAGCCATTTCCAAATGAGCAGCCTTGCACTGGCCCTCAGGGGCAGTAACCAAGATGACCTCATAGGTCTTTTCCCCACTTCCAAATTTTTATTAAACTAACCAAAACAAATACCATAAAGGCAACACCTCTCCAGTACAAAGCAGCAGGACTTCTGCTGAATCAGGGCTATCCTGGCTTTCCAAAGGATGCCTGCCTGCATACATGCCATGGAGTCTCTCAGTGCCTCAGTCCTGGCTAAGTTACTCTGTGTACTGACTAAACCTATCAAAAGGTCTTTGGGGAAGCAGATGACCTCCAAATTCCTTCTTTTCCATCACTAGCTATCTTAAAATACACATACGCACACACCTAACAACTTGATAGGTTTAGAAGAACTACTATATCCCAGAAAAGCATGAAGGGAAACACACATCAAAAACAAAACCCAAGATAAGTGGAAGGAATATGGGAAGACCATGAAACAGTGTGATAAGATGATGTGAAGAAAAAGTCTGCTGCCTGGCCATTGATTATCCAATGTTTCTTCTTCCCCCTGCTTCCAGGTGAATCACACTGCCTACCCCCAACACTCAGGCACTGAAACCCAATGTCAAAGGCTGGATTTCCTCAAAGATAAATTTTGAGTTGCATGTTGCGTTGTGCCCTGACATCAAATGTGGCTCTTATTTCCCAGTGCTGCCTTACAACTCTGAGTGTGAGGGACCATTTCTCTTTCTTTAATAGAAGCTGAAATCCCCATCTAATCACATGCCTCCAGGAGCTTCAGCTTTAAAAGAGACATCTAGTCCATGCACCTGCCTGAGGGCAGCATCATCACCCCCTAAATAATTTCTGACTTTGTCTAGGCTGTTTTTACCGACTCCAATAAGAGAGACTCACACACTCCCCAGGCACTCACTCTATCCTCCTGTTTCATCAGTCTTATCATTGGAAAGTTTTTCCTAATGTCTAATCTGAATTTCCCTTGCTGTTGTTTAAATTCCCAACTGCTCTTCCTACGCACAGCAGACACAGGCCAGAACATTGCCTTTCTCATTTTTGCAACAAAGACCTCATCTTACATACACCCCAATGCCATCCCGCCTATACTCACAGCTGCATTTTGCAGACTCCTGGTCACACCCACTGATTCTCTTCTTCACCCTCTTGAAATAGTATCTTTTTTTTTTCTTCTAAAGAGTATGGAATACAAAATGAAGTATACTTCATCAGCTCAAGTCCCTTCTTACAGGGCCAACAAAAGGAGGATCCATGCCTCAGAAATGACACTTTTCTCCTAAACTTACCACTGTGGTCCTTGGGAGTTTTTCATGCCTGGCACTGCACCCGAAATCTTGACATCAGGTTCATAACCCTTGTCTTCCCACCCTTCACAAAACCTTCAGAAATCATTTCCTCCAAGGCTGGTTCCTACCTCTCACCACCAGCAGCATCATTCCTGCCAAAACCCACTAAGCTATTTTGATCTTTCCAGCAGGACCCAGACATCAGGAATAAGGCAGAATCTCCCTCCTCTTTTCACACATGGGATGAGAAATAGAGACCAACAGACATCAACACTTCAGCATGTTTCTTCAAGCACTATTGACATATATTTAACCACCCAGAATATCTTTACTGACACAGCCAACAACAATTAAAGCTTGACAGTCTGGGGGAAGTTTGGCACTCAAACCAGGTTAAAAACAGCACACACACATTTCCAAGTATTACCTTTCCACTGCAAGATGGCAACTACACTATATCCTTTTTCACATCCACTCCTCTCAATGGCAGACAAACAGCCTGTGCAGTCCCAGTTGCAGAATTATCAGATCATTTCAAGTCCCAACCTCTTCACCTGATATTGAGCAGGACAAATGATCAATGTTCCCAACGACACTAAAACATCTGGGATGGGTAGAAAGGGCACATTAGTGCATGTAAATGAATACCCAGGGTTTTACAGACATCACAACTAGCTGCTGATGACAGCGCATTTCTGCCTGACAGAGAGGAACTAAATAATGTTACGAAGAGTTATTTTGCCAGCTAACAAGTGCATAGACCGACAAAGACAACGCAGGGATGGTTGCACAGCAAGCTCGGCATAAAGGGGAAAATGCGCACAAGATTTAGGCACGTCCTGCGTCCTTCTCACTAAAAGAGCTGAGTTGCATTGCTTCTTTATCAGGAAGATTTTGTTCAAAGCTAAAACAAGATCACTGTAACACAGCGAAGACCATTTCCCAGGAACCACAGCAGCCTGAAAAGCACCATCCCCAACTAGCACTAGATGGGTGCCACACCATGAAAGAATACTGCTTGGTTTTAAAACATTATGGTGAGATGCAAAATACTTCCTGTACGTCAATCAGAGGCTGCAAAAGAGCAGCAGGCACACACCAATCATCAACAACCACAGAGGGCCACAACCACAGCACGACCAGCACAGCAAATGTACAAGACTGTGACCCCCATCCCCTTCACTTCAAAATGCACAATGGGAGTATTTCCAGAAGCACACGCAGCCCTCATCAGCGGCTTTATGGCGAGGTGAACAATCCAGCAGACTTGCACATTCCTGAGCTAGCCTGGATCTTTTCTTTTCAGGGTGACTGCCACTCAACTACTTTCTGCTGTAACAACAAGTCTACTTAACTTTGCAACTTGTCACCTAAATGATGTGTAATGTTTGCACAGCTAAGGATACAGTGTTCAAACAGCACAGGTGGGGAATTGTGCGCTGAGATGCATAACTGATGTGGGGTCTCTGCACACTGCAAGGGAAAGGGCAATGTGACTGATTGCTTAAAGTAGTCATCTCATCAGCCTGTCAATAACCAGCCAAAAGCTGAACAGGTTAGGTCAGGTTAGGACTGCAGCCATTGGCCACCCAAGTGCCCTGGTATTCTAGATTTGTTGCTATAATAATGCTGGGTTTACATCTTTAAATAAGAAATTGCTTTGATTTTTTTTTTCATACATCAGATGTCTTGCCTAGTGGTCTCATGGTTGTGCTCTCCAGGAGATTAGGGTTCAATAACTGTTCATGCTCTCTAGCTCATCAGGTTTTAAATAAATACAGCTAATTCTGTTGCCTGAAGTCATAACCCACCCTGTCAGACTGACATGGGTCACAGCAAGGTTGTCCCCACTTACTGGGAGACATGAGGGAGGTCTCCAAGGCAAAGTGAGTGTAGGTCTGAGACACCAGGTGCAGTGTAACCCTATAAAGCTACAAGGCCTAAAGACGTTTGTTCAAAAACTCAATGCAAACAGGAAAACCCAACTGAAACAACTCTAATATGAACTGTTTCCTCCCACTCTAGGAACTTAAAGCATTCTGATGTAAGAACAATAGCATAAAAACAGCCATAACTTGCAAAGAGGTGAATATATATACACTTACTTTTAGTAAAAAGAAAGAAAATACTTTTAAGTTGCTATGTTACGTGCATTTTTAACAGCACTTGTCTAGAAACAGCATTGTAAGAAGCAGAATTGAGAAGTAGGTAATTAAAACTACACTGAAGCCTAAGATGCATGAACATAGGTAATTGCAGATTAATATTAATTAAATTGCACTGTAATACTTATGCTGAGTTAAAGTTGCCATGGGAAACAAGCCTGAATTTCTTTATTTTTCAGCAACTCATGATCATCCTCAAGAAAGGTTCTGGCAGGTGATTTCTAGTGCATTGAGCTTAACAGCCACATAAAAACAGTGCAAGAAGAAAGCTGCTATGTGGGGATGTCCAGACAAAACAGGCAGGCACACCCACACCCACACCCACCCACACACACACACACACCCACCCACCCACACACACACACACACACACACACACACACACACACACACGTCCTTTATCTGCCTCAGGGTAGGATAGTGACAATGTCTGTTACTGTGTGAGAAACCTGCATTCCCATCCTGGCCTTCAGCTGGTATTGTCTTGATGCAGTCTCCACAGAAAATGACATGGAAGCACACAGAAGCTACCTTGCAGCCTGCTTCCCAGCAGATGAGTGATCCCTCCATCACCTCCTCCTGCAGCAGGTTTGTGATTTCAAGGACATATTCCTCCTACAAAGTAGCTTCAGCTGCGGCTCCCAAGGCAGCTTCCCTATCCTCTATCTAGTCACCCTACGCAGAGAGCTTGGCAGGGACTGCACATCTGTTGATATGGCCTAAATTTGGTGGAAATCAACATCCATTCCCATTACAAGGTCAGTCTATAAATCACAGCACATCAGGAGCAGAGACACATGACTCAGTTGTCCCTGCTGTGGTAACAAGATCGCGGATAGAGCACGACAGGCAGCTGTACAGATCATCACAGCCACTCCAGCTATACCTGCACATGACTGTGAGCTGGATGTGAGATGGATGTTCAAGGGGAAACACATGTAATGCTCTTTTACAGCAGCACTCAAGGAAATACAGACTGAACCCCATATAACCTTCTCCTGCATTTGTACTTAATATTATCTTACAGTAAGACCGGCTCCTATTCGTTAATACGTTTTTGCCAATCACACTATCTACTACGATCATCCAGATTTGTTTGAACACGTAAAAATAAATTAGTAACTGAACATCTGCTTAGTCAGTGCTAGTGTTTATGGTGAAATAGTGAGTAATCGTCTGTATGTATTAATATATCCAGTTTCATTTTGACAGCAATTATAATTAAAAATTCTCCCAAAATAACAATCTAAATGCATGCTAAACAGAGTTGAAGTATCTAGGATACACTAAAAAAAATCAAGATATTTTTGCATTTAAAAAGTACTGCTTAGGAGGACACAGAAAACATTGTGTGTAAACAATTTATTCTTCTGCTTCTGGTCACAACCTTCTTCAGTAATGAGAAGATCTGAACATTTTATATTTCCCTTTACAGAGAGATTGAAAGAGGCAAATTTCTACTTCCCAAACGGTTACCAATTTGAGTGAATCTGAGACACTGAACACCTGAAAAAACTGGCATGAGAAAATGCAACTTTATCATTACCAAAAGCTTATTTAGCTTAGCAACTCCTAGATCCAGCTCCTTCTACCAGGTCAGAGGTCTGATGCACTTTTACACTTCCAGGCAGCAGACATACAGAGCTTGAATTTTATTTGATTTTCATTTAAGTGACTTTAACAGATTAGAGATTAACATCATATATCATATACAGGAGGCTAATTTCAAATTCAGCTTTGAACAGATCTGATTTCTACCTTCAGACTTTTTATATTTAAAACAAATAATTTCTTCTCCTCCACTTGGCTAAAGTTGAAGACAAGATACTTGGCTTGCTGACTGAAAGAGGCACACCTCCTTACTGCATTAATAAAAGCAGCCACAGATCTGAGTGTGTGAAAGCAGTCTTTGAAAGCACTGACCACCATAAACATTGGTGTCTACAAGGACAAAGGGACAAAAGCGCAAGACACCCACTTACTAATGCATCTTCTCATGAAGCTAAAGCTCCATATGTATCCAGCTCTATGGGCTGACAGTGTGTAAAAGCAGAAGGTACTTACAAACTCTTACCAGACAGTAAAAGAAAAAACTCAGAGCTGAAAAATGAAACACACCACCACTGTTCAGGGTCCACCGACCTCCGCAGAATGACAGCTCCCAACTGACCTCACTGGGCTTCGGATCACATTCCAAAGGCACAAGGTAAGCTTTAAAGAGATGCAAGAGGCCAGCCATAAACATCTCTTACTGCCAACCCCTAATGACCTTTGGCTGGCTAAAACACTACATGACACAGACTGTGCAGTTAAAACCCCCCACGCCTTCTTTTCTCTCTGGGATGGTCCTATTATTCATGCAGACATCCAGAAAACCAATCAAGCTAAGCGGTTTCTATGTGTATATAAAAAAGCACTTTGATGGAGGGGCGTATCCTCTGAAAGCAGTCAGAAATCAGGGCTGCAAGGATGCTCCCATTCCTTTGTAGGTGTAGGGAGGGAACATGAAGGACCCTCAATGCCCGACACAAAAGTGAGTGGTAAAGCACAGGGCACCAGCCACAAGACACTCAGCCAGCAGTCCCAGCCACTGGAGCCAAAATGCAGACGGCTTCCCAGGGGAATACCACTGTCCTTGACCCTCCTTGATCCCCATTACAGAGGGCACAGCACAAGACCTCAGAGAGAGATCAGGCAATGTGAAAGGGAATGGAAATGAAGGGGTCTTCAGGGCTCACGAATGAGCATGAAGGACTTCCCCAGGGATAAAGCCAGCAAGGCTGCCAGTTACAGAGGAGCACAAGTAAATACAATGGGAGGGGGAGCAGATGTGGCAGTCACACATCTTAGTGTACATAAAAAGATAGCTCTTTCAGTAGTTTCTTGTGAGAAGCCAGAATATTTTGGAGAGCAGTGAGTGAGAAATGTGAAATGTGCTGTAAGGTGGCAAGTGAACTCTTGAAAGATTTTAGGCTGAACTGGCTAAATTTACAGCTATGCCTACCCACTTAAAGTAATGTGGATCACAGCTTAGCTTAGCTCTGTATACACAGCCTTCTCATCAAATCCCAATGTATTTGAATGTCATTGTATCTAGACTTCTGTTTTGCAGGTATTTAAATAAAAGCAAATAAATTATCAGTATCACAGTGAAGGTCAGCACCTGACCATTTCTAGCTTCCAGCTCTGACTTCACACCCAACCTCCAAACCTGTCTATCAATCCTGCAGTGAAAGATCCCATCACTAAAACATTGCAGAAAACATTGCTGAAATGCCTGGCACAGTTTGCTCACCATGAAATACAGTCTAGCAGTGAAGAGGACAAAAGCCGTGCTGGTCAGCAAAGACTTAAGAGGTAGGTAAAGGCATCACCTGAAGCCTCATTTTATAGTTTCCCAATTTTGGCAGGCACCTTCAGCCCTTCCAGCTATATTGAGCCCCCTGTAGCAAAAGTAATTTCTTTATTTGTCAAACTAATTTGTTGGTGAGGATGTGAGGGACTGACAGCCCTTTCAACACATTATATGATGTGGACAGGCACTGAACACAGCAGACTGGAAAAACAACACTGAAGAACATCTCCACCTTAAAGGTGCTATCTCACCAACAAAATATATAGCAGATCTGCATTGGCCCAGACCATTACTTTCCCTGGCAAGGACTTGGGGACAAAGCTCCTTAAAACAGTAGTAATCATATTCCACTCATGCTCCTTTTTACTGCCAGCTGTAAACTAGCTCCACATGCATCATGGTTTTGCATCAAAATGTGCACAGACCAAGCCCATATCCAAAGGGACAAGGTAGATCCAATTTACAGCTTTGACAGGTCTGTGCACCCGAGGCAGAGCATGCAGGAAATAGCCTGACATCTCACTTGGAGAGCGGTTAAGAGCCTGCTAGTAGAACTGGATGCAGAGCCACAACAGCCTCCCACAGGGAGCCAGCAAAAGAGCAGAGAATTTGCTATCCCATTTTCAAGAAACGTGAAGGATAGGCAGCACCCATCAAGGCACTGCTAGGGAAAACACAAGTCAAGTTTGATCCCAACTTGCAGCAAACCTTTGTTGGGACAAGTGCAAGGGAAACCACAGCGGCACTGGGAAATGAACACGCTGCATTGAGTCACTTCAGTACTGTGACCACGCTGAAAACTGCTTAAGCCTTTCATATTGTCGAAACAAAGCAAAAGAAAGTCGTGACCCAATGCAGGTATTACTAACACATACAGACCAATTACTTGGCAGAGAAGGTTGAGTCCACTTTAGACTCATAAATTCTGCTTGTTCACTACCAACATAGTATCAGGGTTTTTTTTCTTTTTAGTATAGTTTTACTGTTGAAAACAGGCCCATCCTGATGACAATTGAGAATATTTTTACTAATCTGCTCTACAGTACCATGGAAGAGCTGTTTGCAGAAAAGCTCTGTACTTCATCTGTATCTCTGTATATCTCAAGGGGTAGAGTGCTGGAAGATCTCTCTGAAGCTGAACTCTTCCTGTCTCATTACACTCCAGAGTTAAAATCCAGGTAAGATACCTGATCTTGCTGAAATTATCTAAAAACTGGTTTTCTTCTCTACTTAGAAATACCATTATGTTGCACATATTCCCATCATTAAAAATACTCTTTTCCTAGAGCTGTTCACTACCAATAGCCTTTTACCTTGCAGAATCAAATACAGCTGCCATCTATCAATGCAAATTTCCAGCCAAAAACTTTTAGACCCTTCCCAGTTTGGACAAATGATAAGTATACATGACTTAAAGTTGTTTTCAATAACACATGAATTGTCACTTCCTTGATGGAAATAAGACTCCTTTATTCATTCCCACCAAACATTGCTCCTGGCATTGCTCCTCAGACAGCAGGTGACTGGCAAGTGCCCTGGAGAACCAGCAACAGAAAAAAGGTGGGACAAACCAGAAAAAATTAGTGAGCCAACACTGTGTTTTTTCCTTCTGCCTCTCAGAAGAGAAGCAGCAAGTTGTAAGGCAATAATTAACAGGATTAGCTATTTACCTGAGGATGAATCTGCGGTTTATCACATGTAGCCTCAAAATCCAGCACTAAGAAGTAGTGATATCTCTGTGGAGGGAAGGATGACATTGCTGCCATGGAAGCTCCAAAGCCGTGGGACGCCAGTTTCCTGCTTACGATGGAGCTGAACCCTTTGAGAACACCAGCTGGGAAGAGGGGGGACACAGCTTGTCTTGACCTTGAAAGTAAGTTTTGGGGAAACTTTGCTGCTCCAGTATGGAGAAATGCTACCATTGAACATCCAGAGGCATCTGAAACTGAAGAGAGACTCATGTTACTCATGCACACATATGTCTCATCTCTACTGGTATCTGTATGCACCTATGACAGGGATTCCCTTTGTGCTTCCCAGTGGAGAGTGGAGGTTCCAGCATCACAAACCTGAAATAACACAGTGATCTGCTCTAGGCACAACAGATGACATTTGGATTGATCTTAAGGTGTCCAGAATCACAGGCAACTGAAAATTAACCTCTGAAAATGACTCTAAATTAAGAACTATAAGATACACAACAGTTATGGCTCCAGGCACCAGATCACACCCCACTACTGAACCTCACTATAGCAGAACATAACACAAACCAAATAAAACACAGAATATCCAATCTAAGCTCTTTCGAAATTTCTGATACCCTTTATCTTTTCATATACAAAGCAGTTTCTGATACAGGGTAAAAATTAAACACAGCAATACACATAACAACACTACAACTTATCCCAACAGCTTGGCCCTGAAACATCTGCCAGTTGCACCAAAACATGGCACTTCCATTACAAATCCAGGTAGCTGATGGCTGTAAGGCTCCTCCCCAGGAAAGTTCTCACTTGCCCTGTATACAAGGTTTCTCACAAATGTGATTTTAGTACTACACTCTGCTTCTGACTTCAGGTATTTCTCTCAGACGAGGATATCAGTGCAACTAATCATACAGAATTCTATAGGCTACAGACTTCCTCTCAAAGAAATACCTCACTCAGCCATCACCTTCTGATACTTTTGTTTAACTATATTTGTATACTATTTAATAAATTGCATTATCCATGTGAGACCACCTGCATTTCCCCTCCTGCTACTTTTATTCTAAAGCTTTGCAGGAAAAAGTTGCCAGGATTGTAACTATCCAAGACAGGTCAGCCTCAGGACTGTTAATAGATCTACAAAGATGAGAATTCAAGAACAGCTCATGGTGTTACATGGGAGGGTACAGGGACTGATAGCTAAACAAACAAATTGCACCAAATCAGTTCTCTTGAACAAGGATAGGAATACCCCTCTAATTTTTTATGCATATACATACACACACATCTTGCTACATAAATATTTAAATCTATCAGGTCCCACTGCTCGTGGAAGAACTCCATCACTTGACATGCCCCCCCACCCCGCCACCTGTGCTGGCTTTTTGCTCTGCCATGAAGGGATGGAAGCACCTACTGTGAGACATGGAGACATAAGGGGCACGGCAAAACGGGGACTTGTTGCTCATGAACAAAGTCACTGTTTGCACAAAAGACAGCATTTGCTCTCTCCCATCCGTTAGTCCGTCAGGTAAATAATGCACATGCCAAAACACACACTTAATGAGATAAATAATATGCCTTAAATAACAGCTAATACTGTATTTACCTGTGAGACCAGAGAAACTCAGAAGGACCAGATTAGGAGATAATTGCAGATAAGCAGGTTGTGTGCTTCGAGTAAACACACATTTGGTAACCTTCCCTTTCCAAGCTTTTGAGTGAAAGGCAAAAAAATCAAAGAAGTTGAAATGTTTAAGACCGAGCCAATGCCCACACTGCCAACTGCACAGCATATATGCATCGTCCCTGGCTTAAGGCCTTCGTGTTTTGAAGCTGCTTGCTTTATTAGAGCAGCATGCCAGACAACAGGTACCTCAAAAACCAAAACCTCAAGTTGCAAAACCAAAAACAAAGAGACCAACATGGCATTTATTTTAAAGGAGCTCAGTTCTGCCTATTGCCTTTCCATCTACAGCTTTGGCTGCCATTCATAAATGCATTACAACCAAATAGGAGTTACTTATATTTACTTCTAACATGTGCCAAATAAGATATTTAAGGTATACATCTTTAAATCTTCTAACTACTATGAGTCTAAAGGCCCCTCACAAAAGTAATCTCTCAGAATAAAGCAGTTTGTAGGTTAGTTGAAGGAAAACCTAGTCTTTAGCCTACTACATCAAGTAAAATACTCAGTTGGAGTGGGGGAGGCAGACAGGCTTCAACCCCTGTATCAAACACAGGCAATAACGTGTGTATTACCCACCCACTCACAGCAAGATCTCTTCTCTAATGTATCTTAACTGGCAAGACCAGGGTATCTGACACAGACCACGTGAATCTTCAGGCCGGGTTGCACTACACACAGTGGTGCAGAACCCATGTAGACACAGCAGCACCATGCCAAACCCTGGCATTGCAGGTCAGAGTCACTACCGTGTGATATCAGTGAAGGGAAGTAACAGCCAACATCCAGTGCCTGTTTACACTAACAGCTTCTGCAATGGTCCATGTCTAGCAACAGGATCAGGCTCCCCATCCTAAAAGCAGCCTTCCCTCCCCACTCCCCCGTGTAGCAGAGGGAGCAGGGCTCTGAACAAAGGTGCACGAGTGGAGTATTGCATGTGGATTTCCCTACATAGGCAGCATACAAATAAGGGCAACCCCACTGCAAACTCTGCACCTTCAGCCAAATGAAGTTTTAACGGTATGTTTACCCAGCCACGGCTCTAGGTGCCCTGGGAAGACCTCACATCATCTTCTTTGGCAAGGTCAGAGTGCCTCAGAGCACAAGATAGCTGGTGAGCAAACACACTTTATTAGATGTCATGAAAAGCATTTATAATGGCTATGACAATGCAAAGCACTAGTAATTATCCCGTATTTTTTCCAAGAGACAACAATGTAAGCAATGCAGCTTCAAAAATTAAAAACCCAGCTCTAGCCATATAAATCCACATGTTCAGTGATTCCATTTCCAAACCTACATAAAACACCATATATATATTTCTTATACACACAGGATCAGATTATAATCTCAGACAGTGCAAGCTGTCACATCTGGCAGTCAACCCTACTAGCTTAATATTTCATATCACACAGCTCAAATTCCTCACACAGATACGTATGAAATATAATGGGACCATGAACTGAGGTTGGACCTCAGGAATTATTTTGACAGATTGTACACAGACCTCGGAAAATGTGACAGCACTTTACATTTGCTAAGATGGGAAATGGCCGTATGAGGTGTGTTTCAGCTGGAAGACAGTTTGTGTTCTGTGCTGTGCAACAGCACGTGTCCCATGTGACAGTACTGGCTAAAATCAGCGCCTATATTTTAAAAATAAATTTTTAAAAATTGTTCTCTGGATCAGCTGCAGGTACTAGACAAGTTCAGGCTGACCACAGCTCTTGCTTCTTTAGCAGTCCAAGCACATGGTACTAAAGCACGAGTTTGATCACCAGCAAGGAAGGAAAGCCAAGAGAAAGGCAAGTGCCAGCTGTAGCCATCAGCTTTGCCAGGGGCCCCACTGAGTGCAAAGTGGAGAATCTGCACTGGCGGCTGTTGCATGCCAGGCTTTCTCCTGGGAAAGTTGCTTAGGGACAACCAAAGCAGCAAGGAACAAGACAGGGAACTCCTGCCACGTGAAGAATGCTGGTGACAAGAGCCAGAAGGGCAGTGCAAATGCTGTCCCCTGCCTGCAGGGCAGCCCCAAAACCAGAGAGAGATGTGCACCACACAAGCTCCAGACGAGTCAAATTCATCAATGGCAGGACAAATTAGCCTACTAAGAACTTGAGCTTAACGACTCCTGACATGTAACATAAATATGAACTTTTTACAACTACATCTAATTAAAATTACAGTTTGCCTTTAAGCCCAAAATACTCCTTTTTTCCTTTCCAGTTTGATAAGCTGAGTAGGGAAGGAGCAGGAAGTTAACACCTAACATTATATTGGCAGGGTGACCCAAGAAATTACATTTTATGAGAGCCTTCACTTACATGTTAAATTATTTTGTTATGGCAAGACAGCACTCCACCATATTACAAAACAAACAAGAAAACCCCCCACTAACCTAAACTACATGACAAACTGAAATTAAAAAATAAAAGCAAGCAAGCTCTGGGAGTAAAATGCTTCAGTTTATTATTTGTGCAAAACCTGGGTAGGGGCAGCTGTGACTCCTGGCCTCCAACAGACAACTGAACTCAAGGCTAGAGCAACCAAAATCAATCAAAAATATAAGTCAGGTTTGTCTATTTTATTAAATTATGGAGGAAAAAAAGTTACGGTAAGAGAGATGCTTTCTGTAGAATGAAATTGCACACATTTAGCAACACCTGAAACACAGTATAACAAAAAATGCAGGACTTAAATTTTGGTAGCTGTTCAAATGCATACTGAGAGGTCAAATGTGAGCCCATATTTCACTTGTGTGAAGATATAACTGAAGAACAATAGAGATAACTCAGGGTGTTTTTTAATCAACCTTAACCTAAACCCAAATATTTCATTAGATGAACTACAGTCCAAAACTGACAGCACCTTCTAGCCCGTGAGGCAGGAAACAAGAGACTATGAACAAGACCAGCTTACCCACTCTCACCACTCAAACTTGCAAAAAAGCCCAACCAACATAAAGTAAAACAAATAACAAAAGACAAAGCTTTTAGAACTGTTTAATAAAGTAACACAATTTTAGACAGGTAAATTTGCTTCTTTCTTTAATTTGTTAACCTCACAGTATCATCACTTGAACATGAAAACAGTACACTTCATGGCTGCACTCCCTTCACGTTTGGCTGGGTTTGTCTCCGGCACTGCTAGACAACCACACCTGTGTTTTGGAAAATTTGTAATGCCATAGCATGTCTATATGCTGCCCCATCATTACTCAGCTCACATACAACTCGGCATTCATCATTTTCTTTTTACAGTACTCCGCAATAACACTCAGGCTCTTCCCACTACAGATGAGATGGTCCCTGTTCTCAAGAACTTACAGTCTAAAATTAGAAGCAATACAAGTGAGGGGAACAACAGAAAAGAATGAGGGGTACAGGAGGAGAGTTGGGCAACTGCTCATCTGGGAGAAACATGCATCTTGGTAGGTCAACTGAAAAAAATAATTCACCCTATACAGGCACTGGTTTTGCTCTGTATGGTCACTGAGGAAGAGATAAGCGAACATGGAAAAGGCTGCCTAAAGGATGGAGGGCATTCTTGGGTTAAGGAAGGTCTCTCCCATTTCTTGAGCTCATTCTTGCCGCTGGGTTCCTTGGCTGATTTGTCAAAGGCACGACCACACATGTCAGAGCACCAGAATCTCTTCCATTGTGACATCACAGACGCGATGGCTTGTGAGATCACAATGTGCAAGGCCGAAGGCGCTGATTACTTAGGGAAGCACTTGCTGGAGCTATGGCACCCTACAAAGCTGGGAAACAAACACATCTCAGTTCACTTGACAACACAGTGAAACCCACATGAGACTCCACACCAGCAGGACACGAATTTGTCTGAACAGACCACCCAGAAGCCGTCCCAAAGATGCACAGTACAATTTCACTCCAATTTTATTAGGCCACCTGTGCTAGGCAACCCACTTTCGTCAGCTCCTTGACTGGTCTCCTAAGACAGGCTTTGCTGTGTATTTTTAAACCTTCTCCAAGAGTAACTGCAGATGAGCAAACGCGTCTAAGCTGGAGTCTGAAGTTCCACACAGCAAAGGACTGGTCACTTAGAAGAAACGTAGAGAAAGGAAAGAACAAAAATTAAAACAAAGAAGCAATAACAGGGACACATACAGCAAAAGCCAAAGAGGAAGAACAGATTTGCTATTAAGGAAAAGAACAGTTTCACAGGATCAGACCAAAAATCCTCTAGTCCAATCTCCTGCATCTGCCTGGGAGTCTTAAGAAAATGCAACAGTGTGAAACTACACAAAATGAGGGTAACAAAGCCAATAGCTCCGGGAGGCCAATAGTTTTGGGAGGCAGGCCTGTCCTTCCCTCTCAGTCTTACTTTCCTGCTGATTACATTACACCAGTTCCTGAGCTTATCTGGCCCTTCTGTGAGCCGATTCAACCACAGGAACCTATAAAAGGACTAACACAGCCAGAATAAAACACAATTAAAACAAGATAGTTTCCGGCTGGTTTAGTGAGACGAATTAGCTCAGGGCCCAGCTGGATGAATACCAAAGCTCAAAGAAGAAGATGGGCCCACACTGGCAGAAGCAGGAATGAGATCAGCCGCTGGGGCTGTTGGTCAGCTCAGCCACCCACTAAACCATGTACTCAGACCAGGACAGAGACACCTGGGATGACATGGCACTTTGCAGAGAATGGAGTAGTTATCTAGGCTCCCGCAGCATAGACACATTAAACTTGAATTCACAAAGCACACCAGACCATCCTGTCACAACCTCATGTAAAGCTGGCCCTAAAGTTTCCGTTTCCTTAGTGGAGCCCAAAGGCTCGAACACCTTTTAGAAAAGTTTCTGGCCTTGAATTGCAGCATGAAGAATGGAGGTACCCCTCTATCTTCAGACAGCTCATTTCAATGATCAATCCATTCACTGTCAAAAAATAACATGTCTTAGTTTCTATTCAAACTTTCCCAGCCCTGGTCTTTGAGATAAGTTCTGAAATTTATGGCACTTCAGTGCTCTCAATCCGCAGCACAGCTCGCAGTGCCAGGAGCTAGAGATTTGTAGCTACTACACAGTCAGTAAAAGCTACTATTGCATATTGGCCTAATTTAGTGGAAAGGAGACATAGTAGGCCACCCTTTGTTTAATGGAATCTGGCATGCATAATTACTTTATTTCCATACACATGAATGCCACAGTTGTTCAAACCACTTATATAGCTGCACATCTTCGTTATCTGAAAAGTGAAGGTTAACACCTGAGAGAGCCAAATGAATCTCAGCCTGGGTTTGGGGAAACAAGATTTGCATTGCTTAATACACTGGTAACTTTTGATCTTCACAAATGAGCTCCAGAAGTGTTAAAAGAAAGCCAGTACTCTGGCAAAGCTCTGTCTTGGTACACTGGCAAAGGCTCCAAGCAGAGTAGCAGTTACTGTGGGGTATGGTTTCCACACAACCCAGTCTCAACACAGAAAATCTGACAGGGAAGATGTTGGCCCTAATAGTCAACCACAGAAAAAAAAATAATGATTGTAACAAATACAGTTGAAATTTAAAAAAAAATAATAATTTTGGTTGTAAGAGAAGTGTCTTTACCTACACAACTCATCTAGGGAGGATGTAACTTTTCAGCTGGCCTTGGGCCAGCAGAGATCACGTCTCTTAGGGAAGGGAAATGGTCCAAATGGTCTCTAGCACAGCCAGCACCTCTGCCCTAGGTTATGTCTTGAGAGCCTCAACTTGTCCAGCTCCTCTTTTATTCCCCTCCTTGCCATGGCACCATACTGGTATGTTAGCTCACCACTAATAGAGTGAAACACCAGGAGTCTCAGCAGGACAATTTCTAGCAAAAACACCTACTTCAGATCCAAGACAGGCTTGCGACAAAAGCCTTCCATACTCTCCTGTAAGCCCAGGCACAGTAGGCAGTCCTGCACCATTTACCTGGATGGCAACATACCTGCACTCTACAGCCTTGGGGCCCTCCACTGCAGATGGCCACAGGACTGACACAGACACAGGGTAAAATGCAAATACTTCACACACTTAAGTATCTTCAAGAAGAGTATTTTGAAAAATTAAGGGGGGAAAAAAATTAAATCAAGGCCTACCAAAGTTAACAGAATCAAAACAAGATAAGCACCAAAACAACTCTAATCAGACTCTCTAAAGAAAGCAAACTGAACTATCTCTCAAGTGCAGAACAGGAACTTTATGACCTATCAGTGTTTATTCAATCCAAGGTCTTCTTCATTTAGCATCAGGCACATAGAGAATTTTTAAAGCCGTTAATCACTTTCTTCTTTTGGATTTTACTACCATTTAAATCTGTCTAGACACACTAACATAAAAAAAAAGAAAAAAAAAAAGAAAAAACAAACAAACAAAAAAACACTATTCATGTAGAGCAACCCAAAGTTTGAGATAACCATGATGCATAAAAGGGCCACTCTTTGAAACAAAACAAGCATTTAGTACACACTGTAAATTAATGTGAAAATTCAGTTGCAAAGGGCAGAATTCAGTGCTTCAAAATGGAAACAAAAATATCTAACATAAAAAAACACCATCTGAAATCAAACTGGACTTCTAACACACTACTGAAACTCAGAATAATTCATTCTTGGATACAAGTTCAAACGCCAACTTTAATACCAAGTAATATGAGATGCTACAATATTGCAAAAAGACACTACCAGACAAAATAAATTCAAGTTACCATTAGAAATAAATCAGGTAAAAACCTCAAACAGCTGTTAACAGCATCTGATGTAACAAGTGCTTTGGAGATGTACTTTCCTGGAGCCCTGTATACCTCATCCTTCCTGACACACAGTGCAAGCACTAACATATAAAAAAACTTGCTGGTCCCTTGCATCACAGTTGAAAAAATATCAAGAGTTCAGACTAAACAGCAGCTGTCAATCTACCATCTCTGGAACCAAAAGCTCAATAAAGAAACTAGGTAAGCAAAGAAGTAGCACAACAAATGTCACACTTATTAGCAAACAGGCCAGCAACGACCACGTAAATCCACTAGACACAGGACTTGTAAAAGACAGAACACAAGAAGTAAATGACAACACCTCTTCATACATCTAAGTTTGGAAGAAACACCTGTAACAGCATAGCAGCAAGAAAAGAAAAAGAGAAGAAATTCCTACTGCCACTCAGGAAACAAGTAAACAGCCTGCACTCCTAAGCTTTCTCAAGTTTACTTCACTCTCCAGATCCGAGACAGGTGATCAGTTCAATCTCACAAAGGAAATAATATAAGAAAAAAAAAAAAACCAACAAACCTCCTACTCCCTCACTACTTCCATCTATGAACCTCCACATCCCAAAACATAAAAGAATCCTTGCTGCTGCTGCTGTCTCCAGCTCAGCCGGTGCCCACCCCCGGGCAGACGGGCTGTTTTCCCTTCCTCAAGCCCCGAAAGCAACTGATCCCGCTCCAGCTGCGATCTGGGGGACTGCTGCCACAGCCACCCCCAAGACCTCCCCTCAGGGCCGCACCGGGGCGCGGAGGGCCCGGCAGCCCGGGCGTCGAGCGGACGAGGCTCCGCCACCCCGCGCCCTCCCCTCGGGCCGGGGCCGCCCTCCGGTCCCCCCCGGCACCCCCGCCCCGCCCGGCCCGCAGCCCCACGCCCGCGGTTCGAGCCCCGCCACCGCGGGGGGCCGGGCCGCGCCCCCGCTCCGCGCCGGGCCTCCCGCCCCGGGCCACGGCGGCCCCACGTCTCCGCCAGGCCTGCGGGGCCCCCCGCGCCGGCCGGGCCCCGCAGGGCTGGACCGAGCCGCCGCCCGCCTCCCGCACCACCCCCGCGGCGGAGCCGCCCCGGCCCGGCCGGGCCCCGCGCCCCGCACTCCGCACCACGAGTGCCCGGCACCGCCACTCACCGCCCGCACTCTGACCCCCGACCCCGCGCTGAGCGGCAGCGCCGCCGCCCAACCGCAGCGCCGCCCGCCGCCGCCGGGGGCGGGGCTTCCGACCCGCCGCGCCCCCTGGCGCAGGCGCGTGCCGCGCGCCGCCCCGCGGGGCACGCTGGGGGCTGTAGTTCTCTGCGGCCGCCCCCGCCGCGTGGCCTCGGCGCGACGCCGCGCCGGCTCCTCCGGGTCCCCGGGCGTCGATTCCTGCCCCCCATGCCCGGCGGAATCTCATCCTCTCTCCGCCGACCCGACTTCTGGTCTACTCCGGGGCCACTACTTACCTACCCTGTGTCCTCAAGGGCCATCCCGCCGTGTCCCCAGGACACCTCCCCCAGCTCCGGATGCCTCCGTCCTTCTGTGTTTACTCATGTCTCTTATCCTAAACCTGTATCTGAGCTGTGCTTCGTCGTCGCTTGACACCCCTGAGCTGTGGCACCTCCTCCCCACTCACATGGCTGGCATCCCGAGCCAGGACGTGTCAAATCTCACTGGCTGTCACATTCTGCGAGGGTTCTGAGCCCCATCCCTGCCGCCTGCGCAGGGAACAGCAGCCAGCACTGTGCTGCTATGGGACAGCATGGCAAGGAATACTGGGACAGGCTGCCCAGGGAGGTCATGGGTTTTCCCTCTCTAGAGACTTTCAAGACCCACCTGGAAGCGTTCCTCTGTCACCTGCTCTGGTGACCCTGCCTAGGCAAGGGCACTGGACTGGATGATCTCCAGAGATCCCTTCCAGCCTTAACAATTCTGTGATTCTCTGAACTTATCTGCAATGATACCTAATCTTTAGCCTACTGACATATCCATAGGTCTTGGAATCGCAGCTGCAATGACAGATGTTCTAACTGGGGCCATTCCCTGCATTGTTTCTTTCCTTTCTTCTCACATTAACTCACCTCCACACTTCAAGCCAGCAGCTGCTTTGCACGCCCCTGATACTCCTCATATGTGTGATGAGCAAACTCAGAGTACTGACTCATGCAAATAGGACTGTGAGGGATTCTAGAGGCTGCCTTCCCCATCCTTTGCCTGCAGGCAGGAGCAGTCCTACCTGTCATCTTGCTCTCCTCTTCAAATCATTCCTTAAGCCATTCTCTGGCTCCGTGTCTTAAAATATCGGACAAAGGTAAGCGCAAGAGTGCAGAGATCACTGACTGACCCTCCATGGAAGGTGGGCTGGCTGCCTGACTGGATTCTGCCTGGTTCTCCTGCCTTTAAGTGAGTTGCTGGCTCGTCAGGCTGGATTTATCCTTTCCTCCATTTGTATGTGGCCTTGAACATGAGAGGCCTGAACCATGAAAGTATCATGTCAGAACTATAAAAATACCAACAGCAAACCATTTAATAATAGTAAGAGTTCCTTTAAGCCCTCTCAGATTTGGCATTGCTCAGCTTCCCACCCACATAAGCAAAGATAATGTGAAATTTTACTTCTAAGCTTAGCTATATTGCTGTGATTTGTCAGGTCTTTGGTGACTGACGTATGGTTTGCCAGGAGCCCAGGAGAGTGAATTGAAGGCCTTTGCACTGTGGTATTCCTTAAGCAATCTGTCCATGGCCTTCCCTTAGCAGGGATGGAAACTGGCTGAGATTACACTGCATCCCCAAAGCTTGAAATTTAGGGTTCACAGCCTGCCTGTGTTTCTAAGAGGATGAAAGAGAAGAGGCCTTTGCTGACCTCTGCATCTTGCAGTGAAAAATAATTCCTTGTTCTAGATGGACGACGAATGACTCATAGGTATATGCATATCCTTTTTTCATCAGCCAAGCCTTGTGCTGTTTCCCAGGTTTCCCAGGCAGTGCAGCAGGCAGATTTCCTCCTGCCCAGGTTTTTGGGGAAAACCCCTTCTTCCAGCTGACTTATCTGCAGTAACTGGGGCCCGCACCTTGGCTTCTGCCAGCCTCCGTGACCCTTGTAAGACCCATACAAGGTGTCCACCAAAGACTGCAGGACAGCAGTGAGATGCCCTTCAGCAACTGCACTTTCAAAGAGGGCCTTTTTTCTGGCACAGCTATCAGCACCCAAACCAATTCAAAGAGAGCCATATTTTACAAAATATTGTCACTGATTCTGTATTGCTCATGTCTGACCCTCTTATGTGGGTGTGCATGCCTCAAATGAACACTGCTGGCCACTGAAAATGTCACCTACAGATTAATCTGGCTCACTCCAGGCTTCTGGATAAATAAATGAGGGTGATCAATAGATATCCTGTGGCATGTCCATCAATGCACGTGGCCCCTGTAGTATCCTCACTGGGAACAGCTCCCCTCCCCAAGGGACTCTGCCAGTAAAAGCAGCCAATTGCCTTGAGGCCCTAGGCAAGGAATGCTGACAAACTGGGTCATGCAAGTGGTCAAAAGGGCTCATAGTTGCTCATTAGGGCCACCTTATTTATTCCAGGTAGCACAGCCCATGTCAGTTCTGTGACCCTATTGCCTCAGGACCAGCTCTATCCTAGAGCAAGTCAGCATGTTTCAGGAGTCACTCTGGTGTCTTAATTGCTTGTCCTACTTTAGAGATTTTTGAGATGACTAGAGGAAGCCCATAGGAAATAGGGTCCATGCTGGGGCAGTGTCTGCTCTGTCCTAATTTACATGAAGGACTATCTTCAAACCTTGGGTGGAAAACAGCTCAGATTCCAGCTGTGACCTTCTCTTCTATGGCTGGATCCCTCTTCTGCTGCCAGCAGATGCAGCAACCTGGTCTACAGTAACCTGAAGTTTTATTTGTTTTAAAACCCCAACAGTTTCATAACAAAGCATCATTTCATTTAGCACAGATGTTAAGCCACCACTGGGCTGAGGGATGGACAGAGCTTGATTAGAAAGTAGCAAATGAGTGGGGCAGGGTAAGGCAGAAAATGCAGAATAAACCCCCCTGATCCCATGTGGCAGCTGCAAAGGATCCTCTGTGTGAAGACAGGGCTGAGCTTATCCTAACACAAGATCAACTATCAGGTCTCTGCCTGCTGCTGAGTCAGCACAGAGAAGGAGGGACATTTTCCAACCCTTCTCCCAGTGCCTCCCTCCCAAGGGTCCATGGAGCACAGTCCCTTTTAAAGTAATAGGATTTTACATTATTATGGCACAAAGAAATATCAGATCATTTTAAAGGCAACTCCTTTAATACTGTTCAGCTGCTTATGCTGAGTGAAACTTTTAAATGTCTTATAATACACATGACAAGTAGTTTTGTATCACTGTTTTCTACTTAACAAGTTAATAACATGCCAACCCAAATCCTTCAGTTACTAACGCCACCAGTGGGACTCATTAACCAACCTGAGTACATATTTAAGGGAATACTAATATTCACAATGTACATTTTTATATTCATGTTGTCATTCTTGAAACCACAGCTCTCTTCATGTATTCTGTTGAAACATTTGTTTGCAGAGGATTTCTCTCTCCCCTTTCCTCTAAACACAGAGACTATCACTGGGGTATCATTCTGGTGAATGATATTAATGACAGCCTGTCATCATGGAAAGCTATTTCTAGCTGTCAATTAAAGAGTGTTTTGAAAGAAAGCAGCTCATTCAAACCCCATGGGAGCAACTGTGTCTCATTGTTTGACTGTGACCCCCTTGATGAATTTGGGAGCAGCAGCAGTTCTATGGGGCTCAGAGCTTTGCAGATGCAGCACAGGGCTCTTGGGTGACAATGACAGGAGATTGTAAAACTGCTGACGTCCTTAGCAAAGAAAAGGCAAAAGAATATTTCAGATGATAAAAGCAATCCACAGGTAGGAGTATTGGTCAGGAAAGAAGTCCCAGGGATACTGAGCCATTCTCCTCCACCTTGTAACAAATTTGCTCTCCAACATCCCCATTTATCAAACTCAGTCTTCAAATATTTCTTTTTACTTGCCCATGCTAACCCAAGTAGAAGGCTTATTCAGCTTTTCTCTATCTGATAGATGGAAAAACCTCTAATTCCCATATAAAATGTATTTATAGCTAGTTCATTCTAATTTTTTTCTGGAAAAAATGATCCTTTGATTTAACTTGTTGGTTTCTTTCCCTCTCCTATTGTATTCATAGGCAGCTCTCAGATCCCGTTTTTGCCATCTTTGCTTTGGTGGCCTAAACAAGCCATTTTTTCTTGTGTCTCCTTAGCATCTTATCTTTCCATTTCCCACTCCATCTTAGTAGACCTCCTGTGCACCTGCTTCAGTTTCAATTAAATTTTCTTGAGCATGAGTGCTCAGACTGGTATGTGGTATTCCTGAGCTGTGCTCCAAGGCCTCGTACAATATATGTCACTTGACCTTATAAATATCACTCATATAAACATGCTTGATTTCTACATTTCCCCCCTCAACAGGGTGGTCTACTCTCAGGGCTTTCTCATTCCTTTTATTTTCCTAAGCACTCCTTGTGCAGTAATAAAAATGTACAGACTCAGTGGGGATCTGTTTTAACTTCAAATGTGCTGATTCAGTTCAAAAACCATTAATTCAGCCAGAATCAAGGCCATGGGGTGGAAATCCTTTTCCAGTTAAAACAGAGGTGAGAGGTACAGCCTTTGGCAGGCTAGGAAATAAAGTGCATTAGAAAAACATTGCATGGCATCAGAAAGTGGCTATTGAGTGGGCTGTGTTAACAGAGGACAAGGGAGTCTTGGCCATTTCACACCAGGATGAGATGTCTCCGTCGGAGATCTTGGATTTGAGCAAACTTCTGGGGTTTGATGCATTGGGAGCATTTTATTTATCTAGTCTGTGCTTTCCTGGAATGGTCAGAATGCTGGACCTTATATTGACTGAGCACACAAACCTAGTCAGACAGGCTGGTCCTGTGCCCAAAAAAATCCCACTTTAGTCGCAAGTGCAAGAGGATGCAGTGAAATGCAAAGCAAACATAAACAACTGTGTTTCTTGGGCTGTAGATCAGTGCTCTTTCCCTTTGTGTGAGTCCCAGTGAATCCAGCTTTTCCCCTTCTCACTTTGCACAAGGGATGAACAGAAAAATTACATGTGTCAGGAAGGCATCAGCAACAAAACACAAAATAAAATGACCCGTCAGCAAAGGATTTCCCCAAGATACTTGACCAAAGAAAAACATAGGCTGAACATCAGGAGAAAATTCCTATTTAGGCTGTGATGCATTAAACTGTGGGATCACCTTCTGAGAGGAGTGGTGGGAACCATGAAACCAGCCACTTACAGCACTGTAAAATGTCCCGTTGGTGCCAGAGTGATTTCAGTTCAAGGGAGCTGCACTGAATCATCTACCATGCCTTTTCCAATTCTTGCTCCTAAAAATCAGACCCAAGAAGTACAAAGAAAGAAGGGCAAACAGTGATGTCAATTTGCTAAAGAAATACAAGCTTTTCTACATTATTGTATGTCGTAAAACTCTTGTGCTCAGACTGTATACTTAATCTTGATATTCCAGTGCCATCCACAAAGAAATTCAGGCTTAACCCTGGTAAAAAATATTGTGCAATTGGGTGCAGTTTATTCTTTATATTTTAATAGCTATAGCAAAGCTCCATTGCTAACTAGTAAAAAAAAAAGAAAAAGAAAAAAAAGGGAAAAAAAAGAAAAAGTAGAATGTGTTTTACAGCTATGTCGTCATGGGAAAGCTGTGTTTCAAAGTGAGGGCATCAACAGCAGTGAAATGGGACATTTTAAAACATTTTAAATTTTTTAATGTGATGTAAAAAAAAAAAAAAAAAAAGCACTTCACTGAAATCTCTTTGCCAGTATTTTAGCTAATAGGGTTGCAGTGTGTAAAGGAAGGGTTCTGATGCCTGCACAGGCCACCCAATACTGAGCAGCTCCTCAAGTGTCTTGAACTCTAAGTGTAAATGGAAAAAACATCTAAAATTAAGCATTTCTCCTGGAGGAACATATTGCTGATAAAGCAAATCTTCCCATAGGATAAGCACACCTGCTGGAAGGTAGAGAGACATTTTTATGTGTGGGATTTTAATTTGAGATAAAATACTTTTCACGGGCAGTCATATGGAAGACAGCTGGCCAAAAATAATAACAGAGGAATTTGTGTCCCTTGAGAAATTCTGAGGTTTAAAAAAATATTATTTTTGACCTAAGTTGGGACAAAAAGTTTAGTGCTTGGATTTTTTGTTGTTGTTGTTGTTTAATGACATATTCCCAAAGAAAAATAGTGTATTTTTTTTCACTTTACCACTTTGATATTTCTTTTGTTTTATTATTACATTATTCTAGAAGCCCAAACCATCCATTCCACCATGCTGTTTCCTTTCCTCATACTGCACATTACATTGACAGACATAATCCCCACCCTTTTTAAGATTCCTATTAAACCAGCTAAATGTCTTTGTGAAACTCAATATCAGGAACAGCAAGGATCCCTGCCCTAAGCTGGGGCAACAATGGGTTTTAACAATTATTTTTCAAATGTGCCTTTAAAACATAGACATAAGAGACTAGATCAGGGGGAGAAGGGCCTGGCACAGTCTGAACAACCCCAAGGAACATGACTGTTCCTGAAAAACCTGAACTAGCTCTTGGTCTGATGGCTGGCAGGCAAAGGGCCTGACACAAGCCTGTCATCACTTGTGGCTTAATTTTTGCTGTGTGCAGGAAACAAAACTTCACAAAGGAAAAATATTTGACCCAGAGAGCACCTGGTTTCCCCTGTAGCTCAGGAGATCCCACGTTTTAGGCCAAATTCTTGGACCAAATAGGGTATAAATTTATAACAGGAATAAAACAATACTGTCAGAAGGAGATGAGGGGGAAAAAAAAAAAGAGAATCCCCCCACATACTAATATTTTTAATAATTTTTCAGCAAAAGCTTGGGTAATGTCGATACAATCTAGTAAATGTTCCCAGTTACTCCAATCAGTGTTTTCTGGTAGAAAATAGGTCTGTTGGAAAAAAAATTTACTTACTCTACCATGAAATCTCTTAGGTTCTTTATTTATTTGGACTCAGTTGTGATGCTTTGTGCTATGGAAAACTTCCTGGATTCAACATTCCTCTAAACTGCCCCTTTGAAACCAAATAATTACTTGGATAGCTCTAGCCCCTGCTACTCCAAATGTCCAGAGGCTGTCTTTGAAAGTAGTTCCTAAACTCCTGACCAAAGCAGCCCCTTTGACCACAGTGAAGTCTCACCTTTATCTCCAGAAGCACACACCTCCAATGGACAGCTAAATTCACCAGGGAGGGGAGTGGGGGGTTGCTGCCTGGTCTGGGAGTCAGATCCTTGCCCTCATGTACCTTCTGCCTACACTGCTTTAATTTTCACACTCTATTTATTCTATTTTCTGCCTCTTTGTCTTTCCTCTCCAGTGTTTGGAGACCCTCTTTCCTTTTCCAGCCTGTCTCTTCCTCCCATCATTTCCCCTAGCTCACTCCTTCCTTCCTTCCTTTCTTTCTTCTTTCCTTCCTTGTCAGCATTCTCCCAGAGTTTCTATTCTCTCTTCTCTCCTCCCTCTTCCATCAGGACATCCCCTAATGCTGCAGGAGGGACCTAGTGTGCCAGGAGTAGAGAGGAGAAGGACATGTCATGTCCAGAATAAATCTAAGACACTGACATCCCACTTGCCAGGGGACCATTCACAGATCCTGCTTCTCCTGCTGCTTTCAGTCCACAGGTACCAGCTGTGTGGATCGTCAGGTAGGAGTGGGAACACCCAAGGGGTCCTGGGAGACACAGCATAGAGTTCAAAAGCTGGAGACCTTGACCTCTGTGCTTGCAATTGTCCTTGGAACCCAAGAGAAAAAGCCTGTGAAAGTGAGTGGTGCATCCTCCCCCAGCCTCCTCCTTTGTTACAGCCCTGAAGGTAACTGACCTTGGAAATATCAAAATTCCTTCCCCCCCCCCCCCCAAAATTCTCACTCACATTGGCTGCCATCAGAAAGCACAGCTGAGGCCACTGAAATTTATCACACCTGTGACCCACACTGGATGGTAGGGAAAGCTCCTCCAGCTGAAGAGGCCAGTGTAGTAATGTGCTACCTTATCTCTAGTGCCACCGACTTCAGTCTATTTAATTTTCCCTTTGATTTTAATATAGATTTATTGAAAACAACAGTTATCAAAACAAACTGCACTGGCAAATTGGTGTTCGTCTGTAGCTGTACAAGCACCTATAAAGCTGCCAGAGTATGAAATAAATGGTGCTATATGGGAGGTCAGTTATTGCAATAGAAGTTCCCCAAGGATTTGCACTGGGCAGTTTAATATTTTTCTTATTACCCTCTTTTCTTTTCTACTATTTATGCCTCTCTGTTTAAATTTAAAGCATACAGCCATCTGCCAAGGCAAGCATCTCTGATAAAATCATCTCTGGTAAACCTTTTCATGAGTGGGCTTCCCTCAGAGTGCCGGCAAATACTGTTGTGTCCCACTTAAAATGCAGGCAAATGGAGACAGAGAGGCCAATTTTTCCAAGGGTTTGCCAGCTAGGCCAGCTCTTTTTTCCCCCTGTGCTTTTGAAAAGATTTGTCCTTTCCTCATGCTCTTTGAGAAAACCCTACTGATTAAAGCCCTGATTCTAGCCATGTTATTTAACCTCCAGTTAAATTCCATGGCTGTATCCCACCTTACACACGTCATACGTGGTATCTGTGGGCTCCTCCCTACACACAGTTCTAAAAAAATCAAATCCAATCATAGTCTAAACCCGCTCATCAGAAGAGATAAAAGGGTTTTTGTACTGATCTCCACATCAGGAGAACACAAATCAAATAACATAACTGTCAAATGAGGAGACGAGGTGTTTAAATGCCTATAGAAACAGGAACTCTAATTACAGAAACATCTATAATGTAACTAATATTAATTACATTAGAGCAATGCTAATCCAGATGAGGGTTAATGTCCCTGCTCCTAAAACATTACAGTTTAAATAGACACGAGACAGTGAGAAGATGGAAGGAGCATCAGCATGCTCATCCCTGCTTGAAGATCAGGGTTGGAGGCAAACTCTCCACGATGGAAGAGGATGAAAGTGAGCCAAAATGTGCAGTAATGAAGATAAGTTTAGTTGCAGCCAAAGAGAGCAAGCGACTTGCTCAGCCTCACACAAGCTGCCTGAGGGGGGGTGGGGGGGTTGGCAGAAAATTAATAGAAACCATGGATGGCTTATATGAGTCTTTTACAACAACATTACTCAGCAGTGGACAGTCCTTGGATCTCACTGAGTCTTGCACTGTGCCCTGCAAACATCCAGTTCACTGGGAATGAGCTCCCACTGACACTTCTTTAAGTCAGGCTGTGGGTTTTTAGACCAGGCTGCTCCATGTGGACCTTTTTCTTCATGTGAGAGGCACAAGCCATCATTTTGGTGGCTCCAGGGAACGAGGCATCTTGCTTTGGTAGACAGAGAAAGTGTTGAGCTGATAGAAAGCAATAGAACTGCTCCATCCCCTGGAATGATTCACTGGTCAGCTCATCAACATGCAGACAACCCACTGCATGCTGAGAATTGAACCTTTGGGCTTTAAAGTCTACACCCTGGAGGAACTCACTCCAGGTCAAAATCCTCCTACACTTCACCAGTCTGTACTGATTGCCCGCCAAACATGCAAGTGTTTTGTCCTTTATGCTCTGTGGTGTCCAGCTGTCCTGTGACAGCTGTTTCCCAACTTCACAGAGTGCTGATTTGAGGACATACTCTTCTTCTCCTCCATCCTGCCCCTTTCCAGCATCTTCTTAGTGCAAAAGCTCAATATTCCACACTTGCAGCTACCAGCAGTTTAGAGACCACTTGTGGCTCTTCTTATCTGGCCCAAGATACCCCACTACAACCTAGGGTTAGAAATTATCTGTTTAGACCATATTCCATTCCATGTGAATTGCTGAAGTGAGGTATAAACAGAAAGAGCAAATATGAGCTTCTCTAGATAAAGCTATTGCAATATTAAATATAGCCCTGATCTCTTAAGGTATCTCAAACATTTCTCATCCCCTTTAGAAACTTCCTGTAAGAATAGCAGTCCCACACACCTAAAATGAGACAAAATCTTCTGCATTTGGAGGGAAAAGGTCCACACTATTTGGCGCTGGACCCAGCATCTTTCCCAAGGCTCTGGTAACTGTTCATCACAAAAGGGAAAGACAGCAGGTGAGAAACAGAGCATTACCAAGTCTGAATGACACATGCAGCCAGATTGTCTGCTTTGCTGACAATTGATGCCATCCCTATTACTGGAAAAATCCTTTAAGCGTGCTTCCCTAGTGCTCTGCAGCTTTTTGCTATGGATAGTCAGTATCTTATGGCTTACAGCTTCTGTGAGCTGGTGTAAAAAGCACAGCCTGAATGTGCCTCTCCAACCACCTTGTATGCTCTGGGACTCTGAAAAGTAGCAACTGTATTATTAACACTCCTCTGGCACAGCTAGAGAGACTGTCTTCTAGAGAAGCTCACCATTATGTCTCACTGCTGAGCATCAAATACCAGACAAGGGAGAGAGAATCCCATGAACAAGACCTTCTGAACCTGCACGGGGGAGCGCAGTGATTTCAGATGTTCCTCTAAACAGGACCACTAGGAGTCCAGGGCTGAGGTATTTAAGTAGAACAATTTATTCTTACCATCTCAAGGAAGAGTAAGTGGGAACATTGGGGACAGCAGCCACTGGACAGCAGAACTGTGCAGTTTAGGACAGCAGCCTTGGAGCAGGCAGTGGATGGCTGAAGGAGTGGATCCAGGCAGGGAGGGACTGTAAGTCAGGATCTGCTACAGAAACAGTCAGCAGAGTGCTAGAGCACTCCCCTTGTTTATGCTAATATTCCCTCTTTACTCTTGCTCTCCATTTCTTTTCCTTTCACTCTTGAAGTGTCTCATAAGGAATCCTGGCAGAGGAGATATGACACAAGTGTGTGGCTTCACATCTTCACATCCCTCTTACATCCTTCACCTACAGTCAGAAGTACCCTGTAGCTGTACTGGGTAGGCAGAACAGGGATGGGAAGGAGAGGAAGGAACAAGAAGTATATTGGAGGCTGAGGTAGAGCATCACTGTGAATCATTGCAATTTCCTCTGATTCTGTTTTATCATTGGGGGTGGGAATGTAAAAGATGCAGAACCTGTGTGAACAAGGTCAAATGAAATCACATTTCCAGGCTGGGGAAATTACTTTTGCCTGCAGCAAGAGAGGTGCACAACACGAATGAAGGAGGGGAGGTTCATGCCACCAGGCATGCTGTATCCAGCTATTGCAAGAGAGAAGGAATTTATAATTAGCCCACTGAAATATATCCCTGCAGGATTTCAGTGGATGGGGGAACCACGCCAGTTGAATGTGTAACAGAAAGACCATCTGAGATCTGATTCCAAATCTTATGGGAGACAGCTCATCCTTATCTCAATGAACATGTGTTTCTGTCTAATAGGATGACATTACTCAACAGGGTCAACTACCCACATGCTCTGAAGACATAAGAGAGAGACACTGAATATCTCCAGGATGATTCAAACCTGACAGCTTCAAGAAGATCACTGGGAGAAAGACACAGATGCTACTGAAGTTCAAGATTTCCTACAAGACCACACAAATTGTCATGCCTATTTAACAAATCTTGGTCAAACCTCACCACTGTCTCTCACTGTCACAGCCTATGGAGGGAGAACAGTGCTGTGCATGGGTGGCTTGATGAACTGGTAGAAGAATGGATGCAAAGGAGTCTCCTGAAAACCAGCCTAGAACACAGGACTGGAAGTGACCTTTCATGTACTTCATGTACAGTTTCTCAGAGAGAAATTAATACATGCAGCCTGACTGGATATACATGATGCATTGCAGGCACCTGGGAATTTGTGCATTTGCCTTAACCAATTCACTGTCTCCTTGCTAACAAAGGAAAGTGGCTGACATGGTGAGTGCAGGTGAAGGCTCTCAGGTGTGAGATACCCAATTTGGGGTGTTGCCATCACATTTTTGAATTTTGACCAGAGTCAAAAATGCAGGAGTGTGGAGATGGACCAGACCTAGAGCTTCCTTAATCCATGTCTTGCCCCTGGTGCCAGAGGGCACAGCAGGCATGCAAGAAACTTTGCAAGGGAAAACTACACTGGCAGGACAAGACATTCCCTGTGACAGTTTCCTCTTCATGCCGGCTACTGGTCCAACCTGTACTGTAAAGACTTATGCCTCTTCCAGGTCTTATTGTTGTTATTTGCTCTTAAAATTCAAGCCATTCTTGTTATCTAAATAATTTTCTGAATTGCAGTAAATTCTTCTTTATTGATCCCATGGAGGGGTTGAGTCTACAGGAAAACAGCAGAAGAAATAAGATGTTCCTCCAGCAATCAAGGCAGGAATCTGAAAGGCTGTGATATGTAGGGCAGTGGGAGTGTATGATGGGATATGAGGCATTTGAACTGGATGGCAGAAAAGGCTAGCTCAAGATAAAGCTGGGCCAAGATAAAGAATTTTGAGTGTATAAGTTTCTGAACAGGCTCGTGTCTCACAGAAAGCTGGCTTGTTGCACATACTTGCCTGCTTTAAATAATTTACTGCTAAAGTAATGGGAGCTGGATTAAAGGACAAGAGAGGGGCAAGAAAACAGAATGGGAAATGCATGTGAGAAGTGACTTGTGGGAAAGACTGGTAGAAAGAAGATATTTCTCAGAGGAAGATGGGTAATTTCCTAGGAGGGGAATAGTGACAGCCAGGCATTAAGTCCTGGAATTCAGCAGCAGGAGTTTATTTCTGTATGAAATTAAAAAAAAAAAAATTAAGAAGAGATTGTGAAAATGGGTGCTGAAGTCAGGTTTGGTGGCTGAGGTAAGGAAGAGCTGAAATTCTTCAGCCTCTTGGAGAGGGAAGGGATGATCCTGAGGAGCGATGCTCTGTTGGGTCTGTAGCATCATCCTTCCTTACTGCGAGTACCCTGATGGGTGGTTCAGAGCTGAACTCTGGTGGGGCAGAGTGGAAGGCAGGTTAGGCAGGTTGGGTGCTCGTGGGCAGCATGGCAGCCATAGGGATAGGCTTTCCTTGTGCCATGTCCCTGCTGGGGCCACACTGCCATGGGACCAGGATACAGTAGTTCAGCATGGTAGTCCTGAGCCTGACCCAAATCCCCAGAGAGGGACTGGTTAGGCAGAAATTCCTGCTCCCCCACCCTGCCTCAGGAGGGGTTTGCTTCACTGGAGAGGATGCTTTGTACAGAGTGTTCTGCACAGCACAGAGAGGGAGAAAGATGTTTGCTCTGCTCTCATCTGAGCATTCACTGGTTTGTATTTTAGCTGGGATTTTTCTCCCTTGAGCTTTAATCTCCAACTCCTATTAAACAGACAGATCAATCTAAAGAAAGAAAGTATTTATTTATTTAGTTATTATTATTTTTTCTGGAGAGGAATACCATCTCGTTGGCATGGCAACGGTGCTGTGGGCCACCATAAACACTGGATCATTAGCACCAATGCATTGGGCCATTATGTAGGCTTGGCCATCAGCACGGCTAAGGTGTGTGAGTTTATGGTGCAATCCCATTCATGTGACAGCATGGGAATTATCACAGCAGTCACAGTAGTGAGCACTACAGCTGATGCTGAGGTCCAGCCTTATACAGAATTACTTACTGCATTGGCAGAAAGCATTTTTCCTTTGAAAAAAGGCAAGCACAAAGCATAGGATTGAAGTCACCTATGGTGTGTGGACTGCCTCACATCTAATGCAGCTTCTGGGATGGACCACAGACATCACAATACTCAGCACTTTAAACTCCTAAACAACATCCTTGTGTGTTATGCAGTATCAGGAGAAAATGCACATGCATATAAGACACCTATTGTGTATTTTGTCCTAAGAACAAGCAGCTCTCACTACTACAGATGTGCAAGGTGCTCAATATGGCCCTGAAATACATGCACAATTTGTATGTTCTTGGGCAAGAGCAACTTGTCTTCCTTTTTACTGTAAAGCCCCATTTCAGCTTACATATCTGTAGTAGATATTAATAACAATCATGTTGCACTTGGCTGCTGCAAACTCTGACTGATGAGAGCAGCCCTAACTCACACAAGTTTCCAATTGATTTTATCTCATGTTAAGTTCTAACTAATCACACCAGAGAGCTGCCTTAAAAGCTCACTAGATCTGTCCTGCTCAGGTTTGCTTGCCTGGCTAAAAGGGGAGGTGGGTGTTTTTTCCTATTCTCTGCTGAATTTGGCTTCCCTGCTGAACTGGGAAGGGAGGAGGAGGAGCCTGGAGCCACAGGACAGGGCTGGGGAGGTAGTGCTCCCTTGCCCCAGGCTATGCAGCTTGTTTGGGTCCCAGAAACGAACCCAACATTTTCCCTGCAGTACAGTCACATCAAACACAAATAAATAAGAAGATCGAGGTGTTGCTCACACCATGCACTTTCCGTGGGCCAAAGCAGGAGCACCACTCTGAACTGCTCTTGGACATGGCTCCAGCTTTCCCTGGCTTCTGTGGCACAGTTCAATAGCTCTGCCTTAGTTTTACTTGATCCCATTAATGACAAAAATGACAAACACATATGCGTTGCCTTTATAGCTATTTCACGCTTTGACATGATCCCGGGCAAGTTACCTATGCTGTCAGCATGATGGATGGTGCACAGAAGGGGGGTTGGACAGGTGTAGCTCTTCTCACAGGGAAATATTTTTCCACACCATTAGCCTGTGGAACTCCTAGCAACAGGATATTGCTCAGAGAGGGATTTTAAAAAGCCCTGAAAAAAGAGTGGATGCTTGTGCAGAAAACAAGTGTCCAGTGCTGTAATCAAATTTTAGAAACAGTAGGCAGGGAAGGGTATTGCTGCATGCATGTACTTTAATCACACACTGTGGCAACCAGAGTTTTGGAGAGAACTTTTTCCTCAGGAGCCTATGTCCCAGAAGTGCCTCTTTTAGGGCTCTAGCTGTGTCAGGCTTCAGCTGTAGAAATGATAATATGGTTGATGTTCATATAAGAGCAGTCTTCCTAAAACACTTCATACAGTTACTTGTCCTACATCTGCCATCCAATATACAACCTCTTTTTTTGGAGAAGGAACTTTCCAAGGGGAATGTTGTATAGGAAATTATACTGCAGGACAATGATATATAAAGAATACATAGTACTTGTTTGCAAAATCCCAGGCATGGTCTCCGTTCTGCTGTAGAGATTCAGTGATGAGCAAAGTTTAAAATTATACTGGCATCTTGCAGCATGTTATGAAAAGCAAAACCAAGAGGTTCTTCTGTGTTAGTCAGTAGCCTTTGGAAGAGATCTAGGTGATGGTGATGCTGATAATGACAGTGGTGGTGATGATGATGACGATTAAGAAGAAAATTAGTTTATCTCTCAGCCATAGAAAATTTTTGAAGGCTGAAGAAAATTTTCTTACTAGTAGTCATATGAGTCAACAAGTAATTTAAAGGACTGTTTTCTCATTCTGGGAAGACTAGTCACCGAGATTGCACCAGCTCTAAATTTCAGTTTTCTGACAGATAGTATGATTTCAGCCCTGCCTCTGCCAAATTCTTCCTATGAAGATAGAGGGCTCTGGCAGAGGGCAGCCACAGATGGCTCAGAAGATGAAGAGATCCCATATTAGCTCTCCTGAGCTCTGGGACAACCCTTACACCAACCACTACAGTAAAGCCCAGATGAGCTGCTAAGACCAGAATAATACTCCCAAACTCATAGTTCAACCTTTATCTCAGATGTCTTTGCTAATAGCATCAGAGTGAGGCACGGCTAAATGCAGAGCTCCAAGCTCCTGTCCTCCTGGAGTGTAGCCACCAGCTTAGGGATGCTTAAACCAGGGCCACAGCTCTGACAAAACCAGGGGATCAAATCATTTGGACAGCAGGGACTTCTGGCACTGGTAGCCCAGCCCAGCACCTCCTGGCCGGAGTGGCCGCTGTGGCAGCGGCGAGGGCAGGGTGGCAGTGGCAGCAGCTGAGACGCGCTGGCTGTAGCCAGCAGAGGGCATGGACATTACACACGGCAGCCAGACACCCACACCCCGCTGGGAGCGACTGCCGCCTCGGAGGCTGACTGAGAGAAAAAGTTTAGTTTTAATTAGTTAAGTAAATCGTTTGGCATCTTTCCCCCCTCCACCCATCCTGCAGATGAAGTGATGCAAGGAATGGTCTGGGTCTAGCTATAGGTAGTGATGGTGCCAGTGACTTCAGGACGTGGTTCAATAACTAGAGAATTTCAGCACTTTCTTGAGGTGTCACTTTTTGGGGGACCGAATAGGGCACACAACAGGGCAGCTCCCAAAAAATGCAACTCCTTGTCGTAAGATCCCAATGTGCTGCAGGTACACATGCAACAGTCTGCCCTTACTTTCTGCAGCTGCTGCTACAGTTTATCACATTTCTCAGTCTTATTTTAGACAGTAGCAACTAGAGGACATAATGGTGGGTGAGAGGGTCTCTTCTTTTAAGGATGTACATTGGTACTGTAAGAATACAGCAGACTTCCAGTCAAGGCACTGTTCATGGTGGAATTTACATGTGTACTTGACTTCACGTATTATTAGTAATCTTATTGGAATCTGTATGCGTAAAGTTAAGTGCATCCAATCAACCCTGTAGGTTCAGGATTGTATATATTAACTTAAATTTCAGTATTTTGAACAGTATTTCAGTATTTTTCCCATTTGCAATGGGAAGGGACAAGACTGTGATAGCCTGCAACAATCTCAAATTTTGTTTTAATATTAAGTGAAAAAACCCCACAACTGGAGATGTACCCTATTACTCTTAGAGATGAGCAACACAGTCAAATCAGATGTTCAAAGTTATTTTAAGATCCAAATAATCAGTGTAGCATATATATTTCAGTGGAAAATTTTCCTATGGGCCTCTGTGCATATCACAGCTCCATAGTGGTGCAGGAGTCCATGTTTATGGATCCATTTTCAGGATCAAAATCCTCATTAGTAATACAGATTAATGGTAATTACAAATATAAATAACTTGAGTGTATCTTCTTATTTTCCTCTGAAGACATTGCTCACAGAAGCTAGTTAAATGCCAGATTTGTTCCCTGAATCCAAGCTGTATTAAGTTTGTGTGTGATGATGCAGTAACATAAAGTTAAATAAAGCTGCTTTTTTTTTTCAAGCTTTAAAACACAGAGCTTGGTTCTCAGCTAGCATAAATTGGACACTGGTGCAGGATTCAGATCCCTTTCTCCATACTAAGAAACTGAAAGAGTAAAAAAAAAAAAATCTATTTGGCTAAGGACAAAAGAAAGAAGTTTAAATCTGAGGGATCATTTTTCATGATGTTGTTAGTACTGAAAATACAGCTTTATAATAAGAGCACCTTTTTTTCCCCAGGAATTCTGTAATTTTGATGGTGAATCTGTAGCATGAACTGGGCTGTGACTGAATGTTTTCCCTAGGATTCCTGGGAGATAAGGGATGGTTTTTAATGTGGCTTCCTGAAGGGTGTCAAACTCTGATGTTATTTAAAATGTGGTTTATCTACACTACCCTGTGGAATATTTACTGAAGTCCTGAACTGTTGATGCTTTTGGTGAGAAGCATGTTGCAGGATGAGTGCCTTGGAAATGTGTGTGGTGCCAAATAATTCAGGGTCCCCAGAAAAAATGGGAGGACTCAGGTGTTATGATATATCTCTATGTACAGCCTGTGGGGTAGCTGTTTCCAGAGAAGTGTTTGAAATCACCAGTGAAAAAAAAAATATATAACTTTGGTCAGTGAGAGGGTAACTACAAGGTGTTATTGATGACCAAAACACATGCACAATAATGTTTGCTCCAATTTGTGAGATATTTTTACCTGAACTATCCAAATGCCAGTTTTTACACAAAGCAGAGAAGGAGTTAAAGGAGTTCTGGAATCTGAGCCCACGTTTACCATTGTGCCATGGCAGACCCATGGGAGAAGGCAGCACTTGCTGCCTGCCTTGCCATCCTCCTTGCTCTTGCACATAGTGTGCAGGAGAGCACCAGTGGATCGGATGCCTTGAAGGGAAGCAGGCTTTTTTGGTGGGTATCATCAGCCTCTGAGTGGCTGAGCTGCAGGTGAGAGCAGGAAATGGGGCTTCTGGTGGTTGTGTCAAGAAAGTACATGAAGCTCCTTCACCCAGGTGCTTTCTTCCTGAGTTGAAAAGCTTGAAATGCACATAGTTTTATTTTGAAATTTTAAGTGTGAAAATAAGGAAGTTGTTTATTGTTATTAACATTTCAAAAGATTTTATCATTCAAAAGTCATGCAAGCATAAGTCCTATCTGCATAAGGCCTCTCTGAAACTCTGCAGGAAAGATAGGTGGGTTTCAGTCCAGCAAAAAGCAAACCATCACGGTCTGCACCCAGTTAAGGCCTGTGGACAGTTTTATAGGGGCTGGTACATTCAGTGATCCTGGAGTAACAGGTAAAGTCAGCCCACACACTTTAGTGATGAGTCACTGCTTACAGAAAAGTTTTTGGATGACATAAGTATGTGATCCCTCTTGCTGTCATACACAGAATATAGCCCAAGTGGTTCATTATGCTGATGGAGAGGACTTCTTTCAGTGTATGTCACATAGCACAGTAGTATTTTGAGAATGCCAGTGCAGAGTTAAAGAAGAGCCATAAAATGCTGTCCATACTATTTTTAAGAACAACTTGAAATTACTTAGCAAGAAAAAAATGCAAAACATTTTGCTCTTGAGCAAAATAAGTAAGTCTCTTGGATCAATGTTTGGTGTACTTCATAAGAAACAATGAGACAAGTGTTTCTTTTGAGTCTCCATCTAAAACTGGCTCTTCCATTTCCTATGACGGGCAGTTTTTGCTTGGGACACTCCTAGGGCTGGCAGGGAAGTTGCCTGTGGCCGAGGTGGAGCGTGTGTGCAGAAGGGTTTGTGCAGAGCTGCGACGTGCATCCAGGAAACATTAAAACAGCAGTGTGAGTGCCGTGAGTGCGTGCTGCGGTTGGGAAACACTGGGAGGGTGAAATCCCTAATTTGCTCTCTGTTTCTGCTGTGGCTGTCCAAGGCAAGTTTGGGGATGATACCCAGTCCTGGAAATCATGCCCACCCCAGGCCAGAACATGCCGCAGGGTACGTGAGGGAAGGCTGCGTCCCCATGGGCATCCCGAGGGGAGTCGGCTGCCTCAGGGCCGGAAGGGTACGGGGCTGCCCCTAAGAGGGGAAGCTGCCGCCCAGGGGGCCCAGCAGCATCCCGCTGCAATTTGGGAGGGAGCTGCACGGTGGAAAATATCAGCACTGCCAGGCGGGTGGGTGAGGCCGGCACAGCGGGGCCGGGAGGAAAAGCGGCGCTCCTGGGAGAGGAGCAGCCCCCGACGCCCCGTTTTGGCAACTCCGGGGGCCACGGCTGGCGGGCAGCCGGCGGGTGGGCGCCGGTCCTGGACTGCATTTCCCATACTGCCCGAGTGCCCTAATGTATGCAGTGCTCAGCCCGGCTCCGTGTGTGTGAGAGTGTATGTGTGCGTGTGTGTGTGTGCGCGCGTGTGTGTGCGTGTGTGTGTGCGGCGGGAGCCCCTCGGAGAGTGGAGCCTCATTCACTGATGAGAGCCGGCACTGAGAGGCAGCACTGCTCCTTCCCTCGCACCCCCGCCGCCTCCCGCGCTGCTACATGCGAGCGGCGGGCGGGCAGCGGGGCCAGCACGCCCGGGACTGCCCCGCTCCCCGCACGCCGCCAGCTCCGCGCAGCGCCCGCCGCCAGCCGCACCGTGAGTACCGGCCACCGCGCCCGCCCGGCCACACGCAAACTTTGCAGGGCAAGTTTCAACCCCCCCTCCTACCTCCATCCCAGCCCCCGCGCCCTTTCCCTCTTCCTCCTTCTTCCTCCCCAGAGCCGGGGAAGCCGGGCGGCTCGGCGGCGGCAGGGAGCCGCGCCGGCCGCGGGGAGGGCCGGGTGGGTGGGGATCGGCATGGTAATGCCGAGGGGAAAGGCAGATAAAAGGGGGCCCCCCCCGCACCCTCGGCGAGCCCCGAGCTGCCCGGATCCTCCCCCCCTCTCCCCCCCCAGTGGCTTTCCGAGGGGGACCGGTAGCCACCAGGGGGATCAGGTGCCGGGGACCGCCGCGGCAGCCCGGCTGGGGACCGCGCACGGCGAGGGGGAGCCCGGCCGGACCCGGAGACCGGCGCAGATTCCTCGCTCCCAAATAGATACAGTTTTTTTAAACTATTTTTTTTCCCTTTTCTTTTTCTTCCGTATTTTTCGGTGGGGCAAGCTGGGCAGTTATTTCCTCGCTTCCCTCCGCTGCTCCCGGCGCTCGCTCTCTCGGCGGTAGCTCTGGGCAGCGACAATTTCATTTCCCAGCAGCTGCAAAACAAAAACTTTTTTCAAAGGAAATAAGCAGATCCACGCATCCACCTAGGGGTTTGTTGTTTTGGGGTTTTTTTGTTTATGGTTTTTTTTTTCCCTTTAAAATATACAAACTTAGTCTTTTATTTTGCAATAAAAGTATCGAGGGAAAAAAATACAAAAACCAAAACCCAGCCTAAACCCAAAACACCCGCCAGGGTTTCTGTGCGTTCAGGCAACACTGCCCAGACAGCAATTTTATTTACTCCGAAGCTTTCATTTTTGCGATCGCGCAGTCCCCCGGTGAACTTCAGTTTTAAGCCGTCCCCAAAATGCGCGATCCCCGCTCAAAGACCGATAATTTCTGTTTTTTTTTTTTTTTTGTCCACTCGTTGTTAAGTCGCACTTAGCTTAATTTTGGACGCGGCTGAAGTTTGTCCAACATCCTCGCCCCTCTTCGGGTCCTTCATCTCTAAAAGATTGCCGCCCTTGCCCCTGGCTGCTTCCAGGTAGGAACCAAGTGCCTGGATCTCACATGCGGTGTTGTTCTGGTTTTATTATTGCAGATAAAACAAAGGTAGAGAGGCGGTTTAAATTGGCAGCGTTATTCAACGAATGAGCTAAAATTACTCCACATGTGAATGGCGTAGCTTGGAAAGCCAGAAGAGGTGAAAGGAATTATCCCTGTTTTTGCTTTAGATTCTTTAGAAAACTTTCTGGATCATCCAGCGATGCGATCGAGAAATTGCAGGATTTTCTTTCTTTTAACCAACAACCCCAGCTCTAGACCAGGGAAGTCCGTAAATAGGTTGGAAGCATGGAAAATAATTCTTCACCTTCAGATCTAAATACATAAAAACCATCTGGTTGACCACAATGAAATCATTAGGAACTGTCTACTTAAAGAGTTGTATTGAATGCTTATCCTTCCACACAGGAAATGTGTATGGTAAGTGATTGTTGCAATAAATCCAAACAACTCTGGGCATCTTCGCGTTTGATGATCTTTGAAACTCGGGTTTTAAAAAGGAAGAAAAAGTGGAGGGGTGAAAGGCGACTTAACGGGCCGTACGGACAGGGCTGGCGGTGCCCCCTCCCCGGGAGTGAATAATTCCCGAGGCGACAGGAGAGGAGCGGCCCCGGTTACGTCCCGATCGCCGCTTCCCGGCGGGACGTGCGGGGCCAGGCGGGAGCGAGCCAAGCCGAACCGGGCCGGGCCGGGCCGGGCCGGGCCCTCAGCCCCGGCCCCGCCGAACACCTGTTTAATGCGCCGGCGGGGAGCGCGGAGCGGCGGGGTTTGGCGGTGTTGGTAGGCTCCAGCCCGGGGCTCACCCCCGACGGGTTTTATTTTATTTGGGTTTATTGAACAAGCTCCTCGGGAGGGAGAGGAGAAGCAGGAGCGGCAGGGAGAGGTGGCGGCGGGCGGGTGCGAGCCCGCCTGGCAGCCCGCGGGGGGCGTGAGGGACCCGGAGGGGCCGTGAGGGACCGTGAGGGACCCGGAGGGGCCGTGAGGGACCCGGAGGGGCCGTGAGGGACCGTGAGGGACCGTGAGGGACCGTGGGGGACCGTGAGGGACCGTGAGGGACCGTGAGGGACCGTGGGGGACCGGGGCGCGCCCGCCGCCCGCACTGCCCGGCGGAGCGCGGTTTCCTTCCCCCGGAGAGGATTTCGTTTGGATTTCGCCAAGTCGGGAGCGGGGCCGGGAATGCGGGCCGGGGGCGAAGCGGCAACAAACCCATGGGTAGGCTGTGGGTTGGTTTTTTTTGTTGGTTTTTTTTTTTTTGCTGTTGTTGTTGTTGTTTTTTTTTTTCCCATTCTTTCTCTGTTTTCCCAAATCCCTGGTGCTTCCTCCCTCCGGCAGCCGCCACCGCGGGAGCGCCCTCCAGGCCCGGGGGCTTTTCCCCGCGTTTTTTTTTTTCCTTAAAAAAAAATTAAAATAAAATAAATAAAAAATGTTTTAATTTTCTTTCCTTCAATTTTTTGAAGAAGTTTACAGCCGAACAGAAGCGGGGCGCAGTCCGGGACCGGGACCCGAGCCACTCCGCCCGGCCCCGCCGCCGCCTCCTCCGCTCACCGCGCTCCTAATTTTTTTCCTTTCCCCCTTAAACCGGTTTCCACGGCAGCTGTCCGGGTGTGCGGCTGCAGTTGGCATATTTCACGCGTTGGAAAAAAAATTAACTGTTTTTCCTTTGTATCTTAATCCAGTGATGAGAGCTCTCCTTTGTTGGCTTTCGAGCTTGCATTTGTTTTATTTATTATAAGGAAATCCAGTTTGGTTCAAATATATAATCCATTTGAGCACTTAAATCCCCAAACAGCTGGCATTATTTTGTTTTATAATCTTTGGCTTTTCTGCGCAGAGCATATTTCTAAATTCCTACTTGACATTTATGGGGAAAAACTTTTTAATGTAAATGGATATTGTGATTTTTTTTTTCCTGTGTATTTCCTAATTTATATGCATCATCAATTTTCCTGGATTTCCTAATGTTTTAATCTTTTTTCCTCCCTTATATCTTGTTAATTAATTTTTTTCCCCCAAGAAAACTTTTTTTTTTTTCCTGGAGGGAGAAAGACGTTAATTTGCCCCATTACTTTAATCTCTGGCATTTGGAAATGGTTGAGAGACCACAAAAATGCAACCTGTTGTAGAAACCAGAGTGGTGTGTTTTATTTATTTTAATCGATAGCAGAGAGGTGATTTAGTAATAGGAACTCTGAGTAACATTTAGTAAAAGATTTGCAGATCTGGTGGCTATGTATGGGGTGTGCATGTGCTTGCATGTGAGCGCGTTTCTTTGCAGGCTGATTAGCAAGTGGGTTTTACACTTATAACCAGTGGTCACTGCTATTTTCTCCACTTGGTGAGTGTTTGTGATGCATGATAAATGCAGCTCTGTCATGGCTTCTCCTACTTTCATCAGACTTTTAACTTATGCAGCACCATACTACAACCTTTGTAAGCAGAGGATTCAAAACTAAACCAGAGAGAACTGATTACTACTTGTTTCTTGGTGAGAGATTTTTTTTTTTTTGTTATGGTTCAGAGCTGAAGGCTCTTGATACAATTTGCCTTGGTCCTGGCGTGTTAAGCCTCGTTAATAGGAACATACACGATTACACAGGTAATTTGTGTACACCTTAAACAGGGTTCCACTAAAAGCCAGTTAGTATGCATATGGGTAGCCATAAAAAATAATAATAAAGAAAAACAGAGTTAGTTTTCAGTATGTGCTTCTAACCTTCATACTTGGTAGACAGTTTATATAGCTTCCTAGATTGATCTCCACCCTCCCTCCCTCTACTCCTTGTTTAGTTAATTCAACAAAGACTTTTTGCAATCTGTTTGGAGTTTGTCTGATGCCGTGGAAAAGTAGCTGCTGATTTATTTGGTTGCTTTTCGATTTCTGTCTCTAGCCCGTCTTTTCTCCTCCTTTCAGCGGGGATGTCAGCTGTTATTACTTCCTATTGATCCCTTTGCAAAGTGAGAAGTGAACTAAAATTAATGTCAATTCCACTGCTCAGATCAATAGCTGGAGTTATTTTAATCTGGATTTGCGTGAGGTGCTAAATTAAAAAAAATCAGCATAGAGGCAGAAAAGTAGCAGCTCCTCACTCCACCTGTGCCCACTGCCTTCCCAGCACCCAAGTATTCCCTCCAGCTGATTACCCTGCAATCCATATTTTTTTAATTAAGAAGGTCAGTTAGTTTTCTTATTTTTGGGTTCTGTATTTAAACCTATGACATTTTGACATTGGGAGTGTATTAACGATAGATTTTCATAATGACTGGTCCGCCGCAGCCTAATCTGTCCATGTTGCTGGGGGGTGGGGAGGTGCTGGGCAAGAAGGGAGCAAAAGAAAACGAAAAAGGAAGTGGGAGCTGAAAAAAAATTAAATTTGGCTGGCTGAGATATTGTAATGTGTTGATTTATTCCCGATGTAATGAAGTTTGCAAACGAATAAATGGTCATAGTGATTCACAGTATCCTACAGGAGTGTCAAGTGTTGCGGCCAGATTACTAATTTATGAAATACATTTAACGTAATGGTGTGAAAGCACAAGTAAAAATAGAAAAGCAGGCAGAGGTGGTTGCCTTCTTTTTTTTTCCACTGGAAATCTGTGTTTTTATGTGATTGCTCAGTTTTGCTTCCATGTGCATGATGGTTTATTTCTGAGAACAGCGGCTTATTTGCATGCATCTCTTTGAATAGATAAGTGTGTATATATATATATATATATATATATATTTGCATGGTTATATAAGCCCCCAAAAACTCCAAATTTGCCAGTGGCTGCAGTTTTCTGACCTCCAGATTTTGATCAGCCTTGTGTGAAGCAGCAGAGCAAGTGTACCCAGGACTGCAGTGCTGACCAGGCTGCCCTTGGCATCCCTCACTCTTCCTCTCTCCCTTGCTGTCTGTGGCAAGAGCTCAACGAGAAAGTTACTTAAAATTTGGAAGAGAGCAAATCCGTTAATGCGAGATACATAATCTGGTAATTTAGCAATGATGTCTGTAAGGATGAGTGCCAAATGAGGAAGCAGAGAGATGATGTCCACTCATCTTCACAATTCATAACAGTCAGTGGAGCGGCTGGGTACAGGATGGGAGAGAGGAAATGCTATCACTGAACTGCATTAAAGCCCCAGACTGGATTTCATACACTTTGTTAACCTAGGCTCCCTCATTCATGGAGTACAAAAGGCACTCCATTAGGGAGACACTCTTTCACTAAGTTTTATTTGAGATGTTTGACCCTCTGGATTTAAGAGGCACAATTTGTAACAGCTTTTTATTATTATATGATTTTTCTGGCCCTTTGAGCTCCAGCGGCCAGTATATTGTTTCAAAGTTATAGTCCTTGTATTTTAAACTGGGTTGTGGGGCCTGAATGGCAGGCGGCGGAAGCTTAAAAGAAAAGGCATGAGATTGATTGGGGGAGAAAATAACAACACAAAAAGGCACTTCGAACTGGGGGAGATAGAGAAAGAAGGATTTTCCCTTCTTTCACCCTGGGAGGGGGTTGTGGCTGGGTGGGTGGTTGCAGCCAACCTGGGAGGCTCAGCAAGATGCAAGCAGAAATTTTGTTAACATTTTCCTCTAAATGTTAATGGCACATCCAGGGCAGTTTACAAATCTACTTAAGAGTGAGTGCATTAGGAACTAAAATTACTGATCCATCCTCTCTTGTCCCCGACCCGAAAGGCAGATGCTTGCAGAGATCAGATGGCAGAAGCACCCATTATGATTTTAAATATTGTCAGAGACGCCAGGCATTTTACTGGGGAAGTCTCTTCTCTTTTGGCTCATGGGGACCGCGTGTGCACGTGTGGGTGTTTGTGTTTTACACACACACACTCAGACACAGCCACATTCCTACATTCCAGTGGTGTGTATACATATGTATGATGGTATTCAGTACTGTGTGTGTGAGTATACATCTACCCATATGTACTGTGAGAGCGAGAGAAAATACCTGTCAGTTACGTACGTCTCAAGCATCGTGCACAGTTACCACTGTGTGCGCTGTCTGATTTGGGTAACTGTGTACAATGGATATTTTTATGTTGGTTCTACACCCCCAACCCTCAGGCAAATAGCAGGGTGTGTGTATGTGGGGGCTTTCTTAAGTTTATTGCAGATATATACGTGCCACTTGCCATATAAAATCCCACTTATAATTTGGAGTTACTATGTTAATTTTAGACTGAACATTTTTTTTATTACTGCATTATTAAATCTGCATGTTATTATGTTTGGTTTGTCTTTCATCCATCTGCACTGGATGGTACCCTTTAACCTGGAGGGCCAGGGCTGACTCCACTAGCGTGTGAAGTTGTCTATTGATTTTCTTGAATGAGAACAGTGGCGCATCTCCGGCCAGCGGCTTGTAACACATGTGGCCACTCTGCTGCTGGAGCATCTCAGAGAAATGAGTGCAGAAACCTAATTGGCTGTGTTTTCTTTCCCTTTCTGTTTCCTTGCAGTGTTCGAAGGGTGATGATGCTCCAGTAATTTTCCCCGCTCCATTCCTAGGCATCGCTTTGCTTTCCTTTCGGGGAAGATCGTTCTGCTTGTGATCCTGCTGAGGAAAGACACTCCGATGGACTTACACCGGGCGGCATTCAAGATGGAGAACTCACCCTATCTCCCCAACCCACTGGCCTCCCCAGCACTGATGGTTCTTGCCTCCACTGCCGAAGCCAGCCGTGATGCTTCCATTCCCTGCCAGCAGCCAAGGCCTTTTGGGGTCCCTGTGTCAGCAGATAAGGACGTGCACATTCCCTTTACCAATGGCTCATATACTTTCGCCTCCATGTATCACCGCCAAGGCGGGGTGCCGGGAGCATTTGCAAACCGTGACTTTCCTCCATCCTTACTTCACCTTCACCCCCAGTTTGCACCCCCCAACCTGGACTGCACCCCGATCAGTATGTTGAACCACAGTGGCGTTGGGGCTTTCCGCCCCTTTGCATCCACTGATGACCGGGAGAGCTACCAGTCAGCCTTTACACCGGCCAAGCGCCTCAAAAACTGCCATGACACTGACTCACCCCATCTGCGCTTCTCGGACACTGATGGGAAGGAGTACGAGTTTGGCACCCAGCTCCCCTCCAGCTCCCCTGGCTCCCTCAAAGTTGATGATACAGGGAAGAAGATCTTTGCTGTTTCTGGCCTCATTTCTGACCGTGAGACCTCATCCAGTCCCGAAGACCGAAGTGATAGATGTAAGTACCTCTGTTGACTTGGTGGTTCTTTAATTGTGCCTTGTTGAGATCCGCAACAGGTGATTGCCCCAGAGTGCTGTGAGACTTGCTGGAGGCAGAGGCAAAGCTGCTTTTCCTGCCTGCTGGTTCAGCCATGCAATATTGCCTTGTTCTTCCAAAAGGATATTGACAGATTTTAAGGTGGGGTACTTTCCAACACACAGCTGGAGAGGTGAAGTTGACCCTGCAGAGAGCTGTCCATGCACCAGTGTGAGGCTATAGGTGCTGGTACAGGTATGTGTGTAAACAGGGATGCAGCTGGAATGTGTAGCCAGGACCTTTCCCAAAGTTTGCAGCAAGCATGTGCCCCCTGCTTCTTCAGTTTCTTTCTGATCTTTCCTTCATGCACACCATTCTTGGAGCAAATGCATTACCAGCCATGAGGATTCATACCTCAGCTTAGGACAAAAGCACCTTTTCCTCTGATTAACTGAAGAATATTGTTGGCCACTGAGGGTCCCTCTTTAAGACAAACACAAATTGTCTTTATGATTCAATAAGCTGTTGCATCATGTGCTTTCTCTGCTTCCCCCATTTTGGTGCCTGTTGAAAGGTGATGTGCCCTTTTTCAGGCCAGTGATTGGACTGAAGGAACCCAGTCCACTAGTTCATGACTGTAACTCCCTGTTCCCCCATCACCTTGTCCCTTGTGGAGTTGCCTGCACAGAGGCTCAGAGCTGTCCTTCATGAAGGGCAGGCTTCCAGGCTTGCAGAGCTGGGAGGTGACCTGCCCTGGGGAGTGGTCTGGGGGCAACAGAGCCTGGTACTCCAAGGAAGAGTGCTAACTTAGGATTAGATGGTTAGACTTTTCCTGTAAACCCAGACATCTAATCAAGGAGTGCGTGGTTTGCTTTTCTCATGGGCTCCTTTGTTCTGTTGAATATTATTAATAGAAAACAATTTTATTATTGTTGTTGTTATTATTATTATTACTTTTTTTTTAAACAAAAACCTGCTGCACCGTTTCTTCCTCTCCCTTTCAGATGTGATTTTTCTTCTCCCCTTTATGATACCAAGGAGAGTAATAGAGACATTGTGGCTCTCTCTCCCCTGTCGGCGCTGCTTCCTCAGGCTGTCTCCTTGAATTAGGCACTGTGCTAACTTACCGGTGCTAAAAGACATCTGCCTAAACCCAGCGTACCTTTTCAATAAAAGTCATCATAAAATCAACCTGCCTTTTAAATCCATCGCTCTTTGGTTTTGAAATATGCTGCAAGTGTGTCTTTTATTGTCGGCGTTTGCGAGGGTAGGACAATTCCCACTGATGGCAGGAACTGTGTATTTCTTGCAGTACCAGTGTGATCTCTTGTGTTTCTCCCCCCTCTCCTTCTGATCCACCCCCGACTGTGCTACATTTTGTGTCATAAGCTCCTTTCATTGTTAAGCATCTCCTCTCTCTCCTTTTGGGTCTGTAGGGAAAGTGGCTGTAGGTGGGAGCGCATGTGGATATGTGGAAGCTGGTAATATAATTATCCACGGGGGAGGCAGGTGAGATGGCAAGGCTTAGAGACATCTTTTTTGATGCTCTTTCCCTTATCGATATAACCTGGCTGGGAAAATGAAGCTTGCTCCAAAGAGTACTCCGAGAGATAGTGGCGGAGGAGAGGGTCCGCTGGCTAAATGAATTTAGAGCACATCAGCTGCTATGGATCTTGCTGGCAAAATCCTGTCAGATACCCCATTTAAAAAAGTAAATCTGTTAAATGAATTAGACCACATGGAGCACAGCTGTGGACAGACAGACGCATCCACTTCCATCGCTGTGCCTTGCCTTTGCCAAGAGCGTGTGCCGGACGCGGGTCTGCTCCTTCTGGGAGCAGACGGGGCTTTGCACAGACACAGGCAGGCTGACACTGAGTGCCAGTGCTGCTGCCAGTGCCGTGGCAGGGGACTTGCCAGGGAAAGGAAGCAGAATAAAAAACTTCTCAGGAAGCTTGGAAAACTTGGGCAGAAGTGGAAGGTGTTTTGTTGCATTTTTTTGTTACCATGTTTAATTTCTCTAAGGTGCTTTTCTGCATGGTAGAGCTGATCAAATGCGGTATTCCTAATACATCATCAACCTTAAATTTTTTCTGTAACTACCAGGATGATGCACACTAAATATGTCTGTTGGCTCTGTATCATATTCCTTTCACATATAGACACTGCACCACAGAAACTTTGCTCCATTAAGATGGCAAGTTTATTTGGTGTGTTTGCTGGAGGCTGAGACCAAGTTGTGGAGCTTTTAGAGGATCCTAATGGTCTTTGATGCTGGCCATCAGAAAACAGAAAATTCTGAATTGAAGAATTTGAGAGACCACAGTTTGTAGATAGAATGGTGATAATTTTTTTTGCATTAGCATTTACAGATATATTTTTGAAGTTTCTGTAGGAATGTGTACTTTGGGGGTTTGTTGTCTCTGAGAAGTTTTGTGGGTTCCTTGTGTAACTGTTATATATAACCCTTTGTAAAAGCTGCCTGCTTGTGCTCCGTATGGAGCAGGTAGGTGGCTGTAGCTTCAAGGTAAAAATGTAATTAGGCTTTTCTACAACTGCAAGGAAAAATTGTAAAATTTTATTAGATAAACAACACCTTCCCATGTCTAACGGGTGCTTTTCAGGTTTACAGAGCTTCATAGTTTCGGCGTGTTTTTCAGATTGCTGTAAGGATTTGTGTTACATGGAAGCTGAATTACTATTATTGCCCTGCGTGTTCCACTGCACAGGAGCCTTTTTTGAATAGATCATTAAAATATTAGCTTCACCGTATAGCTTAAATGGTGATTATCTAGAGAAATTCTTCCTCCTTTTCTGTTTTTTTTTTTTTTTTTAATAAAAGGTGATAATTGAGCTTTACTTTCCCTGAAAAATAGGTTTTTGCTTGGAAGACTGTGCAAGAAAACAAGGATCAAAGTGAGACATTTGCATGTCAAAGAGTGTTTGGAAGGTGCTTATTTTGTCCTCTGCAGCGTGACAGGAAAGTCTCAGCCTGCTTTCACCAGTGGAAGATATTAGCAGAATTCAGTAAAATTATTTGTGATATGTTCTGCTGTATTCCAGATTAGCACCTGGCCCCATAAGAAATGTGTTCATGCAGTAAAGGTTGCTCAGCCTTTTGCATAAACCTTTCCTTACTTTTAAAGCAGGATGATGCTTGGACCCATACCCTGCATCCCACAAAGGGATAACATCTTTGGGGTGCTTTTGGGTGGGACTGCACTCTGTTAATCAGTAAATTGGGCTGAGATGTCTGCATTTAGGTAAGTCATCTCTTGCTGTACAATGTGAGTATTTAGGACATCCAGAGTGATGGAGTATACAGGGAACATGTGGAAAAGTGGAGCCTTTCCAGGGATAAGCCAATGTACCATGTACTGGATGGCCCCATTCCCTTAGGTGCTTGCTGAGAAAAATAATGCCATTTGTTAAAGTTTAGGAGCTTCTTGTAAAGCATGTGTTAAAGGCACTGGAAGACGTATTTTATGGGTTTGCTTTAATAAGCGTACAATAATTGAGATTCCTAGAAGGAGTGGAAATAAATGGCACGTTCCTTTCTGCAAAAGAGATCTATAGCCCTATTTTAAAATCAGGGGGAAAAAAAGAAAGATTCCTGTTTTTTTACTTCTAATAAAATCTGTCTCAATGTCCTTCAGTCATAGTACCCAGTTCCTGTGGCATTGCTTTCCCGCAAAGTGACAGGCAGAGGTCATTGCCGAAGCCAGGTGCTCCTGACAGAACTGGATCTTATCAGAGCAGAGACCTCTGCCATCCCTGTGAGGCAGCCCATGCCCCCAGCCTCCCTGGGACCACAGAAGATGGTTTCCCATTACTGTCTGCTGCTTGGTCTCCATCATGTGTTGTCTGTGACTAGTGGTGGAGCACAGACCAGTGTGTGAAGGTGATCCTCTATATCCCGGCCACTGATTCAGTTTTCATCCTTTGGCCAGAGTCTGGCTCTCCAAGTCTCATTTTCCCTGCTCTTGCCGGTGGCCATTGTCCAGCTCCTGCTGTGCCCAGGGGATGAGCATTTGAGTTGGGAGCAGACTGGGATCCTTGCTCATCCCTTGGGTCTGCTGAGTGTTGTACAGGTGATTATATAAACGTTATTTTGATTACTATTAGTTTTGATAACCATATTTCACCTTAGGCATAGTTTGTGCTCCAACTGATTTCTTTTCTGCAGGAGAAGTTGTGTGATGTATTTATGAGCTCTTTGTTCCACTCTGGGGTTTTGAAGAACATCTCTAGCCCAGAGTTAGTTTTCCTTTTGAAACAACTGGTTTGTTATTGATCAAATGTAAATTGCACTTCAGGTGATGGACATCAGGGCTATGATGACCACAGCATGAATTCCTGAATAATGTGGTGCTTTGGAAATCATATTGAGGGCTGTCTGTGCAGTCACTTGCTTGCTCAGACGCGTTGGGATTTGTGTTGTGACCTATGTAGAGAGCTCTTTGTGTCCACGTACATGTTCTGGGGGGGAAGAAGGTTTGTTTTTTGTGGTGGAACAATGGATTGGAGATGGAATGCACATGTCCATACGTCCATCTCTCACAACTCTTCCCTCTGGGATGCACCACTTCCAAGGATGGTGAAATTTGGTGTCTAACATGAAGTGCTGCTTTATTGCTAATCATAATCAGCCACAATTAATAGGAAATGGCAAATTTCACTCAGTTTATGAAATAATTAATTAAATAGAGTGGAACGTTTCTTTCTGTCGTGCAGTGCCCTGGGTGATGTAGGAGTGAAGAAGCAACAGTGGAATTTTGGAAGGGCTGGGCAGGCAGGTGGGCAGTAGCATGAGATGACGACCATGCATCCATCCCTGTTGCTCCACCAAATACACACCATCCTTGTGGAGTAAAGCGTGCTGCATGGAGGTCTTGGAGCACGCAGCAATCACCTCCTTTTCTGGCAGCAACCTTCCCTCTCCCTCTGCAAACTGTTGCCGAGACTCCTTTCCGTGCTGTTCGGCTTAATTGTCTTGTCGGGATAAAGAAATGTTTGAACAGTTAAAAGTGGGGAAGGGCTGGATGGGAGCAGCCCCTGCCGGCTGCGGGGCCATCTGGCCTCCCTTGGATCTGCCGGTCTCCAGTTTATATTTCTCTTTCTGTTATTTGGGGCTATCTGGCGCACTCGGAATACCTAATCACCATGGTGAGAGGAGGGCTAGGGCTGCCTCCCCCGGCCTCCCCTTCCCGTCAATTGTCATGCAGAGCCCGGCCGGGCGCTGCTCCTCGCAGCCCGCTCTCGGCAGAAGGATGGTTTTTAATTGATCGTTTGAGGGGGAGGGCTGGGGCTGTTTTCTCCTCCAAAATGTTTCCCCGTGCAGCCGCTGCCATCCGGCCAGCCTTCATGTCATCTCTGCCATGCCAGAGATGACTCGTGCCTTCTCTCTTCCTTTTTGGACTCCCCGGGAGCTGCTGTAACCACTGTCTTCGGAGAGCTGAGCAACACCGAAATGTTCTATTTATTCATCTCCTGATGGAGAGATGGGCACGGATGCAGTAAATATTTATCGCTCCTCTTTTGCCCTGTGTGCCTGGATGCTGGCAGGAGGGTACTTATTGTACAATTGCAGGGAACCCCCCCCCCCCCACACACACACCTTGCTCGGTATTTCCCATCAAAACCGCGTCCCCCCAAACCACTGGCCAAACCTTGCTTTTCGAGAAGGAATGAATCACATTAAATCTTCAGCCCCATCGATCAGACCCGACTGCTGTCAGAGGATTGCGGCAGGAGAAGTGCAGGCAGACTTGGCGGCTGCCGTGCTGTGCTGGGGATCGGGAATCCTGACCTGGGGCATGGCTTGGAGTCACGGTTTCCCGATCCCTAACGGGGGAGTAGTGATACCTCCCTCACAGCGGAGCGTGCCGCTTTGATATCTTCTGACAGAAGACGCTAGGCAAGGGCAAAGTATTAGTATTATTAATATAGTACAGTTAGTAGAATATTATGAACTATTATAAATCATTACTACTAAACTACAGTTATTAAAGGAAATGACCAAAGTGCACTTTGTGAGCCAGGATCTCTGACAGTTAAAACATTGTTTTATTATTTTACTTGCTAACTTGCAAAATTCAAAAGTTAGCAGCAGTTTCCTGGTTGACTGGTGGTAAGTGCATAAGGAATTGTGAGAAGCAGGGGGAGGGCGAACACTTCAGAAGGGAGAGAATAGGCATTAGTGTCTCTATGATTTATTTTTCTTTCCTTGATATTTTGAAGGTCTTGAAAGAAAGAGGCATAGTCAGACATGGGCCTAATCCTGCTCTATAGGACTGAAAGTGTTCAAGGCGACAAATCTTAATGTTTTTGGAATTCTCCAATGAAAAAAATAGAAGAGAAGGTGTTAGTTAATCGCTTCTGGTTGTTATTTGTTTGATATCATTTAGAAAAGTCCCATTAAATGCTAGCAGCAGATTCATTTTTTTCTCTTTGTTTGCCTTCCAAGGAGTAGAAAACAGACATAATTATATTTTACATGAGACTGTAAGATTTCCTCTCATCTCTTTTTTCTGGCTAATATCTGCAGCTATAAAATAAATTCTTTTTGTGCATACATGGTGCTAGACTGAGGTAAATAACTGTCATCTAAGATCTATCTAACTTTAATCTGCATCAGGAGCACTATAGAGAACTGTACCCATTCGTATAATATTAAGCTTTATTTTTGTTATGGATTTCTAATGCAAATTCATAGTGGGAACAAAGTTGTTTCCTTTTAATACCATATTCCAAGAAAAGCAGCCACTGATAGCAAATTGTGATTATTTTTATCCTCTGGTTCATGTCACTGGTGGTTTTCTATCATGTCAGTGTGCTTGACAGCCTGTGAACCTGTGAATGTTTCCCCCTTCTTCTTCAGGGTGGAATAGCAGATTTGGGGACTTTTGAGGACATTTTTCATCATATGCAGAGCAGTTGAAATTCTTCAGAAATAAAGGATTTCTATTTGGGAAATTTAATACAGGATCAGATTCCTGCACATCATCCTCTGGAAAAAGGCATGTGTTCCTTTGTAAATCTACACATGTAAGCTGTGTATGAATCTTTCTCCCCGTTAATGAAACATCACTTTTTTTCCTGCTTGGCTTTGCTGGCCTGAGTGTAGAAACTCACAGGTGACAGACTTTTGGGACAAATTCATCACCCTGAATTCAGGTTTTTTTACAACTGAGTTATTTTTCTGTTGTTGGTCAGGTATTGGGTATTTGCTGGCCAGATTGACCCAGCCCTCAAATCAAGGAAAGCTCTGGCTGAAAAAGTACTACTGGGTTTGGTACTATCTGTATCTCTCCATTTCATTTGTTCTGTCTTTTAAAAACATGAGGGTGGTTGTGATAATCTGGGAGTTCTTCTTAGCCATCGCTTTCTTCTCTCCTTTGACCATGTGCTGGCATCTTGAATTGCAGCAGTGGCCAGAGCAACAGAAGAGGGAGAAAAACAATGTTGGGGAGGAGCAAAGCAAGGAGAGATTTATTGTCCTAAATGCAGATAACATGGCAGGGAGTCCTGCTGAATGTAGAACTGCTTGTGGAGTTCAGGTGTGGGACACTTTCATCATATTTTTCCTCACTTGAGACATAATTTCTAATCAGTATTGCTTTAAAACTTTCCCTTTTTTTGCTAACTTCAGGCTGAGAGCAGCTTTTGCACTGAACTGCAGAGCAAGAATGTGTTTTATACTCTTTCTTGTGAATCCTGGGCTGCTCTTAAGTGGGAAAAGGAAGGCACCAAGTGTATCTGGATGTCTCTAAAAGGAAGAGCTGGAAAATGAGTCCTTGGTTATCCCCCAGCAGCACTGATTCTTGAGAACTATATCTCACCAGAGTAACCACATTAAGTTTTCAGTTTAGAAGGACTCAAGAGCTTTTGTGCATAAGCTTTTCTCAGGTGCAACCCTTCAGCGTTGCCTAGGCTTTCTGGAAGTGCAGTGCCACAGTCCTGGACAGGGTGAGGCTGGCAGGACAGATCCAGCTGCAGCTGCTGGGCTGGCTGGCACAGCTGGCTCTCCAAGGATGGGCTTGTTCTTTGGGAGGCAGGTGAAGGCTTCGTGCAACTTGTATGAAAACTAAATCAGAAAGTGCTGAAATCAGGGCAGAGCTCCTGAGGTGAAGCCTCCCTGTGCCTTCCCAAAAGCAATTTGTTTTGTAAACAGAGTAGCAAGTAAAAGGGCACTGCCATTTCTTTCTACTGGGATTTTTGGGACTTTGATTTAAATTAAGGTATTTTTAATTAAAAAAGACTCAACCAACCTTTTCATCTGATTTTTATATTGTTTCCCCGTGCTTTAGGAAACAACTTGCAAAGCCATTTAGAATGTGAAATTGTCTGTCCTGTAGCATCCCTCGCTATCAGGACGCATAGGATAATCATCCCTCATTGCAGAGAGCCTGCTTTGGTGGTTGTGCAGGGATGGGAAGAAACCTGGTACCAGATCACAGCTTTGCCTTGTTCTCCAACCTGGTTTCCAGTATTGAAGATTTCTTTAGGAGTCAGTCCTGTTCAGGGGGATGCTCCACAAAATTTCCTACGGGAGGCCCCATGCGAACTCCCATGTTGTTCAGGAGGTGATGCAAGGGTGTTTGTGAGTGAGAGAGGAGGAGGGTGAATGGCACCCTGGGTGCTGCACCTCTGGCTGGGTGAGTGGAAGCCTTATCAGGGTGGCCTGGCTGTGCTACAGCAGAGCTGCCCCACACCCAGCCCAACCTTTGGCCTATGCAGGCTAGAGAGAACCTTGTCTCCCTCTCACTGTTTGCAGTGTGGGGAATCTCACAAGGGCCATCTCATGATGGCTGTGGATGGGTGGAAATCCTGGGAATTGGATATCAGTGCAGGTCAGAGAGATCCAAACTCTGCAGCACCATCCAGGGGGGTGCTGCAGAAGTTCACTTCCTTCCCTTGTTTATTCTTCTGATTGCAAACCAGCCTCACTTCGTATTTCCAGCACTGTAGCTGGGAGATAAGCCTCTAGCAAAGTCCTTAGCCAGGGTGGCAGCTTTTACCTCCTGAGCACTTGTCTTCAGCCTCCCTGAGGAGGCAGCTTGACCACTGATGCTTTTTATTTTTTATTTTTTTTATTTTTTTTTCCTGGGGAGATGAAGGTGCAATCAGTGACCTGGATAACCCTGTGCTGAAAAGGAGCAAAGAAACTTAATGGTTACAATCAAGAAGTTGCCAGCCTGAGTGGATTCATACATCAGGAGGTGTCCCTTAGACAAGAGAAGGGGAGAATGGCCAGTCAAACTCTTACAACCCTGCTTCTTTGCCCTGAGATTTGCACTTTGCTCAGCATGTAGTCTGTACAGGACAGCTGGCATTGCCCTGCCAGCTCTGCTCCTCGGGACTGGTTGCTCTCATCTGTGCTGCTCCTTCTTTTCTGCTTATTTAGGTTCGTGCACAAAAGTGTTGCTCTCAAAGAGCTGTTTTGATTATGGAAGGGGGGAGGTGATGGGCAGCCTGCCTTCACTCGAGATTTGAGGCTAACGTTTTCAGGGAAGCTGTGGTTGAAGGCGCTGGGACATTCAGTAATGTGGGAAGCAGGGCATCTGCAGGCCAGAAATTTAATGTCAGCAAGAGGTGTTAGAGAGAGTGTGAAGTAGAAAAATTCTACAAGTTATTTCTGTCTTAATTTGGCCAATGTGTTGTGTCCAGTCCCACATTTGGTCCAGGACTGAAATAAGTATGATGATATTTGGATCAGGACTAGGATATACTGGAAAAAGTAAGCTATGAAAGTCTGCAGATCTCTGTCTCCATTAGCCAGAAGTAACGTTCCCACCATCTCATTATTTTCCCCTCTTAAAATGAAAACAATGCGTTAACTGTGGAAACAGGGGAGGATTGTATTAGAGCAAGACAGAGCTGGGCAGAGAGAGCTTGCATTGGCCTTACTCGTGTGTAACAGAGATGTTGTGGGTGTAGGAGCCTGGGGAAGCTGTGGATGGTGTGGTCCAGATCAGCTCCCAGGTTTGTGCCGTATCTCAAGGAAGAAAGAAATTAAAACAAAACAAAACAAAAACCCCCCCCCAAAAACACTTTACCTTTGGTCATCTCTTTGGGAACACTGCGAGGACACAATGTGTGTCTCCCACCTGGACACCCACCCTGGGGTGTACACACATGCTGGTGAAGGCTGGGGAAGGTTATGATGTCAATGAGAAACATCTGTGTGTGTGTTCTCCCAGGTGTTGCCAGTTGTGTCTGGGTTGTTAGCTGCACCTGGGTAAAGAAGAAAAGGAAACCCCCGGGTGGTGTGATGGATTTTGCAGAGCCTGGAAGGAGAAGGCAGTTAGACAGTACTTGCTGATAGTCTTTCTGCTATGTACTCAGGTGGCTCACTGACATTTGTGTGATCCAGGACCCACATTTTTTTGCACCTAAGGAAATGTGTCATCAACTCATCACATACCGATTCTTGTGTTGCTCTTTTCTAGCTTGACTGGTGGGGGGGTTTTGAAGATGAAGGACACAATTACTGGCAGAGCTGAGCGTGCCTAATCCTCGCAGCCATGCAGAGCAGGAAGAGGGAAGGGCTGCCTGGGCAAAGCCCTGAGCATAGGTTGTGCTTGTGTTGTGGACTCTGTTGACCTTGGACAAGCAGAGTAATTTCTCATCGTCTGTATCTAATGCAGGGATTATGATATTCTCCAGATGAGGGTGGTTGTGGTCATGTTTTGTAGTGCCCAGATCCTTGAGCAGTGGTCATAACTGTGGTGCCTCCCCCTGCGTAGGGGGAGGGATGGAGGCTTGTTTAATAAACATGACAAATTGGATTTCTTTCTGAGGAAACAATTGCCAAAATGTATTTTTTAATGAAACTTGGATGAACAGCTGAAAGTGGTGGCTAGGAATGGTAGAGAAAGAATTGGGGGTAAAAATTTGGAGTAAGGTAGATAAAAGTGAGAGATAAAAGAAATAATGCAGGGAAGGATGAGTAATCAACATTCTTGGAGTGAAGCGCAAGCTCTGGCTTCCTTCCTGAGCAGTAAAATAAAATTTAAAAAAAAGTCTTTAGAACAACAAAACTCTGGACGCGCTGGTTTCCTTCCTGACAGGCCCAGCCTGGTGGTGTTTCGATGAGTCCTCATTGGCAACCAGGGCTGATCTAAAGATGGGGGGGAAGGGAGAGGGATTTAACTCCTTGAGCTCTGCTGGAAAAACAAAGATCTCTTGCTTTGTGTGGGTGGGTTCCTTTTGCCATTGCTGGAGTATGAACAGTGTTCACTGTGGCTCAGAGATCTATCTGAGAGGCGATGGGGTGACAGGGTGATGGGTACATCTACCCAGGTGCTTGGTCATAGTCAGATTTTACAAAACGAAAGTGAATATTTTTAATCCTTGTGGACAAAATTCCTAAGTCTGTGAGTGGTACAATATGACACAACAGCAGCAGTGAGCAACAGGGGAGTGGACTGGTGACTCTGCAGTTGCCATCTCAAGGATGCTCAGTTTACTTGTGGCACCCAGTTTATAGTAAAGTGCTGCTCCAATCCCTTTTGTCAGCATGTTTCCTGGCTGGGAAGGAGCTACTGCATGCAGGAGAGCCTGTCGTGCCCCAAAGGCTCTAGGCAGCTTGCAGAGAGCTGGGAGTATGGGAGGAGAGGCTGTGTGTGTGCAAGACAGGTTGAATAGCTCAGGCAGAGCTTGTTTTGCAACTAACTCTGAGCCTCGCCGCTCTCTGCAGGGTTCCCCTCTCTGAAAGGTCGAAGCTACTTCTTAATTCTCAGCAGCTGACAAAATATTTATTTTCAGGTACTTAAAATATTATAATTTGAAGTGGAGTCCAGGCCCTGGCTGGAGCTGAGCTTTTGTACTAACAGCTTCAGTGAAATGCCTTTTTCCTCCTACAACTTGCCAACAAATGCTTGGAAAATACTTGTGGGACAGTCATCCTTTTAGTGAGCAGATCAAGAAGATTTGAGACTTGCCAGAGACTTTCAAAGGACAGGCCAAAGGTTCAAGTTGTTGCCAGTTCTATTTGTCTTAGCCTTTATACTTACTTTTGTGTCATTAATTTCATCAAATGTCTGTGGGTAAAAGGCACCCAGCAGGCTGCTGCTTTTGCTGAGCTCTCTGGGTGTACTTGGACACCTCTTGGGAAATAAGCCCACCTTTTTGTCTAGGGAAAGAGATTAATCCCACCACAGCTGTGGCAGAAAGAGGCTTACCCACTAACCTGACACAGAGACAGCTGAGCTTGGGGGGGGGGGGGGGGCAGGACACTTCTGTCTTCTCTGCAGCCTTTTTTAACTGGTTGTTGCAGAGACACATGAATAGGAACGCACATATAAATGATGCTACCTTGGTGGTACTGTACCTACAGCACGTATAGAGACCTACAAAAATAAAATGCCACAATTGGATTTTCTGGAAGTTACCGAAATAAGAGCTCAGCAAGAAGGAAAAGTGAGCAGAGGCCAGGCAGAAGGGACCTCAGTGTCCTGTGTCTCGTTCCTGACCCTGCTATTGGGTCCTTGGGTTGATTATCTATGTTTTGGGCTGCTGGCAGGTTGTACTGTTGATTTTGGTAGGCAGGGCATCACTGTTGAGCTCTTTGCAAGGGCTTTCCTTGCTAGATTAACAACTCCTCTCCTGGGGGCCATGCAGCAAAAAAAAGCAGGGAGAAGGCTGTTTTCCCAGCAGGGTCCCTGCAGGCAGAGCTCTCTTGCCCTTCTCTTGTGCTCTTGTCCACAAACCTCTTTCCTTGGTGCTCCCTTCACTGCCTGCATCCTGACAGATGCTTTCCTAGCCTTTCTGCCCCAGTGCAGACAGCCAAGCACATTAATTTTTCGGCAGAAGTGTTGTAATAATTAGGCAGCTCGTCAGAGGGTTCAGCAGTACTTAACCAGATGTGAGAAGACTCTTCTCATGGTCCCTGCTCTCTCTCTGGGCTCCAGCCAGCTGCCTTTTCCCGCCTGCTCAGGTTGCCTAGAAAGGGCTGTAGGAGATCTCCCGGCTGCCCTGGTTCCTCTTGCCTCTCTTCTTATGTTAAACACTCATTTGTAAAGGAGAAAGAGGGAGGGTGGAAATCCTTGGGCTTTTTTGGGAGAAGAGCAGCAAAGAATTAAAAGCAGACACCTGCAGCGCTTGGATTTGAGACCTCCACCATTAACTCTTCCCAGGCTTGTGGCCCTTCTTTTGGTGCCAGCCAGGGACCCATGGGGGGATGCAAGGGCTGGAGTGGGTGGTGCTGCTATCCGGGGCTCTAGACAGCTCCTTGTTTTGTATAATCTCCATCAAGTTTTATGTATATGTAAATATAACATCTTTTTATGTGTGTGAAGAAAATCTCCATATCCCCTGCCTCAATTTCCCTCCCTGCCCTATAGGGACGATGCTATTTCTCTGCCCTCTGTGCTCTATAACCATTTATACACAAGGCAGTAGTAGTATCACTAATGTGGTTTTAAAACTAGATTGTAGTAAACTGTGTTGTCTGCCTAATCCATATTAATGACAGAAACTGCTGCAGACAGGATATTGGCCTGGATGGCCCTTGGATTAAGTCATTCTGACAATTGTTACATTTCTATGGTAAAGTTTTATAAATACACACTGACACCATATATTATGCTTAAGAAAATCTATATACGACCTATAGGTTTCTGGTTATAAAGAGAAAAAAATGTATTAAATCAGCAAGACCAAGGGAGCAGACAAGATATAAAAATGATACTGTATTATGCTGGAACTTATTGAAAATCCCAGTGCATCTTTTTTATGTAAATGGTAAATTCTTTTCTATGTTCTGAATATGTTTCTTAATGTGTGTCACGTACCAGAATAGTAGCATGAACACAGTTGCAAATACGGTGTGTGTTTTATTGTGAGCATTACACTGCATAGCACAGTGAGGGTGTTGAATGCTGCAGTCAGTTATATACAGCTGTAAATAGGAGCTACCTGCTGTTCTGTATACAGCCAGCTGCATATTTATTAGTAAATACCAGTTTAGGTAAAAGAAAAATAAAACAGGAAGTTGTATGAAAGACTTCAAGGCTTAAAACTATTTTGTGCAAAGCTCCTGGGATCCCACTGCAGGGACTGGTCCAGCATTTTCCACCATTAAGTCTTTTCCATCTGATTCTTCTAGCTCTGTGAATTTGAAAGCCTCTTCTGAACTCCCCCTGCTCATCAGTTTGTGGAATAATTCATCAGTGTTCCAAAGAAGGGTAAAGATTGGGTTTGGGGCTGGAGAAATTACGGGTTGGCTCCTTCCCTGGTGTAGCTCCAGCTGAACATATCGAAATCATGGAGTCACAGAATCACTTAGGTTGGAAAAGATCATCGAGTCCAACAATTTACTCAGCAGTGCCACATCCACCAATAAAGTATGTCCCCAAGTGACACATCTCAATGTGCTTTAAATACAGCCAGGGGTCAGAGCCGCTCTGATGGGTGAAGTTCCAAGGACTGGTGGCTCTGGGCACATGCAGGGCACGTGTCACATGTGTGTGTGTATGTCACATTCATGGCATGGGTGGCCGCTGCCTGTGGCAGGAGGGCCGTGTTGCGAGGGTAAAACAAACCACAGGTTTTCTGGGGTGCCTGGGGGCTTTCTGACTGACAGGCACTTCTCCGGGAAAAGGTATCGGGTCCGAGCATGGGATCCCAAACGAGCGATGGCTCTGAAATACCCGAGTGTTTGACCTAGAGGGAGCTCTCTTACATGAAGAATGAGACTTGGCACTGCCTGCCCGAACTGCTTTTAGCGTCTGTATTTTCAGCAAACTTCTGCTTCCTGTGTTCTGCCAGGTCCTGTATTTCCCTGAGTGATGTACAGAGGGCTGGAGAAGTCCTCCTGTGGTCCCAGCTGTGCAGGGGCCAGAGCCAGAGCCACACTTGTTCTTCAGAGTTTGCTTCTTGTGGAAGTTGATGGAGATTTCTTCTGGCAGTAGAAGTTGCTTCTAATTTTTTTCTCTCAGTAGCACCATCATACCTCACAGATAAGTCATGGCTCTTGGTGTGCTTGGCACCTGCTCCCTGCTCTGGTGGGAGGAGGAATGTCTCCTTCGTGAGGAAGGGTCTTTTGTTGGCAGCCTGAATCCAGAAACTGGAGATACTTACGTCATGGCCCAGAGTGGCTCAGTTTTTCCCTTTGGGTCTCTCCTTTTAAATGGCTTAATATCCCCTCACTCTCGTCGGTGTAAGTTCGTCTGCCTGGATACAAATCCATAATGTTTTGGATATCAATGAACTGGTATTTTTTTCCCTGGAACCTGGGATATGCTGGAGGTGATACAGACTGGTGATGCCAGGGTGCTTCCCAGTGCACAGGCAGATCTGGCTCTGACCAATTTAATGTCCTTGAAATCCCACCAGCCCTGCTCCCAGTGGGTATGGGAGCACCAAGCTCCAAGACAGCCTGTCTCTGGACATTGCAAAACATCAGTGAGGGGCATGATTGAACTGACAGGAGGCTCACAGCCTGCTGTACCCATTGGAGCAGGACAGAGGGGATGTGACTCTCCAGAGGCTGCAGGTGTAGCTCTGCACCTCCAGGCCACCCACTGACTTAACAGAGTGAAAGAAAAACTTGCTGAAATGCTGGGGCAGAGGTCTTAGAGAGCCCACAGTGCCTGACAGCTCTTAGAAAGAGGACTGAATAAAAGCAGGATGGTGCCATTCTTTCCTGGGTCCAGAAAGCTGCTATCTGGGAATGGTGGGTCCAAAAGAACACCTTCATGATGCAAGGGTGAGGGTGGAGGGATTTAAAAAGTAGTGATGCTGCCCTATTCCTCCATCCCATTTCTGAGCAGTCCAGGTCCTGATGGGGCTGGGTCCAACCTTTCCAATACCTGGCTTGTGATCCTTTGGCAGCCCCAATGTCTGGTGGCTGGGTTGTTTTAAAAGAGAGCTGCAGAGAAGCTAATCTGGGAGGGAAATTAAGGACAGATAGGGTGAAGTAGCACCATTTTTCTGTGGGTGCTTTTTTTTTCTGTTGAACAAAGGAGTTTGGGGAAGGAAAGGGTGTGTGTGAGGGTAAGGAGCTGAGTGGTGGTTAAAGGGGGCTAAAGGGAAGAAACTGAAAACTAAAACACCTTTTACATCTAATTTTTAAAGAAAGGTTTTTCACTTACATTTTGTGGGCTTTCATTTTGTAGTCTGGTCTGTGTCTTTTCTGTAGTAGGCAAGGAGTGTGAGCAGCAGAGGTGGGAGAAGTTACTTTGGTTCATACCCCAAATTTGCCTTCAAAAATGCCAGAAGAAAGTGAGTAGGATTAGAATGAGCACTTTTCTTGGGGGTGGCTTCTTGTCTCTGTGTCTCAGATGGCAGTCATTCCTTCCCCATCTTGTTGTCCTTGCTTTGGTAGCCAGCAAACCATACCTGAGCTTCCATGATGCCCTTCTCTGACTTGGCACAAGAAGATTATGGGAATCTGTTACTTACAAGGCTGTCTCCCTTGGACCTCTAACAAGATTAGGGGATGCTGCAGAAGAGTGAGCCAGGTGAGTCAGCACAGCCAGCTTTGGGATCTCAGCAAATGTGTTTGCATGTCAGTAATGCCCAGGCCTCTCCCCATTTCATTTCTGCCTTCAACAGAAGGAAGCCACTCAGCTTCCTTCTGCAGTACAGCTCCCATGAAATTCAACTTTCTAACCCCAACCCTCAGAAATCCTGAAGCAGTAGATACTAGATATTAAACTCTTGCAAGAACCTTGGTGAAATGCCTGAAGTACCAACTATGGATGTCCTCATTCAGCAGAAATGCTTCATCTTCTTTTCCTTTCTCCCTTGTGGTCATGGGTTCATGGCCCAGCTGGGTTGTTTGAGAGCCTGGCTAGAGCAGTCTTTTTATTCTACATCTAAATTTCTCGAGAATGAGTTCACTGTAGGTCTCTGATTTTTGCTCAATGCAAGCAGCTCTCCCTACATGTTTCACCTTGTACAGGAAGCCAATTTTATGTTTATGAGTGCCAGGGCAGGTTGGTGGATCTTCTGGGAATAGAGCAGGTCATGTGTAGGGTGATGCAGAGACAGCTTTAGGGGTGCTGGTTTCTCATCAGCAGTTCCAACTTCTCACCAGCTGTTTGGAATTAAATTCTTTGACTCCTGAGAAATTTGTGGGAATCCTGAAGGGTTAAAAACACCTGGTCAGAAACAATCCTGACACTGGTGTACCTCAAAATACATACTGAGAATCCTGCACATACCTACACACATACCTGTGTGTCCCTAATAAAGGTATATCTCCAAATGTGGGGGCAGGTGGGGGATGCTGAGTGTGTCCTGAATGTGCAGAGAAAGGGGAGAAGAACAGCTGTTTTCTCCCTCTGGGTCCAATGTGACTTAGAGCAGGCAGTGGGGTGATGCTCTGCTGCACAGTGGAGAAGCTAGGATACTGCTAGCTGCTGCCCACTACTTGGTGGCCCCTTTGGGCCCATTTGTGATGCCCAGTATGAGAGAGGAGGACTAGACCATCCTCAGCAAATGATTTTGAAAAGGCCTTTCTTTATATAGATGTGTTTTCTCCTCTTACCTACACTTTACACTTAAGACATCCTTGCTTGGTAAGTCAGGAGAGATGCAACTTTGACTGGGAAATTTCAGGGTTGATTTAAACAAGGGCAGCACTTTAAAAATAAATCCTCCTTCTCCTGATGCCCTAACATACATCCAGTTAGGGTGTGCTCACTTCTGGCTTAATGCTTAAAGTTTAAAGGATAATTTTGGCCAAAGTCATCCTTCTGTAGCAACCTATAATTAGCAATTAAAGCATAAAAAAATATTTCCATCGAGTGACTCCTAAATAAATGCTTGTCACTGCTGATCAGAGTTGGTTTATTTCCATGTGTGTTTTTCTTCCTTCTTTTTTTTTGTATAACTTACAGCCCTGTAAATGCTCAGCAGCTGTTAATATGATTCTGTCGATACGTTTACCATGGTGATTTGGCTATATTTGGCGAGCGTGTGAAGAAATCACTCACCGGTTAGAAGAAGGAAAGACAAGCTGTCGATATCAAGGGAGAAATGCTAATAACCCTGGTGACAAATCATTCCTGGGAATCTCAAAGGGTTAAAAAAAAAGCAGCAGCACTTCCCGGAGAGAGGGGCCTTGGCGAGTGAAGGTGACTCATCCGGAGCTGCAGACACCAGCTGTCATCTCCAGCTCCTCCTGTGCTTAATCACTTCACTTTTCTAAAGAAATATTTTGTTCTAATTCAAACAGACCTGGGCTTGTTTGTCTTTTATGAATTATTTACTGGTGAGGAGAACCTCTTGAGGTATCCATCTTCACTCAGAAATAAGTGGACTCTGAGAGCCTGCTGAAGCACTTTAAAGCACACAGTCCCCTATGCGATGATTTGATGATTTTTTTTTTTTTAACAGCCACTTAAAATCAAGAATAAACCCTACAAAGTCAGCTCTGGGCTTTGGACTATACTGGAGAAAATGCACATGGACTTTGGCCTCATCTGGTTGCTCTTTGAAAGGCATCCCTGCCCGTAGATGTGGGGTGGTGATGCTCCAAGTGACCCCTGGGACTGCCACCAGTTTCCCAGTGTTGAGGTGGAGATCTGCCCCCATTCCTGACTTGCTTCTAGATGCATTCCCATAGGAATTAAGAACTGTGCATGCAGCAAGTGCATTAAGGAGACTGTGTGTGCCCCTGAGCCCTGTCTGGGCACTGACACCCTACAGCTCTGGGAGGTGTTTCTGTTACTTAATAAACCCAGAGCCAAATTCTACCTGGCTGTTCCTGGCTTCAGCTCTTTGCACATTTATAGCTCTTCCAGTGGGAAGAGAAGCTTGTATGATATTTGGCAGTCCCAAAAGGTCTGATCCAGCAGCCATGGAAGTAAATAAATGTAAAAATTTGCACTGACTGGACTGGGCATCAGATTAGTCCCTAAATGTTAGTTGATCTGCTTTGGGGTTATGACAGACAAATATTTCCCCAAGGTTACTGCTACAGGAATAATCGATCTACCTGTCTTGGATATGTCTGGGCTGCCTATCATCACTGTAGTGTCTAAGTGACTGTTACCTCCCAGGAAGTCTGTGCCTGACCAAATAAGCTGCCTTTTCTTTGTGTGATTTGAGACCAGAGAGTGTAGTTTTCAGTATTTAAGATCATTGTTATTTGGCACTAACCTGCTCCACAGGATATTGGTACTTGACTGCAATGTCCTTATTACCTATGTCTTCCATTTATTTTAAAATTCTGGTTTTAAATTCATTTTTTCCTAAATAAATAACATGATCTGTAAATAAATTACTTGATCCTGAAAACAATTTAGACAGACAGGGTGTCTTGAGTGTGATTTAGCTTGAGTGGTGTAAGTCGCATGGTTATACAAGCTTCAAAATGACAGGAAAGATAATCCCATCAGGCAGTCTGTAAAACAGAGCAGCCTGGAAAGGGTTTTTCTTGTATGCAATTACACTTAGAGGCACAGGATGAGAAGGGATTCAGGACCTAGGGAGGCTGAAAGAGGCAGCTGGTTGGCACTTACTTGCACTAAGGTCCGTCATGCAAGCCTCCAGTGTCTGTGGAAGGGAGATGAGCACATGGAAAGTAGCTCATACCTGCATGGCTTTGTTTTTGCACTGATGCCAGCTGCAGTGCTGATGTATTGCAGACCTGGGAATGCCATAGTCATGTGCTGCAGCCTTTTCTCCATCCCATAGGTTTTGTGCAATGGGGCACATTTTAGCTTCATTTCAGGGCTGCTTTTGTGTGAGCCAGAAGCCCACAGCCTGCCAGCTGCCCCTGAGCACAAGGGACAGAAGCTCCCATTTCTGTTCAAAGAATGGGAACACCTCCTGGAAAATAAGACACATAAAAGCAATGCCCTTCCTAAACTCAACAACATATTTGCTTTTGATTCCTTCCTTTTTTTTTTCCCCTTTTTCCTTGCAGAAGACCCTTTAAGCAACACTTTCTTTAAGGGGCACTTTAGACACCCAGGCCTGTCCTTCCTGCCTCTATCCACCTCCTCCTCCCTCCAGCCCACACAGTCTGCTGGATTCCCTTGCTGCTCCCTTCCTGGTGCACAGATAAGACATTTGGAGTGAGAAGTTTGTGTCATACTCATTACTTGTGTCGAAGTTAGCAGAACTTCTGGGGGATTTTTGCTACTCCCTAGGAACTGTGGGATCCCACTGTTTACAAAGCAGCGTCTGGTAGAAGGCACAAGATAAAGTAACTGAGGTTCATTTCCAAGCCAGTTTCTTGTCTTTCTTCTTGTGTGAAAAGTTCCTGACTCTGTGTTGGTTTTCTTGAGATCATGTTTATTTAAATCAGGATAATAATCTTCCAAATATACCCTAAAATTATATAGCCATATAAATCCTGTCATAATATATTCAGTAAAACTGTCAGGTGATCATTCTTAATGTAAAATGAGACCTTTTCATTTTCATCCAGTCAGTTAGTACTAAATTAACTCCTTGGAGCAGGCTCAGAGTCATTCATTTGAGTAAATACCCCAGTTATTTATTGAATATACAACATTGCTGTCTATCTTGGGGCTGGAAGTGAGGGGCTTCTGTCCTTATCCCAGCTCTGGCACCAATCAGTCAGGAGGCTTGAAAACTTCCATAATACCCACAAAAACATTAATTTTGTTCCTAATCCCAGTTCACCCATGAGATGATTCCCAATGACAGATTCAAGCTGTGAGCTAGGCTGCAAGCTGGACTCCCAACAGCCCGGGAACAGGAATTGCCCCAAACTGGCTCAAGTACCTGAGGATGTGAACAGGAGCCATGTGTCACCCATGCAGCTGAGGATGCTCTGCCAGTGGGCTCCTCAGAGGTGGACTCTGATACCCCTGATCTGTTCTCCTGGGTCACCTGACCTCAGAGCATCTGTTCTGAATGTTTATTTCCCTCAAAATATTTGGTGTCCAATTAGGACAGGTCTTTTAAACTTCCAGTCAGGAGCTGGTCTGGGCACATCAGGATGTCTGTTTCTTTCTCTTGGGATGGAAAGCTGCCAGCAGGTGTGGAAAAGATTTGCTGTGGGATTTACCATGCATGGCTATTTGGAGGAAGCATTCAGACTGATGCGGGAGTCTCAGAAGGGCTGTCACTGGGATAAAGACCTTCAAAGAGATTCTGCTCATACACATAGGATGGTTTTGAGGTGTTGCAGCCTTCTTTCAGTCCTCAGGAAGATGAGGTCCCCTTGTCATCCCTCCTCTGACTGCCAAGCCAGCAGGGACCATAAAAGGTCAGCAGGAGCCTGTCCCAGAGCCTGCCACAAAACAAGTTGGAAATTGAAGTGCTCCCTGCAGGGGAAGATTCAAATATCAGCATACTCTGTTTCAATGTCTAGTCTCATGATGGAGCTGGTGGGAGAGATGAGCTTCTTTCCTTGCATTCTTGAGCAGACAGTGGAAATATCTTGAGAGATGTGCTGGCATCCAGCCCACAGCCTGGAAAGTACAGACTCAGCCAGGTTCAGGGAAGCACCTTCCTTCTCTTGGACCAAAGGAAAGAGTCTTATTTGCAGCCCTGTATTCAGCTTGCCAAACAGAAAAGCCAAATAAAAACAAACAAATCAATGAATCAAATCCTGACTGTCCGGAACAGGGCTGCCAGGAGACACACTCATCCTGCTCTTCTGGGAGATCAAATTCACTACACAGATCAAAGAAAGAAGAGGAAAAGCTCTTCAAAAGTCAGGAAACAAAATCTCCTCAGCCTTCCTTTAAAGAAGGAAAGTTACTGGACTGCAGCCTAAAAGATCCAGAGGAGAAAGCATCAAAGGGAAGCTCTTAGTCACACATGGCTCTGTGAAAGGTGAGGTCTGCCAGGTACTAGATGTCCAGTTTGAACTGACAAACTCCAGCTCCCAAAGAGCAGTCTCTTATCCTGCCTACAGGAGATCTACATCCCCTTTTCCTAGAAAAAAATGAGAGTATTAGAGTAAGGGAAAAAAGAAATTAAAAGGCTTGCCAGGTTGATTCATAAATTCTTGGTAGTCTTGCAGAAAATGGAGGGCTGTTTGTTCTCTCACTTCTTCTTAATGCCCATTTTCAGCTGTAGCCTGCCTAAAACAAAGGTGCTGAGGGTGGTCAGGCTGGTCTCTCCTTGGGAGAATGGAAAAGAAATCCATCCTCATTTAAGATTGTGTGGCAAGTGGGCACTGAAGGTTGAGGAGTAAGAAGATGTCCCAACATCAGATAAGGCCTGAAATTCAGAGCCTAAACTGAATGCCTTCTGTCAGCTGCTATTTTCTAGCTTGGAGGTGACAGAGCAGTGCAGTAGACTGCCTAGGCAGTGGGGAGCACTGATAAGTTTCAGGAGCAAATGAAGCAGAATTATTTCACGAATGTGCTAAATTTAGCTGTTTCTGCTTTTGGACAGAAAGAAAGAGATAACCTCATGTTCACCCTTCTACTTCTGCATGATTTTTTGACTGTCCAGGTATCATGTTCCCACTGTTCGGCAGACATAAGGTGTGGAGCATCACATGTTCTCTCAGAAATGCACTCCAGTTTCTGTGTGACCTCAGTTCTGAGGTAGCCTGGTGGTTTGGGGAGACGAACAAGAGACACAGCAGGTTAAAGTGCACGATAAGCAGCTGGCAGTGAAAATGGTTCTGTGTAAGTTTATCAACACATGGTCAACGAGAAGAAGAGAAAATGCAGTTCCCCCATCAGAAGGAAAGGAAAGGAAAGGAAAGGAAAGGAAAGGAAAGGAAAGGAAAGGAAGGAAAGGAAAGGAAAGGAAAGGAAAGGAAAGGAAAGGAAAGGAAAGGAAAGGAAAGGAAAGGAAAGGGAAAGGAAAGGAAAGGAAAGGAAAGGAAAGGAAAGGAAAGGAAAGAAAGGAAAGGAAAGGAAAGGAAAGGAAAGGAAAGGAAAGGAAAGGAAAGGAAAGGAAAGGAAAGAGAAGGAAAGGAAAAAGAAAGGAAATACAAAGGAAAGGAAGTGGAAAGGAAAGGAAGTGCTAAGGGGAAAGGTGTGAACAAATTGTACAGGGATTGGAAGCAGGGAGCCCAGCTAGAAAGACAGCCCTTATATCTTTCAACTGTAGGAGCTGCCAGAGTGCAGTGACTTCAACCATCTAGTTGAGTCACTTGTCCAAAGAACTCACAAACATCAAGATGCTGTTTGTGGCTGCCCGAGGAGGACCACTTATTCATAGGTACCAACATCTCAGCAGAGAAAACTTCAGGGCTTAGTATGGCAGGATGCTTCAGTCTGTTATCTTTGTTATCTCTGTTTTCTTAGTCCGGCTGACCCAGGGTGATTTTGACACTTAAGTGGGATTTCATGCAGTTTGTTTTAGTTTTGTATGACATTGTTTAGTGTTTAAAGGTTAGCTGTGGTAAAAATTTTACTGTTCTATTGATTGACCGGTCTTTTCCTTGTTGCTGAAGAGGAGAATTAATTGAAAAAACATGTTCCCAATTCCCCCACCAAATTGGAGCACTCTGCTATAGGTAGCTGGCAGTTTTCTTTCAGCATTTTTTCCTCTGCTGTCATTTTGCTATGTGCAAACATACTCACAAGGCATGGGCTTCTTCCAGGATTGCATTATATGCTTGCAACTCACATTTGCACGCTGCTGTGCATTGCAACTTCTGCTTCTGGGTATGTGCAGCAAGGTTTTAAAAAATCCATCAATAACCAGCATGCTCTTCTTGAGTAAGGTGTTTGTGCAGGGAAAGCAGGTCAGAGACCACAGGAGGATGCTCTGCTTTACTGTAACCTAAGCAGGGTCTTGCCAGTGGTACCTCTGCTTCAGAGAGCAGAGTTGTGTTAATGGGCAGATCATGCACGTTCATCTGTTGGAAGGAGGTGTCCTTTTGGGGGACTGCTGTAGACCAATTCTGGCTCAGCATCTGTTGCAGATCTGGTCCCTTTCTACCCTTTGAATAAGTGGGGGGTTCCTCACTGCCCCGAGTGCTTTCCACTAGGGCTGGTGTATGTGATCGTGCCAAGGAGGATGCATTGGCCCCACAGAGCATGTCTGGGATGCTGCTGTCGTATCTCCTCTGGCCCCTTTACTATGTTTATTGGTATCCACATTTCTCCATTTTAGTGCTTTAGCAATCATGGTGATAAACAACACCATAACAATGTCCTGTGGGTACTTCTATCCCTGTGCTGCAAGGTGCTGCTTAAGTACCTGTGCTGTAGAGTATCTCCAGATGGGAGCTGGTCTGGGGGCTGTACCCCAGCACAGGGTACCTCTGGAGGTCATGGTCCAAGGAGGCAGGTGAGCAGCAGGCATGAGAGTTCTGCCTCTCATCTTTCACTCTACCCACAGAGTGGTGGAAAGCACAAATTCTGTTGAAATTAAGTTATAATTTAAGGCAGTGAACATGTGCTCTGCTGGCAGCTATAAAGATTCAAATCATAAAGTTTTACAGTGGAATGGTTTCTGTAAAAGCATCGTTAGAAAGGCGGAATCGTGCCTTTAATTCTTACGACTTATGGGGCTGCCTGGTTTGTTTTGGTTTTAGTGGTGCTTAGTGGGACCTGAGGTGAGGTCCCAACCCCATCTTTCCATTTCATGTCAGGCCTTTCTTCCCCAGGGCCCTGCTGTTTCAGTGGCTTAAGAAGGACTGGAGATGGTGCAGTTTTCTGTGTTCCCCCTGTCTACATGAGTTTTGGGACCCCTAATATGTACAGAGCTTTTGAATTAGCAGGAAGAAAGATGATCTGTATCATCAGGTGTGTGCTGCATAGTTGCGGTGTGGGGCCTGGGGAGATCCAGGCTGGGACATGAGCATCTGGAACATGTTGTATGTTCCCAGCTGAACTGTCATTGTAAGGCTAGGTTTGGCTAGCCAGCCTGAGGGCTGTGAGGCTGTTGAAACATAGAATTGTAGAAAGGTTTGGGTCGGAAGGCACCTTGAAGATCATCTAGTCCTAACCTTCCATGGGCAGGGACACCTTTCTCTAGACAAGGTTACTTAATGCCCTGTCCATACTGGCCTTGAACACTTCCAGGGATGGAGCATCCACAACTTCTCTGGAATATTCTTCTAAAGGACAGGTTAGCTTCCTCTTTCTTTCAGACTTTGAAAGTAAGGTAGACTTAGTCATGTCCTCCAACGTGTCTACCACACGTTGCTTTGAGCTTTTGCAACATGCAGGGTGATGTTCTCCACCTATAATTATAATGCCTTTGCTCTGGTAGCACTGGAGTGGAGATGCAATTGCTTTCCCCGCAAGTGAGGGCTCCCAGGACTGGACTTCAGAACTGGTCTGACACAGATGGTGGAAATCTGCAGCTGCTGCATGAAAGGCGAATGAATTAAATCATAATATGAATAATACGGTCAATACAGCAGCCATGAGTTGTTTATTTTTATGTTAAATTCAATGCATTTTTGTCACCCTCATATTTTTAGTGATCAATAGGCCAAAGATTTTCATATTAACAATACTCAGCTGCATTGTAGAAGTGGGGGGAAGTGGGAGGATTTGGCAGCTGGATAGACATGCAAGGTTTTTGTCACCGCTTTGGGACGTGTGGAAAGTACTTTGAGATTATGAATAAGCATCATAGATATATATATTTGCTGAAAAATCAGCAGTGAAATTGTTGGAAGTATTCTCATTTCAATGGTTATCTCTAGCTCCCAGATTTAGCACCCCACTGGGGTGAGTTTACTCTGTGCAGTTATAGTGAGATGTTTACAGGGGAAGGAACACAGCACTAGTGTGATTACACTTGGTTTATCTTTCATTTTATTTATAAATTAAAGCACAATTATTCTTCATGGAAATTAAGGGTTTTGGTCCAGGTGGTGTGTGTGCAATATTTAGATCTTTGACCTTGTGTTCCGCTGAACTTTGAAGCTGGACCACTGGGTGAAACTGAGAGGGGAATTAAGCTCAGCTGTAAGTCAGCTGGGTTTGAAATGGGGAAGTTTTACGGTCCCAAGTCTTGGGATTTTATGAGATTCTGACAAAGAGCTCAAATAGGGCACATGGAGATAGGCATTTCCCAGCCTTCATCTTTAAAATGGAGGAACAGACAGTTAGCTGAGGTGCTGTTGGTATCTTATGGATGGAAAGGAGGCATTTAATCTCTTTCACTGGGTGGTAGAAGTGACTTTCCAGTCTTGGCTGGCAGCTGGCAGCTGGCAGTATTGCCTTTAAAGCCGAGTGTCATGGGATTAAATTGAGTCCTGTGGCATTATGGCCAAGTCTTGTCCTGCTTTTGAATGGTGCCTTTGCCGAGCCCATAGATCAGCTCGGCTCAGGCTGTGCAGTGGCAGTAACCCGGCATTATTGAACCTGTCCTCCTTGCTCTCCCAGGCAGTCACACGAGCGTCTGGCCAGATTTGCAGGACTCAGCAATGGACAGCCTGGGCCCCACTTACTCAGAGGAGCAGATCGATAACAGAGGCGGGTGATAGATGAGGAGAGTTAGGGATGGATAATCTGCTGAATTTACATGACCCAGGGTGGTCCAGGGAAGGCTCGCAGCTTTGCTGGGAGACTTTCAATAGGAGACAGAAGTTGCCTTAGTTTCCAGCTGCTGACTGCATTTTAAAAACATTGCGGGGTCTATTTGGGTGGGTGGAGGAAGCTGCCAATTGTGAGCAGAAAATAAAGCGGCGTGTCCGCTCCTGCCTCCCGGGCTGCATCCCCCAGTCCTGTCCAGAGCAGCTGAGCTGGCACTATGGGAAAGGGAACATGCAGTGCCATGCACCCATCTGCCCATGCCATCAGGCTCCATCCCACCATGGAGGCTCAGGAAAGAAAATACTGTCAGAACAGGCAGGATGAGTTTTGAGATATTATTTAGGTACTGATTTGATACCTGTGTTAGATTGGCATTGCTTGGTAAGAAGCAGAAAATTTCAGGCCCAAATTGAATTTCCAGTACCTGGTTAGTAAACCCATAAAAACAAGCACCAATAGGTAGAAAAGAGAAGTAAAAAGCTTTGCTTTTAAATAATAATAATATTAATAGAAAATATAACAATTTTTCAGTCCCATTGATAATGGAGAGTGGAGTTTTAATCCTATAAGATGCTGTTAAATGTTGTCTGCCATTACCACAGAGCATATGCCAGTGGCTAGCATTTGGGGAGGAAACTTCCCTTGAATTGAGGCTGCCCTGTAACTGTTTACAGTGGTGTCTTCCTTTTGTCTTACTTCGTTTGATCTTTCACAGAAGCATCTGGTCTGGCCTTTGCTGAAGACACCACACTGGGCTGGAAGGACCACAGGTCACTTCTTCTATCCACAAGTGACATCTCTGGTGCCCGTAAAATTATAACCTTCCTGCTGGCTGGAGTGCACTGCTGACAGACCAGCACTCTTTGATTTAAGTGGTGTAGCTTTTTCTGTAATGTGTCTAAGTCATTCAGCCTCAGGTTCGGTTTTTGGCAAGAAATAATGTTTACAAAACCTCTAAAGGAAATAAAAAACCCAAAACAAACAGTTATTTGAAATAAAAATATACACAAATTCTTTAAAAGATAACCTTCCCTACTTTCCTTTTATCTGTTCATCTTGGAGCTCAGGCCTTGCAGTATGCACAAAATGCTAACAGATAAAGCACTGCAGAGCAACTGGAAGCAAAAGTAAGGACAGGAGAACTGTTTTCAATATGCAGACTGATAAAAGAGCCCAAGTTCTGGGTAGTAGAAAATGAAATAGATTTTCATGATTCTTCCCAGTGCAACAATCACAGAAGTTTCTTTAAAAAGATATTATTTTTTAAAAAAATACATATGATTTTAATCAAAATATCTTCCTTTATTATTTTACTGAATTAGAACCCAGTCCTACAGTTAGATCCATTTTGGATGGAGCTGATTGAAAATCATCTTACTCCCTCTGATATGAGGAGGCCTTTGCTGTCTGTAGAGTCTGTTCCTCTGTATATCCAGCTACAGAGTTGATGTCGTGTGATGAAATAGTCCTCTTCTGCTTGCAAATGCCTGTCTGCAGGTAGAATTAATGTTCCAGAATCCAGGCAGGATCTTCTTGGGGGAGCATTGCTATAAAAAATGCAGGACACTAAGAGCTGCCTTGTGCAGCAGTGCACAGTGCTGATGTGGACGTAAAATTGCTCATTAGCTTTTTTTCTCTTATTTTGCTGGATATTGTAAGTAACAAGACATAGACCATGGCTAAGGAGGAGTGATTTTCATACCAAAGGTCAGATGCTGTCAGGAGGGCAGCAAGATGTCTTCACACTACACAAAAATTGGTGTTCTAATGCAAAAAGTCATTAAAGGAACTGATTTTAAAGGCTTTTCCCCTTCCCTTCCCTTCCCTTCCCTTCCCTTCCCTTCCCTTCCCTTCCCTTCCCTTCCCTTCCCTTCCCTTCCCTTCCCTTCCCTTCCCTTCCCTTCCCTTCCCTTCCCTTCCCTTCCCTTCCCTTCCCTTCCCTTCCCTTCCCTTCCCTTCCCTTCCCTTCCCTTCCCTTCCCTTCCCTTCCCTTCCCTTCCCTTCCCTTCCCTTCCCTTCCCTTCCCTTCCCTTCCCTTCCCTTCTCCCCTACCATTGCATTAGTAAATATGACTAAATGCTCAGGTTTTGGCCCTAGGTGAGGCTGTCCTGCTGGGAAGGGAGGCACTGAGCAGGGATGATGGTGTGTGCTGATGGGATGCAAGGAAGGACTGTGGGTATGGGAAGCTCTTGGCTGGAGGAGCCCTGCAGCTCTGTAAATCATCTGTTTGGGTAGCTGTGCTGGCTGCCACAGCACCCCAAGTGATTGAAAGAGATTGAAAGGAGCATCCTAGAGAGGGAAAACTACCTGTGCAAGTGCAGGGAGTTCACAGGAGAGAAGTGGTACCTGAGGGGTACTTGTATAATGGTGTTAGTAAAATATGTGCCCTCCAAACAAAGCACTTGTATTGCTACTCTCTATAGGCAAGGTTTGTATCTGAATTCTCTTCGGTACCTTTGGCTGCCCTGGCCTTTCAAGGAAGCAGGAGCATTGCTAGGAGCCTGGCAGGGGGGTGTGAGGCCATACCTGTGAGCATGGACGTGGGAAGCAAGGGTAGCCCAGCAGTGGGAGGTGTGCTCATGCCATAGCAAACCAGCGCAGCACTGGTGCTGGGGACAGCTTCAGAGAGGAATGGGCTGTTCTACTGAACAAGTTGTATTTAAAGTGGAGAAGTCTTCAGAAGGCAAAACTATGTTTCCAACAGGTCTGTATAACAGTGAAGAAGAGATGCTCTGGCACAGCTGGGTCTCTGTGCATGCTATGTATATATACATTGGCATATATATCTGCATACAAACACGGCATATGTGTCTTCCAAAAATCCACAGGCATGGATGTATCTGGACACATGTGCATTCACCCAGAACTGAGCCTTTATACATTTGTGTTTATTGACTGGGCTTTATACAGGGCGAAGTTCCCTTTGCTTTCTGCTTCCTGACATTTCAGGGAGAAAAATGTCCTGCCGTAGCCTCAGGAAAATAACTGAGCGAATAACTTAAAGGAAGAAAAAAATATCCAGGATTGCTCCAGTTAAGGAATTAGCCTGCCTTGCCTCTGCAATAAAGCTCCTCTCTCTCTCCCTGTCAGCCCTGGGCACCCTCCTTGCTCGAGTTTTAATTCTAGTCTCTAATCTCAGCCGCTCCTGTGATAAATTAATTGTAATGATAGAGGCCCCAGTTACGAGGTCTGCACCGTTTGCTTGTAATCTGAGCGACAGGTTTAGGGCCTGCTTTATTTAAGATGCGAGGGTAATTACATGGGAGTTAGCATATGCAGGCAGGGAGATATGATTCATTCTCACAGCGACGGCCATGACACAGCTGTTTGTCGGATAAAATAGAGGAACCGTGTTGTTACAAAATGTTCCCCTTATTATACCTCATTAAAAACAAGGCTGCGATAAGTCAGACCTGGCAATGAATAAAATGTATTGCCCCCTGTAAAAGCTGATAGGAGAGAAAGAGGGTCTTCCGAGCAGGCTTGGGTCATTTATTTATTTTTTGTTTTCTTTCATGCTTCCTCTTCTTTCTTTCTTTCCCTCTGGTTTTCTGCCTCTCACTGGCTGCTGGAGGAAAGAAAAGGAATGTTTTGTCTTGCTTTCTCTTCTTTCTTCTTTCTTCCTTTCTTTGAACCTGCCTGTGCCCTCCCCTTCTGGGAGCGATCGCCGATAAGGCAGGGTCGGGCCAACGGCAATTAGCGAAGCCTTTGGCAGGGAACAAAAGAGGAGATTTGTTCCCACCGGCCCAACACGAGTTGTGCCTCTTCACCTTGCCTGAATGCAACAGGCGGAGAGGGATGGAGAGCTCCCTCTCCAGCCCAGGGGCCGGGGCCTTCCCAGGCAAGTTATTAAAAAAAATAAAATAAAAATAACATTAAAACTTTCATTTCAGGAGAGAAATGGTGGAGTTTTCAAAATTTTTCTTTCCCTTTCTTTTTAAATAATGCAAAGAATGTAAAGTGATTCTCTCTCCCTTTTCCTCTGCAGGAAAACAGTGAAAGTTTAAACAATAGAAACCAAAAGTGGGAGAGAAGGCCACAAGTGACTTTGAGAGCCCATCAGGATGAGATGGATAGAAAGGGTCTCTCTGAACTGGCATGCCACAGCAGAAGCATAAATCCATCGCCTCTGAGAGTACTGGGGCGCGGGAGTTCAAAGGATGGCTTTCACTCTCTCACCAGTGCTTTTTTCTTTGTGCACACTTTAAGCTGTCAGACTTGGTGGGTTTCAAGCATTCCTGCTTATTTATTTATTATTTTGGTGTCCTAAGGATACAATGTTGACTTTGTCTTATTTTTTTAAATTATTATTATTATTACTCTGGGGAAGATAGAGTAGTTTTTAAGTAGTAGAAGTAGTGAGAGGTCTTGCCCACTCTGGAGGGCTGTCAGCTGGGAGAGAGGCACCCACCAACTTGAGCAGAACTCGAGGTGGGCAGCTGTGGCCTTTTGGAGCTGTTTGTATGGGTTGCATTAAAATAAATGACGTGTGTCTGGGTTTTTCTAACTTTTTTTTTTAAACTCTGATCAATACATTCAGCTGCTTCTTCTCAGACCATTTGCTTCTCTTTTGCGTATGTTGTTCTTTTCTTCCCACAATAGCTGAGATGAATGAATAAGGCTGATTGATAGATTGGCCAGTTTATTTTTAACTTAAGCTATTGAGGGAGATTTGTAAAAGTATCATAATTTCTCTGTATGGATATTTAAGTTATAAATACCATAACATTCTGCTAATGAGATATTGAGATGTGTTTGATTTAAAAAATTAGATGCAATATCTTAGAAATAACTTAATTAAAGTACCAGACACAGCAAGTTAGTCCCATGTTAGGTTTGTTCCCTTGGGAATTAGTCCTGTTTGTAAAAATGCATATCTGGTTTCCATTCAAAACACCAGGTTTTTGGAAGGGTAAGTCATTACTTGCCTGGGTTATTGGCCTCTGTGCTGTACCCCAGTCCTGCACTGCCATGTGGCAGGTGGCGGGTGCTAGCAGTGGCCTCAGAAGTGACAGTGAGAGCAGAAGCATTGCAGTACCATGAGTGATCATCATGCTGTTAAATTAGGGACTTAGGATGGTAGAGCTGGTGTCCTGGGCAAAGAAAAGCAGATTCCAGAGTTCTGATGTCCTGTTGCTGCTCACAGCTTCTCCCGTGCCAGCCAAAGGAAGCACAAGTACTTCCAAGTCTTGTCTCTGTCTGATGGTAGTACTGTAGTGGAAACAGTGATTTCTGGGTTGGGGCAGTATCAGCTCATGGCAATACTGGTACTGTGCACCTGCTGGACTTCACAAGTCCATTTCAGCTTAGGGAGATCAGTGCCATGCACTTGTGAAGAGCCTGTTCACATCTCCTTGGTCCAAGGACAAGGGGTACAATGATGAGAAGGCCTCTCAAGGCAAAGCACCCCAAGCCCTTGTACAAAGCCCTACAGCATTGCCATGGATGGCAGTAGAGTTGCAAGTTTCAGGATGAGACTGAAGGCTGATGTTGGAGTGTTGGGGAAAAGTATAATGCAGCATAGGCAGCTTTTGGACAGTTTTTTCCAAATCCCTGTGTTAACCACATTTTCCCAGACTGGCTTGCTTGTCCTCTCACCTCCTTTTCACACTTCTGTATTGATCCTCTGCACCAGTTCTCCTTTCTGAGTAGATCTTGTTTACAGAGATGTAATGAAGTGTCTTATTTCCAAATAAAATCCTGAACAAGCAGGAGTAATGTTTCACAAATTCTACCACTCCCACACTGGTAATTTACTAAAATTAAAACTTAATTAAGCCAGGCTCACTCAAAGGTTTTGCATAATTTAGTAGTCTGTCTTGGATAGCCACGGAGCTGTGCAGGCAGGCAGCTGAGTCAGGAGCCAGGTCTGTCATCCAGCTCTGGAGTTGGAGCTATTGCTTGGCAGTCTGTACACCTATTTCTTCTCACTTGTAAGATCTTAGAGCAGCTTAAAGGAGTGAGTTGGAATCACTTCTCCCTTCCACTGAGGGGGAAAATGAGATCCAGAGAAAAGCATCAACTGTCCAAGCTGGTGCTGTGAATACTAGTAAAGAACCTGATGTCTGCACTCCCTCTTCCCTGTTCGTGCATCACATCAGCCACTCTCAAGATGTTTTAAAATGGATTATCACGCAGTAGCAACATCTGAACTGGATATGTCTGCCAAGGGATGCAGCTTGCATTTTAAAGTCACATTGTGCAGGAATATGTCACCTTTGAGCACAGGACCACTTAGTGTCACTTGGGATGACAGCTTGTGACTGTGTGCAGCCAGGTCATGATGAGGGTCCTACCCATAGGATTTGCTGGTATGGATTAGGGCTCCTGTGCAGGAGAGCATGGAGCAGGGAGGAGAGCTGCTTTCAAAGATCTTACAGTCTAGGGAGGGAAGATAGGCAGCAGGAGCAGTATTGAAGGAAAAGTGGAAAGGCTCGAGGTGTCTTAATGGAGCAGAAGCAGAAATGCTGAGCAGTGTGTGGGAGCCAAGACCAAATCAATGGGCTTCTATCAGCGTGTTAGGCTGTACTGTCTCCCTGCCCCAGGAGATGCCCTGTCAGAGCCTGCTGTTGAACAGGGAAGAAATCTTTGTACCCACAGGTACCTGTTTTCTATTTTTTATTCCATAATGGAAAGGGACAATTTTTATCACTGGAGCCTGCTGCCTCTGAGAGAGTTTTGGAGAGTCTTAAGAGTAGAAATGCCAAGACTCTCTGATCTTGTGAAATGGCATTGGTAGAAGCACCACTGTGCGAGGTGAGTAAATTCTGCAACCCATGACTTAAGTAATTTCAGTTTTGCTCTTCTGCTGTGTGCAGGTACCCAACTGCATCAGACAGAGCTGAGCACGCCTGTGGAGCACTAAAGCCTGTCAATCTCAGTTGTCTCACTAGCAACATGGGGACAATGGATGGGACCTGCCCAGGTGGGTCAGGCCCAACAAGCCATAGGAATGCTGCTGCCTTTCTAAAGCCTTTGAGAGATGTTGGCTTGGCTGCAAGGGTTGGATGAGCTAGTGGAGTTGGCTTCCTGCATAACCATGTGTGAGCAGGGCTTACAGAGAAGACATCTTCTCTCTGCAGCGGGAATATGGAACTAGGGAAGATGATTGAGAAGGAATTCGAGCAGCTGTTTAGCTGAAGATGCATAGAGGGGAGCTCACCTCAAAAAAGAGAACCCTGAAATGTCCATCCCAAAGGTAAGGGAGCTGCAGAACTCAGTGCCTGGACCATGAGCACTGAATGGGACACCCAGCGCTGGTATGGAGGGGAGGGACACCAGTGAGCTGCGAGGTTAAGGATCACCCAGAATATGCCGGCTCAAGAGAAGGGGGGGTCAGCAACAAAAGCCGTATATCTCTCTCTCTCTCTCTCTCTCTCTCTGTGTGTGTGTGTGTGTGTGTGTGTGTGTGTGTGTGTGTGTGTGTAAAACCAAAGGCCAGCCCTCCCCTCCCCCTCGCCCCACAGAAACCCACCGGGGGCCGGAGAGGCAGGTGAGTAAATCACCCGCCCGGCTCCATCAGCGCCGGTCTCTTCTTTGTGTGCCGCACAAAGGCAGGGAGCGGGTTATTTTGGGTGCGTGCGGGTGTGTTGTGACGCTCGGGACCCCCCGGCCGCGGACGAGCGGGGCGCGGGCAGCGGGAGCGGGGCCCCCGCCGGGCTGGGTGCCCCTTGTCTCTGGCCCGAACCCGCCCCGGCCAGACAATGCCGAGGGTGGGCTGGGGGAGGCTTTTGTCTCTCAGTTTTATACACTCTCTTTTCAAGGTGGGGAGGAGGGAGAGGAGCTGAAAAAGTTTTTGAATTTCAATCAGGTTGGGCTTTGAAAGCCTTTCGCTTTTGTTGCGGGGAGGGGAGGGGAGGTTTACATTTCAGCTGAGCCTGGTGGCCGGGCGCTGGGGAGGCTAGGGGGAGGGGGGGGGCAGCCTCTTTAATGACACCAGTTTGGCTTTGGATGTTGCGGCTAGGCATCCAAAAAAAAGTGTCATCGCAGAGCCTGTGGATTTGGCAGGCACAGGGAGAGGGTGTCGCACGGGGACTGTGAGACACTTCTGTGGTGGTTTTCTCAGTAGCTCCGAGACAGGCATGTCCACCCGAAGAGCTGGGTGTGACACACAAGCCCGCCTGAATGGCCGGTCCTCTCGGAGCGACGGCCACCCCCCGTCCGGCTCATCCCCCCCACATCGGTGGTAGCTTTGACTTGTGTAAGCTGGTGAAGAATGGACTCACCGATGCCTAGAAATCCGCCTCCTCCCTCCTTCTCTTCCCACCCCTTCTCCCCGATTCTGAGGGGTGTAATGGAGCAGATCTTGCAGGGAGCAGCTGCCTCTGCCCCCGTGCCTGCCTGCCCTGTGCTCTGCTTTATAACCTTGGGGTGAAAGGGGGGCACGGGGTGATACCGTGGTCCTCTTTCCTGTGCAGTGCCACAGCTGTCACCGCAGCACATGCTTTGGAAAGGCTTGTCCAGCTGGATGCTGAAGCACTCCTCAGTTGAGCACAGTGCAATTTCCAATCTCCCAGCGCCGTGGCAGGGTGAGAGCAGCACGCTGTGACCTCCATGATCTGGTTCATCTGCCTCCCCACCCTTCTCACCCCCTCCACAGTGCAGAGGCAGCAGGGGATTACCCTCTTTGCATGGCCAGCCCTGGAGGAGAGGAGCATCACTCATGCCAGCCTGTCATCATCTCCACTAATGTGTTTTTTTGCAAGTGCTGATGCTGTTCTTGCCCCCCATCTGCCCAGTGGTAGAGGGGCACCTGTACCAGCTTCCCTGGTTGAATCAGACAGTGCAGATGGTCCTTCCTCTTTTGTGTGTGCACATTTGACTCTCCCATTCAGCTTCAGAAGAGCTTGTTTTCCTTTGTTTTGGGTAGATGTAAGAAAAGCTCAAACCCGTGCTTCCAAGAGCAGATCTCAGTTCTCCTAAGGGACCATTCAGGTACACACCTCTAATATCAAAAATCAAACACTGCCTTCTTCTTCTAGTTGCTGCAGTTCTTTGTGGGACAAACTTGGAGTCAAAAGTGTGGAAGCTGTTGTAGAACGGGGCGTATGCTTTCACATGATGATTTTCATTTTTGAGGAAAATCCTTAATCCTGAGACACAGATCCAAATTCTCAGGTCGTAGAAAGAGTGGGACATCTCTGGTTTAAAGAAAATAAACTCAACAACCTTTGGATTTTGATCAGAAACATTTTGTGTCCCAGAAGTGTGTGTGCTGCCAGACCAACGTGCCCTTGGCAGTGAAATAATTTCTTCCTCTTGTTCATCCATCAGGAGCAGCAGAGCAAGGTGAAAAAAGGTTGCCCGGAGCAGGTCTTAGCTCTTACAAAAGGAGGTCTCCTATTCCACAAATATAAAGAACCTATTTCTGTTCCTCAAAAGTCAGAAGATCCAGAACTTCTGTCCTGTCCCAGGGACAACACCTTTTCCCAAGCCTTATTTCCATATAATTTGGGAGGAATTCCCAAAATACAAAAAAATTATTTGGAATTAGCGTTGTTTAATCCTGAATTTTTCTTTTAAAGTTTAGTCTGTTAACAAATATGGGCAGCCAAATGAAACTGCAGCAGAGAAGTGCCTGGGAGAGCTCACCAGCAGCATTGCAGTGGTTCTGTTTGTGTCAGGTGTCATCCATTGCTCCACATTGTGTTCGTGCATTTTCAAGTATACATTAGTTTTACCCCTGAACAGCACTTACTAGATAGAAATGCAAAATATAAATCGTATTTCTTAGAGTAGTCTTCTTGTATGCCCTTTCTACCTGGTGTGGAGTTTTCTTTGTCTTTAAAACACTATGAAAATTCACACTGATTGACTTGAGAGTTATAAAACAGCTTCACAGAATCACTGTGGTGCTTGGCATAGAAGGACATGCCCCAAGTGTTCCTGCTTTCTATCTCTGATGTAAGGCCAGCAACTACAGCGGGTGGCTGGTATGGCTGGTATGGCTGCCCTGTTCATCATCTCAGCATTGAGCTGTAAGGCTCTCTTTTAGCAATCAGTTAGAAGAAAGTGTTGGTGGACAATGAAGACTGATCATCTCTTTCAGAAACATCATCACAACCCAATGGCATGCCTGCTATTGACTCCTGGGCTGGGCAGACATTGCCAGCAGCTGCAGGTGCTTTATATCCCTCATCATCAGGAGTTCTGGCAGTGATGCATGGTTCCATGGAAGACAGCATGCAGTGTCCTGCTTTCCATCTGTGTGTCTGTCACCCCCTTTAGGACCACAGAGTGGAAATAGGAGCTGCTGCACCATTTGGGAGCAAGTACCCTGGTGTGCTGACACAAGGCTGGCATGAGGGTGAAGGAGGTACCTGTACCTGCCCAGGCTGCTGGGGTTGACCAGGGTTGCACAGCACCCAGAATGTGACCCAGCATCACCCAGAGGTTGAATATTGTCAAGAGAGGGAGAGGTTCAAAAAAGAAACACATTTGGGGGAAAGCAGCTAGACCTTGAAAACAGAGCTTGTTGAGATGTTTGTTTCTGAAACTAGTCAGCAGAGCTTGAAGGGCAGATGCTGTTTCCTGGTGGGGTTGTGTGGATGCACAGTGAGAAGTGGAGATCAAGTAGGGTAAATGCCCTTTGTACATCAACCTGGTCAACAGCTGTGGGAAGTCCTGCAGTGACCTGTATTTATATCTGTGGGGGTTTTTAATCTATTTACCTCTCAATTTATGCAAGTTGGGACTGATGTCTCCTAATAGAGGACCCATGTTTGGTCTCAGCTACATCCTGTGAGTGTTCAGGAGCTCTGGGTTCCGGCAGCACTACACCAGGATTTATGCTGGCAAGATGAAAGCCAGAATCCGGCCCTGCGACCTCTTCTTCTTCTTGTAGAAACCTTTTTGGTTTGTGGCTTGCCCGTGAGTCCATGCAACTCCATTTTGCTTCTTTCTTCTTTGAAAAAATCCCCACAATCTAATTTTTACTCTGATCCCAGGGTCTAAGGTGCCACCCCAAAATAAAAATGTATTCTCCCTTCCCCAGGTCCAGGGAAGTTGTTTTCCTCTGCCTTCTGCAGTGCAGGTTAAGCCAATGCCAGCTCTGGTCTCGGGAGATTCCCTGCAACCCCCACTTGCCTCGCTCCGTCGCCGGCAGCTTTTTCATTATTTATTTAATGTCTTGTACCGTAAATAATGGTGACTTTATGGTTATTAGGAACGGGTTAAGGTACATGCGGGCAGCACCAGGCTGCCTTCAAAAGGAACAGGCCCGGCATAAAATGTTGCGATAATTGCTTTACTGCTGAGTGCTTGGTCTTTATTTTGTGTCCGATTTGTCTCTTAAGCCAGCGTAACATTCTCTCCGCTGCAGGAGAATGCAGAGAGCAAATTGAAGGTCTGAGCGTGAACAATGCAACATGGTGCACTGCTGGGTTTTTCTTTTCTTTCCTCTTTCTTCGTTCCTCTCTCGACCTCCCTCCAGTCATCTCTCCTCCCCCTCCCCCTCCAGCCTCCTCTCCCTCTCTGCTGCTCCGACTCTTCCACCTCTTGGCACCCTATTTATGACAGGTGAGATGGGAGGTGGGAAACTGGCAGGTCTTCTTCAAAAGCAAAGAAAAAAATATAACAGTGGAAAGTAACTTCTTATAGAAAGCTAGGCATGATCTTCAGCCTGAAGCACATGTCCCAACCCAAAAATAATGATGGCTTTTCCACAGTGCTAAGAATACCCATGCGCTCAGCAGCTAAGGATACACCTGGGTGTCCACACCTGCATGGCAGCTGCCCATGCACTAGGTGTGCCAAGGAGGAGACAGAAGGGAGCAGGTCATGGAGGCAGGTGGGCTTTTAAAACACAGCTCCCAAGGTACTGGGGCTTGGAGTGTGTTTGTGTCATCCTGCTGTACAGGATAACTACCCTGTTAGAAGTAATTGCACATGATGTCCTGGTTTCATTTGTGATTTTTCTAAGGTGCAGTTCCGCTTTCCCTCCTCTTAACCATGAGGCAGCTGTGGTTGCACTGCTGACAATGGGAGCATTCTGGAATAGGGCAGCCATGGTTGGTGCATCAGCCATCCCGAGGATGATGAAGCTCTTTTCCCACCTGTATGCCCTTTCCTGGCCTGAAACTGCCATAATTGCTTCTCCCTAAGATTAATTTTTGGAGGAGGGGTAGGCCAAGTACCAGCCTTGTTCCTGTGTGGCACTGCAAGCTGGCTCTGGGCTACTCCTGTGACCATGACAAAGCTGCTTAGTTTTCCTTGACCTAAGTTCCTGGCTGTGACATGCCATCACTGGCCCAAATTTGCCTGATTCTGTGTCTCTGTTTAATAATTGTCCAGAAAGTTTTGTACCAGAGGAACAGAGATGTGTCAGAGGCAGCTGGAAGTGAAGAATGCAGTTTCTCATCTAATCTTGTCGTAGAAAAATTATTGCTTATTGACATCGCCTGTGGAGTGCCTGCGTCTCCTTCATAATGGAGAAACCTCCTTTGGTTGGAAACTCAGCAGTTTTCTGTACGCAGTATGTGCTGGCAGGATGGGATGGGTGATGGGAGCTGGCCTGGTACAGAGCAGTTGAACAGTCCTTTTTTCATGTCTTCCTAGCAGTGTTTGGGACAGTGAAATACTTGCTTTACTAGGAGGAAACAGAGAAATGGGGTTCAATTGTAAACTAGTCCACAGCCTTCTGCTGAATGCTCGATCAGGAGTTTTCTGAGAAGTTCAGAATGTCTCTCATTTGTGGTTGGACCTTTATGCCTTATATACCTCGTATAGTGAATTTAAACCAAAACATATCCCCCAGGCAGATGTCATCTTCAAAAAAGCTTCAGTAAGAATTTTAGTCTTTAAGATTTGGCTGTTACCCCAAGGACAACAGCTACCTGCTGAGAAGCTCATGTGGGCAAAAATTCAACTTTTTGCTTTGCTGTCTCTTCATGTCTTTGCTAGAAGTAGGATATTTACCTGAAATTTAAATTGAAGGAGTTTTACCTTTGCTGCACATCTAGAAAATATGATTAGCAGAGCAAATCATTGCACGATAAACAAGCTGTTGGGTTTTTTCTTCACAAGGATCCACAAATTATTTCACTCAGAAAGTACTAATCATCAATTTAAGTTTAAAATCAATGGGTTGTAGCCGTGGCAAAAGCCAAATCAATGCTGAAAATCTGACCCATGGATAGGTTCGGTCCCCTTTCTCACACTCCCCACCTGCCTTCTTTCCCCCACCCTCTGTCCCCTAGAGCAGCGATAGAGGAATTAATAAGGCATAAGGGGAAATATGAATGAATTGGGCTGAGCGAGAGAAGGAAGAGCAGGAGGAAGGATTTGCTCTTTGTATCTGAACAGCTGTAATTAGCTGTTTCTTAGTCTCTTTCGTTTGGTTGCTTGTAAGGGTAATCCAGTTAAAGAGAGTGCCTTTCATCTCTCTTAGACTTTTCTCAGCAGAGAGGGATGGGTGAGCTGTGCTGGAGCACAGGGTGCTGCGGGCGGGTGGGAGCCGAGGCCACCCCAACCCCAAATGTGATTGTTCCTACAGGGCTGCTGCCTTTAAAAACAACTAAACCCAGCACTGGTGCAGCCTTCTAGCTAGCCACGAAAGTCAGCGGTAAAATGGCCAATGTGCTTCTCTGGGCTTAATGTGTCCTGTTTTCTGACCCCGAAACGTTTTCTTTATGAAAGGATCAAGTTGGGAGCATTGTCCCAGCGCCTTGAAAAGAGCTGCACAGAATGCTCTTTTGTGTTAAGTTGCCTTTTTTTTTTTTTTTTTTTTTTTTTTTTGAGCCGCTGCCTGCTGTGTTTTCCCCCTCCCTCCTGCATGATGGGGGGAGAGGCTGGGACGGACAGTGGTACAGACAGAGACTGTCTTGATGAACCATCTGTGCCACAGTGTAATCCAGTGGAGCTGAAAAATTAAACAGCAGTTTCAATTAACTTTGTCTCTCTGGCTCTTTTTCTTCTTCTTCTTCTTCTTCTTCTTCTTCTTCTTCTTCTTCTTCTTGGGGAGTTTTATTTTAACCCCTTGGAAGCTCCTGATATGGAGAAGATATCAGTGTGGGCAGGGCTCATGTGAAAACATACATCTGAAATCAGGACAGTGTCCATGAAACCCAGCATCCTGTCTGGTGCAGGACACACTGGCTGCAGTAGAGGATGGTTCAGCAGGGCATGTAATTTTGGAATAAATGGATCACAGGGGAACTTTTTCTTACTTGGTTGAAAGCATATATACTCCTTTAAAAAATGACACTGACAGTTTTTGTTTACTCTTGTTGCTATAACCAGGATGTTTCCATTATCCTGCTTAAGTGCTATTTTTCCCTCTCTTGGATTGTAGCCTCAGCCTTGTGGCAGGGAGTCACAGGGGTTAACTGTGCATTGTCTAAAGCTTTTGCCTTTTTATCAGTTGTAAGGGGTTTTGCCACTCATATTTTTTATTTATTTCCCTTCTTCCTTTACCAGAGGAAAAGTGTAGTAGGTGTTATTTTATTAATACTACTCCTGCTCCCTCTTTCATATGCCTTTTGTGACCATTTCTACTTCTCCTCTACAGAAAAGTTAATTTCATTTTTTTTTGGGGAAAAGATTACTCCCAACTTTGGATGGTGGCTGTGGTTCATGTGAACATTTCTGTTTGTAGCAGAGTTGGCATCCCTGCTCCTGGTGCATGTGTAGGTCACCCAGCTTGTGGTTACCATGGCTTTTTGGGGAGAATCCTGGTTTTTTCTGTTGATGACTCTGGCTGTCTTGTGTGCATTTAGAAAGCCCAAAAAAGTTGTCAGCCAGTCACTGAGCTGAGAGTATTTGCCTTTGGAGGAGGCTTCCTGCGAGGGGTTTGTTAAATCATGGCCATCTGAACACAGTCATTACTTTGGGAACTGTTTCCAGCAAGTTGCTGGACACTGAAATGGGGCTTTGCTCATCTGTAACCCCCATGGCTGTCTTTTGGCCTCTTTGAGAGATATAACCATTATTTTGCCCTCCAGTCCTCTGGCATAGCAGTTGTAATAATCCTCATACTATTTTGTTCTTACAAGCTCCCTTTAAATCCAGAGGACTCTCAATATTTCACTAGGGAGATTAACCTCATTAGTACTTTATTCTGAAGGAGAAATAAAGCACAAGGCGGCCAAAGGACTTGGCAGAGTAACCAGGTAACCAGCATCATGGCAGAGTCTGGTACATGAACTGGAAATCCAGGCTGCTCCCTGTTTTCAGTGGAGCTGAGGAGGATATCCAGCCCTGTCACTCCCACATTCCCTCATTTTCATCTCTTCTGGGCCTGGAAACTTGAATTCTTGTAACCTGCGTGCTATGCACACATAGAGGCAATCTCCCAGCATCTCGCTCCTCCAGCTCATCTCTTGCCTCCTCCCTTCCAGAGCCCTCCCAGCTCTACACCCTCCTCCTCCTCAGCCTTTCTCCTCAGAAGTTTTTGTCTCCTGCACTTGTAGCACAGCAGCAGTAACCTTTCTCCAGGAGTGTTCTTAGGGAGAGACCTATGAGGATGGCTCCATGTCTTTTTCTACTCCCAGTGCTCACACTGGGGGCACAGAGGTGGGGTGCAGAACCTGAGCCCAGTTGTCCTTCACTATTGAACCCTCAGCTTTGTCTGCTGAAGGACAGGGAGGGAGGGAGGGAGGACCTTTGCTTGCCACCAGAACAAATTCAGGTGGTTCCTGGACCCAGGCTTCTCTGTCCCACTCTGTGGGAGCTGGGACAAGGGGGCTGTGTGTGACAGCAGAGCCATAGCTCTGCAGCCTGTGCACCTCTGCCTCAAGCCTGCATCGTGCATCTGGGTAGGCCCAGACAAAGCAAAAAATACACCCCACTTCCCATTCCAAGACAATGTCCTCAATCCATTGACTTCTGCAACCAGAAGGGGAGGTTGCTGAGGCATGTGGGTCCCCTTGAGTCCCCCACTGCAGCTCGAGCTTGTCACTTCCTCGGCTGGCAGACAAGCAGGGAATGCAGCCACTGGCAGCAGCATCCCAGTGCCCACTTGCCCTGCACCCTTCACCCCCAAGTCAGCCGGAGGGTCTCCCCCTCCATGTGGGCAGCTTCCCAGTTACCAGGGGCTGCTTCTGGCATGACAGGGGGGAAGAATACTCAGCAAATTGCTTTGCTGCACATCTTAAAGCGACCCTTGATTTGATTTAAACAAAAACAAAAGGGGGCTGGTGGAAAGCGGGGCAATTGGCGGGCGCAGCCCTTCTTCTATGTCTCACACACACAGACTCACATAAGTGACAGCTCAGTGGGCCGCTGTTGAGCGCTTTCATTGCACTGGCTCAGCCTTTAGCTCAGGAAAGCCAAAGTGTCTGTCACTGTGTCCCTCTCCGGCCCCCCCACGCCTTTTCTTTTGCTGGTCCCTTTCTTTCCCTCCCTCTCTCCGCAGAGGAATGGGCAAGACCTTTGCATTCAGAAGGAGGATGGCTCTGTGAGGTCTCACTGAGGGTGGAAATCGCTTTAGCAGAGTTGATGTTTCTTTGTTTAGGGGTAAATTGTTCCCCTTCTCTGTGGCTCCAGAGTTGCCAGATGCTGTCATCTGCAGGGGGTCCCCAGAGAGGGGTGTGGGAGCCATGAGAGAAGAGGAAGGACTCTGGTTTGGGAGGTGAGGTGTTGCCTTTTCAGTGGACACAGTAGTAAGGATACAGGGGGGAACCGGAAAAGGTTTGGGCGATTTGTTGTTAGTGTCTGGGCAATTGCCTGTGAGCAAGGATCCAGAGAAGTGCAGCTAGCTGGAAAGGACATGTGTTCCTTCCTCACATCGTGGGGCTATGAGCTCCATGCAATTTGAGTACAGGCTCTCACTGGATGCTTTGGTCTGAGTTTCTGCTGTTATTTGATACCACATCAGATTCCCATGATGCTTCTACCTCCAGCCTTGACCAAAACAGAGCCCTAGGACTGAATTAACTGGCACTGAGGGAGATAGATTGGGTATTGCATTTCAGTGTCTCTAGTTCATTTTATTGGAGCTGACCATATCCAGCTCTCATAACAAACTACAGTAGATCCATTCCTTGGTTTTCACATGAACCTTACACAAGATGCAGGATAATGGGTTCAAGTAAAAAGAGTGAACAGCATCAAGGAACACACAGGGTGTATGGAGATGTGATGATGCATGTGATAGGGCAAAGCCTATTAGTGCTTACCCTGGAATCACCCACCCACTGCATACAGCTGCCGACACTGCTCTCCCTCTCTGCATCCCAGGGAGGACTGGGACTCAAAAGCACCAGCAGAGTTTTGAGAACATGCCTAGTAGCTCTCTTCTGATGTTCAGACACATGGTCTTGTCGAGTTGTGGCCAAGTGTGAATGTGTTTGGGATGATACATTCTCCTGAGCTCCTGGGCCAGGGCTGCTCTTACTTTGACAAGTGAGCAGCCTTCTCAAGTGCCTGTCCCTCATCATCCTTCATGAGCTGTCTGACACCCTTGCTGAGCTCTCCTCTCAGATGTGTACACAGACTTGTGTACTCTCATCTCTGAGGAGTCAGAGCATGGTCACCTCAGCTCTCCTCAGCTAGTCATCCTTCTTGGATATGATCCTGCAGGCTCTGCTTGATGGGAGCAGATGTCAGGTCCATGTACCTCTGAGGATGTTCTCAGATCACTTCTAGGTTCAATGCCAGCACTTTGGGTAAAGAGGCTGGTCAGTATTTGTAATCAGAAGGGGTGGCTGCTTTAGCAGCAACTCGCTGTAACCTGTGGCATGGGGAGTGTGATGTGCAACATGAATTTCATCTTGTGTGCTGCTCCCAACAGTCATTCTCTGTGTTCTCCATTTCCAGGGGCAGTGTCAGGCTCACCACAGGTTCTGTTTTGGCAGAAGTGAAGGGAAGAAAAACCCTGTGAGGGTTAAGGAGAGTGGCTTGTGGGTGATCCTGCAGAGTGCTCCTGCCAGCCCCTGATTCATACGCCTTGACTGTGCTGAACATTTTTTCTTGGTTCTTTTGGCAACCTCACAGTTAAAAACTTTACCAGTTTCTCTCTCTTTTTCCCTTCCTTCCTTTTCAGAGTTGACAGGGGCAAAATAAAGGCTTTATTTTTTTTTAAACAATTTTGTTCCTTCTGGGAGTGATGGAGCGAGAGTGAGTGAAGATTATAGCTCTGTGTGCCGAAGACCTTCATAATGGGGGGAGAAGCAGTGACATAATGGGAACCTAATGGCAGTAATTGGCCCTGGTTTTGACAGGGCCTATATCACAGCTCAGGAAAAAAAGAGATGTTTAAAGTAAAAATTTACACAAAATTATACGGTTTGGGGGGTGAAAACGGCTGTTTGGTTTTTATCTCTCCTTTTTTCCCATTCCTCTGGGGACATTGCCTTGCACTGTGTTTGTGTGTCTGTGTGTTTTCATGTCCATCACTTAATCAAAGTCAGAATGCGGGTCCCTGAACAAGAGAGCCCTCTGCATGGCACCCAGGTTTTTAAAGCTCTGGGTCAGATGCTGAAAGCCGGTACAGCTGTAGTCTCCTTCAGGAGAAGTGGGACATGGGGACCCCACTGAGATTTCTCTGACAGCCATGCCAAGGCTGGTGGCACAGAAAGCAGGGAGCACAGTGGGGCACAGATGCCAGAGCAGAAAAGAGGGGCTAGGGCAGGGGTGTCCTTCTTGTTGCCTTGTACACCACAGAGTGAGATCCCTTCTACCTTTCTCCACCTCCACTTGTAGGGGCTTGAAGAGCTCCTAAAAGCCTGGGTCTCTTGTAAGAACCTGCACAAGCAGAGGACAGTGAAAAGGATATACATCCAGCAAGAAGGATAGATGTGTAAAGGATATACAGTGGAAAAGAATGTACATCCAGGGAAGGGCAGCCCTGTGTCCTGTGCTCTGCCGTCCTCTTTGTCCTCAGCTCACTGTGCTTCCTTTAATGTTTACTCTGGTGTGCAGAGAGCAGAGGTCCACAATATCTCACCCAACCTCAGACCCTTTGAACCTCCTTCCCTGAATGTAGCCACAGTTTTCCCAGACCTAGCCAGCTGCTTCAGTCCACGTCATCTCTTCCTGTGGTAGCTGGTACATCTCTTGGTACATCTCTTCCTGTGGCACTGTGGTACTTGGGGACAATGTTCTTTCTCTAACATGGCCATGTGAGCACCAGCCAAAGTAAAATGCTGGTCCAAGCTCTGATCCCTTTGCAGGCTTGGACCACATTGCATGTTTTTTGTTGTCATTCACAGTGCAAGCTGTAGTCCTGCTTGATGTCCTCTACCATGCTCCAGCTTCATGTCCCCAAACATCACCCAGGTCTTCTCTGCTGTCGCAACTTCCATATGCATTTTCTGGCTCAACACACCTTAGTCATCTTTTTCCTTGGAATAGCAAGGGATTAGTGTGTGCTGATGAAAGGCTCTATACCAAGGGATTGAAAACTTGGCCGGAAAGGGGCCACAGGACCAGAGCTGTGACTGTAAACAGAAGCTGGGAAGTGTGGCACCAAAAGCATTTGTGTGTGTCTGTGAAATTTCTTCTTCACTTCTTGGGACAGGGACTCAAACTTGTACAAGACCCTGCAGTTGCCTTCAAGAGGTGAGTGCACCACACGTGGTTGCGCCAGCTCAATGACAAAGTGCATTACTGCAATTTGGATCACAAAGCTATTCTAGAAGACACTGAGATGTTTATAGAGGGCATTGAGTGACAAATTTCTCTGTCTTTAAGCTGGATTTAGCATGAAGGGCTGCTGGTCTTACGAGCAAAAGATGTTCACTTGGGGTGCAGGTTTGTTTGTTGAAAAGGTTTCAATTCTTTCACTCTCCTGTCTTTAGGATCTCCAAGTGTATTTAGTAAATCATCTCAAGGCTTACCATGTCCATCACCTAGTAGAAGTTGGACAATATTCTTCAAGGACTGATGCCAAGCGGGCAGGGACAGCCTGAGCACAGCAGGTACATTTATCCCATGGGAATGGCCAAAGGGTGCTTGTACAGATGTCTTGTCCCTATTCTGACCAAAATGAAACCAGTAGTTTTGTAGTACCGTTTGAAAGAGAGAAGGAGCTTAAAATGGTATCTCACAGTAAAAATGCCTTAGGGCTGTTGTTACACCGACTTGTTAAAGGATCAATAGCCATTTGGACCAGATTGAGCAGAGAAAAAACTAATCTTAGTATGCACCATAACCTTTGTAGCTGAGTTGGAAGTGGTATGCCATGGTCCTGGAGAGTAACCTGGGCTCACTGACCACTTGGTGAATTTGAAGGCTTCAGGTTGCCCACTCTGGTGTGATGTTTTAGGAATAAATAAACATATCTGTCCTCTGAGCTGTGAGCAGTTGTCTGTTCTTCATTGAAGTCAGATGACAGTCATGACACAGAAGCTCTATGCTGATCCACTATGCAGATCACCCACTGTTGTGGTCTGCCTGGAGAAGGTCTTACCTTGGCCCAACTCTTGCAGGCGTCTCAGCTCACCACATCTACCAGAGAGGACAAAGAATTTGCATAACTCCAGCTGAGAGATGGCAGTGAAAAGTCCCAGCACCTGTACTGCTGACTGGTTGTGGGGAAGTCCTTTTAACACTAAAAGCTGAGCATAGCTGTAACTGTTCCCAGTGCTTGCTTTGCTTTAGTCTGGGGTACCTCTCTGCCCACCCCAATGTCGAGCTAATGTGTGTGAGAATGTGTGTGCCTGCATGCTTGCACCTGACTGACCTTAAACAAGCATGCAGAACTCGTTTGCCTTCCAAGCTCAAAGGCTGCAGAGTTGCTGGGGACCTCGGGGGCAAGGGGGAGGCAACATCTGTTCAAAACAAAACAGTGCCTCCTGCTAAATGGCCTAGAAAGCTCCTGTGAGTGGGGTGCTGGGTGGAGATTCCAATGCTGGGAATGTTTTGTCTGGAGGAGCTGGGATCGGAGGTGGGTGTCCATGGGGGACTCCCACATCCTGAGAATGAGCCACATCTGGGGAAGTCATTTGGCTGGTGCTGATGATTCCCCAAGCGCTCTTGGCTTTAATGAGTCGTGATGCCGCAAGAAGTGGTCCTGTAATGGCCATTCCATGCTTGGCCGAGGGGCACGTGCTCTGGCCCCACACCCGTGAGTTTTCTCACTCCCACAAGGGACCAGCACCTTCCGCTCTCCAGCTGCCTCAGGCAGGGCCACCTGGAGCCCCTAGTGCCTTTGGGAAGGGTTTGGAGGATTTGCAGGTTGCAGTAAGGTGTGCTGCTGGTGGCTATCCAGGTGTTTTTTCTGGCTCTGCTGTACCCATCACCAGTGCTGGACTGGTGTTAATTCTCCCTGCATGCAGAAGGTTCAGAGATGCTGGCTGAGCTAGGAGGTGGATGCAGAGCCAGGAGCTTAAGTCTGAGCATGGATCTACTGCTTGTACTGGGAGGAGGAGGGCAGCACCCTGACCCGGAGCAACAATCTTGGCTGTTCCACTGCCTGGGAGCTGAATTTTCAGTGAAGATGTTATCTATGTGTCATTACCTATAGGAAGCTGGCCAAGCCCCAAGACACTAGCACCACGCTTGCCTTCTGGAACTCATATGGGACCGAGCACCCCCAAACATGGCCCTGTGGTCTCATGACTCTTCTTACTGTGCAGCTGAGTGGAAGTGATGGCATTTTTTCCCCCTTGTCCCTGCCAGAATTCCACAAATTTCCATCCAGAAAACCCCCTGCTTTTGGACCTTGCATCCTTCTCATGGCCTGTAGAAAGGAGATCCTGTCAGTCCAGCAGCTGGCCAGGCCCACCCCTGTGGCCATTTTCAGCTGTTCTTGGAAAGGAGAATTGCTCTGGGACTTGTCCTGCTGGGAAGCAAATTAGTGATATGTTTAATCCAGCACCTTGCCTGCAATGGTGAGCAGAGCTCAGTACTCCAGCAAGTCTAAGTGCTCTGCAGCTGACAGTTTGGGGTTATTCCCCTTTAGCCCTGGTGCCACTCACTAATAGACTCCAGCTGAAATTACCTGGCTGTATGGCAAAACCTAAGATAAAGTTCCCTCCACTGGAAGTTGCCTGCTTCTGACTTGTCCAGCAGTGCTCCTGTGGCTTTTGTATTGTCCAAGTACCATCATTATTCCTCCTTGAGAGGATTTTGGTGAGCCTCAGTGTAGTTTTCAGTGGTATGTGCATATGGGGGCTGGAACTGCCTTCCTCTGGTCAGCCTTGGCACAGAAGTTGAAGCCCAAGAGGAGCCAAGGATAATGGAGCTGGTGCTACACAAAGCATGCATCGCAGCTCTCCTGCAGCCTCTGAGGATGCTGCTGATCTTGCCAGGTGTGTGGAGCTGCAGTTGGGCTGACACTGTCTCACCGCTCCAGTCTTTCTTAACCCCAGAGCAGAGTGCCATGGCTGAGTACCCACAAGTTATTTTGTGTGCAGAAACAATGTTCTTCAGGTTCCAGCTGTGGTGAAGGACAGAGAGGCAGGGTCATTGCCTGGTACCTTCTGTGGTGCTTCCATGGTCCTTCTCCTTGGTTGCACTGGTTTGAGAGTCTGTTGCAGTCTGTTCCCACTGTTGCTGTCTTAACAGTGTCCAGATCTGTTTCTGGAACAGTCAGCCTGCACTGTTGACTATTTTCTTCTCCCATGCCTCCTGCCCCTGGTGTGGGTTACCTTCCTTTGGTGGGTTCTTCTCCTTACCGCCCAGACTGTGGCAGGTTTGTTTTCATGCCAAACCAAATGCAAAGCCAGGACAGAACTATCAATGAGCTTCACGTGTGCATTTAGGCCACTTGAAGGATTCAGACCCTGCTTAGCCCCAGGTTTCAGCATCCGGTATCCCATCCTGGCAGGATGGCCATGCCAGTGGGGAGCAGGGAATTCCCTCCCTCTGGCTGCCTTGCGCAGCAAGCTCTCATAAAGCCGCAGGTGTGGGATGTTTGTTATTTAGTCTACAGCCTGGTATGTGACAGTTTCTTTTCTACTCAGAGTGGTTTCAGATAATTAGTACATTATGATTCCACCACCTTGAGTGGGGGAGAGAGGAGGGGGCAGCCCACCCTCAGACTACTTGTAATTTCACATCCTGTGTTTTATGGACCCAAACTGTTTGGGGCGGGGAGTTGGATGGTGGGGATCAGAGAGCAAACAGCAAGTCCTTCCCCCACCTTCACCATCCACCAAACCCTGGGGTTGTTAGGGTGGCCAAATGTTATTTTGCAGAGTTGTAACCAGCTTAATACAGAGATGTCTGTTAGCGCTTTTTCCCCCCTCTTTTTTTTTTTTTCTTTTCATTTTAAGGCTTGAATGCCTTAAAAAAGGAAGAATGAAAAACAAGATGCTCTTTCTCCCGGCCTGTCCATGCTCCCCTCTCCCTTTTTATTACACGCTTATCGCTTCTTTCCCTCCTGCTTTTGAAATTGATTTCCTTTCCTTTCTCCCCTATTCAGGGCCTAAACGCTGAATGTTCGATATTTCATTTGAGGCCGCTAATCGCATTACCACCCTTGACGTTTTACAGATATCATATTATGGGCGCAAATTTGGCAAATTATTAGCGTTGTAATGTATAGCTTGTCAAAGGTATTTAAGACACTAAGAGCCCTGGGCTTATCAGGGTTCGCAGAGAGCTCTCGTTGAGCTTTTGAAATGCAGAGAGCTGGTTATAAAACACACTGTGACTCTCTTTTCAGCTTGTAAAAAAGAGAGTGTAAGAGAGAGAAAGGAGGGGGAAAAATATCATCCGTCTATCAGGGTCTTCTAGGGCTGATAACAAGCAAAATTCTTCTCTGTGGGTTTCACTGGAAATGTGAGAAGCTTTTAAAACATTTCACAAGCTGTCTGGGAAAGAGGAAAAAATCTTTATTGAAAGGATGTAGCAATCTTTTTACTGAGGTCTATTTATCTCCGGGGAACAAGCTGTAAGTAGGAGTTCCCCTCCCCGTGGCTAGAGGAGTTTGGGGAGGGAGTTTGGGGTGCTTCAGTGCTCCCGTGGTGACTCCTCCAGGCCCAGCCTGGAATGCTGGGGTTGGAAATGGGTCCCAGCAGCCCTCCTTCATCCTCATCGGCCTGGATGCTTGTTCCATGACCCATTTGCCAGCCACAGAAGAAAGGATAGGGGAAACCCCTTCCTTGGTGCCCCAGAGCATCTTCGGGGTAGGCAGAGCAGGAGAGAGACAGTGTTGGCATTTGCTCAGTGCCCCTGTCCCAAGAGGAGGTGTTTCCTCTACGGTCAGTTTATTAAAATGGTTTTAAGTCCTTTTAAAGCCCTGCGGGGGATTTGTGCCTTTCCTTGGTGTGGAGATGTGTGTGTGTTCCCCCCTCTCTCTTCAGACCGAGGGAGGAGGGGGCATGGCAGCTCTGGGTCACATTTTGCTCCCAATATTGTGATGCTAACAAGCTGCGGAGTTCGACAAGGCGAAGCGGGGTGACAGGGTTGGCGTGATTCACTCCCTGCTGGCAGCAGAATGGATATCATGTGTCTTATTACGGAGTTAGACAGACAGAGCCCCACCACTGAGAGCTGTCAGTCCTGCCTCCGCTTGACAAAAACAAGCCATAAATAAGCAAATGCTTCACAGCAAGGGGGCGTTTGTGTGTGTGTGGGTGTGTGTGTGTGTGTGTGTGTGTGTGTGTGTGTGTGTGTGCAGCCCCCCATGGGGGGCTGCATTTGTAACCCCTGTTTGTAAGATGGAAAATGGGTGGAATTTATGCCACTGGGTCTCCACAGAAGAGAATGTCTGGCTTCCTATTGCCTTGTGTAAGTGTTTGGAAACATAACCTTGTGTACGCCAGGCAGTGCACATCTGGGTCAGAGTGTGGCACCACAGGGGCTGTGCAAGCATAGTCACAACTGTTTGTTTGGGAGGCAGTGCCAGCAAGAAGGATAGCCAGGGGGTTCCTGTTGCAGAGGTATTTCACTGTTAGGAGATAGTGGGATGCTGAGGTAAGTAGAAGCTTTAGAAGTACCTGTTGCACACTCGTGTGGGCCTGTCTTCAGTGCAGGTATTCTGGGAAGATGCAAAGCAGTAGGTTCGGGGAGCACAGAGCATCTCTGAAAAGAGCTGAGTATGGGGGCTGGTTGTGCATAGGCATGGATGAAGTGCCCATCATGTTCAGCAAGCTCTGACAGCATCTGTTAAGACAGGAGAACATACAGCTCTCAAGGGCAGGGAGCCTGTCTTGTCTGGGGCAGGAAGGGTCCATGGTCTTGTCAGAAATATTCTGAGAGAGCAAAGGTGAAGGACCCTGAGTCCATGCTCCTGTATGTGTCCTCTGATGGCTGCAGCCGTGTCACCATCCCTCCCGGTCTGAAACAGGGATTAGCACCCTGTGCCCTGTCTCTTCTGGTGAGTGCAGCAGGTTTTCCTGGCAGCCCCATGCAGCCCCCTCCGGCTGCTTCGGGTGCTCTGCCATTCACATCCTCCCAGCAGCTTTCAGCCTCTTCCCATTTTGTGGTGCCCCGGGGGTTTTCAGCGAAGGTGTAGAGCCCACATGCAGAGCACTATTTGATCCTCAGTTCACTTTTCTTGTTCAGCATTCCTTGGTAGCTGCGAAGTAATCCCTGGGCCCCCGGGGCCACAGACCAAGGGCTGCAAATCACAGCTCTCCACTTAAGTCTGTCAGGTTTTGTAACTGCCCCTGTGCCTGTGAGAGGGCAGGAATGCTGTCCTCTGACCAGCCAGGTAAAGCAGTGAACCGCAAGATTTCCATACCTTTCAGTGCCTTATAGAGCTGGTTAGCAGCCCTGTGCCATGAAGCAGTTTTGGGGCAGTGGTATGGGCTGGAAGGGCAGAAAAATCAGCCACAGGGCAGGCAGCAGTGAACAGTACAGAGAGGTGCTGGGAGCTGTGGTTTGTGGATTCTTGCAGACCGCTGGTGCTGTAATGGGAAAGAGAAGATGCAGCAGGATTTGCGCAGGGATTCTGGGATGGATTTGGCTCCTCTGAGAAATTTGCCTCATTGCTGGCAAATGTGCCAGGCAAGCCCTTTCTGCATCAAATGGAGCTACTTTTCTCTGGTCTTGGTCCTTCTACCTTAGAAGAAGGTAGTAGGAAAAAGATATTGCCCTGTCCTCGGCTGGTTTTTGCTGGGTTGAAGTCTGTCCTCAGGGCTCTGGTCCCATTTCCCTAACAGACAGAAGTTTGTTTGATTTAAACGCGGAGCCCTAGGCTCCCTTCCCGTCTCAGCCTCCTAAGGATGCAGCATTCCCCCTCTCTCTCATATGAAATGGCGCATCGGTAAGTGCTACTTAAGAAAACACATGTTTTCCCCCTTGAAAGCAGCCCCCCCCACTCCCCCCTCACACCAACACCTTTCTTTATTCGACCCAAACCTCACCAAGGGGAATTTGCAACAACTGCGGTGATAAATCCGCCCGCAGATAATTGGCAAGAAAACAACACTTGTGCAGTATATAACGTTTTATGGTTGTTTCATGTACTTTATTATAATACTAATGAGCAGTTATATATCAGGAGCTAACTGCACGCCGGATTAGCTTGTTAGCATGATATGAAACGGCAGAGCAAATAGTCCAGTCCCCCTCACCAGCACGCCCTCCCCCTACCCCTCGTTCCCATTTGCACTGAGTAATTAGTATGCAAATTAGACCCTGGGACCACACAAGTTCTAGTATATTACAAGGGCTTTATTATGCTCTTGTGAGTAGATGATGGAAGTGGCCCATGACAGTGTTTATCTCACTACCTCTCTCTCTTTTTCTCTCTCACATACATTGGCAGAGAGTAAACACACACTGAGCTGGGCCCCGTACCATTATGACTCCCTGAAGATGCCACCAGCTTGCCTTTATCCCGACGACCAGAGTTAAGAGCCTCCTCTGGAAACACCATAACAATGATGTTAATAATAATAATAACAACTCTGATGATGGTGATGCTAAGAGCAGCCTTGGCTCTGGCAGTCATGGTGATGATTGCAGGATCAAGAAGAAGCATCAGAGTGAGCCAGAATGAGCTCTTTTTCACCTGGATCATGCTGCGGAAGAGCAAGGGTTGGCCTCAGTTTCCAGGCCTGCAGGGATATCCTGCTTTCTTGAGCACAGGATTATGGTGTGTTAACTGCTCTTTATGTGTGATGCTCAGAGCAGAGCATCTTTAAGTCTTTGGTGATTTCCAAGCTACTGAGCAGTAGATCTCAGCTGAAATATGCTCCTGAGCTCCTCTCCCCTTAAGTTTTCCATACACAGTTCTTGGTGTACTACTTTTTCCCTTTATTTCTCACCAAGGTGGTCTCCAACCATATAGCTGGTGATGGATAGACCTCCCTGAATATAAGTGCCTTCCATTTAAATTAGACTGAAAGGCACCAGCAGCATCCTCTGTCTGCTACCAACATGACTCATGTCACTGAGGCACAGACCGAAGTCAGTCTCCGTCATCCATGGGTGCTGTGCTGGGAGAGTGAACATGGTGCCATGGGGCTGTACTCCTGCCCGTAGGAGCTGAACCTACTAGCTTTGGTGCCCAGTACTCTGTTGAGCTATTAGTTATAATTTCTGGTTGTCGTAACCAGAGGTGATTCCAATCTGGTCACCTACGTGTGAATGCACACAGTATCTTTCCTACCCCTGACTCAAACTGCTCTCTTGAGGTCTGAGATCTGGTGTCTCACTTACTTAGGGGTTGAAGCAATAAGTATTGAGGAGCTGTCAGGGGGGAAGGAATGGAAGGAGTCTCAGTGAAACCTCATTCTACTTGCTGGGTCCTTGTGGCATGCAGTCACCTCCACAAGTGTGTTGGGCTCCATTTCAGAAACAACCAGGGTTTTGCCTGGAGAATTCTCTGAAGAAGCCCTGGCAGTGGAATTCTTGTTTTTTGACTAAAAGAAGATGTATGAATAGGCATATGTGCTCTGTGGAAATAGAACCTACTGTAGTCACTATAGTGCTTCAGCAGGTGCCTAAGACTTCATGAAGGTGTGGTAGAGTCAGATGTTAGGCCTGGGATGGGGGCATAGAGACCTGGCTCTGTACCAGACGCTGTGCTGGGTTGCCCATGGGGCAGGGCAAGTGTGGCAGGCATCAGGTGTTAATCCATCTCCCCGGAGCAGCCTTTTCAGGGATAACTGCCAGCATTCACTTTGTTTTGTTCCCATGCACATGGGTTTTTTTCTCATCCTTGGAGCTGACGATCCTGGATGCTTGCTGTTCTGGGGGACAAAGAGAAAGAGAAAACTGGAGGGATGGTTTGCTTTTCTGGGAGGTGTGCTCTTAGGGCTTAATGCTGAAGAACTTTGTGCAAAAGAAGAGAGAGCCTGAAATCCCAGAGCAAAAAAAAATTGGTTACATTTGTCCTGAACATAAGCGAAGGGCGCAGGGGAGGATCTGTAGAGGCGGCAGTTTTTGTAAAGCACTGAAGTGCCCCACACATCATGCCCTGACAGGCCCTGATGTTAGCTCCCGGAATGGATCACAGGAGACTCATTAGAAAAAACAAATATTATCACACGCTGAAATGATTTATGGAGAAAAATGAAAAATTTTGTGTTGTTGCGTCCTCGCTCCCTGGCTCTCCTTTGCTTTCGCTCAGGGAAGTTATTTATGGCAGCGGGCCCTTAACAAGAGCAAGGCAAAGCGCCGAGCCGCTCGCTCCTGCAAACTGCCTGCATTTGATTTTTATTAGTGAGTTAAAACTTCCTTCTTTTCACCTCCCCCCTTCGCCTTGCATGCCTTTATTATCCCGGACTAACCGAAATGCATTTTAATGCCTACTACTTGTGCTTTTAATAGTGATCCTATCGCCACCCCAGCAGCAAATAAAGTGACATTGACAGGGGGAGGAAGGCCGGACAGCCAGCCAGGCAGACAGGAAGGAGTTACAGCCCGCGTGCTCTCGCTCCTCGGCTGCTCGGCGCCGATATCTTCCCAGTAACCCGAGAGCTGTTTTATTGTCAGACCAGCAAATGCACACCCAACCGGTTGCTGCCGATGTGTTCACAGCTCTGGCAGCTGCTGCTGTTGAGGCCAGGAGTGGGCAGTGCCCCAGCACGTGGCATTGGGTCCGTGAGAGGTGGTTGCTCCTCTCATCCCATTCACAACCAGAGGTGGTGGGTGGGAGGCACCACAGTCTCTGTGGGAATGGTGTACCCTTTGCATCCTATCTGTGACCAGAGGTGGTGGGCACATCTGGAGCTTCCCCCAGGCTTTGCAAGTGTCGCTAGCTGAGGTCTCCATACCCTGAGCTCTCCTGATTAGGGGGAACAGCCCTACAACTTCCTAATCAGAGTCCTTGGCTCCCAGCTTCACACAGAATTCTCCTTCACCATGGCTTCAGTTGGAGAGTGAAGAGGGGCTGGTGCCTTTCCCCTCTGGGACACGTGCTGGCCACTGCAGCAATTTTCCTGACCTCAAACTCTGCCAAATCACCACCCTGAACTGTGCCCATTAGGAGAACCCTGGCAGGGGTCATCTCCATGGGTCATCGCCATCTCCTCCACTCAGTTGCTAAGTGTCTCCAGGGCCATAGTGACTATGCCAGGCCTTGGTCCCCCTAGGAACTCTCTGGGTGGCTGAACTGATCTGTTCTTCCCTATCCAAGCATCCCCAAAGCAGCAGGATAAACTTTCTGGAGCAATGGTTATCCTTTGGCCTTTCTCTCCTCTCCCTCTTTGTGCGGGTCTTTTCACATGAGCCGAGTCCAGGCATCCTCCCAAGTCAAGGGGTCCTCCCAGCCTTGGCCACAGCCCTTGACAGTTGCCTTCTTCCTGGTGTCCAGGGCCGTCAAGGGAGCTGGGATCCCTGCACTGGTTAATGCCCGCTGACACCTGCAGCTCCTCAGCTGGTGCTGCTGGAAGGGGGAGGCACAGGGAGGGGGATCGTTGGTGGCATTATTATGAAGAGCTCAGCAGGCCTGGGGCCGTCCATTGTCTGTGTGGCAAATAAATAAATAGAAGAAAGCAAGTCTTTCCTATGGCTCGGCAACGGGAGGTTAACAGCTGGACATGACATGACAAATTGAGCATTTTTTTTCCTGCAGGGGCTGATCCCACCAGCTTGGTGTGAGGAGGAGGGATGAGGGAGAGCAGCTGAAGGAGGGGAGGGAGAAATTGGCTGGGAGACGGTCCCACTGCTTTGTGGAGAGGCTTTGTCCCAAGCTAGCCACCTCCCTCCCCACCAAGCCAGGGCCCTGGGACAAGTCTCTAGAAAGTCTGTTAGGGGGGAACTGTGCTCCAGAAGGGAATCGCCATCCCCGAAACACCCACCTTAAACTTGCGCACCTGATTCACACCACAACAGGTCCCTGCAGCCAGCCCCTGTGTTGTGTCCCCTCTCTGGCACAGCTCCGCTCAGAAATCAGGCAGCGCAGTGCCTTTTAACGGCCAATAAAACCCGGAATTCTCCAGCAGGAAAAGCAGGGAAATTAATCAAATCGTGGATCTGCTGTGAATTACGTGCTCACCTCCCATCTGCCTGTTCAGCCGATCACCTTCCCCTCCCTGCCTGCAGCCCCTTCGGCTTGCGGCAGGAGGGAACCTTTATGGCTGTGCCTGGAGCCCTTGCCATTTGTCCTGGGCTTAATAGAAAATGTGTTAAACATACAGGAAATGGCCCAAATGTTACCAACACATTTAGTTAGCTTGATTTGTTTCTTCTTTTCAGAGTGGCAGGGAGTGGTTGCTTTAATTTGGAAATTGTGGGATCCAATGGCAGCTGGCTTTGTCCCCAAGATGGTCCTTTCTGAAAGCCTCTGCTGAGATGGTGCTCCTGGCTGAGTGTTCGGCTGGTGGCAATGATGCCTGTCACACCAAATGCCATCCTTGCCACTTTTTTGAGCTGTGTGGTTTTTTGAGGCTTCTCTTCGGGCTTTTCCACCAAACCCAGTCTCCTTCCTCTTTGAATGGCTGCTGCATTGCATGTCCATTGATGGGGTCATGGGCCAGTCCTTATGCTTTACAGCATGTCAGCACCTAGCCCGCTTCCATGACTTTTACTCCCACCCTTGTGCCCCCCAGGACCTGCCAAGGACCTTGGTGCCTCCAGGAGGGACAGATGCAGCTCTTTGGAGGGTTTCCACTTCCAAACACTATTCTGTCTAGAGCTGCTCTGCAGCCCTTTCTGTATGGTCATTCTTTGCAGTGTGTTGACTTGCTGAAGGCTTTGGGAGAGCTGGAGTCTGTTCTGTTCCATCTGTGAAAGCCACAGGTTCCACCTGTGAAAGCCAGGAGCAGTTAGGGTCTTGATATCACTCATATGCAGGCTTCACTGAGTTCCCTTCACTGCATGGATGTGGCTGGAGAGGAGCTGCAAGCTCTTGCCCCTTGCAGCTGATGTGTCGGAGATCCAAAGAAAGTCATCTAAAGCAGCAAACATGACCCAGGCTACCCAGCAGAAGTAGCCAGGATGTTTTTTTTCCATGTGGTGGACACCAGTGGAGTCATTGCTGTGACTGTGGTATGGACAGGCCCAAGGGAGCTGGAGCCATGGTGGGTGGTCAGGAGGGAGACTCTATAAACCCCATCAATCTCCTCCTCTGGCTCCCATACATTTGCTTGCAAAGGGAGGGGGAGGCAGTAACCTGGCTGTCCGCTCACCAATGGCGCTTTGGGAGGTGGAAGGGGGAGGAAGGGGGAAACGCCAGCCCCAATCCCTTGGCAACTGCGGGCTGAAATATTAACTGGAAGAATGTGCCCAAGACCAGGCCCCCACACTGGCCTGCTCCAGCACTGCCTCCTGGGGGGGAACAGGGAGGGGGCAGCCTGTTTGCACAGTCCAAGTGTCAACTAATTAATAGTAGTTTATAGGAACATTTCCAGGGCAGCTGGCTGAGGAGCACTGGGGGAAGTGCCCCACACTTCCTGAATCCCGGCCATCACCCAGTGCTCTTCAATGCATCTTGGAGGGACAGTAGTTGATTGGATTTGCTTGGGGGTCTGCATGACCTAAGCAGCTCAGGTGGTCACTGTATTGCTCCTTCCTGCGTGTGCTACCACCATGCAAAGGGGTGCCCATGGCTTCTTCTGCAGACCTCTTCATTGCATGGACACACTTCTCTTCCCAGAGCTTTAAAGTCTCTCTTCTATGACTCAAATGGGTAAATTTGCTGATGCCCTACAATAGCTCCTTGAGCACCCATGCTCAGTTGAGGAGCAGAAAGTTTCACATCCTGCTCTCTGTCCTCCAAGGTACAGGTGTGGATGTGTCCATGCCAAATCGTAATTTCTCATGCTTTCTCAAACAACATGAAAGATGTTTCCTGGGAAGTGAATACACTCCCAACAGTGTATGTGCTGGATGGTTCCCCCAGAGCACAGGTGTTGCTTCCTCTAGTGTTGACAAAGTGTGAGGCTTTGCTTGTAAATCTGTCCCAGTCATAACATGTTCCTTGGGACAGCTCCCTTTCTGTGCTTTGCCTGGTCATGATGTAGGGATCTTACAGAGGCAGTCAGGATGGAGCTGTCATGGGATAGGGAAGGGCACAAGCTGGGGGACTACTCTGGGTTGCCCCAGACAGAGCAAGGCTGGAGACCCATGCTCTGAGCATCCCTGAATTTAAGGCCTACCTGGCTGTGATCTTTGAACAAACCAATAAATGAAGTGTAATAACCAAAATAGTGATTGTTTTCCTCACAGTAGCTGTGGAAATCTCTCCCAGGGGAGCATAAAGCTGCCAGCCTCAGGTTTTAGATCACAATCCTACTAACCTTCCTGTCCCCTGGGCAATAGTGTACTGCTGCTGCCCTCAGAGCTAGGCACTATTTATTATATATACTGGCCTCTGTGTGTGGCAGTGTGTTCGTAAAGCCTGATTGAGCTGTAAGGAAAAGTGCACTCAAGGGGAAGGAGGAGACTAATGCCTGATTTGGCCTGTCCTAAATATGGGCTGATAACCTCTGTGGGTGCTGCCAGAGGGTTCAAGTTGGTCATCCAGATGCAGCTCCCACTGCACAAAAGTGTTCATTGATAACTGTCTTCTACTGAGGACCACGGTTGTCCCTGCCATTGTAACCACCCCTGAGGTGCCCAAAAGGCTGCAGAAGCACAGCAGAACTTCAACAACTTTCTCTGAGCTGGTCCAGCTTGGAGAAATTGAGACCCCTGACCATGCAGGTGCAGCTTGGAGCAGCCAGTAGATGGGACCCCAGCAGTTCCAGGGATGCTGAGTGCAGAGGCTGCAAGGTGGTATAGCCACTGCATGGTAATGAGCCATTTTGGGAGTGTCTGAAATGATAGTTACATGTAGCCTGGACCAAAATCACCTGCAGGTGTCCACCTTCAGGTGATGCATGGAAAACCAGGTCAGCATAGGAAGGACAGTGTTTTGATCTCCTGACTGTGAAGATCTTTGGCCCTGGGCTTTGAAAAACCTCATCAGGGTGGAAGACATTAGCAGGGACCCATGTCCCATGCTGTTCAGCATCACTTGTGTGTGCTGGAGACCTTAACAGTTACTGTGCTGGAGTGTGAGGATCCACCTCACCTCATCCATCCACCTGAGAGAAAACCTTGGCCAAAGAGGGAAGAGGGAATTCTACAGGGATGCTGGAGTGGCTGGTGGAGGGGTGTATATCTGTGCATGAGTGTACACAAACATGCCCAGCAGTGCTCAGTTGTGTGTTACAGATCCGTTATTGCTCAACTCTGGGAGCAAATCTTCTGTACCAGTGCCAGTAGCCATCTGGTGTGGATGGCTGAGGGTCACAGCACCGTTGCTCCATCCAGTGAGTCACCATGGAGCTCAGCAGAGCCTTGACTGGATGTTCCCATTTCACTTTGACCAGTTTATCTGGTTTTATACAAATGCAAACTGAGGCTATGATAAAAGAGGAGACAAAATAGTCCAGGCCCAGTCAACCTGCTGGGGGATGGCATGACCCAGGAAAGCTCTAAAAGACAAGCAAGACACTGTTCTCCACTCCAAAACCCCACTGTGAGTTGAGCACTGGCTGTAATTACTTCCAGATTCTGGAAGCATTTATTCCTGTATCAGGGCTTGGTAGAGCCATCTTCAGACCTACATCTCAAAGGTCACCCTCCTGGTATGGCTGGCAGCAGGAATGCACTCCAGCAAACAGTGTGGCTGGCAGTTGCTGGAGTCATCAATGTTTCCCTGTTTGTCTTGCTGTGGTTTCTACTGCAATCTCTTTGCTAGGTGAGAGCCCAGTACAGATTGACATGGCAGCTGGCAAACTGGGAATGACAAGGCTGCCCCAGCCAGTCAAGAAGGGGCACAGTAACAGACATAGTTACTCTTCACTGGGGTAACACAGAGCTAAAAGATCTTTCATTTTCCAGGAATCTGCTCCATCCCCCTACATTTAGCTTTCCTATATAATATTCCATGCTGTAGCCTATAAATGCTGCTCTGAGCCCACAGCCTGATTGAATTTGGAAGCCTTTGTTTACAGATGTCTGGCTGTACAGGGGTATTTATTGAATTTTCCATGAAATGTTGCTCCTCTAATGCTGTAAAGCACAAGCTGCCCACATCAGAGGAGCTGTGTGTTAAAGGATCAGGTTTCGCAGAGATGCATTGCTCTCTCCATTGCTCTCCCTCGGCATCCTTTCCTTGCCAGGGAAGGAAGGTGGGTGCTGGAGTCCATGAACAGCAGGGATTTAAGAGGACTCTGGCCCTCGAGAAGAGGAGAACTGCCTGTCTTGTGCTCCGGGGCTGGGTGGTGAATTTGGTCCTACGAGGCAGCAACTCCAGCCACGTGCAATGCAGCCTGGCCAGTGCTGAGGGCAGAGCAACTCTCTGCAGGGCACAGCAGCAGCCAGGTCTGCTGGTGGGACTGCAGGTGGGTCTGAATTTGGGCTATTACAAGTACTGACTATTGGTGGCTCTAAAGAGACCTTGATGGCAGACAAATGTCCTCAGGGCTTTTTTGTGCCTTCCTTTGAGGCCTGAATTTTTGGGAAACAGTCAAAATAGTGGATAATTTATTAAGATGTCTCTTTGGTCACTGTCTCTTCAGTCCACCTTTCCTTATTCATCTGATCCACGGTGCCTCACAAGAAGAAGGCTCTTATCAGGAAAAGAAACAGGATTTTCTTGCTGGGAGAGCTTTGTGGAGCCCCTCGGAGCATCCTCTGACCTCAGTGTGTCATTTTTAACCTTTGTCTTGGGAGGGAAATGAGGGAGAGCCTGGTCCGTGAAGGGCATATCCGGGACCTGCCATTTTTGCAGTGGTAGCTGGAGGAATGTGTCTTCCTTCCTCATGAGGGAAAGTACAAAACCATCTTGCAAAACTCTGTGTCAGGAGCCCCAGGATCTCTGATGTAAAATAAATGATTCTCGGGAGAGAGCATGTGTTCACCATGTTAGAAAAACAAGCCCCCTGCAAACAGCACATACCAAACTCTGCCTGGAGGAAGGGACTTCAAGGGTGGATGGAGGGAGCAGTCTGAGCATCAGAGCACAGCCTGTCCCCTCTCCCAGGCTGGATCTTCACACTGGTCTGAGGAGGAGGCAGGAGGGATGGGGGCTTGTTTTCTCAGATTTGATTGATTTATTTATGTTTGGTCCAGGCTCCCATCTGGTCCAACTTCAAACAGGGGCTGCCGCGAAGTGTGGAAGCCACCAAGAGAGAATCTGCAAACAACAGTTGTGCAAAGTATATAAATATTTCTGGACATAAAAGTTACTCTGTCTGAGGAGGGATCACATTGAGCTGTGGTAGAGGGTTCCCTGTCCTGGTTGAGATAAGTCCTGGAGCGTGGCTGGAGCAAGGAGAAATATGTGCTTATCTACAGTTTACTTGTGCATGTGCAAGGGCAGAACCAGGCCTGCTGAGTGCTGCTATGCTGGAGACTGCAAGGCAAGGAGAGGACAATGAGGAAGTCTGTCTGTGTGTTCCAGATATAATAGTCAGTGTGCAAAAATGTCCACTGATTTGGGGGGCCAGAATTGGATTTCGGGCTTGTAACTAGTTGAAAAATCCAGCATGGTCTGTCTCAGCTTCCAAAATATAGCAGCTGCATTTGAAAAGTTTGGTGTAGATGCTGGACATGAACCTCTAATTGAAGATCGGGAGAAAATCCAGTTCTGTTCACAGTGGCATTTTGTGCTGTTTGAACAGTAACAAGGTTGTGGGCCAGCATCCCCAAACAATGCAACTGTGGGCTTCAGAACTGGCTGCTGGATTGTAAATCAGATCAACTCAAAGATTATAGTTCTGATGGCATTCCTTCAGGGAGAAATGGGCAATGGCTGGTGTTATGCCTGACCTAAGACAATGTCTGAGTTCATGATGCTAAAGAGGACATGAAGGCTATGCAGAGGAATTTGTAACTTATGCTGCAATGGGGGGACCTGCAAACAGTGCACCACTGAGGGCAAAGAAATAGGGTAGAGAGGAGAGTGCATGCTAGGAGGGGATGCTCAGGTGTAGGAACAGATGCACTTCTCAGTATCCAGGTAAAGATCCTTCTTTGTGTGAGGTAATATGTATTTCTTTCTGGTATGAAGAGAGGAGCGAGGAGAACACAGCCACCTCTGTGGACTCATTGATACATTTGGGAATATTTAGGGGTGATTGTGGGGTTCACCAGGAGTGTTCCGGCCCCAGACAACACATTCTCCGTGCTGCAGCTTCCCTGAGGCTCAGCCGTCCACTGACCTCTGACCACAGGGACTGGAATCAAACCACATGGAGAAATCCAGTCAGGCTGTTTGTTCTCAGATGAGATGAAGAAAAGCCCAAAAGCAGTTATTTCTTTAGTTGACTCCCAGCTGGGGGATTCCAGAGGCTCATTCCAGATCAGTGAATTGAAATCTGAATGGTTTATGTTCCCAGGATTCAAAGGATTTAATCTCTAAGATACCTCTTCAGCACACCCTGATGTGTCGTAGGCTGCAGCATGCATTTGTCCCTCCTCAGGGAGAGCCAGGTACTAACCATGGACAGGAGTGACATGGTGTGTGGTTGGAAGCTGTCCTTTGCTCTGCTACGGAGCTGCCTGGTTGATGTCCCAGCCTTGCTTTAAGAGGACCATGACAGCCAAGGGAAGGCATGCAGTTCTACCCAGGCTTGGGGATTGTTACAGACTACATCAGGCAACAGCGTCAGCAGTAAGGCAAAGCCAGAGGGCCCCTGAGGAGCAGAGACAGTATACTGAAATTCCTAATTTTCCCCTTAGCGGGGACTAGGATCAGCCCCGTGTGAGAGCTAAACCCCACCACCCTATGGTACAGGTTTGCCTCTCCAGGAGCCGTGACTCTCCTGCTGTGCAGGTACCACCAGCTTCCCATACTGGGGATCCCCAGAACTGGCAAAGACGTGGGGAAGTTAGCTGAGAATATCTCAGAATTGAATTCCGCTGTTAGAGATGGAAAGCATTTAAAATACGTCCTGCCCACGCAGAGCCCTGGCCCAGCCGCCGGCAGCCGCTCTCCGCAGCGGCCCTCAGTTAAACCTGATCCCTTGCTTTAAGGGGCTGCCTGGTACTTAGTGGAGACCATAAATAGCGATTTATAAACGATCTTCACGCCGATTCCTCTGCCGCTGCTCAGACATCAAAGTCTATAATTCACGCCCTCCCGCGTCCTGAGCCTTGCAAAACTGGAGCCTTTGATGTGAGCCCCCCCCGTACCTGCGTGCAGGGCCGGGCCTGGCTGGGCTGCGGGCATGTGCGCTGCGTGCAGCAAGGCGCCAGGCCCGCTCGGCCAGGCATTTTATAAGGTGTCTGCTGTCACTCAGCCTGTTCCTGAGCCTGTTATCCCCTTTGGCGGGGCTGCGTGGGACGGCTCTGGAACAATGGGAAAGGACCGGAGGGAGATTGCTGGGGGCAGCGTCCAGAAAGCACCTGGCCTCTCCTTCCTCCCTTCCCCCCAGCACCTGCAAATTAATGGAAACTTCTCCTTCCACTAGTGCTGCCTGTGCTGTTTAACAAGTCCAACTGCATGCTCTGAGGGCTACAAACCAACCTCGCTTCTCAGGGTGCAGATGGCTCCCAGGATTCTTACCCAGCCCAGATGTTCTTCGGGCAGGGGCAAACACTGTTGTGAGAACAGTGTGGTGTGAATGGTCAGTAAGGTGAGGCTAAAAAGCAATTTCTGTAAGATGAATAGTTTTCTCTTCCTCATACATGTGAAACTGCAAAATGGAGGCTCCATGCTGTGGTCAGGCTGAGGTCTAAGTGAGCTCTGTGGGACAGGTGTCCCTGGGCACGTGTCATGAGCCTGGCAATGTCTTCCTCTTTCTTCTGCCTCTTTCTACCTCTGTTTTTTAGTTCATGGAGCTGTGGAGAGTAATTTCAAGATGTGAAACCAGTGCAATCTGGAGAAGGCACACATCCCTCTTAAACCAAATGATTGTTCGAGTGCAGTGTGCTTGACTGTGGTACCAAAGTGCTGTGAGAAGGGAGAGAGAGGGCTTAGGTCTGTATCCCTGATCATCCTCATCACTGCTAGTTCAGCCTCTTGGTCCCCAAATGAAGGCCTGCAGGGTCAGGTATCAGAGCTGGATAAGTCACATGTAAAGCATAAATGAAAGTATGTCTATAAAAAAAAGCTGCCTTGTGTGGTGTGAAATACTTTGTCTTACAAGCCAGACATTGCAAAGTTGATAGAGGCATTTGGGATGTTGGGTGGATTTGAATGTATTTTGCAGCTGGGATGGTTGTGTTAATTTAATTTTTAAAAACTTAATTTAATTTTTATTTTATGTGAATGTCTCTAGAAATGTATTGAGAGAGGCTTGCATATGCTGTAGGCTGGTCAGCGGAGAAGAAAGGGCATGAATCATGTCACTTGGCTCTGTATTTAATCATATCAAACTGGTTTGGTTCTTCAACAAGTCAACATATATTATCTGTGTAAAAAAGGCATTTTACAGGACTAGAAGTCTAAATATCATTTATAAATATTTAATTCTACAAGTGATCTTTGCAAAAGAAGAATAGCTCTTCATTGTCATACCTGTGTCTATTGAAATATCACCATTATTTATCATCCACTGTTGGTGCAGTGTCCCACTTGGGCCTGGAAGAGTTATTTTCTACCACAGCAGGCTACCACAGGACTGGTCTCATCCTTCTCCCCATGCAAGGTGCTGTTTGAAATGGGACACACAACCATGGCACGAGTGCCCTCTGCCCTGGCCCCTGACTGCACCAGCACAGCAGCAGGAAGGTCACTCTGTAGAGGTGTTCAGTGACACAGTGTCTAAGCTTGGGAGAGCCTCATGCCATCAGTCTCCTTTACCTTAGAAACCAGAGATGCTGAAACTCTCTTGGTCAAAGAGCATCCTGTCCTCATACCCATCCCTGTGGCTTTCTGCCTGTTTAATCTCTCTGACATTCAGCCCAGCTTTGCCCTGCTCTGTTTTGACTCCTGACAAGCCTTTCAATTTGCTCTCCTCTCTGAAGAGCTGAGAAGCCATTGATAGCTCTCCCCCTGAATTATTGAACCTCAGTGTCAGGTTTCAGGCTCCAGGGAGCAGCCCCACACACCATTGATCTGTAGGGCTCAGGTTCATCCTGCTGCTGGCATATGCCTGTCCCTAGATCCCCAGGCAGACATGACTCCCTGCAGGCATGGCTTCTTGCTGTGCTATGGGAGGAGACTCCCATCTTTTAGGGACAGGGCTTTAAAAGATGGCACCTCTGGGGTGTGCATCCTGTGCCATCATCCTCCCTCTATTGGACAGGGGTGGGAGAAGACGGACTTGTACGTGGCCATCTTCACATATGTAACCATGAGCCCTGTGTGTCCCCTCCTGTGAAACAGGTGTGCTGTTGAGGTAGCACCAAGATCTTCTGTTGGAGCAGAAGGCCAGAAGGGACAAGGAATTAGTCTGGTTAGAGTAGGGGAACATCTGATTTTGCTCTTCTTGGATGTGACAATGCAGAGCAATACAAAGTCCCCAGGCAGCACAAAGGAGAGCTGCTTTGTTGTAAAAACCATGCCTTTTTAAGCAGTTAGCTGGTTATCAGTTTACATAGTTTTAAGGCACAACAAGCCCAAGTCAACCAACCACCATACATTACTATGTAGAGTATCAGCAGTCACACAGCACATCTGTCAGGTCTCTCTACCCTATCCAGGCTGAGTCACTCTCCCATAGTTCCCTTATACTTAGCCTGAGTAGCAGGCCTGAGCCACGATTTTACAAGGAAACAAGGCCCTTATTTTATACGGCTTTACCTGTATGCAACACTTGGAGAAACAATCCTCTCTGGAGAAGACACAGCGTCAGGGAGTATCTCATTTAAACCCCACTAATGTCTTGCCCCAGCTTCCCAGGACTTTCTTCTTGTCGCTGCTGTGCAGGCTGATCAGAAAGAAGACACCCAGTTGTACCAGAAATATCCTCATTGTTTTCATACGCTGTAGTGAATTGTTTTCCAAAGACCACGGGAATGTTTCTTGACAGGTTACAGAAGACTGATAGCATTTTTCACCATATTTTGAACAGGAACATTATTCATTCCCTTTTTTCACTGCCATTCTTACAGCCACTGCATCATGAAAGGAAGCCAGGAGCAGGTAGCCTTAACACACCAGCCTATGTCACCATGTGTGTCCCCTGACACTGCTGTGCAGTGCTGATTACCAAGGAAAGAACAGATTTCCCATAGTTCATCCCTCCCTTACCTAGACAGGGCATTTTCAGCCCCTCGCCACTCCATGGTCCTTCTCCCAGAGGCTGGCAGGATGCAGGGGCATGGCAGAGCCAGAGTGCAAATGCATTTCAGTAGAGGGGGAAGAGGAAGGGCAAGTGTGGATTTTATTAAGTGATAACACATCTTCAAATCAGATTATGGGAAATTTTCGGGGGCACCTCAGCATTGATTGGCTGGGCCAGCATTGGCAAGGCTGTGTGTGAGCACGTCGGAGCATGTGCAATCGGATCCCTTCCATTAGCCTGATCGATAGCCACCGTGTGGGGGGAGTGGGCAGGAGTGTGGACAAAACTGCATAAATATGTACGCAGGAGCCAAGAAATCACATTACAGCTGAAGAATCTGAGCACAACATGGGTAACCCTTTCACCCCAGGCCAGGGGAAGCATTAACACTTTCACGGCAGCCCTTTGGCTCCAGTGCTGGATTGGAGAATGACCAGGTTGTGGCTTGGTGTAGTAGAAGGAAGCAGTGAGGCACCACTTCCCTGTTCCTGGCTTGCTGGAGGCCAGGTGTGTTTCTTTGGCTGCAAGGGGTCTATTGGCACAGGCTCTTATATGCATGACGTGGCTGGGCACCAGGAGCTTGAACAGCATGTGCATGTTGTCTCCTCCAGTGGTGTCCCCTCCAGCAGTGTCCCCACTCTTTGAAATGGAATGCTTGTGGATTAGTATCAGACACCACATCCATGTGATGCACAAGGAGAAGGAGCTGCCAAAGGGCTTGAGAGTCAAGCCCCACCTGCAGGCCATGTCTTCCTCCATCACTTCTCACCAGCAATTTGGTGTGCAGCCTCAGGAAAGTGGGGGTTATGTGTCTCCCTTCTGCATCATCCATCATCTTCAGCAACCCCTAGTGCTTGCAGGCAGACAGAGCATGATGCACCCAATCCATGGCAGCCTGAGGGTGAGGAAAGAAGGAAGAACAACACTTACCATGGGACAGAGAGTAAAATTGGATGAGGGGGATCTTAGAGAGAGAAGGACAGAGACCTAACATTGAAGAGACAAATAACACATTTATAAAATCTTTTCTGCTTCTTACAGTACTAAGAATTCATAGGAAATGTGACAGAGCTTGTTGTCCTCTGAGTCCACATCCTTTAGATCTCACATTTAGGATTTCTGAACAAAAAAGTACCAGAGAAGAGCAATACAGCTGCAGGAGCCTTCCCACTTTCACCTGCAGTGTGGTCTGTAGACCCAGGATTTCAGCTTCCTCTCCACCAAACCCCACTTATCACATTTCCAGGCCCTCCCCAGCCATGCCTGCATTTCCAGTCCTGTTTTGACACTTCTAATTAGCAGACATTTAACACCTTGTTTTGCTTGGACTCTGCCTTCAGCCAGACAACACATCGATGGCCTTTGACTTCTCCCCTGACCTCGGCGAACCTGGCAGTGCAGAGCTCTTGGCATAGCTCTGAACACATCCTGTCCAATTTCCTCCTGCTGCCCTCTGCTCCCCAGTCCCCACGGCCCTCCCCAACTGTGCTGGGGTGAAGGCACGGCAAGATGTGACGCGCAACCTTTCCCTTCGTAAGCGCTTTCGTGAACATGATTTAAAGCACTGAAGCAAGAAGAGGGGGAAAAAAAAAAGGCCTGTAATAAAGTCAGCACTCTGCTTATTAAGGGGAAAAGGCTGTGCTTTACTTACACTAACATTAATTAGAGAGATATATAGGGAGCAAAGAGGCATCTAGAAGATTTATACAGGGCCCCTAAAGATGGATGTAGGGATTGATAGACAGCAGCTCCTTTAGAGTGCCAGGAACGAGGTAAGGGAAGCGGTGGTGGGGAGCCAAACTGCAGTGGTCTCAGTGATGCTTAAGTACAGCAAGTATGAGGGTAGATGAGAATGTTTGGACCTACCAAAAACACCTGGGGGTGCCGTGAAGGTGTAAGGAGATGCAGATGGGGAGTTCGGGGAGGTTTCTGAGAGCATCCTCAGAGAGGAGTGTGCCTCCCTCTCCTGTTCCCCTCTGCTGTACAGGCAGGCAGGCAGGCAGGCATACTGATAGCTGAAGTCTTTTAAGCAATACTTTGTCTGTCGTTCTCCAAAAACCTGTAGTCACCTGGAAACCATTACCAAATTGAGGAGACATTCAAAGCTGTTTGTTTTCATTGTGAGGCTTTTCGCCCTCTGCCTCCGTCCTCACATCAATAAAATATTTTCCTACCAGTCCCAGCATTGGACAGACAACAGAGCAGCAAACCCATCATGGCCTTTTCATGATCTCCTGCAGAAGGGTGCTCTGTTAGCATCTGATAAGAGCTGGTCCCTTTCTTCTCAGTGCATCATGTTGAGGTGGAAGAGCTGTCCCTGTCCCAGCTGCCCCAGCTCCCACCTGCACACAGTGGGGCAGAGCTATGTGCATGCCACTAACACAGCAGAACAGGTGACAATCTTCTTGGCTCTTCCGGGCCTGCTTTTATGGCCATCTGGACCATCCTTTTATTGTGTTTCTGTCTGGGAGGTGACCACAATCTCTGGGTAAGCAGGGGTAGCTGAGCCCATACCACCTCTATGCTCTATGCTTTTCACCCACCTCATGTCTCCTTTTTCTCCTTCCTCATGTCTCACATTGCAGAGAGCAGAACTCACTGGCCCTTTTCCAGACGTGCTTCAGCAAGGATCTGTCTGGAAGTGCCCTGTGACACCTTTGCAACTGTTGATTTTTCTGCTTTGCCAAGACAGCATCCTTGGGCTTTCTTCACTCTTCTCCAAGCCTTTCTTTTACCTGCAAGGACAAAATCTGACTGAAACAGGAAAGGAAGCTTAACTGTGTGTCCTCGCAGCCCCAGTAGAGAGGCCCCTAGGTCTCTCTCTCATCCTAGGTCTGCCAGGCACTTGCACACCAATGAGAGACTTCCCCAGCCTGCAGAGCTGGCTGTCTTGCTAAATCTCTGTTCCCATCCACTTTGCACAGGAGCTTCCATGCAGGGACGAGCCCAGGGTCACATGGGAAGGCTGTGACAGAGGTGGGAGTTCAGCTGAGGTCTCTTTGATCTGTAGCCTTGTGCTTCCCCATAAACCCATCCTGGTTTTGGATTAGGGTTTGTAAAGGCTTGTGGCTGCTGCTGATGAGTGGAGGGTGAAGGCTCTGGGGTTTTTATTTGCAACTGCTGAAGCAGGCCCTTGTCTGTGTCCATGAGCTACGTCAGGGCCACTCATCAACCTGTCCTGCCTTTTATTTCTGAACTGGATATCTCCATTCTGCCCAGGCAGTGTCTCCTCCCCTCCTTCCCCCAGCCTGGGTTAAATATAGCAGCTAACTTTGGTGGTGATTAGTAATAAAATTTTAACAAGCATCCATATGAACGTCGTTCTGTCACTTTTATGAGGCCATTTACAGCAGGGAGATATAAGAGCACCTTAAATCTCCCCCTAACAGGAGGGGTCACGTCAGAAGGGTGAGAAGCAGAGGGCCCAATGTCCCATGTCACCTGCCTGGTGGCGCTAAAGGTACTCCCTGTCCCCAGGTGACACAGGTGGTTCCCCTTTGTGGAGATGGTTTTTCCAATCACTTTCTGGACCAGTTGGTGGAAAATCACAGAGATGCTATAGGCTGCCCAAAGGCACTGCCCATCTGCGGAGGAACATGGCACAGGGATTTTGCTGGAGCTGGGGAGAGGCACAGTGGCCTGAGGTTAGCTCAGTCCCTGTAGTAGGACAGAGGCCTCAGTTTTAAGGCATTGCATTTAAAAAAACAAACTCCAGTAGGAAAAAGTGTTCACATCAACCGTTTTCCATTCACCTCCCAAGCGAGCTAAATGCAAAATGTGGAATGAACTGTCTCTTTCCCCAAGCCTAAATTTGGGGCCTGACTCTGTTCTGACACTGCCTGCCTTTTTTAAGAAAGGCTTGTAAAAGCCATACACCCTTCCTTGTTTCCGATCTGTTTGGCTGCACACCAAGGGCAGGGTTTGCTCCTGCTCCCAGCAGTGTGGATCTGCCCTGTCCTTGGCCGCATCACAAGTCTGCGTAAGCAGGATTGGATTCAGTCCCTGCTCAGCAATATACATGTGAGCAGCTGAAGGGATTCTTTCCAGGAGAACAGCAGAGGGAATAAGCCTTTGTGTTTCCCGTGTAGTTACCGTACCAGCTCTGCTACTGTCTATTGGCTTAATTTGTGTCCCTGAAAACTTTCTGCCACTGGTGTTGCTCAGGATGGCAGCTGTATTAGGTTAGGACAGGTCCCAGGTCTGGCCAGGCTCTGGGCAGAGCACCAGGGACAAGCATAGTTTCTGGCCAGCCAGCAAATTTGGGATGTGAGATGGCATAGCCTGTATTTCATGCTGGGAAGCTCCTTCTGCCCCAGTTGGGAGGCAGCAGCAAATTTCTGCACCTATTGAAATCTCCATGCACCCAGAGGAGGGCAGAGGGGATCTGGGACAGGAAGAGATGCTGTGCCTTCCCCAGGTTCAAAGAACCCTTTGAGTGATGGCAAACCTCAAAATAGAGCCCTTCTGTCCTGATAGCCATCAAACCATGTGGCTTCACAACTGTTCTGCAACACTTTTCATGTGGGTGCTCTGCTTCCTGTGCCAGCAGCACTGGGTCAAACACAGCTTCGCCAAAAGTTTTAATATTAAGAAGAACACCAAGACTTGTGGTCTGAGTTATGAGTGGAAGTTTAAGTTTGTTCCTTTTTCTAGTTTTGTTTCTTCAAAAAAAAGGAAACACACCTTTGAGTAGTGAAATCAAAAAATAAAGGAAGCAAAATGTTTCCAAAGGGTCTTGGTTGTTGTGAGCATTGCCTGGTCATTATTATTATTTAGTGTAAATAGTAGTGTCTATACATATAGATTAGTTATGTAAAGACACCTGGTATCCAACCTGATACACACTACCCAAGTACTAACTGTGCAAGGCAAGTATAAAAACCACCTGTGCAAACGCAAGGGAGCAGAGAAGGGAGGAGATGCCTTGTTCTGGCTCTGGAGCTGGAGTTACAATTTGCTGATGCTAACTTGCTTCTTTCCAAGGAGGTGAGACAGGGCATCCAGCAATCCAACCTATTTTTACATAATGATAAAATTATATCAGTGGTATCATGGCCAATGATAAAAGTAAGAGGAAAAAGAGGAAAAGGTCGGTGTAGATTATTATGATTTTTCTGGTGAGGAGGGCAGAAGTCAATAGGTGGCTAAATCAGACTGCTTTTTTTATCAGAAAAGGTGAGTTTTCCATGTTTGAAAATTAATGTTTGAGACTTACAGGATACAGCGACCCTCTGGTTTTGACTAAGTGGGAAAGTGAATCCACTTTGGTGCTGTTTTCTATGAAAAGCAAGGCTATGTGAGCCAGCAGCTCAAGCAGACAGCATCTTCAGGACTCTCCCTGTATTGCTTGCAGGCCACAGGGTGAAACACAGATAAGAGCACAAGACAGCTGCTGGCAGCTTTTGGGTAAGAGGAGGCAGTGGCTGCTGCCAAGACGTTGGCACTGCCTGTTCTTGGCAGCAGCAGGATGACCCCGTGTCTTGCTCCCACACTGCTCTGTTGAGTTTCCCTTGGAGCCCAGGCTTCCTCTAGGCTGGCATTTGGGTGTTTTTCCTGACTGCTTCCTTGGGTCAGATGAGACATCTGTATCCCTGGGAGCAGGAAGGACCCAATTCTCCCTCTGTGCATCACTTCACATTGCTACTGAGGGAGCCTTGGTACCCCAAATGAGGTTAGTGAGCTGGGATGTCCTGCACATCCTTGGTGCTGTAAATTACATTCTCCATCCTCTGCACACCCACGCATATGCCTCATGTTCATTGTGCATGTCAGTGCAGTCATTGATAAAGACTGGGATCCTGGGATCACCACAGTGACCTGTTCACAGGGGCAAGTTGCCTGAGCTTGGCAGAAGAAGGTACCTCGAGGCCCCTAGTAGGTCAGAGAGGCAGGAGATGATGCTGAGGGAAAGCAAGCCTGTGGATGGTGGGATTAAGGGGTAGCCCTGCTCCATAGGGTTAGAACCTTCTCCAGCAGGAGGTCAAAAAGGCAAAGTTTCTTGGGAGGTGAATTATCAGTGGGAGCAATATCGTCAGGTCAAGCACATCGGTGCTGGGGTAATACAGTTAAGGTGCAGAGCCTTGGAGGGAGCCCGGCCGAGGAGTGCAGCATTAAAGCAATGAGCCCAGCTTAATCTGCCCCAAGTGAGGGCAGTGGGGTCTTTAATATTGTGTCAGGCTCGCAGGCCCTTGTTGGCGGGTTATTCTTCACAGCAGCTAATGCCACTGGGCTAACTGAATTAGCCCCTCCTTCCGCGGGGTGAGTGTGGGGTTGCTGGGAGGGCGATCGTGCCTCGCAGCTGCAGGGAAAGCGAGTGATGGCCTGGAAATTCAATCAGGTGAGGAGCCATTGCCATCCCCGAAGGACAGGGAGCAGCCCGACTGGAGAGGAGAGCCCGGACGGGAATGCCAGTGGCTGGCTCCATGCAGTCCCTGGGCAGGGTGGTCCCTCCAGGAATTACTCTCTGCTCTGGATGGCATGGAGTGCTGTCCTGCAGTCTGCTGCTCTGAATCCATCACCTTCTGGAAGCGCCTCATTGGAGAGCTCATCCATACCTCTGTGCTCATTTCCAACTTGCTCATGGTGAGGTGCCATATTCCCTTGCATATCCATAGGGAACCATGGCACAGGGACGTGCTGGGTGGGACTTGTAGCATGACTTCAGCCAAGATGGGCATCCCCGGGGTCCACCCTCCAGCAAATTTGCATCATTTATGTTTGACTGGAGGTGAGGGTTGACCAGATGACCTGGCCCAAGGAACTGGCAAGTGGGCCTTCTCTCTGGCTTTGCTGTTGGGATGAGGTGCTCCCCAAACAATCCCCACTGAGTGATAGCATGATCTTCTTTGTAAAGCCCTGAGGGAGGTGCACCTAAGGAGGACAGCTAAGGGGCTGGTACATCAATGGCCTGTCAGGAGTCCCCCAGCAGGACTAATTTTCTGTCCTTAACAAATGGAAGGAGAAAAGGAACTGAACCTTGTAGGCATTTGCTTGCTGTCTTCCAAACCTGTCACTGCTTTTTTTCTCTTGCTGTCCCAGCAATGGCTTTCTTCTTCACGTCTAATTACAAGCACACTCCTGGCAAATCTTGCAGCACACCCTGAGTGGGTGATGGCGGCCCTGTCCAGCACTGCCAGGATGTTGCCGAGCTCACCTGTGTGCCTGGGGTCTGCAACAGCCTGCACCTCGGTAGTAGCACTTTGTCAGCCCCAAAGGCAGGAGTCTGGCAGAGGCCACAGAGAATGCTGTGGTCTCAGGGGCTGGGACAGCAGATCCATGGCAGAGGGTTGCTCCCTTCACATAGGACACGTCTCACCCCTCTACACCAGCCCTTTCTGCGCTGAACTCCCTGTCCTTTTGCCCCTGCCACCAAGGCAGACAGAGTCTCCTTTGCTTTCCCATATGCCCCTTTGATCTTCAAACCTGCCCCATCTCTCTCTATTCCCCCTTCCCTCACATTATTATAAATTGAGGCTTTGGCTGCCTTTAAATAGTCATATCTCTCAGACAAGCTCATGTCAGCCATAAATTTTACAGTAATGATGATTTTCTAAGTGGGTTGACTAGAGCTATTTCCGCTTCAGCCTCAAGTTACCGCACATGTCCCCCACCCCCAGGGTCTGGCAGCCTCATTTGTTGTCCCCCTAATTGTCATTTCTCCCATACTCACTTGGGCAGAAGCTGGAAGGAAAACTGACTCTGCTGCTGGCCCTGGCCTTCTTGGTTTTCCCACCTGGGAGGAGGGGGTTTCAGAGGAGGGGAGGGAGCTGCAGGGGTGAGAAGGCACTGGCTGCCTCTAACACAGGCAGGGGTAATGGCTGCAGAATGCCACCATATGGATGCCCTTACTTCTCACTGCTCTGCCCCCCTCCCCAGCTGAGTGAAACCAGCCCCGACGCGTGAAAGCTGTAACTGCAGGTAATCCCCTCATACTGTGCATGGTTTGAATTTGGCAGAGCAGGAATGTGGAAGGGAGAAGGGGAATTACTGCCCAGACCTGCTGCAGGGCCAACATCTGCATGAGTCATCAGTGCACGTCTGGCTGCAGCAGCCTGTGCTTGTAGCCCAGCTGGTCACTTCTCAGCCCATTGGGTCTGTCTCAAGCTCCCACTTAAGGGCAGGACATGGACACGCTGGTACTGGGAACTTTAGATTGTTGGAGGAATTATTCCCTTCACCTGCTATTGCTGCTGATGTTGAGTGGTCACTCACACTTAGTGATTTATTTTTCTATTTGTAAAATGGATTTAGGCTGCCCAAAGTGCCATACACAAGGGTACCCAGTTCTAGCTCTTCCAGAGAGAAGAGTGCCTGTGCCACCCTCTTCCAGGTTTGCCTAAGGCTGGCACTGCTTTACAACACCCCAGTGAGATGCTGGAGTGAAGGAAGAGACTCCTGCCTCCACGTACAGCTGAGATCAGCGAGAGGGGATTGTCCCTGCTTACTTTTTGTTTCTCTTGAGCATGATCTCAAGAGACAGCAAGTTTTCTGAAGCATTCCTGCCTTTCAGAATCTGGCCTTTGCAAAGGAAGAAGCAAAGCAGGATGGGCAAAGTAGGACTCAAATGCTGTTGGTACCAGAGGGTCTTTTTTGTCTCCAGGTGCCCTGGACCCCAATGATCTGTTTACACTAGATAAGGTTGGAAAGCCTCCATCACACTGACAAGATGTACTCTTGGTAATTCCTTGCATTTTCTGGCTGTGGCTGGGAATCTTGTCCTGCACTCTAGAAAGGTTGTTGGGACCAATAAGGAAGCAAAAAGAGTGGGGGATATGTAATGGCTCAGGCCACAGGCAGAGGCTGAGGTCTTGGTGATGGGAAGCTGTTTTATAGAATGCCTATTTTCTGCGGCAGGGCTTGATATAATCTCCAGAGTGAGGAAGGTTAGAGAGACAAGCAAGCAGCTGAAAATCCACCCATGGCTGTTCTCTGGGTGAGGGCTGGCCCTGGAGAGGACTCCAGTTGTCTCATCCCTGATTGTCTCAAGCCTGCTCTGTCTCCTTGACAGAAAAGACCTGCTGAACTTTCTCACACCAGCCCTTCATCTCTGAGGTTTTGTTGTGCATGTGCATTGTCAGGGAGTAAATCCTTGCTGCCAGTGAGCCACAATGTGCTGGGGGGCTTTAAGCAGCAGGTGTGTGTTGCGCATCTCCTCACAAATAAGGCTGAGCACCCTCCCTCATAAGGAGGCTGCTTGGGACTGACCCAGAAGCAAGAGCACCTTTTGTTCAGTTGCTTACACCCCTCCCTGCTCTCCCAGCCCTCAGGAAAGCAGCCTCACCTCATTCAGTGAGACAGCAAACGCAAACTCCTCCCAGGAAGGCACGGATTCCCAGATAACCCCCCGGCTTTCTGAGGGCAGTGCAGGTTTCAGAAGCATTGTCTCTTTGGAAATTAATTTTCCTGTCGATTTCCTTATTTCTCTTAATTGATGAGGGGCAAGTCTTAGGCATGTTGCCAGCGGCACCAGCCACAGCCTCCCACAGGTATCAATAGAGCCAAAAGCACTAGTGCCGAGGGTTGGGGAGTGTAATGAACTCTCAGAGGACTCGTTGCAGCTCAGCCCATGCTCTAGATTAGCTGAGGAATCATCTGGCCCAGCTATTAACTGTCCCATTTAACATCATAAATTATTAACCTAATTTTGAGGAGGGTTGGTGACGGATCACGTTGATTTTGTCTGCTTTTCTGCAGCCTCTCGCACAGCCTGCTGGTGTGGAGTAAGCCACGGGCAGGGCCTGAGGGTCTGTGCCTCCAGAGAAGGGGAGAGACAGGGCAGCACACTCAACTGGCTGCAGTAGGACCAGCTCTAGCTCTTCTTTCAGTCCAGTGGAGAGCTCAGGGAGAAGCCTGAGCAGGGGGAATCCCCCACTATGTAAGGGCTGCCATGGGAAGGAGCAAAGCCACCCACTCCTCAAGACATCTGCACTCATCTGGGGCACATCTGCACCCCTGTGTATGGCTGTCCAGGATCTCTACCCTGTGCTGGGTACTGGTATGTACTGGCCACACTCAGTGGAAGTCCTTACCAGAGGCATCTTTTAGCTAGCTGAAGCTCTTTAGCTCATGTGGCAAAGGCCTGGAGTCAGGAGTTTTTCTTCCTATGCTTGTTTGAAAAGTTTCCTTCCTGGGAAAAGTTTTAAATAGAATTCTGGGGGAAAGTGGATTCTTTGTTATAAAAGTTTTAAACCTTTCAGAAGGTTTTTTAAAGCCAATTGAAGTGTAATGAAAATTTAAGGGTTTCTTTCGCCTTTGTCTTTCTTTGAGAAGAGAGATGTGTGCAGGAAGAAGGGGCTAAGAATTGCACTCAAACCATTTATTTTAATTGAGTGGAAAAATTTTGAAATCGTTTGGTCTGTTGAAAAAACCATACAAACCTGAAGGAGAGCAAGCTCTGAAATCCTTGTAAAATGCCCCTTTCATTCTGGCATCACCAAAAGGAGTTTTTGTTTCCTTGCAAGCAGCTGTGCTGCTTGGTGCTGCCTGTCTGTGGCATGCGAGCACATGGCCCTGGGCTGGCCTTGTGTGTGTCCCCAGGCTCTGTCCCACAGAGGGGTGGGGGGTGACATTCGGAAGTCAGCATTGCCCCCAGTCCCACCCCACTTCAAGGCTGCACAAGATTCAGTGGCTGTAGGACCAAGCGTCACTGCTGCACATCTCCCTGGATGAAGGTGCTTGGGAGTCAAGATTGAATTGAATTACCATCAATTGGCTGAATTGATGGTAAAACACACCCCCAAAAACCCCAGCTACAAGCACAAAAAAGTGCTTTTGGTTATGGTGAGAACATGGAAAGGTGTCAGAGTCTGTATTAAATTCACAGGAGCCTGTATCACTAACCTGTTCATCCCTGAGTACCCACCTACTAACCACAAGTGCCTGTAGTTACTGTGTGCTTCCTGCCACTCTTTTCCTTAAACAGTGAAACAGGGAGTCCTGAATTTGCAGACTCACAGCACTGGTGCTCTCATACTCCCTGTACTTGATGCCAGGCTTTACACATGTAGAATAGAGGAGGAAATCGTCTTTGCCAGAGGCCTGAACCTTGTTGTGCACGTGCAGTACAGACCCACACAGGACTGATGGCCAGCACACGGATATAAAATACAGCGCCCTGCCATAAAACATGCACTGCTAGTCTATATATTTTGCAATCCCTTTAAAGATTTTTTTTCTTTAAACCCCTCACCCTAGCTCCCTCCCCATTCTCCCCCCAAAAAATTATTATAAAGAATTATTGCCATTAGTACGTCTTTCCCAGTGAAAGGAGAAAATCGCCTCATTCATAATTTATACCCTCAATTACTATTAATAAAGAAATATTTCAGCAGAAAATCGCCTGGGAAAATTACACGTAACATTGCATTAACATTCTATTTGAACATTTTCATCACATTTGTTATAGAGTTAATAAGAGGGATATGCTCCCCTGACTTCTTCATGAAATTATGGGCTGCCTATGATAGTTTAATCTTTTAGACTTTATATAATATATTCACTTTACTAATTGAGCTATCCAAGGAGCAGTTAGGGATGTTCTTAAACGTGGAAGACAAAGTAATCAGGGCCGTGACTTCCTGACAAGAAGATCTTCTTCCGGAGAGGAGGAGCTGCACGTGTGAGGGGCACACACATATATGTTTGTGTGCAGATGTACCACCCCATTAGCCCTTCCTTTAATGTCCTACCTGTGTTTGGAAGTGGACATGAATGAAGGGTGGAGGTGATTTTCTGACTTTTGAAATATTCCCCAAAACTTCCATTTGTATTTCAGAGTGAAGGAAGGTCTGGTGAACTTGAACAAACAAAGTATTATTTTGGGAATAGGAAATGCCCAGCATGGGGAGCATTGCTTCTCAGGAGCAGCACTTCATGTAGACAAGCCTTTATGCTCAAATTCATCCCCACCCACAGTCATGCACAAATTATCTCCAAAACTCTGGATAGGGAGGTGGGCTGGCTGGGCTGTACAACCCCTCTCCTGCTCTCCCTGGAGCTTCTGCTTCACCATGATGCCATTCAGGACGCACCGTGCAGAAAGGCTTCTCCCCACCCAGGGTACAAACAAACCCAAACTGGGCTGTAGGCAAGAAGTGAGGTAGAGTGATCAGTGAGAGACAAGGAGGCACTTGGAAGATGGATACCATGACAGGGCCACCATGGGCATTGCTCTGGACAATCTATTTGTCTCCAGAAAATGTAGCAACAGGAAGGTTTTGGTAACTTGTTCTTTTGCTCCTGTGCCAGCAGCAACTGGAGCCTTGGTCCAGACTCAGCTGCTCTTGGACGCTTCCTTGCACAGATGCAGCATTGGGCACTGGGATTTGAGACCCTCATCCAGCTTGGGAGCTGATCCCACATCAGTGTCTCTCTCTGAGATCCTCCTTTCTCCTCCATATGCACACAAGGGGCCCCTTATCACGACATGTGATCCAGGAATCCTGGCTTCAAGCAGGAGGCTTCCCAGGGAAACATTGGGAAATGTTTTCCACCAGATCTGTGTGAGAAAAGGCTGCATCATCAGCATGCTGAAGGTTGCTCACTCATTAAGCCTAAGTGGATGTAGCCCCTAGCAGGTGCAAAGAGGGATCTATCATTGCAGAGCAGTGGCCCTGCCACTGGGGATGAGGTGAGCTTCTGTTTACTGCCCTGATAAAGGAGGCTGCAGTAGCACACGATCAGCTGGTTCATTTCACATCTACAGGGCTCTCACATCCCCTCTGCATCCACTGACACCAGGCATGGACATGGAAAGGGTGACAGGGCAGAAGGTGGCACACAGGTTCCTAGGTGAGAGTTTTCAGTCGCCCCTGAAACCACTCTTATGACTCCCAGCCTCTCCAAACTTGTGGCCAATTCTGACAGCAAGCCAGAGGTTTAATGAAAACTTTTAATGTGTTTGGATTAATTAGCTTGAATTCATTAAACAGCAAATAAGAGCCTGGATGTTTCCAACTGAGTCCTGCCAAAAGGAGCTCCTGCAGGTGAGGCAGTCTGGGATGGCAGGAGACCCCCCCATGCTGGAGGGCAAACAGGTGAGGTCCCACCACACCACAGCAGACCAAGGCCAGTGCATACCAGCAGAGATGGGAATCCGTGTAGGAAGAGTGCGAGGGGGGAGTTGGCAGTGAGCGCCCCTCCTCCAGCTCCCCAAGATTAATCTGTTCACAAAGCCTTTGACCCATCATGTCTGTTCAGGCTCAGCCGTTCAGAATCCTAGAGTGACACCCAGCTCTGTCATCCAGAAGAGGAGCTAAGATCCCACCAGCCTTGTCCTCCCATGTGAACCCACCAGGAAGAGAGGGATGGATGAGTGACAGCAAGAAAAAGAAGTGACTTCTGTGTAAAGTATGGAGAGCAGAGCATCCATGCATGGCTGCATAACCCATGCAGCTCCTCTAATGCTTTCATGGTGAAGCATGGTTGTTCCCTGCTGGCTTCACATGGAATGCACTGCACCCTCATTGCTGAACTTGCAACCAGTGTTTTCCTGAGTGGTGGTTTGCCACCAGCCAGCCCTGATGGAGGCTGTAGCCACCTGGACCACCACAGAACTAAGCTGGACAAGGAGCAGCCCATGCAAACCAAATCTCCTCATTGCTTCCCAGATGGGCAGGGGGCCACAGAGCTGCCAAGTGTGCAAGTACATGAGGAGTGCAGGGAGTTGGGCATCTTATCAGGCACCACATGGACCTGGGAACAGCAGAGGCCAAGGAAGGTGAGGCTTGAATTGTCCACCCCAGAGATGGCCACTGCCTAGCCCTGGGCAGGATGGACCATGCTGTAAACAGGACAAGGCTTGTAAACAGGGCTCCAGCTGGGATAAATTTAGCCCTTTGGGGTTGCAACCCTGGTGCAGCAGGACACGGTGTCAGGGTATTGTCAAGAGAAGAGAGGGAGAAAGAAGCTGAATAAACAAACACAGCTTGTTCCTTTTTTTTTTTTTTTTTTTTTTTTTTTTTTGTCCCAGCCGGACAATTGTTGTTTCAGCCAGACAATTGCCCTGCAGATTGAGGGAACAGGCTGGAGTTCAAGTGAATTTGGCTTCCAGTGCCTGCCTTTTCACATTGTGTTTTAACATCAGAAAGTATCCTGGCATATATGGGGAGAGTGTCCATACCTGTGTGTGTGGGTAACTCCATGGATGCTCTGCACACATCTTTGGGTTCTCCCATAGGGATAGGGGTTGCTTTGCATCCCAGGTGAGACTGAGCAAGTTGGCATTGTCTATCATGCAGGACTTGGCAGTCTTCTTATGCACCAGACTAACACTTGGGGATGTCCCGGAGCACACGTGCAAGGTGATCTGTGCTCCACATGTATCTGTGTGTGTCTCCATAGGTAGAGCAGCTCTGGAGGGGTCCCTTCACAGCAGAGGGACACTGTAGAGTTGAAAGTCTTTGCAGAACTTTAGAAACAGAGATCAGGACTTGAGTTCCTTTTTTGTTTTTCTAGTGTCATAGTGTTTGGACAAGCCGTATTCCCTTGACAAAATAATCTGTGATCTCTGGAGCAAAGGGCATGCATCTTTTCTTCCAGTCCTGCTCTGTGAGGACCCAAATCTTCCTCTAAAGGCCATGTTTAGAGGCAGCCTAATTTTCACATCTTAATTTTATTTTCCTCACATCTTTCTCTGACACACACATACACACGCATACTTCTATTGGAAAAACGATTTTAATACCCATGGTACATTGTCCTGGTGTGATATAAAATCCAATGACATGTGGCATTTGGAAAAGGTCACTTCCCCCATCAGGATTCATTATCCTAGCTCGTCCTGGGAAGCAATGGGGTTGCCCCCTCCTCTGCAGACCCTTTGCCCCCTCCCCAGCTACAAGAAGCAAGCAGGAAGAGGGGATAAGGCATTGGGTGGCCATGCCATGGACCTTGGTTAGTGTCAGGCAATTTCTGCAGCAAGGGCTCTTTTCTCATTTGATGTCCCTGCACTTCCTGGAGTTTAGTTTTCCTCCTGCACACAGCAAGAGGACTTACAGAGTTGTGCTGCTAGGAAAGCTCTCTGGGGTGCATGGGGCTGGGTTTGATTTTTGCTTGCCTCCCCTGCTCACTGCTCCCTGTCTGTTCTCTGTTGAATCCAAGCTGGCAATGTGGAGCCATTACTTTGCTCAGTTTCATAAGAGAAATGCTCCCTTTCCCTGTTTCACTTGTCCAAAATTTTGACTGGGTTGACTGGGAAGTGCCTGTTCATGTTGGTGCTCACTGCCACCTAGACAGAACTGAGAAGAGAAACTGGAGAACAAATGGAAAACCCAGCTCCTAACCAGCTTCCCCACCAAACATGGGGATGCTCACAGTAGGGCAGAAGTGACAAGCTCTTCTGGGTTCTTGCATGTTTTTGCCTTTCCTTGGACTCATTTCTGCTTAGTCTTTCCCAGGACCATCTTTGTTCAAGCTGTTTCCAACCCAGCCTGGAGCTACTCCTTGGAGAGCAGAAGGGAGCAGGTCAAACTTGCTGTGGAGGCTGTCAAGGGGTTTTCAGGGAATGCATTCCCTTGCAGAGCAGAGCATGGACTGCTCCCCAGGGGCTGTTCCATGGAAAGGGGAACTGGGAGCCAAGACTTCTCCACTTGTTCACTTAACTACTTTGGGGCACCTTGGCTAAGTTGTAACCCTCTTCCCTACCTAGAAGGGAGGAGAGAGGTAAGGGTGGACTCACTGAGCATGCAATGGGCTCCAGGCTCAGTGGGAAGAGCAAGCAAAGGGAAACAGGATCAGTTTTTACTGGTGGGAGGATTATAGTTGCAGCAGGGAGTGGGGTTTAATGCTTGATGAAGATGGCTTCTCAGAGTGCTTAGAGTGATGGTGACTGGAACCCCTTCCTACCATATAAACACCAATGAGTTATGGGTACCCCAGCCTCTAATTACGCAGTCAGTCCCAAATAGGCTGTGTCTAACAAGGCTGACAGACTAATATCTCAAGAGCCTTTAATGTGTTACCATCTCTTTCTGTATGACCTCATATTTATAACTGCTCTGGTGGGAGGTTGAGAAATGTCCTTCTCTTCCCCAAGCCCCCTCCCCAATTTCCTCCCCCCCCAGAGCAGCAGCTCTTCAGCCTCATCTGTTAGGATCAGGAGGAGAGAGGCGACTTCTCTCCATCCATCATCAGAGGAGTTCATGCTATTAGATGATTAAAGACATTTTTTATAATATTTGGAAGAGGCTTTGAAATGTCTCTCAAACAATATGATTAATGCCTGCTTAACCCTTGCCTAGCTGGGATGGCGTGGTGGGGAGGCAGGTGCATCCCAGGGCAGGACTCCCTGGGTGTCTCAGCGGTCAGCCAGCCGTTGGGCACCCCAGGCCCTGACACCGGGTGATTCATGAGCATGGGGCACCTGCAGGAAGCTCCAGCCTCCAGGCAGTTCCTAATGCACCCGGGGACTTTGTGGTTTCTGAGGCTGCAACGGCTGGGGTGGGAGGAAGGCCCGTCTGCCCCCTCTCCAGCACGTACACAAGAGGCTCCAGGGCTGTGCCGGTCCAGGTCTGCAAGCTGAGCCATTCCACGCTGGTGCTGTGGGTTTCAAGGAAGGGCAAGGAGAGGGGTTGAACAACCTGTGCCCATTCCCAACTGGCCTGAGCTGGTGGAGTGCTTGCTTTCCTTTTCTTTTTACTCTGTTGCTCCAGATGAAGTCTCTCACAAAAAATCTTAGATGCTCCAGTAGGATCCACCTTTAGGGTGTTACAGCCTTGCTCCAAGTTTGCCAAAAAGACCCATGGGGCTGGTGGACACATTCACTTTAAAATTGGTGTCAGCATTGCCTCATACCTGACAAAGGCCAAATTACTGGTGTTCCCTGATGTTGGTTCGCATGGGGGAGTGGAGATTTGGCCTCAGATGGGGGAATTATGCCCACCTCCTTTGATTATAGGCACAATGTTTCATAATCTCAATTTCTTGTCAATTGATTGCCAGATAGAAGCGACAACCAAAGAGGGCCCCAGGCGTCTGCAACTGCCACTCATCGTATGATTTTAACTCTCCCCCTCTGTAAGTTTGCATTATTTTCTTCTTGTTGTTGTTGTTATCTAAAGAAATCTCCCCTCTCTCACCCTCCAAAAAGCCTCTTAGAAATTCAAACATCCTTGTTGATCTGGTATTCAATGTATAAATAGCTGAGAAGGGTTAATGCATGATTAATAGGTGTTTTATTGAAATGCTTAATCTGTCATAATAGAGTCAAAAGGATCAATAGATTACTTATAATCATGGCTTAAAAATCATCCTTTGCACCAATGCTTATGGGCTTAAAGCCCTGGACAGGGCATTTAGAGGACCTGGGCGGGGGGGGGGGGTCTCCTCTTAACTCCTTCCAACTCTTTTGTCATCTGAAGTGTGACTGGTCAGGTGGAGAAAAGTCAACACAGGGCTGCACATTCGGTTATGCTTACCATCCACCTTATTATTGATGGGTATTAAAATTGTCACACCTGAATGACAGGAAAGGGAAATGGAAATCAGGAGAAACTGGGGGTGCAGCTGGATAAATGCTCTTTGTTGTAACAGTCAGCAGCACCTGAGTGGACAAGGCTGGGGAATGACCAGGGCCAGGTGTGAGGCAGTGTGGCAGTGGCCAAGGAGGACTTGCCCAATGCCACCCTAGTCACCTCAGCCCCAGGGACCACTTTTCTGGCAGATGGATGGATGATGGTGGGTTTGGTTGGCCCAGGCCTTTGGAATGCCTGTTCCACGCTGCTGTTTGGACCACCATGACAAATCCCAGAGATGCTGAGCTGCTGACCCCAGTGCGAGGTCTGCAGGAGGAGGTGCTGTTTAGACAGGTTGACATGGGAGCATCTGAGCCAGCCCAGGCAGAGGGAGTGCAGCCCCCCTCTGCCCTCTCACTGCCCGACAGAGCATCCTCTCCTCCAGCAGAGGAGATCCAGAGGTCATGCAGGGGATCTGTGGACAGCAATGCAGAGTACTGCAAGAGCAACTGGTGCTGACAAGTGTTTCCTGAGTGATTTTGGCGGCCTTGGCTCTGGATGTTGGCTACACTGTGCAATGGAGACCTAGATGTTGGTGTGCTGGGACCAGTCCTGGTGGCCTGAAACCCCTCTCCATGTCTCTGTTTTTCCCTCCCAGGTGCATTTGTGCCACTTTTGTGCAGCCCCTGGCACTACAAGCCTGCCCAAGTTTGGAGACTCTCATTCAGAGGCTCCTGGGATCTGGTGCTCTCTGATGATTTGGCCATGCAGAGTTACTCTGCTGCAGCCCCCTCCCTCACTCACTTGCCCTGCATGAGGGCTCAATCCTGCTCCCCACCAGCTCTGCTCCCTGCCCAGCCCCACAGTCCAGGCCAGCTAGCTGGATTCAAACCAGTCAAGGTGAAATAAAGGCAAGGTCACCCTCTTACTTTCCCTTTCTCTTCCCTGCCTGTCCTGCACTCAGCTGCTTCAGGATGGCTTGAACAACTCCCACCTCACAAGAAATCCCAAGTTTGCCCCATCCAGCTGGCAGGTGTGTACCTGGCACAAGGATCTCAGCCTGACTGCAAGGCTATTGCTGCCTCCACCTCCCACCCCCACTAGTGCTCTGCGTGGGATTGGGCAGAGATTTTCCAGACTCCCTGCAGCCAGCCCTCTCCATCCCTGTATCATTGCTTATTTCTGGGCTATTATGTTCGACAGGGAGAATTTGTTTCTGGCTGGAGCAGACCCCCAGACAGTCTCAAACCTCTGAGGATTTATCATCTTGATCTTTTGTTTGTGGGTCTCCAGGACCCTCTGCCCCACAGCCAAGCCCAGATGTTTCGCTGTCTCCTCCATGGAGCCTGGTGATCCCCAGGAGCACTGACCTTTCTCTTCCCAGATGGATGTCCAGTCATGCAGCTTCCCCACACTGTGGTCACATACATGCATGCAAAGGCTACTGCTGGGGGCAGGATACTGCAGTCACAGAAGCAAGGGACACGTCCATCTTACCTACCAGGAAGGTGATGGCGTAGCTCTTTCTGTCTTTCCTTTCCAGGACTACCAAGGGAAGTGGCCCAAGGTGGAGCACACTGGGCTCCCAGCACAGGAATCTCTTGGGATCCTTAGATCATTTTCAGCCCACCCTGGGACTGGTAGGGGAAGCCTAGGCTTGTTGCCTTGCAGCCCCCAAATTGCATCCCTGCTTGCCTCCCTGCTCCACAGCAGCTAAGCAGCGGGGAGGTCTGGGCGCAAGCAAGGTGTGACCCTCCCTTGTCTCAGGGGCCAGCAGGAATGTACCCTCATGTCTAGTGCAGCTGAAACAGCAGCAGCCGCCTGTTTTGAGTGACAACAGGGTGACAGAGGGGCAACTCTTCATCTAAGCAGATGTTCAGCTGCCCTGTGACCAGGGTGGGGAGTTTGGGGTCCCTTCCAACAAGTTCAGGTCTATTAGGACAGACCTATTGACTAGCATAGTTAGCAACTGGGGTTGTGTTCCGAATCACCACCACTGCTATGTTAGATGGGACCCCGCTTGTCAGCAGCCCCCCGTTCCCTCTCATCCTGTCCCAGAGGCCACTGTGTCAGTGACAGAAAGCTGCTCTGGAGGGCAGTGAAGTGCAACAGAGAAGGAAAGGGGTGCAGGACTGGTCCACCAAAGCACCACCCCTGCAGCCCCATCCCCTCCCTGGCTGCCCACATTCCTCTGCAGCAGCGCCAGGAAAGGGGGACCAACCTTTGGCATGTTTATTGACACTCCCTGAGTTCATACTGTGACTCTACAATCTTTCCCTGAGATTATTAAGAATTAATTGATCACTTTTATATTCCCCCCGATACCCGGTACTGCTTTGCGACAGGCAGCAGGAGGAGGGAAGGGAGGCGGGAGGAGGGTGGGGTGTGTGTAAAAAACACACTGATAAATGTTAATTACTCTTTTACAGCCCTTGTCAAATTCCAGAGCAAGTCGTAAATTCATTAAACTCTAACGGATTAAGCACATGCAGCTTATTTAGTCACCATAAACAAGATCATTTGGATGTTGATTTTCCCCTTTTTATTGCTGCAGCAGAAAAGGGGAAAAAATCAAATGAGGGTACCAGTTGGTGGTTATGAGGGAGTCAGAAAAGTTTGGATTTATTTCATATCTTGTTTCCTTGCTCTGTGGCAGCTCTTTGTAGTATATCAGCCCTTGGGTTGTGCCTGGGCAGCATCTTTCCAGGGAATCTGGCCATCCCAAGTGGCATGGATAGCCCTAGGATGGAAGGGCCATGCTGTACAAAGGATGCCCATGTCCTCTCCATGCTCCAGCAATGCCTTTATGATGCTGAGGCTCTTAAAGACCCAAATGAGCAGAGGTGGGATGCCTGAAGACCTTTCAGTGATGTTTTTGGTTGTGATTGTGGCTCTGCACTCCATCATGCTGGGGTCTCCAAGGGTAAGTTGTCTCCAGCAAGGCTCATCCAGGCCCCTGGAATGTAGGAGTCTGCCCTCAGCCACTCTGCAAAGGACTGTGCAGACCGAGATAGCATAGAAGCAGCTCTGCTCATTCTGGGATGCTTCAGCTCATTGACTGCTGTCCCCAAAGTGCTGACTGTGCCCAAGTGAGTGAGATGACCCCTATCGAGAGAGAGGAGAGAGGGAAGGGAAGTCATGCTGTTGGGCAGGGACATGGTGCCTTTGGCTGCTCTGAACATGGGAATGTGGCCCAAGGTCTGCCAACCGACCTGATGAGCTTGCCATCCTTTGCTTGCCTGTGTTAATAATCCAGGCTGACCTCCTGAGCTGTGGGAGTGGTGGAAAAAGAATGAGAGGAGGGTCATGGAGATTAATTAATACTCAGGACTCTAATTACGAGTTTCTTCAACACTGGACTTCTAATGAGGAACAGGCACTGAGGCAGCCCTGAGTGCTGCTGCCCTCCCCCCCCCCAGCTGGCCCTGATGAAACACCTCCTGCTGCCTTGCAGGAGTGGTTTTACTGGGAAAGGAATAGCACTTAACCCCTGGGCACCAGCATCTCCCACTGCAGCTCAGGGACTCCAGGCTGTGTCTGCAACAAGTTGCCCCACTGCTGTGTAACTCTGTCCATGCCTTGGAGACCTGCTGCCATCCTTAGCATGCCCAGCTCCCCGTCTTAGTCCAGTGGGACAAAAGCAGGAGGTGGCCTGGGGGACCAGAGGTCCTCGGTGGGTGTCACAGCCTGGCTCTGTGCAGTGGAGGGTGCTCCATAGATGTGGTGCTGGCGGGAGCCGTGGCACTGCTGGTTCTGTGGTGCTGGCCCTGGGACACAGCTCTGTGTCTCCAGCATCTCCCAGGCTCTGGCAAGGCTGTGCTCACCAGGAGCTGCAGGCAGCCATGCACTGCAAGCAGCAGAGGGAACTCTAAACACCTCACTGAAGCTTTCTGCCTGGCTGCCGCCAGGAGAATTTCGGGCTTTTACTTTAAAGTCCTGGGCAGCTCTTCACCTAAAGGAGGTTACATGGGCACTGGAGGGGTGGCTGACTTCCTCCCACCCCATCTCTGAAACAGATGCACACCCAGAAGGTCTGAGCTATGAGTACATGCCTAACTGCCCCAGCCTTGCTCCCCTCTGCATTTGCCTCTTGAGGGGCAGAGGGAAGGAGAGAAGCTGCCGAAGTGCTCAAATAGGACAGCAAGGAGCTGCCCGCCTTCAGAGCCCCATTCCCAGCAAGCATTTCCCTCCCTCAGCCTTGCATCAAGTACTATGTGCACAGATGCCAGCAGAAGCATCCTTGCCCATCAGATCCGTCCTTGCTTTCCTTCTGTGTGGAGGTGCCCTCAGAGATCTCCCTGGGGTTCTGAGCGCAGGCAGGGCATCAGGGGTTAACAGAAGGAGCATATCCCATGCTAAGCAGTAGCTAACAGCCACTAGCTAATAACTTTATGGCTTCAAAGCAGGGCATTTATCATGCTGAAGTTTGTTTATGCACAAGTTATATGGCACATTATACCAGCACTTTTTGGCTGATAAATTCTCTGTGACAAGCAAGGCTACCAATGGGGACTTACCAAGTCAAAAAGCCCAGTAGCCTTTTCCTGAGCTCTGTTTTCTGAGATAAGGGTGTTTTTTTCCCCTCTTTTGTTTTGCAAGGAGGAAAGAAAAAAAAATAGATAATCTGTAAACTTGGGGGGGGGGGGGGGGGGGAAATGGAGACTTGTATGGGATAAGTTACCCAGTGCTGTGATGCCCCAGTAGGAGCAGAGGAGAAGGTCCTGGGCTTGGTGAGGACCAGGTGAGCTGTGTTGGCAAGTGATGCTTATGGGCCTGTGGCCTCATTAGGCATATACTGAGTGGGCACTGACAGGCTCTGGGTGCCTCCAGGAGCAGCTTGTCTCAGTCCTGTCTACATTCATGGAGGATTTTTTTTTGCAGAAGTGTTAAAAGGTGCTGTGGCAGCTCTCTGGTTCTGCTCAGTGTTTATAAAACAAGCTGTAATCATGGCATTCATCACTATTTTGAGGTTGTGCATCTGTGTGATTTGTTACTGCTTTGACTGGTATGTTCCCCTGTACCCCTTGCTCTGGATTCAACTGCTTTAATCCCACTAATAATAATGACCTTCACATTTCTGGCTTGCTCTATCACAGGAGCCAAACCCACTTCGCAAACATTAACAAGCTCGGCCTCCCAACTCCATGCAAACATGATAGGTCAGGATTATTTTTCCTGCTGCAGTGGTAGGGAAACTGAGGCATAAAGCAAGGAGTGTGCTGACCTGAACCCACTCAGAGGGACACCCTTTGCTTTAATCAACAGATCTCACCCAGCTCCAGTCTGGACCAGCATAGGCTTTTGTAGTTCTCACCTCTGGAGCAAGACCTGGGGCTGGTAGGATGCAGTGGGATGAATCCTGATGCCAGGATCTACCTCTGGAGTGCCCTGAGGGTTCTTGAGGCAGCAGCTGTTCCTCTTGCTGGGGAGTGGGACACTCACTGTGGGGGTTGTGGTGTGCTAGCTCATGCTGGCCTTTTCCTGTGGAGTCATGCCCACAGTGCTTGCTGCCCTGCATTCCCCTGCCCTGCTGCAACAAGCGGAATGCCCCCACTGTAGCACAGTGTCCACCCCAGGCAGGAGCATGTGGGTGCCCAGCTCCCTGCATGAAACATGCTCTGGTGTGTGTCTGCAGGGGCTTCCTGGTGAGGGCATCTTGGTGCATTTACCTGTGCACACACACAGGTGTGCATAAGCAGAGATTGATGAGCACACTAGATGCATCTCCATCTCCAGTGCTATGTTAGGATCCATCCATGACTGCCCATCCACGTGGACAGCCCCAGACGTGTTGTCATCCCAACCTGTGCACCTCTGGCTGCATCCCTGTTGCATCCCCAGCTGTGTACCTGTACTGGCGTGCGCGGCTGTGGATCTGTGGATCTGCATCGGTGGCTGCGTGCAATGGCCCCTGCAGGCTGTAAATACTGGCAGCGTGGCGGGGAGGTTGAGCGGTTTATGGCTCAAGGTCAGGCCCGTGAATCATAAAAAGGTGTCGGAAGGAGCATTAACTCCTAGCCTTCGCTTGGTCTCTGTGTGGTTTCAGGCGGGGCCCCGAAGGCAGTGATTAAAGGGTGCACCTTCCCCTTTCAGTTTTACGGTAAAAGGAAAGTAGTAAATTAGAAGCCCACAGGCTGGGGCAGGCCAGGTCCCGCCAGCACAACAGCTTAGCAAGTACCTGCCGTGCGCCCCGAGACTCTGCTGCTGGCTCTGCACGCCCCCCTGGCACAGCCCCCACACAGACCCTTCCCTTGGCAGTCCCTTCCCAAGGAGCAGTGACCAGCCATGTGGTGGGCATGGCAAGGACATGCCTCCATCCTTGTCCAGCAGCAGTTTGGGGTGGCCAGGGTTGTTCAGTCCTGCTCACCCCATAGAACAGCAGTGCCTCTTGCTGTGCACCTTTTTATGACTCTGGCTGTAATTAACTTCAGTAATAAATTTTTTTGAATCCAAATAGATATAATTAACGTTTAATGCCCCTGTTTTCTTGTGAATTGTCAGGACTATTAAGAGCCGAGTATTGATTGAAGAGGCATATGTTTCTGCTGCTGAGGTGGGACTGCTTAAGACAGAGGCAAAGCCCTGATAAAATGGTTGGGTCCTGTCCTGTATCTGGACCTCAGGACAGTGAGTTGAGGCTGGGGAGAGTTGGGCCAACATCCGGTGCTGCAGGGCTGACCCTGGCCCACGGAAGCAGTGAGGAAGGGGTGAAGGTTTTCTTATTTTTTTTCAGCACTCAGCTATAGGTACCCTCCAGCACTGTGTGGTGAGCACTCAGTCATGGGGCATTGTTTCCAGCATATGCTCTAAACTCACCATCTCCTGGAGAAGGGCTTTCAGGGACAGATGTGTGAATACACCCTATTCCATTCTCATACCAGATCCTGCAGCTGACCCAGCTTGCAGCTGCCCTGTCACCCTGGCTCATAACTGCCACCATGTGCTGTGAGACACAGGAAATAACACCTTCCCTGAGCTGCTGCTGCAGCTAGTCCTGATAAGGCACTGTGTGAAGGGCTGCGCCACTGCCAGACTGATTTCTCCCAGCTCCTGACAGAGCCAGGGCACACTGGCCCCAGGATCACTGCAGGTACTGCAGCCCTTCTGGCCCTGGTTTCCAGTGAGAAGGTCTTCAGGCTGGGCAGAATGAAGAATGCAGTCACATGCTGTGTCCCTATCCCTGGGCTGGACTGAGCATTAGATGTCTGCGAGGAGGAGAGGAAAGGAGCCTTGCAGGGTACCAGGAGAGAAAATACTTCTCCTTTCCCTTAAAAAAAATGTGTTTTTCCCCTGGAGAATGGCATTGCAGAGCCCTGGAATTGACGCAGCTGCCAGTGGTGATGGATGGTGCCAGCTGATGGAGCAAAGAGGGTCAGTGGAGCAGAAACCAGCAGGCACAAAGAGAGAGCATCCCTGCTAACCAAGGCAGGCGGTGACACCCTGTGCTGGGGCTGGGCCCACAACAACCCCCTCTCTGTGAGGCTGGAGAGTCAGCACAGCTGGAGTACCTGTGGTGCCATCCTGCGATACCCCCGGCTTCTCCTCAACTGCACCCGCTAACAAGAAGGGCCTTTCTTCATCTACACACAAGCCCTGATTGTTCAGATGCTTCCCCTGCCGCTGCCTTGTGCTTTTGCCCTTCCCAGAGATGTTCTGGGAGGAAATTGAGAATTTGCAACATCTGCGTGACCAGAGCTGCTGGGACTTCAAGGTTTCAAAAGGAACTGAGACTTCTCATGTGAGTCCAGACCAGGTTGTCTTGGTCCCCTCAGCAGCGCTGGACCAGGACATCTCAGTTCCCTCAGCAACTGTGCTATGTGGCTGTGCAAGACCACAACCCACCCTCTCTCAGTTTCCTCACCAGTTGCTGAGATCCTGCTTCACCTTTGCAGGTGTGCAGCAAAGAGTGGGTTGCATGCATTTGAGCCAAGGCAATATCAAAAACTGGGGAGCTGCAGTGCCAACTGCCCAGGGCAGTTGTGCTGCCAGGTCCTCTGCCTTCCCTCCTGGGCAGACAGGACTGTGTTGGCCATCTCGCAGATGAGAAGGGAGAAACTAAAATGTGGAAGCCTGGGTTGGTGTATCGGAGGGGTCTCCAAGAAGGGATCTGGCCACCTTTTGAGGCTGGTGGGAGGGACTGAGTTTTTCTAAATGGTGGAGACAGTGGCTGCAGATAGAGATCAAAAGACAAGGCAGCTGTGTGAAATTAGCCCAAACATCACTGAAACTTGTGTACAGTCTCTATTTGCTCTGGGACACACATAGAGAGCCTCTGGGCAGGGGATGGGACAGCAGCTTGCAGTGATGCCAAGGGGATACTGGCAATTTTGCTGTGACTGGGACTTACAGACACCCACTCCAGCCTAGAAGCCCGTTGCTCTGCCAGCAGGAAATGCCTTCTCCCCAGGTGTTGTCCCCATTAGCCACTTATGGGAGCGCAGGATATGACCCCCTCGGGTGTGGGTGTGTGGGTACAATCGGGAGGATATCTGAACAAAGGCAGGCCACACTAAGATGAAGAAAGCAAGAGCTCTTTGGAAGGGTAGAGTAAAACAGCATGCAGTGAGCCCCAGGCTTGACACTCAGGACTGCAGGATGCACCCTGTCTCTCTTGTGGGGTCAGCAGGATCTTCACCTTCCTTTCACCCAAGCACAAGGAAGAGAAAAAGCTCCTGTCTCAGCTGGGAAGCCATACTTTTTGCTCAGATCCCCTTGGACAGAGGCTTACAGTGTTCCCCAGGGATGCAGAGCTGCATTGTCCCTCCTGCAGCCTGGGGATACTGAGCAGGTCTCCCCCAGATGTGTGTTAGGAAGAAGCCCAGGCACCCCGGCTCTGATCCCATGTTCTGTCTCCAGCTGAGGGATGTATGCTAGCTGAAGCTACTAGGCTGAGGGATGTATCTCTCGAGGGATCTGAATCCTGAACTGTCATCTTTGCTTTCCAGCAAACCCAGCTGCTGATTCCCTGTGCAGTGCCGACTGCTGCTCCAGTAGATGTGAGGAGGAGGAGAAGTGCAGGAAAGGGGCTCAGCTTAAAATCGATTCTGAGCACTACGATAAGAATCTCTTGTCACCCTTGTTATTGTAATGGCTGGGACTGAAATGCTGGGCTGAGTTAAGTTTTTGCAGACCAGAGGTGAGGAGGAGACAGGGCACAGCAGGGAGCAATTGTGGCTCTGGAATGAGGTTCCAAGGCTTTGAGAACCTGCTTGCTCTCCAGTGACACTCTAAACCAGCTTTCTTTTCCCAGCCTTGGGGCTGCCCCCAGCTTTTTTCTCCAGCTTCTTCCAAAGAAGAGGAGCTCCTGGTGACACAGATGAAATGCAGTGAAGGAATGGTGCCTGGAGTCCAGCACATCCAGGCCATGCATGGTAGTAAGGGGTACACAGAAGAGCACTCCTGAGGGCTGAATATTGCCAGGAGAGACCAAGAGTGAAAGGAATGGGGAAGTTCATGCTCCCACATCTGCAACTTCCTCTAGCCTCTTTCCACCTTCCCCTGAGCCGGGCTCAGCTCCATCCCTTTAACGGGTGTAGCACAGGAACCCAGGTTCCCAGGAGTCAATGGTATCCAGGAGCCAATGTAGCTGACATGGATCTGGCAGGGATTTCCAGGCCTTTGGGAATTCCTTCTGATCCCACTTCTGTTCAAAAGCAACGGGTAAGCGAAAGGGAGCTGCTAAGCTCATATGCTCCAGGTGGTATTAAACTACATAGTGATAGCACCCTCATCTGTAAGAGGCTCCCTGGTGCCCTGCTGCATGTTCTGCCTTTAACCCCTCACACTTCTTCCCTGCATTTATTAACAACTGTTGATTGGGATTCCAAGGTCATCAAGCCTTGCAGAGGTGCAGATAAAATCTAAGGCTGATGCAGTCCCCTGCGTCTCTGGCCCCACCAATCCTCTTGTCTATCTACAGTCTCTCTCTTCCTGCTAAACATTTGTCTGGCAGACAAGCCCCAGAAGGTTAAACAGCAGCAGGGCCACTTCTCTGTCCTCCTCCAACCACCGTGCAGCTGGAGGATGTGTCAGCTTTCCACCCTGTCACTCTATTCCCCTTTGCAGTGGCTGTGCGGGATGCCTTGCTGCCAGGTAGGGATGGCCAGGCAGGGACCTCAGTACTGAGGAGGGCAACACTGTTCCAAAAGGCTTGCAGAGGGTCTGCAGCTGCCTGGGGGGTTTTGCTGATGATTCCACACTACTGGTGTCAAAAAAAACCCCTTGAAAGATCCCATGAGCATCCTGCACATGGGTGCCCTGCTATTTGGAGCTCTTAGCCAGGGTTAGATGCCCCAGTACATGGCAGAGCTGGGGACTTGCAGAGCAGGGGCTTTGTTGGGCCCAGCAATTGTTCTGCTGGAGAGGACAGCTCTGAGCAATGGATTAGTTTTTTCTGTCATGGACCAGATCTGGATTTCATGGCTGCTTGGTGGTCGGGGAACTGGCCCACCACTCTCAAGAGACACTTTAGAACTTGCACATTTAATTCCAGAAGGAGCAGTGTCACATCAAGAGAAATTGGTCCCACCAGAGGATTTATTAATTTCTCCTTTCCTCTGCCTCCTGACAGGGGCTGTGCCAAGATCCTTGGAGTCATCTCGCTAAAGCCAAGGGGAGCTTAGTGTTTAAATAGTTTTCATGCCACAGTGAAGTTTAGTGCTTGTCAACAAGTCTGAGGTCTTGCTGAAAAGCCTCAGCAAAACAGAGCAGCAGGGAGACAAGGAGAACAGGCACCAGTGCTGGGAAGGGGGGAGCACATGAGCCCAATCTCCAAAGCACCTGCATACATGGGAACATCGCATATCCAGCTCCATGTATCCCCACCAGAAAATTTGGCTGGCCCGCACTTCAGCAAGAGTTGTATTTGGCCCAGCTCTAAGGTTTAAACCTCATGGAAAAACCTTCTTTAAACCTCACTAGTGTGAAAAAGCAGAGCTGGCCTGTAGTTTTCAAATTCTTGCTCTTGTAGGCTCTTGCAGAAATAGGCGTACACATATATTTTGTGTGCTATATTCACCAGGATACTTTTCCTGCTGAGGCGAGCCAGGAGCTGTTGGGATTGAGCGCTGTTGCAGTAACATGCCGGCTCTGCAGATGGGGATAGCAGAGCTCAGAAACTAAATCCAGCTCCAGATGCCACTGAAAAAGCTTACCCTGCCTGTGGAGGACAAGGAAGACACCCTCACCTCCTCAGGCATCCCAGCTGCCCCGCTGGGAGGAGAAAACCTTAAAGTAATTTTATTTCCTTTTGGGGAGCTGGATTTCCTGGGTATGAATTAGTTTGAGCATGGGATATCTCAGTTCAAGCTCTAGGACACAGATCTGACACGGTGTGGATCAGCAAGGCACGTGTCACAGGCATGCTGGCAGTGCCAAGGTCTGGAAGCCACTCATTCTGTGAACTCCTGGGAAGCCACCCCACCCCTTGGGGGCACCACAAAGAGCAAGGAAGCACAGCATGCTGTCCCACCATGGGCATGCTGCAGCCAGAGCAGCCCCCAAGCCTCCTCCTATGGGATCTGTGGGTGCCAGTGGGTCACTTCAGTCAAACATTTGAGCAGGTTTTGGAGAGCTGGGTAGCTTTATGGGCAGTAATAGTATTTACAGGCCTGCTGTCTCAGGCACTGATCCACAAGGAAGGGAGACCCCTCCTCAGCAAAAGCAAAATGGCAACAGTGTCTGGCCTCCAGCCTTCCCAAAGGCAGGATTGGCCCCATCCTTTTATTGAAGCATCCTTGGTGAACTGATGCCCCACGAACCTGTGGGTAAATCCCACCTGGCACAGTGAGCATTCCTGTGCTGGTGAGGTGTAAACTCATCTGGTGTAAATTCATATTTCTCCATGGATTAATTAAGCCCTTCATTTTCATGGGAAATGTTGAAGTTTTCCTTTCCTCACCCCACTCCATGGTTTTACCCTGACATCCACAGTGTCTGCCTTCCTTGGCAGCTTCCCTGCCTGATAGGCAGGGATGGCAGGCAGCCCTGCACACATCCCATGCTGTTTTCCCATCACCTGCCATGGGGCCCGTATGTTTTCATTTAGTCAACATAGGGAAAAGCTGTAAAACATATGTCTGCTTCCCAAGGAGAAGGAAAAAAAATTACTCCAACAGCTTGGTCCAGTTAACAACTTGGGCTCTTGACTCTGCAGTTGGTTTTGCAGGCACTCTGCTTCATGCTCCACATTAGCTGGCCCCCATCTCTGGTTGCACTAAGGTGTGCATCTGTGGGGAGGGATATCTGGGGGCAAGGATGCTTGTGGGGAGAAGGATGTCTCCAGGATCTCAGGGAACATGGTGGCGCTGTGCTACCCCCTGAGAGCAGGCAGGCAGGAGCACTTTCCACCCCACCCTTTGCAGACTCCTGCTAGCACAGCTCCCCATCCATCCCATACATTTACCTAACGCTAATGAGACGTATTGATTGGAATGATGGGATTTGTAAAGGTCGCAGGGTTAAAGTACATAAAACCAGCCTTTCTGGAGCTGCAATATCAGGGCCGATGGGTCTGGTGGGAGAGATTAAAGGCCTCGTGCTGCAAGAATGGAGAGAGCTGACAGCAATTACATTTCAGATGTGTGCATAGTTATAACCCCCTCTCCTTGCAAGACAGGCAACCATGTCCCCACCACTGTGGAGCAGGTCTCCAACATCCTCTGTCTCCCTTTCAAAAGCAAGATTTCAACAGAGCAAATCAGAGAATGAAAGGATGAGAGAAAACATGAAAAGGAGAGAGAAAGATTGAAGACCCCATTGGAGAGCTCATGCCCAGCCTTGTCCCTCTTGTTTGTGTCCCCATTTTGGGCTTCCTAGCTGAGTTGCTGTGGCACTGTGGTGTGCTAAAGTTGGTGAAATGTGAACTCTGAAAACACCATGGTGCCTTTTGTTAGAGCAGGACTCCCACTACTGGTAATGAGATCATCTGACAGATCATTAGAGACCTCTGTCCCCTGGAACGGTTCGTGTTCAAGGGCTGGAGTAGTCCAGATCCCCAGAAGCACAAATACAGTTGGCAGGAGGTTTGTCCCAGATCTGGGTTAACAGGTCTTGGAGCAAGAGACAAATAAATCTGGACATCACTTTTTCTAGAGGCGTTACTCAGACATGTGGGAGACACACGGGAGCTCTGTCTCTTGTGTTCTCCACTGGGCTGTGCTCATAAAAGTTTATTTCTAAATCCTCAGAGCCAGCCCAGCTCTGGTGGAGCCATCTTACTCCATCATCCCTCCTTGCAGGCCCCTCTGTACACCACGTGCTTGTTTCTTGCGCCAAAACAGAAAGGAGCACAGCCAGGAGAACTGTACCACCTGAAGGTGGTGTGCTTTTAACATCGCAGGTTCTTGCGGTGGTTATGAGGTGCAGGGGGAGTAAAATGTGCCTCGGGGTCTTTCCTGGGTCTCTGGAAGAAACATGTAGATGGAGACACAAGCTAGGCTAAGGGATGTGCTGTGTTAAGGATCAGTGTTGACAATATCACTACACACAGAAACAGCTGAATTTTCTCCATGAGTGATCTTCATTAGCCCAGCTCCAGGCAGGAGGAAGCCCAACTCAGGGACCTTTCAGCCCCAGCTCATCTTGGCTTCACATCACCCACCATTCCTCTCCCAGCAGTATTAACACCAGAAGCACCTGGGACTCAGGAAGCCTGGCTCCATCTGGCATCACACCAAGCCAAGAACATGAGCAAGGGCTGCATTCCACCAGGGATGAATTCTAAATGGGAAAAGAAACCATATTCCATGCAAGGAAAAATGTCATGTTGCTCTCTGGTGACTGTAGCTCTCAGACTCGGGCTAAGGCTCACAGCCTTTGTCGGGTGCCAAGGCAGGACTTAGCACATGGAGTGAAGAAGCAGTGATCTTCACAACTCCTGGAGGGCACTTCTACACACCAACATTCCCCTGCTGCCTACCCACACGTGCTGGAGATTTAAATCCTTCCCCGGAGCCCTGGCAAAGGGGCTGCCCTGGGAGGCAGGGACTTCCCCAGTGCTGCAGCTCATCACCAGGCACTCACCCATGCAGCTTGGTCTTTATTTATCCCTCCTGCGCACTCTCTTTCCCTCTCAGATGGTAATGAGTGGTTTGCACTGGGAACTAAATGAAGTTGATTGCCCACTGGTGTCTGCCATTAGTGGTAATTAGTTAAAACATCAGAGTATAAACAGTAAATTGGCTCTAATAATTAATACTAGCACTCAAGCATATGAGAGACACAGAGACTAGGAGAGAAACAGCGGCAAGCTTGTAAAATCAGCCGGGGCTGCTTTAATTAGAAAAGAAGGAATGTAAGTAACACAGTATTGGAAAAAGGACAAAAGCCATCAGGATCTTGCTCGTTAGGAGTGTGGTCATGTCTCCTCTGGAGTGCAGCAGGGCTGAGGACTCACCTCAAGCCTTGGGCACCTACATGCAGAGACTGCTGTATCCCTGAAATGCTGGGACACCACTTGTGTGATGAGCTTTAGCCTTGTTGCCAGTAACCTGGGGCAACAGGGACGGCTGTAACATGTGAATGTACTCTTATAGATATGAGGATGACACAGACAGGTGAGATAATCCCATGGGATTTTTCAGGGGAGATCTGCTTGACTCAGAGGGGCTGGCTTATTCAGCTGCTCTCTGCTTATTAATAAGCATCCTCTTCTCTTTCCTTCAGTGAGAGGTTTGGCCTGAGGTACCCTTTGGGGAGCAATGGGTAGTGGATAGGTCCTGGCAGGGAAGGTTGGGTTTACGCTTAGAATACCTTTTTTTCCCCACAGGTTTTGCCAACCTGTATCCTTCCCCTTCTTCCAGCCCCCTTCTTGCCCCTATGCACCTCCCCCTTGCTCTGGGAAGGCAGGGGCTTCCCATAGCTCTCCCTTGACAGAAACACCTTTGCCCCTGAGTGCCTTCAGCACTTCATCTTAACAAAACAAAAATTAAGCAAACTAACAAACAAACAAACAAAAACCAAAAAACCCACAACAAGGGGAAAAAAAATCACATAGAGCAGTAATACTGGTGGTTCTGGAGTGGTGCTGAGCACTTGGAGCTCCTGATGAGGGGTTACAATGTGGCCCTCCCTGCAAAGGCAGGTGAGCTGACCATGCCCCTCGCAGCCCCTGGCTCAGGCAGAGGTGGCAGAGCAGCATTTGGAGAGGAGGGGGGGAGGCTGCATGTATATTGCGATTAATCATCCCCACCTACGTTAACCATGCTAATGTCCTAAGTGACAATAGCCCATCTCAGCTCATGATTTAGGGTCTGTGAACGGAAGCTGGGCTCCTGGGAGTAAATGCGTGAATCCTCCGCTGGTACTAAACCTTCTAATAAATCTAACACACACCAAAAAGCCCTGGGCACTAAATCCCAGAATCCGGTAATTGAAACCCTTACAGCTCTCAGAAAAAGGTAACCAGTGAGTGGAAGTGAGTGTATGTTTTTACAGAATATATATCCTATCTGCACCTGATTATCTCCAGCAGAGACAAAGGAAACCTGGTGTCTCCTCATAAAGCACCTTGTTCCACAGACTTTAGATAATACCTTTGAAAATAAGAACCAAGCAGCCTTGTGCTGCAGGGGTTGACACTGGCTCTGCAGACATGAGTGGGCAGGAACAAGGAGCTGTGGCTCTTTGCTGGATCCCACTGCTGTCGCAGCTGTTGGCGAATGCCACTGGGACTATAGGAGTCCATCTGCCTGCTGCCCTGGACTGTCGTACCTTGGTACCGTGGGGGTCATTGGGCTGGCACACCTGGGGACAGTCACTGACCCAGCCTGGTTCAGGCACGCAGTAGGCTTTCAGTACTGACACAGAAACATTCCTGAGCTGTTTATGCCCTACAAATTTTAGGGGCAAAGAAAGGGCAAGACGTTCTGTGGGGCTCAGCATCCCAGGTGATGTGGTATGGTGCAGGGTGGGTGGAGATTTTACCCCTCCAGCTGAGTCTCCAGTGCAGGGAGCAGCTGGCCAAGCAGAAGCCCCAGTGCAGGTAGATCTGATCCCACCTCTGAGAGCAGAGGCACTAGTATGTCCCTGTTGTGGCAGCAATGAATTTGGCATCCCTCCCATGGCTGGTGTGTTTGTGATAGCCAGTGCTGAGGCTGTTTTTTGTTTTGTTTACTAGAGAAAAGATCATGTTGGTGTTTTATTCTGCTTTTAATCTCTGTTACAGACCACTCTGTAAGGCCTTGACAGGGGACTTAATAAAGATGGTCATTTGGATAATGAATGGTCATGATAAAGGCAAGCTGGAGAGAGGGTGCAAAGGAGGGATGCTGCGCTGGGCACCTGGTGGCATTTGGAGGCAGGAGGATCATATCCTCCTGGGATCAGTCCTCTGTGAGGTCCCACAGCCCCAGCTAGTGACTGGGACACAGGGGTTTCCCTGTGCTTTCCCAGTTCAGCATCTTTCATTGTGTGAGGAGGGTTGAGACTGGCAGGATCAATGCAGACCCCAGTGCCCTGCCTGGCAGGAATCACGAGGCTGTCACACACTGGGAGTGGGGATGTCATGTACCCCTGAACCCCCGAGGAGCTGGGAGCGGTTTGTGCATGCTGCAGCATCATTTCATCATCATTTCATTCCATCATCATTTCTGTATGGTGGCTTTCTATGGGACATTTCTCAGAAATGAGAGAATTGGGACTTTTATTCACTCCCTACCTTTCACTTCACTGCTGCCTGACTGTCCCTCTATATTACCGTGGATCATCCTTGCAGCCCCTCTTGCCATCTCCCACCCATCAGAATCCTGCATCATTCTGGCCATGCCTCTGCACACCAGCACAGCTGTTTTCGAGTGAGCCAGTGCTGGGCTGCAAATGAGCTGAGCTGGCTGCCCACTCACATCTCCCATCCCAGGGCACTGAGAATGTCCCCTTGGGACAAAAACAGGACTTCCATTGCCTCTCCCTTTCCTCCCTACCAAACCTGTGGGGAGCCTGAGCACCCTCATTTCTCAGGTCACCGCTTGGCTAATGGTCTATTAATTTGTTCAGTTGTCCCCTGTGAGGCAAACTCAATTTCTGGCTGAGATTCTTCCCTGGCTGTCAACACGGTGATGGATAGGACGAGTGGCTGTCACCGCCAGCCCCGGCGCCCGCTCGGCACGCTGGGCACCCGCTCGGCTCTGCCTGCACCCTGGTGTGGCTCCGGCGGGACCAATCCGCCACCTCGTGCCCAAGGACCTGTCTCTGGCAATGAAAAATGACAGAAATATTTAAGGACAAATAAGGTTTACAAACCTAATTTAAAATTATTATGGAAGGCCCTGGCTGCAGATGGGCCCAAGCTGATTCGTGGTGGCAATCAAATAGAATTTCCTTATCGTTGTATTATTTTAGGGCGTTATCTGGCCCCATAATGCAGTTATAAATTCAATTTCATCTGCGAGCATTCATTGTTTACTGTCGCCTGTTTGCTGGGGAAAATGTAAACACTTTGCAGCCCTCAGCTGCAAAATTAATTTCTGGCGGAAAACGGTAAAGAGGAAAAAAGTGGAAGGTGCCCAAATCCAAAGAGAACGCAAGAAAGGTGGTGGCAGAAGTGCTGCTGGGCATGGCACAAGAGCTGGTAAGGACACCAGAACTATCTGAGCTGCTTGTACGAGTCAGCTGCCATGGCTGTCTACCACCTTGCTCCATTCCTGGGATGGCAGAGGATAGGAGTGCAAGGGGGTGGATGAGGATGGGCAAGGATTGATGGGACAGCTACCTGGGTGGCACTGGCAGCTCTCGCCTCTTCTCCCTGCTGCCACATTTCTCCTCTGTGCAAAAGGAGGAAGAAAATACTCGGTGACCTGATGGGGCTGCCAAGAGAAAGTTGAAGGTCTCCCATTAATTCTAGACTAAAAATGACAAATTCATCTTCTACGACAATTAAATGAAGTCAGTAATTGATGCTAATTGATCTTCAGCCGAGAGGGCTCTTACTGCTTTGCTGTGTTCTCCCTCATGCTCTGGCACTTTCCTCTCTTCCCCACTTCCCCCTGAAGCCCCCTGGCCATGGGGATGTCCCCAGGGCCCCAACAGCTGCTCCTGCACTTGCCCAGCTCAGCCAGCCCTATGCATCTTTTTTGGCTGCTCACTTCTTGGAGTTTGCATTTATTTTCAATCTTTTTTTTTTCTCTTTTTTTATTTTTTATTTTTGAGGCAGGTACCAGGCCTGGCTGTGTTAGCGACAAAGGATTTATAGCCTACAGCTGTGTAGGTTTCCACTTAATTTTTATAAGCCCAGCATAAGAGCCAGCGGGGGGTAAAGCACACTTGGATTTTCTCTACTTAAAATATTACAATGTTAGCACTTTTGCTTGAGCCCTGAAAAGGGGGCAGTAGGGGGGCTGGATGCGTGTGCGTGTATGTGTGTGTTTGGGGTTTTTTGGTGTTGTTTTTTCTTTTTTATGAGAGCCCTTTAATCTCGAGCCAATATGTCAAAATCAAATTAAGCCTTGGAAGGGGAGCGGGCTCAGCGTGCCAAGCCCGCTCGCTGGGTTGTAAATGTACAATTGTTTCTGGGAGCTGTTATTAAAGCGAGGTGACTGCTGCCTGTTCAGGGACCCTGACGTCACATCCTCCAGCCGTGTTTGAGAAGCAGCCCTGGGAGGAGGGGGACGGGGTTCGGCCATGTGGTGACCACAGGGAGAGGATGAAACCATGGTGTCCCCTGAGCAGAGCAGAGGGAGGGTGGCACCAGCCCTTGCGTGGATGGGCCACGTGCTGGCCCTGTCAGAGGAACCCCTGGGGACTCTTAGGGACCCTTGGGGATGTGACTTGTGTTTCCACACAGAAGAGCAGGTTGAGAACTCTTGAAGGAACCATCCTGAAGGAGGGGGTGGGTTTGGGGTTTGCAGCAGGGTGTGGGTTTTGGAGGTAGAAGAGTTTAATCAACCAGAACATCCCATGCTCCTTCTGAAGAAGCAAAAAGGGCAGATCAGGGTGTTGGGGTTTTTTTGGTTTTTTTTTTAGTTTCCTGACTAGAAGGTCATAATGTGCTTTGGTTGAGAGGCCCAGTTCTAGCCCAACCTAAACCATTTCATCAGGGTGGAGGGTCTGGCCAAGAGGTGCACCTGCAGAATCCCTTACAAGGTGTGGTATATCACTAATTTGGGGGAGCCAGGCCTCTGTGGGACCTTGGTTAGGGGCAGAGGGGGCAAGCCTTCCCCCCCCTGCAATGTAGAGGTAGGATTTGGGGTGTTCTGCTGTGGGGTACACATTCTGCAAGGAGGTCATTTCAGGGGGTCTTACTGTTATAAGGTGCTGCCATCAACACCACCACGAGTGTTTTGAATCCACATTTCTGCTCAGCTTTGCTGCAAGCAAAGGAACAGCAATGAAAATACTCAGGTGTTTTTCACCTGAGGCAGTTTGTAATTATCCATAATGCTGGTATTTGGCATTATATTTATAGTGTGCAGGTCTTTAAGGTCATCATTTGCCACTTTTTATTTCATGCAGTGGAATGAAACAGGCTGCAGAAGTTGGGGGTGGGGGGGGTGGGCAGGCAGTGAGGAGCTGTGTTGGCACACTGAGATCTGTTCACTGCCCTCTCCCTCTGACCTGGCTTCAGCTCCTACAGATGCCAAGGCAGGTGATCCCTGCTCCATATCCCCAAATCCCCGATTTCAGAGCACTGACATAGGCAGCTTCATGGGAAGCCATAGGGGACCGGATACTGTTGTCCTGACAGTTTTACCATCAACACTAGGATGAAGATCCCGCACAAGGACAGCAAGCAGACCTCACACCTCCTCTTGGCCATGCCACATTGGGCAGGAGAGACCAACGAACGTTCAGAATAATTAGTCCTGGTTTGAGGCAGTGGTAATGAGACGGAGCAATACGCTGCACTAACGGGGCTGTCTGGCCAGGAGCCAGGAGCTCCACGCAGTGCTGGGCTGTCCTGGGTAGACACGTGAGCTCATTAGGAGCAAACTGAGAGACACCAAACATGATGCTGTGGCAGGGTGTCTGGCCCTGTGGTGAGCATTCCCCAGGGCCCCAAGCGCCATCATCAGCAGTTCTCTATCAGCCAAGTGATGTGGCAGACATGTGCCCGCTGCAGGCCACTCTTACTGGTCTTGCTAGGTCACCCTTGGGAGGAAATAGCACTGGGGAGTTGTGCTCTCAGGTCTTTATTGGTCCCACTAAATCCCATGAAATATACTGTAAATAAAGTTTATGGCTGAAGTTGGTGTTTTACAGGGGCAAACTAAAGTCCAGCTGCAAAGCTACAAACAAGTGGACTGTGTGCAAAGGGGCAGTGGCACCAGAACCTCCTACTGAGCCCCAGCCTATTTTCTGGCCATGTTTCCCTAACTGGGTGTTAGGGAGAATGTCACTCACACCAGCTGCCTCTGGCTCTGGTGCTGCTCATCATGGCTCCCAACTCTTTGCCATAAATAACTGAGACCGAAAGTTACTTGCAAAGTGAAAATAAATTGCTTTCTACAAGGCACACAGGGAATCATCACTGAGGGCTGAGGTAAATGTAATTCACAGGGAAACTGAGGCAAGGAGTTGTGCTTCAGGTCATGTAAGAGTGGTCTAACAGAGCCAGGAGGAAGACTGAGAGCCTTTGTGTCACCTTCCTTGTGTCTCTGCAGTTGGTGCCTGATGTATCACGCAGAGACTCAACCATGAGCATGGGGCCATGGAAACCCCAGTCTGTCAGAGGCGCCCAAAATACTCCCATCACCCCTTTTCCCACGGCTCTGCAGCTGGATCAAGGGGCAGGACTGTGCCTGCAAGAGCACATGGGTTGCTCAGCGATTCCCAGATGTGCTGTGCTCGCTGTTTTCCGGGAACCCAGCGGTCTGAGCAGAGATAAATAAGTGATACAGACATCTCTGCACTAAACACACACGACGCGCTCCCTCCTGCTCCCCCACCCCATGCCCACAGTTCTATTAATCCTGACAAATTATGACGTACAGACGTGTAATGCAAACTGATTCATCATACATTCAAATCTGCTGTGTGGGAGCAGCGGGAGGGCAGAGGCAGACAAGTGTATTACACGGATAATGTATTTGACGTATTAATAAAACCAGCCGCATTGCTCAATCTGGAGAGAGGGAGGGATGCCGATACATCATGACAGATCACATATTGATGGAATCCAGATGTTGGGAATCATAGTCTTGGGGCCTTTCTTGTATTGACTAAAGGTAAAAAATGCAGGCTGTCAGCACATTAAATCTCTGCTCTGCTCACGGAGGCTGGGGGATAATTATTTATTTGTGGAGGACAAGGAAACTGCTCCTTGTGTCCCCTGTCCCGTTAGCCCAGCTGTCTGCAACTGAAGGTCAGGAAAAGAATTTTTAACCCTCTTGCTATTTTTTTACCTATGGACTGAAGTGGCCAGCTGGAGCTCATGTTACTATGGTCCCATCATCTTAAAATCCTTGGTTCAGCTGATAGAAATCAGTGTCAAAATAATCCCAGCTGAGCACCTGGTCTTGGATTTTCAGCCAGTGAAACACTCAAAAAACTCCTCCCTTAGTTTTGCCAGCAATGCTGCTGCTTCTCGTGTTTTGCTCCTCTTGGACAGGGATGCACATTCTGAGTGGTTTTGAGGAAGTGTTACCTTTATGCTTATACACAGATACATAGGTGTATCCATAAGATATTTTTAGTGTTTTTCAGGGAAAGATACTCACTTTCATGGGTAAAGGTCATTGTGCCAATAACAACTCTAATTTTACCTTGCTGAGTCCTTTGAAAATGAATCTGTCTTGTTTCAGATCTGTTTGGGTTGGACACCCTTTAAGGGCTGCTTGTGTTCGTGAAGCCTGATTGACTTTGGCTTGTGTGTGACAAGGCGTTAAGCACATGGTAACATTATCTATTAGGGGACACAGATACATGAATGTCCTGGTTTGGCTTTGTGCTCCTCCACCGGAATAGTGCCTTTCCCTCAAGCACTTTTAGTTGCAGTGTGTTAAACCCGTTGCTGGGTGCCTGGGCAGCACAGCAGTATGAAATAACACTGAGAAGACGACAGAGCGTTGTGCTAATGCTCTTTCCAGGGTTATTGCCGGCCTGGAGAAGGTGCTGTGCTGTGTATTTTCGGGCCCTGCCCCTTCATGCTCATGTTATCTGCAGACAGGAAGGACCAGGAGGTGGCTGGGACACAAATAGACATTACCTGGAAGGCCAGGGCAGCTCAAAGGAGAGATGTGAATTTTGAAAGTCATGTTTGCGCAGTAAAGGAGGAGAGATATTTTAGCATTAGAAAGCATTTAAACAATTGGGGCATAACTTTCTGGGTCACAGATCACTGGGACTTACATATAGGAGCCTATATAACTGTTATATAGGCTCAGAGAGAGAGCAAGAGATAAAACCTCTATATTGGAGTGATAGAACTATATGCATATATTTAACTATATGCATAAAATACAGAAATGCTGTATTATATAGAGTTAATATTTGGAGCCTATAGAACTACTTGCATGGTATTTCTCTCCTACTAGGATGGATCAGAAAGCAGGAATAATGAAATTTAGGGAAATACAAAAGCAGACATTGACATATCAGTGTTCTCCCCAGGGAAGCCCAGTGGGTGTCTGCCATGGGCCTGTGCCCATCGGAGAGGGATGCTGGGACTTCTGTGGTGTGCTGAGGTGCAGATGCCCAGGGCCACTCTGGCAGCCTTGGTACCCTGCAGAGCAGTCCTCAAATCCTCTGCTCCTGGGGAGGGTATCCCAAATTGGTGCCATGCAGAGGAATTAGCCTCACTGAGCCTTCCGAAGCATGTCCCCAGCCTCCTCGATTGTCTGGCAGTGGGGCAGTGGGTTTGCCTTGTGGGAGCAAGCTCATCTCGTGCTCTGCAGTCAGAGCTCCACTGACATCTTTCCACAGCTTTGCAGTCTCAGCTGATTGAGCGTGAGCCAGCGCTGCCCAGGGACAGCAGTGGCCCTGCTCACTGTCCCCAGAGAGAGCAAGACCTGTCCAGCCCTGTCTTTGTGTGTCACCGAGGGGCTGCTGCCCTCAGACAGGCCAGGGCACGGGGCTGGCAGCGGGGTGAGCCTCTGTCCCCTGCTCATCCACTGACTCCCTCTTGAGCTGTGGGTGACCTACACCATGCAGGGATGTCAAAAGCAAGGTAGCAAGTCCCAAGGAGTCCCAAAGTGCCTTTAAAACTCGTTCTTTAACCTCTGGAAATGGTTCCCTTGCATGTGAAATGGAGACAATAAACACCTGAGATGAAAGGGCAGCTTTACTCTGCTAAGATAAAGGGGTTGCTCTTTCTCTGGACTCATTCGGTACAAGTGGGTGGGTCTGAAGCCTGAGCTGCTAGCAGTGAGAGCTCACCAGCTCCAGAAAGTAGCAAGGTCCTTTTTCAAGTTGGAGGAAATCAGCTTAGAGGAAATATAAATTGTTCTGAGTGAGGAGGACTTAAAAGCAGGGAGGGCTTCTCAGATGGGGAGCCAGAGAAAATGATGGAGGGAACGTAAGAATGACAAAGCATGTCGTTCCAGTGGAGTGCAAGATGATTTGCTTTAGCTCATTAAATACTGCAATAAAATATTAATAGTTATTGTCCCTCTATTTTTTGTAATTATCCTTGCAAAGAAGGATCTGCTGCAAGTCACTAATGTATTCCCAGCAGCGGGTTGCTTTTTAATATGGTGATGGCAGTCAGGGGTGAGAAGGGGGGGAATGAAGGCGTTTATGTGTGGCCAGAAAATAGTTGTATGATCAGGGTCATTAAAGAACCAGCACTGTCTACAGAGGGAGAGACAGAACAAGGGGAAGAGGAGGCTGCAGGGAGAGGAAGAGGGTGCAGGTCAACCCAGGAGCAGTCAAAAAAGGATGAGATTTGAGGACAATCTGGTGTCTGCATCCCATCTGATCTAAAGGAAGAAATTTGTGCTGTGGCTGTGCAACCCAGTGTGCCGGGGTGTTTTCTGGTGAATGTGGTGATTTCTCCACCTGGTCAGGCTGATGCAGCTATGAAGGACCCTGGAAGTGCCAAGCTCCTGCTCCAAGTGTTGAGGTGCTCTGTGGGGTCAGCCCAGGCTCATGGGAGGAAGACCTCAGGGTGCTGCATGACCTTGGAGGGTCCCCCCCATCACAGACCTCTGCAAGGCAGACCTGGTGTGTATTAGCTGTGTCCCTGCCTGTCAAGTGTCCCCTTTCCTGTGCCTGTCCTTGAGGCTGTCCTTCTCTGGTCAGTGCCATAGATTGTGCTGTGTCCAGGATCTTGGACCTCAGCATCTCTCAGTGGTCAGAGGACCCTTTGCAGGAGTTTCATCTGAGCAAACATCCTGTGAGAGAGTCCCTAGTGTGGCTGCAGACCAAGATGATGACTGGTGGGTCAGACACCATCTGTGGCCCTATCAGTCTCTGACAGAAAGCTTTTGAAAGTGAGGTGGGATGTCTTCTGCCAGCAGCAAAGAGCCCCTCTAGGTCTTGAAGTCCCTGCAGCAGCACCAACATCCTATCCTACTGTGCTCAGGCCAGGAGAGTCCTTGCTGTATTTCCATCTCTGGTTCCTGCTGCATGAGCACCATGGGATCCAGTGAGGCTCTTTGCTGAGCCTGGGCAAAGCTATTGGCTTAAACACATCACACGGTGCAGATGGGTCTTTTCCAGCTGGGGACAGCCTGTGGTGTCTGGGGAGTGTGAGCAAAGGCTGAGTCCCAACAAAGGGCTACTGGCACGTGAGACCAGGCTTGTGATCACTATGATGTGGCTTGCAAAGTCTTGGCTGGAGGAGACAGAACACACTCTGCCATCAGAGTTGGAGAGAGCAGGGATTGGGCATCCTCTGGCTCCTGGCCCTAGGCAGGGAAGGCCCAGGAATGCAGATGCTGCTTGGTAGCATGAGCAGCAGCAGCAGGACAGTGCGATGAGTCTACCTCAGGGAGCAAAGCCTGTCCTGGAGATCTGCCCATCTGTGTGTCCAGGCAAGCTGAGGGCTGAGCAGCCACATCCATGATGCTCCTGCTTCCCGAGCTGGAGGAGAGACCAGGTCTTCGGCCCCTCTCACATCCCATCAGCTGACCTTGGAAAAGAAACAGTGCTGACAGGTATCTAAGCGAGGCAGAATTAAGGGAAATGATAATAAATGTAGATGGTCAGGAGGGGGAATGAAATGATCCATCTTTTGCATGTTAGTCAAGAGGTGTTCGCAGGCTCCCCCCCTCCCTGCTCCCATTCAATCAGGGCCTGTCAGACCTCCAGCAGGTTGGCATTTTTGTGAAGAATCTCTTGGCTAAAAATTGTTGTCATTCCTATTTCCTTGTTATCAGTTGGCGGCACCTCGGCGGAGCCCGGAGATTAACGCAGAATCGCCGGGCGAGCATCCATTCCCAAAGAGCCCTATCCATTACGCTGAGCTCGGCGGGTCCCTCCCGCCTCACCTCCCACATTCATCATCTTTAACGCTGACAGCCCGGCGTAGGCCTTTCAAATTTATCTCGCCGCGTCCCGGGCAGGCTCTATCCGTCAAACTGCACGAGAGGGAGCGAACGGAGCGCCATCTCCTCTCCCCTGTACATCGGGGAGGGAGAGGGGGGGAAAACAACCTGCCCGTGTGAGGGACTCGGTAAAAGATTGGTCCGAGATACACAATTAATCATGGCTCGCATCAATTTGCTTGATTTACTCCCTGGAGGGAGAAGGGGCGTAAACACGGCGTGTGCAGAGGCAGTGTGGAAACATAATGTGTCTGTCTATAGGAAAAACATTAACACATCATCCCCGTTGTGGGTGATTGATGGGGGAACGGGACAGGGACAGCCCAGAGCTGGCAGGGTGACAGAGAGCCAGGAGCTTGCCAGAAAGATGGACCCAATGGAGATGAACCTCAGGGGCCACCGGTCAGGGCAGGTGGCACTTGGCACATCTGACCCACCTTCCAGTGCTCTTCACGAGGTGGCAGCCCATTACAGGTATCTCCCCCCACACTGCAAGCAAGCCTCTGGGTGGGGAAGGGAGGTGGGAACGGAAGCTTCCAGCCATTCTCCGTGTACAAGGCAGGTGCTTCAAGGTACAGATGTGTGAAATGTCTCCATCTTCAGAGTGATACAGAATCCCAAGCTAAACAAAAGTTTTGGACATAAAAATCTCCAAGGCATATTTTGTGTTCGCTACCGTGTCCTAAATAGGTGTCCATGCAGCTCACTCTGCCTTATCCCCCATGAATTCTTCCTGTAAATAATGTTTTTTGCCTGTCCCTGGAGGTGGGTGTGTTTCAGTATGATATCCAAATGTGCAGAGCATGCTTGTGAAGCCCTTCAGTAGCCTTCAGGGTGGGAGATGCCGTAGCAATGAAAGATGCTGTTATTATTAGAACCCAAGCACTGAGTTGTGCCATCCCTTGATGGCTCTGGCAAAGAGGCTGACTTTTATGGAGAAAGTTACTGCTGTATTTACAATCCAAATCTCCTTGTAACCAGCTGCAGGGTGGAGGAGGAAATGTGGAGAGAGCATTTGATGATTTAATGTGACCTTCTTGTGTGCCTTTCAGCCAAGGAGCCTTCTCCCTCCTTCACCAGCCCACACTTGGCAGGGCTTTGGCTCTGTGATCACACCCTCATGGGCAAGGAAAGTGGGAGGAGAGGTTTAACCAAGGTCAGAATGGGGGACCAGGAGCCTGGAGAAACAAGTCCCAGGCTTGTGTCTTCCTTGGTGAAATCTTTGTGTAAATAAATGGTACCCTGACTCGTTGGAGCAGGTACTGCATTTCCCACTAGCTTTCAGGAATGTTATCATGTTTGGAGGTGAATATGGGGGTTCATGAGAGCTCATTGCCACAAAAGAAATCTGTACCTGATATGTGTAGGGAATAACCAAGGTGATAGGAATATTGAGGAAGCAACCCTTGGTGTGAGGGTTGTGCAGGATGAGCTAGTGTGGTTTACCAGCTCTTAACATCCAGACAGACATGTCTCCCCAGGCAATTTGCTGACCATGGGCCATTCCTATACCCAGCACCATTCCTGCTATGAGCTCCAAATGCTTCCACATTTTCTCCCTGGTTAGCTGGCTGTGATGCTGGACAGGTTCACTCCTTCCCAGCCATGTGTAGCACTTGGTTGGTACCTTCCTGCAGGTGCACCTGTCATTTGGGATCTGAATACGCATCAATTTCCACATGTATGTTTCTTAACATGCCTAAGGTAGTGTTTAAAAGCTGATCTTCCAGGTCTTGCACTGCCTTCCTCCATGGGGTTTCCTTTAGCTGCATTCCAGAATTTCACCTGTGAGGAAAAGATGCTAACACAGAGAGATCTGTCACCCACAGACCACTGGACAGTGCTTTGTAAGTCAGAAATGGGTGAAATTGGTGTAGCCTGCATGAAATGATACCTGGAGCTCTGTGGAATGATTTGAGTTTCCAAATAGACTGCCCATTAATTGCCCTCCTGTTTGCAGGTCCTTAGGAGAAAATTGCCTTGCTACCATCTTGTCTATCAGTCCAGCTATCAGTACAGTGCTTCAGACTGTTCCTATTTCTGATTAATGAAGTATGAATTAAATTCTGAAAATTAACACTCCTGCTGGGGGCTGCTCCCATCCTCAAGCAAATTACCATCCCTTCACTGTGATATGCAGAGCCAGCCCACACCTGTCTGCCTGATACACCCAGGAGCATTCCTCCTAGGAGCAGTTGCTGTCCCCAGAGCAGCCAGGCTGGGCTTAGGCAAGACCAGCTCCATGACCCACATATCTTATGGTTTAAATTTATCAGTTTAATTTAGTTTTGTTCTACCCTGATTTAGTTGCATCCGAAGAGGGGGTTTTGTTTCACTTTATCTTGTGGAAATTACTCATAATTTTGTAGTGGCTATTTAATACATATACATATATATATATATATATATATGTATATGTATATGCTGGGTTTTACAGCCCATTTTTATCACCTTTTTATTATCTCGGGTCAAAAGCTTTACTGGGTTGCATTCAGGGAATTATGCAAACTAAGAGAAAATACCATAGCAAAACTATAGATTTTCTCATTAAACTCTGCTTGGACATGTAGTTATTGTAGTAAAACTCTAGTAACTATTACAGGCCCTAATATAAAATTATAGTTTGACACCTCAGCGTGATTGGCCTTGTTCTGCAGTTAAATTAACCCTTTCAATCCTTTGCCTGCTCACACTAAAGACTTTTGCTGGAAGCTGGCAAGCTGGACTCAGTGGGCAAGCTCGGGTGGCTGTTCAAGGGTTTAGCCTGGGGCTGCAGCTATGACCCAATTCCAGCAGCTCCAGAGTGGCTTTGTCTGAGCTGTCAAAAAAACCTCACTCCAGCAAGAACTGAGAGAGAAGTGATGGTTGAATAAAGGAGGATCCTGCAAGTCAGGGTGGATAAAGTCCAACAAGGTAGGAATTTGCTGAAGTTTGCAGCAGTTTCTCATCCCAGAAATTGCTTTGTTCCTGCTGCCCGAGGACTGTGTCATTCTCCCTGCTCCATGCACAGTGGATTTAAGGAGCGATAAGCATATTCAGCGACTTAATTATCTCAGACGAGATTTTCTTCTCAATTACACTCAAGTAAATCTGAAGTGATTCCATTCAAGTGGATGATCTTAGTCCACCCTTGTAAAAAGTAAAATCAGATGAAACATTGTCCATGAGTATTAGCAAATCTCCACACCTCTGCTGTATCACTGCAGCAATGGTGGGAGGTTTTGGGACCTTCTGATGCAGTGACAGTCTGTGTTTAAAACAACTTGTCTGGTCCAAGTTGAGATGGGGACTATTCCTTCTGATTGCCTGATTAACATTTTAAAACCATGTTGATAATAACCTGGGGTAGTGTGACAGTTCAGCAACTTCATTCGAGGGAAACACTTAATCATATTTATTATGTAAACACAGCTTGCCATGCCCCCATTAAATTATTAATAGTACCATTAACATATTTACATATAAATCTTATAGCAATTGATGGAAATGGCTCCAAGAACCTTGCGTTAGCTCTCTTTTTATAATGGATTCTGTCTTGCAAATACCCATTTATTAAAGAGACAAAATATTAATTTTTTGTTAAATGTTCATGACAAAAATGTCACCTTTGCAGTTTTGCAAATTGTCATTTAAGCAAAACCTACCGGTTGGTATTTTCCTGTCTTAAAAATGGCCTTTTTAAAAATATTGCTTCAATAGAGCAATTAAGGAGAAAAAGAATAAAGATATTTCAGTGATCTGGGCAAGCTTTTTGCATTTTCATTAGTGATAAAAATTGGTAAGTTGAGCAAGACAAAATCAGGGGTTTGTTCCATCACCCCACACCTGGAGGTACCCTAAAATGCACTCAATCCCAATGCTGCCTGGGGTTTAACCACTGTGCAAACATACACAGTTCCTTCAGTACCCTGAAGGAAATAGGCAGCATGAGGGAAACAGAAGAAAGAGTATAGAGGGTACAAAGGATTTACTGGACAGCATAAGGAGAAGATGTTGGAGGGTAGGTTAGTCCTTCTCTGGTTTCTTCTCCAAATTCTGCATCTTTCTTAATCTGCCCTGCTCTGCTAATAAGCGTAATTTGGCTATATACTGTAATTCCTTAATACTGTAATTCCAGGTAGCAGTATCCAAGAGTGATTCATTCTCAGGACTGCCAACTTTCACAAGTTTATCACAAGACTCTCAGGATTTCTGTTTTTTTATTATTTTGCTTCTTAAATTTTCAGCCTCTGCAACCGAATGATGGTATAAGAATCTCAGCCTTCCTTTAAATAAATGGAGTATGCACACTTCGAGCCCTGCAGTCAGGGCAGAAAGTTTGTGTATGTGCTGTGAGCCTGGTCCTTAAAGCATAGAAACCAGACAGCAAAAACAAGGATAACCGCAGGGTGGTGGAGTTGTAGGATAATTTAGGTTGAAAGAGGCCTAACAAGGTCACAGTACACTTAATTTCTGGTGCATCTCATACTTAAATGGCAGTTTCCATTAGCGTTTTTAATATTAAAAATAGTGAAGCATAGCTCACAGTTTCATGTGAACTGTGTATTCTATACATCTCCATACGGCTAAATATAAACCTCCACCGAGACACCGGCTGCCCCTTGCCCCTCCTGAATGCCCACATTCCTGCATTCCCTCCTGCATCCCACGATGGCAGGTCTGAGCTGAGCAGGGAGGGATAAAACCAGTTTGCTGGGAAGGAGCTGTAACTGCCTGCACTGGGACCTGCAGGGGACCCGGCAAAGGGCTCCTGTCCCAGCTCTGCTCAGGATGCGTGACCTTGGCAAGTTGTGTCTCCCTTCCACACCACCCTTCTCCCCAGCTGAATACAGGGCTGAGCAAGGCACTTTTCCTTCTGGAGAATTATTGGAGAATTAGACCTTATTATGGTAATGCAGGAGCCAAAGAAAGACAGACGAAGCATTACAAAGGATTTTTTTCCCTTTCTCAATTAAATGAATGTTCTCCTAACCCATTGTGCCCAGCCCTCGTGTGTGCTGTTACAATTGTCTCTAAAAACTCTGTCTGATTTTTCAAGCAATTTCTTACGAAACAGGCACTTTCAGAAAAATCATAAGAAAGCAATCGTTTCAAATTGGTCATTTGGGACTCAAATTACTAATCTAATACATTTTTTATTGAGGGTTTCTGAAAGGTTCCATAAAACACAGTCTTTGAAGCTGCCCAAACTTGCCAGCCTCCCAGTTTGACAAATCGAATCCAACAATCCACTTTGCAGCTCAGGTTTAGGGCTCAGGAAGCTGCCACCAAAATAGCAGCATTTATATTTCTCTATCAATAGCTCCTATCTGGTTAGATTTTTAAATTCCCTGGGGTGTTGTGTTGATTTTCTTTTGCCTGTGCTGGATTTTTGTGTGTGTCCAAGCGGCAGTGCTCATATTGGGGATATTGATGGGGAGTAGTTGACCTGGAATCTGCTCCTCAGCATCGTCTCTGGTCCAGTTCAGAAGAGCAAGCAGGACAGAAGTTGACCCAGGCAAGGAGAGAACTGGGAGCCAGAAACTGTCCTTTTTTTTCCCCCTTTTTTTTAATTTATAGAATTAGTATTATTATATTTTCTTGGGTTTAATTATTGATAATGTTATTTATGTTTTTCTTGAGGCTTAGATGGGACCCCTTTAGCAGCACAGCACTGTGCATAGTCCCATTAAGCTTAAGGGCTGAATAGAGAAAGAAACAAAAACATGGAACATACAAGGAATTCTGATCTTCTTCCTAGGAATGAGGGCTTAAAGCACAGGAAAGTTAATAAGATCAAACAGGCAATGTCTGGTCTTGAGTTCCTGTGTCATTTCATGGCCACGAGGCCATACTCCCCTATCTGCACCAGTTTTTTGGGAAAGAGGGATAACGTTGACCCACTTTGCAGTGGCCATTCATGGTTCCAAAGTATCAGCCTCCTCACACACAAGGCACTAATCAAACATATGTTAATTATTATTTTGGCAGATGCTGAGGGGCGTCTGAGTGCTGCCTTGAGGTACACCCCCCCAAAAAATCACTTCTCTGATCAGGTCTAATAAAATCCAAAATAAAACTCTATGGGTTGAGAGCTGGCTCCTTCTTGAAGCTGGAGAGACAGCATCCAGCAAGGAAAGTCCAACAGTTTGAGGCCAACACCAGCTCAGCCTGCCAAGAGCCCAACCAAAATTGCTTTTCCCCTTGAAGGTCTGGTGGCAGTTTTTCTTTTGCAAGACCTGCCAGTAGGGAGCAAGGCAGAAATGTGGTTTTGGGAAGGATTTTCAAGCAGTGTCTGCTTCTTGGTTCAGCCAGCATTTCAGCCTCCCCTTGCAGCCCATGGCATCCTCTAGATGCTATATATGGCTCCCTTGGTACTGATGTGGCCAGCTCACTGCTGACACACTCCCCTCTAATGCCTCCAAGCGGGCCTGTTACTATTTATTAAGTTAACATATAGTTTTCTGCTGCCATTACAGTTTTACTATTGAGATAATGCACAATGTCTAGTCAAAAAGTAGAGCAGGAGTTGCTTTCAAGCCAAATGTGGTAATTTTGGGTATCAACTGGAACTGCATTGCATGGGAAGCTGTTTTCAGCTGATTATTTCTGTGGTGGTCACCCATAGCTGATGGTTGCCCTTCCAGCCCATCCTTGTCTGCAGCTTCCTGAGGAGTTTGACACCAGGATCCTGCCCTCATGCAGGTAGGGAGCATGTGCTCCCAGTGCATTTCTTTTTGGTCTGCTCAACCTGTTTTTAGGTTTGTGTGAGCAGCAAGATGCCATGTTTCCATCAGAGGGGCTGCATGACTGTCACAGTTCTAAGCCCAGCTGGAGATTAAACACCATGCACCACCCTCCTCCTGCCACCCTGGTAGAATGGGGAGGAGAATCCAAGTAAAACTTGTATGTTGAGATAAGAAAGTTTAGTAATTGAAAATAAATTAAAATGCAATAATAATGGTAAATAATAATGATGATGATAAAAGTGGAAAAAACAAGTGATGCACAATGCAATTGCTCACCAGCCACTGACCAATGCCAGACCCCTCCTCCCAAATCCAGATTGGCCACACTTCCAGGTAACTTCCCCCAGTTTATGTACTGGGCATGGCATTCTATGGTGTGGATTATCCCTTTGGTCAGTTCAGGTTACCTGTACCAGTTATGCATCCTTCCAGTTTCTTTTGCACACCCCTTCACTGGCAGAGCATGAGAGAAGAGTGGGGAAAGTCCTTGACTAAGGATAAACCCAACTCTGCAAAAAACCAAACCATCAGTATGTTATCAACACCATTCTCATTCCAAATCCTAAACACAGCACTGTAACAGCTGAAAGATTAGAAATTATCTCTACCCTAGCTGAAGCCAGGACAATGATCCATGGAGATGCATTTCCCAAGCTCAAATCTGTCTTTTCCCTATTCATCTATGTGTTGGTCAGCACAGGACAGGTCCATTTCCCTTGAAACCTTCATGCACCAGCCTGCTCTGCCTCTGTCCCTGCTGGGTAGGAAAGCTACCAGGACCAGGCACAGGGAGGTGTCAGCTGTGCCTTGGCACAAAATCCCTACACAGAGACACGTGGGACCCATGACAAGTCAGGACCATCGCTCCTTGCCGTGCCAGGCTGCAGGTATAGCTCTGATTCTTCCCACCGCCCTTCCCTGCATTCCTTCCAGCTGCTGCATGGCTTTGCAGGGTGTGTGTGATGTGTCCTCTTTGCCCTCAGGATTCTCTCCTGTCCCCACCACTGTGTGCCACGGCCTCCTGCCGCAGCGCAGGGATAGTGTCTGAGGAGGTGTTTGCTTTAGCTAGAGGGAGGAGGCAGCCATGGGCAGGAGCAGCGGGTGGCTGTGACGGAATGTCTCCCAGCCCACTGCTCCACAGACTTGGATGTCGAGAGGAGCTGAGGTGCCAAGTGCTGATCTGGCTTTTGTACTGTTGAAATCCATGATGTTGCTTTGGATTTACACCCATGGAAGTAGGATGGGAACTTGGCCTGGGTCTCAATGCTGTCGTAAAGCTGGAGGAGTTTTTGGACCCACTGCCAGGCCTTTAATTGGAGTGGGGGAATGCAGTAGAGGAGAGGAGGGGTGAGCCTCAAGGCAAAGGGAAGACAGACCTGGTCTTCATAGCCTCCAGGAGAATAAGTGACAGCTACAGTGACTGCCCATCTTGGGAGGGAACAGTGAGGGTCTGAGCAGATCAGGACTCAGAAAGAACAAGAAACCTGGACTTTTGATACCTTTCCTATGCTCACCCACAACCCCTCAACCTAGCAAAGACATTTGCTCGTGCATCAGTCAAAGCAGCCTGGGGTATGGGGATGACGTTGTCTGTATGCCCAAAAGCTGTGCCTGTGCAGGTCATGACTGTGTGTGAAACACCAGATCCCAGCAGCAGATTAAGAGGCTGAAGTATCAGAATGTGTCCCCACTTTGTGCTGAGTATCTCTCTCTGGGGAGGGAAGGCTCTTAGGGCAGATTTCACCTTGTGCTGAGGGGTCAGCAAAAGACTCCCGTGCCACTTAAATCCCACTTAAGTACTTTGCACTAGGGTGAAATTAACTCTCTCCACAGAATAAGCCATCAGGAAAAACTGATCTAAAAATCTACGCTGGGCCACAGTCGAGCCATGCTTCTATTAGCAGGTAAAAAAATATTTCCCATCCTTAGAGTTAAATGAGCCAATAGTTCAATCACAGAGCAATAAGTGGCAATAGAGACAGGGATGCTGAGTGCCTCAGGTATTGGGAATCTATGCTAGGAATCACAATAAGCAGGACTTGCCTGTGTTCTCTGTGTTTAGCAGCAGTGTTATTCAGCAACATATTTGCAAATGCCATCTTCCAAAGTCCTTTTTTCCCCCTTCGTTAAAGTTGCAGCAATAATAGGGCAATTACAGTGCAATAAGCTAAACGCAATCCATTAGTGGCATCACAGCCATTTTTAGATCTTGGGGAAAAAAAATCAAAGCTGTTTAAGTTTTCTTATTATGCACATTAAAAGGCAGGCAGCAGGGTCTGATCAAAGACACCACCACCCCTGTGCTCCCCCCACCAGCCTCCTGTCCCTTCGTCTTGCCCCCCCTCTGTTCATTAGTGGTCACAGCTGTGCAGTTGGCCAATTACTTGGGAATAATAAGTACATTTTGCAGTAAATTAAATATTAATTAGTCCTTGGCAGGTTGTTTTGGTTTTTTTTCTTTTTTATTTTTTTGCCATTTCCCTCCATCCACCTGAAGACAGTTGGACCAGGATTTGCAAAAACATCCTCAGCTTGGATGGTACTTCTTCCAACCTGGGCATATCCCGTCTCTGCCTGGCTTCCCATCCTGCATGCTCCATGTGGGCACTTAGCTCTCCAGGCAGAGCAGCATCCTTGTGATGTGTATATGAGGCCTCATCCTGCCCTGCTCCTGTGTAGCAGGACCCCAACCCAGTGTGTGTTGTGCCAAGTGATAAGGAAGAAGAGTAGTCCCTGGCCAGGGGTTCAGAGGGTCCACCTAGGACTCTGGGGACAGAATGACCTGGTTTGAATTTCTCTAATCCCCTGGAAGTGAGACTGACTTGAATAAGTGGAGACCCTGGGAAAAAAGCCCTGCAGACAGTAGTCAGGTGAAGCCCAGACCAGATCCCAAGCACAGATCTGCTGGGATGAGCAACTCCTTAAAGTGAGACAGGTGAGCTAATTTTGATGCTGTCAACATATCAGCATGTATTACAGATTAAAGAATGGATGCAGTGGAAAGAAAATGTGGATGAAAAGAGCTAAGATTTGCATAAGAAGGATGAGAGCCTGACACAGAGGGAAGACCTGTCCTTGCTCTGGAGCGCCCCAGGAGCGCTGCAGAGGCTGGCACAGGAGTCCCTGGGAACCCTCAGCAGTCAGGACAGGAGGGGCAGATGCTCTGGTGGCTCACCCATTCCCTGCTGGCGTACTCCAGTTGGAGCTGCTGTCCCTGTCACCTGGCCTGTGCCTCCCTAAAGTGCAGCATTACCTTTGCTGCCTGTGGCCAGACAGAAGGCTGGAAACAAGGAGATGGAGTCTTAGCATTTGACTCACCACCCATCCTTACTCCTTGCCGCCAATGTCCATGTGAGCAGAGAAGAGGGCATTTTGTGTTCCTTTTTCTTACAAATCCATTACCAAGAGTTCCTGGAGCAGAGTGAACTATGTTAGCAAAGGCAGAGTAATCTGTGCCTGTTGGTAGATCCCAGGGTAAAAGGTTCCACTTGTTCAGCTCTTGGATTTACACTTAACTAAACAGCTCTGTGGGCTGCCTTGTGATGCACCATGCACAACTTCGCCCCTCGGTGCTCTTGAGTACAATTAAGTTGTGGGCTTTTTTTTTAATATAGCTTGACAATATGCAGGTTAGGTTTGTATTTTATTTACAGCTTTTACTTGGGGACCAATAAAACCCCAGCTGGCTAATGTGAGAGCTAAAACTTGCGTCTTACTCTTTGCCTTGGATATCTTTTCTATGGTAAACTATTTATTTGCGTTTCATCTTGCACAAGCTCCCCTTTCCATGCTGAGAAGCCAAGAGCTCCAGGGGCTCTTTGAAGACTATTTGCTATAGAATAGCAACTGGAATTTTCTTTAAATATCCATGCCTGCTTTGTCCTATAACTGGCCCCTTGGTGTCAACACACAGTTTTGCGCGAGTTTCCTGTGCAAAGCTAACATTTGCACGTTCCCCTAGCAATTGTGCTTCCAGATCCCTCTTGTTCAAGCATATCCCATCGTTTATTCTTGCAGGAATGAGCAGCAGTTACTCCACGTGCCAAATCAGAGGCAGCATCAAGGCCTCTTTAAAGAGGAAGATTTAACTGGGTTGGGAATGACCGCTGTGCTGCTTGGGTAGGAGCAACGTGCTGTGTGACCTGTGTGTCCAGTCAGAATGGTCCACATTTGGATTGCAAGTATGTGGTCCCCCTATCTCTGAGCTCCAGGCTTTCATCACACAGTTAAAGTGCAACAAAATCTTCTTGCAAAATCCCACTGCAATCTTGCATTTCACTGTTGAGCCGTCAGACACTTCCACCTAGGAGCATCCCCCAGACACTGACCCTGGCATGCTGGCAGAGTACATGCAAAGGGTGAGATGGCATCAGGCTAGTGACACAAATCATGCTAAAAATGCCAAATAGCTGTGCTTACATGCATTCACAACCCAAGGGTCATGCTCTTGCCATAAAAAGGGAGATGAACCCTGGTGAGATGGGAGTGATGCTCCCTAGGATGCCTCTGGGAGGGAAAGATCAAGAACTGTTGCTCATAATGGCACTAGCTGCTAAAACAGTCAAAATAATCAGGAGGTGGGGAGGATGCTGAGGGGACAGATACAGCTGGGTGATGAGTGCCCATCGTTTGCTGGTGCATCTTCCCAGTGGCACCCCAATGTGCCCATTCTCCCTGGGATGTTACAGGGCTTCAGTGTGCATCCCCCAACATTCAGCCCCTCTTTTCAAACAGCAATGGTTTCTGTTACATGGATCGAAAAGGCCAGCACAAGCTCTATGAAGACACAGAAGGGAAAACATTTTCTTTCTCTCCCGTGTTATTTTTCACTCCTGTTTCCCTTTCTGCCATCTCATGACTCTCTAAATTCATGCGAGCTCTTCCTCAAGGTGAAATGAAGGCTCTGGGCTGCATTTGGTAGTGCCGACAACAGGGGATGAGGGTCAGGGAGGGTTAAGCAGGGAGGGGGCAGTGCAACAAGGCGGCCTGATCTAGTGATTAAACAAAGGGATTCAGCCAACATGTGTAAAATTAAGTGATCAAGAGTTGATTACAGAGTGCATTGATTGTGTACTGATGGATTAAACAGAGTCGTGCTCGGGATGCGATTTTCCGAGCCAGGCACGAAAAGCACAGGCAATTGACGTGTTGGCCAGAAGGACCCGCTTCTCCCAATCCCTGGCTTTTATACATTCTCCGGATAAATCTGCAGAGAGGCCCGTGGAATTATAATCGATTATCCATTTCTCAAAGTCACTTAAGGGCCCTGAGCTACAAGCTAAAGTGCCAGTGCTGCGAAGAGGCATTGGGTATGCGCCGGCATGTGCAGGTGCTGGCGCGAGGGGAAAATGTGGCAATGACCCTGTGTGCTGCAAGCTGATGAATCTATTTTCTTGTAGGAAATAGTTTTGACAGTTCAATATCTGTGTTTTCGATATGTGCCCCACACATCCCCAAGGGAGGAGAGGAGAGGAGTTGGAACGTAGCAGGGAGGGAGTGGGTGGGAGGTAGGGAAAGACTCTACCACATCACCCCTTTGAATTACAGGTGTATCAGTATATCACCAACTTAACAGGCTGCCCTCCAAGTCAAGGGCATGGGAGCAGCATGGCTGTCTGCAAGTGTCTTCTGCAGGGTCAGGATGGGGCTGGAGCCCCTCTTGGGCTACTTTGCTGGGCTGTGGGCAAACCCTTAGCATGCCCCAGCCTGCGGTGGGGGCAGTGGGGTAGTTCCTAGGCTCTTGTTTCACTGCCGATGGTGAAGGCAAAGACACATTTCCAGGCTGATCCTGTCTCTCAGGATGCAGTCAGGTCCTTTGCCGAGGACGCAGAGGAGCAGGCAGGTGGGGCTGAGATAGCTGAGCAGCTGCAGCCTGGTGCAGGATCCCCCTGCACATTTCATGGGGAGCTGGATGTGATGGTGGAATGAGGCCAGGGGAGAAACCCTTGCAGGTCTGTCACTCCCACTCTCAACTGTATCCCTGTTTCTGCTACAGATGAAGAAATCAAGGCAAAAAACAGGCCCCAAATGTGTCCAGACGTCAGAGCCCAGCTCTTGTACAGTCTTACAGACAGATATGAGAATGTTTCTGTGAAACTCCCACATTTTCTAGATCCCACTGCCATTATTTTTTGGCATTTAAAGAAGGTACTTTGCTCCAGGTCTTTCCATCCCAAGAGTTGATGCAGAGCATGGATAATTAAGGCACACTTTGGCAATGCAGCTACATAGCTCCTGTCCACCCTCTTCCACCAGGCCAGCAGAAACTACGGGTTGGGCAGATGGTTCAACCAGGAATAAGAACTGGCCCTTGTAACAGTAAACAGAGCCACAGGCTAGGCACACTGGTGAATGTTACCCAGCTGCCAGCCCTGGGTACGCATCCCCAGGCATTCCAGGTGGCTGAGGAGGAGGAGGAAGAATGGTAAGGAGCAGAACCATTCCCCACACTCGGTTTACAGACTATGATGCACAAGTGACACAGGAGCTGAGAGACCCCTGGGGTCTTCTGCCTGGCTGCCTGTGTGCTGGGAAGTGTGCTGGGTCCCAGTGCCTCATTTTGCAAGTACCACTGAGAAAGGATTGGCCATGAGCCATGGAGTCCTCAGAACTGCAGGCATGATCCCTGGGTCCCACTGGCTCTGGTTGGTGTGTTCACAGCCTGGCCAGTCTTGGGTGCATGGTCTAAAAAGACCCATGGGATGGAGGGCAGCTCAAGGATGGGGGGGAAGGAGGTGCATCATGCCCCAAGAGATGTCCCAGGATGGAAGGAGAGAGCCGTAGTATTCCCTCAGCAGTGTTTCTGCCATGCCATGTTCACTGAAGTCAGGGACCCCTGACTGATGCTGGGGAGACCCAGCTTCTCCCCAGGACTTGTGTGTTTGGGAGATGAACCCCTGGGTTGAAGGAGACTCCAGTTTCATTCCAAGAGCAGAAGATGGATGGCAGCAAGAAGGTCCATCTCCATGGTCATGAGCTTTTCTAGACTCATACTGGAACCCGTCAGAGAATCTGGAGCAGAGAAGGGATTATCTTTGTCCTTGGTCCCTGCTGACATCATTTGGTCAATCTCCAGTCAAGTGAGGGGTGTGGCTGGGCACTAAAGTGATTCCCTGGGAGAAGCCTGCATGGGCAGGCTGCCCAGCTGTGAGCTGGAAGAGAGGAGGATGGGGATGGAGGCAGTGCAACACCTTCCTTCGCTTAATCTCAGTGTTTCTCTACTTTCCTCCTGTGAAACCCGGGGAAGTGTTTCTGCTCAGTTCAGCATCCCCGCATGGAGCAGCACCATCAGGCTGTCCCAGTCCTCCTCTTCCCCTCTCCCTTCCAGGTCCCTGTCATGCTCTCCCTTTCCAGCTCTCCCAGGAGCCTGCGTCCCTCTCATCGGGGATTCATTGTCTTGTCAGCCTCTAGTTAGCCAGCATGCGTATGAATCATAAATTACCCCACCCGGGCCTCTGCTATGCTTCAGCACAGACAAAAAAATTGCACTCCATCACCGTGTCTCCCGGCTTTTAGTGGTATTGATCAATGCTGCTCCCTTCCCGCCCCCCCCCTTTTCATTTTAACCGAGCCGGTTAAGTGCAGTATCTTATTTTGTGCTGGGACAAATGAAAAGAATATTAGCAAGGGCTGAAATATATCTCTTTTTTATCTCTCTGCTACTTTTTTATTGAATCTTTCTGAGTAGGTGGCTTTCCGCAGGATGACAGCCTCATGACAGGCTCCTCATTAGAGCTGAGACAGTAATTGTGATGCATTTCCCTGCACGGCCTTTTCACTTCTCCCCCCGCTCCTGCCTTCCTCCTCTCTCCCTTTCCCCTGATTTGTAAAGTGATTGGATGTACAGACTCACTCAGTTTCTTAAATTATTGCCCAGCTCAATCCATCTTCCACTGCCCCACGCCAGGCAGCCATGATCTCCGCAGATGAAGAGCTAGGGTCGGATCACAAGGGGTTCCTCACCTCTCCTGCTGCCAGGCTGACACTTGCCATGAGAAACATGGTGCTGGACCCAATGGGACATGCAACAGCCTCTGAAGAGCCCAGGGTGCTGTTCAAACATGCATTTTTACTGAGTGACCCATGGGATCAACCTTAGCTGGGGTTAACTGCATGGCAGCAGTGCTGCACAGTTTACACCAGTTCTCTCCAGTATCCAGCTTGTCTGGACAGGCAGCTACAAGAACAACTCTTTCTTTGGAAGGAAATCAATATTTTAGCAATCTTTTCTGCCTCAGATGCCTCTGTAGTTTTTACTCTCGGGAGAAGCAGGTGTGTTTTCTAAGCTGCTTGGCAGCCTGGGCATCTTAGCAGGAGTAGTGTCAGGGATCAGGCTCTTGGTGGGGATGCAGCAGTCTGAGTATAGGTCTTCTCTGTGACCCAGTTTGTTCATGTGGTTGCAGAGGTCCCCCTGTCCATCTGTGTCTCTCTGTGTTTTATACACCCTAGGAGCATAAAACCAGCTGTTACTCACCCCTGTGCCTCTCTTTGCTGGATTCAAGGCAGGACTGGCCCTGTGCTGTGTCAAGCAGAATCCAAGTCCAGCTTCTGGTGGTACTTTGCAGCATCTTTGCACTGTGATGCAGGAGTGATTCCTCAAAAATATTTTCTTACCTGAATAGCCATTTTTTCAGACCTCTGCCACCTCCTGCTTGCACAGTCCTCCAAAAGGCACATGCTCCAAGGGAGGTCTGCTCAATTCAGGGTGATTCCTCAGTGATCTGGATGTGCTTGCTGCTCTGTGGGGTGTCTGCAAAGTTTGCAGGTGTTTTGCCACAGCCTGCAAACCTGGAGTCACCTCGCTGCCTGTCACTGCCTCTGGCACCTGGATCTCCACTGCCATGTGCAGAGCAACTGCAGCAGCGGTCAGATTCAGGGCACCCCATCCTGGGCAGCAAGCTGAGGTCTGTATCCCCCAGCCAGGCAGGAGCCTGAGAGATGGGAAATCCCTGATGGAAGGAATGGGAGGTGCCCTGACGTCAAGCGCAGGTTTTTGGGGGCCTATACCCTTTGGTACCAACCAGCGGGATCCAAGGCAGTGCCCAGCAGGCAGGATGCTATTCCATGGGGACAGCACTGGGACCACACCAGTAAATAACAGGGAGATGGGAGAGCAATGAGCAACATTATTCCTGCTCCCTCATTTTATTACCAAGTATTTTTTTGCCTCTGCTGTTATTCTGGGGTGCTCTGCACTGACACATGAACCATCTCTGCCTTGAGCCACAGTTGTCATCTCCCCTCCTTGGCTGCCACTTACTACCAGGGCTCTGTAAGCCTCATCAGTTGCGGCATGGGCTCACCAGGAAAAGAGTGAGTGTTTTGTTATTTCCAAGCTAATATGGGGCTTTCTTTGAATTATTGTTTTTTGAGCTGGAAGGAAAGGAGGCTTGTCACACAAGATACCTGCTATCAGTACACAAATAACAGCAAGCCCATCATTGAATGGAAAATAATCGCCGCGGAAACCGAGTTGCAGAGCAGCCGGGAGGGATTATTACAGGCACTAGCAGTGGTGATGCTGTCAAGGAGCCTGTGTCAGCACTTCCATTACCACCCACCTGGTTCCAGCATGGCCCCCAAAGCAGGGCACAGGGCCACGAGGCCCCAGCATGGGGTCATTTCTATTCAGAAGAGCTTCAGATCAACTGAGCTTTGATTTGGTTTAAATGATGGAGTGTTTAAGAGGGAGAGAGCATAAATAGGAGGGTGAGATGGAGGGAAGCATCTCAGATGGGGGGGATTTGGTACTCAGAGAAGTGGAAAAGAGTTTGAAGTAGGAGAAATCACCTAGGAGTTAGGACTGAAGAGCTGGTCCTCATGGGAGCAAGCTTCAGCTGGTCACAAGGAAGGACAGCATGGGGATGCGCAGGTGGCACTGCCTGTGCCGCCCATGGCAGCAGCTCCTGGGGAGGCACCTGACTGCGCATCAGTGCAGATAAGCAATGGAGTTATAGACAATTTATTTCATTCATGGCAGCTTGCTGAGCTCCTGTGCAGAGTGAGCCCCTCATGCCTTGTAAACTTTGCTCACTGAGTGACTTGGAGCATTGTTTACTCTGCACTGCATAGTGGTGAGGGGCTGTATACACCCTCTGCTGTCAGCAGTGTTGGTGGGCTGGGTTCCTTGGTTTTTTAACTTAAATGCTCTCCAAAACAGTAGTTTGCTTTCTGTTTGTGAGGGAATGCTCTGCATTACAAGTGACACACTCCCACCCTGCAGTGCTGTCAGGGCACAGGTGCAGGGCAGGAGCAGGGATGACTTCATGGCTCCTTGCCTGTTCAATATCATACTTGTGTCCCCAGAACCTGAGCCCAGCTCCCAGCCTGGAGCCCAGGTCCCATTACCGGCTGCTTTGCAGTGAATCAGACCTTTCCCAAAGGAATTATTTTGGCTCCGTATCAGTGTAAATGAATGAAGGATCAAGCCCTCTATCCCCAGTGGGATCAGGAGTGTTTGGTCCAGTCCCTGCCTGGGCTGGGATCCATTTGAAGATGCCCTCTGAAAGAGCCTGTGGACAAATTCCTCCACACAGGGGTGCATCTGCGTATTGAGCACTCTGCTTTCAGAGCAGGAAATATTCGGTTTCAACACTTGGAGTTAAACATTTCCGCGGAGCCCAGGAGACCGTGCAAACAGCGGGAGCACCGAGGCTCTGCCTTTTCATCTCTCTGGCGCTGGCGAGCGGGGGGTCGGCAGCAAGGGAAGCACGGCAGAGCCGCGGAGGGTAAACACTGGAGCCGAGCCTACCGAGTAACCAGAGAGTGAAGGGGAGAGAGAGGGGCAAAGAAAACAAAAACACAGCTGCCAAAAAACAAAAGCCTGAAAAGATCCATTCAGTGTCTCCCAGGAGCGGGTTTGGCGCAGGGCAGGGAAGGACAAGCAGTGAGCAGACGTAGGTCCCTCCCGCTCAGGGATACCGGCCCTTTGTTTTGCCCTGGGCAAATCAATGCCCTCTACTCCCTCCAGAGGGGCAAGCACTTACATTACCCGAGCACAGTCCAGCCACACACATGATGCAGCATCCTTTGTTGCTGGATATCAGGATGTCCCTGCTCTGGAGACGAGAGGTGGGATGCATGCACCCACCCTGGCATTCATACACAAAGACTGAGAACTTGCCATGCCAATCCTCTCCCTCTCCTCACAACCCAGCATCCTACAACGTGAAGATGGGTACCACTGCCTGGAGCAAGACACCACAGCGTGGGTGTGTGCCAGGCTTTGGGCATGCTGCAGATGTGGATGCTGCTGATTTGGGGAGACACATTCCAGGAGAACCCTCGGTTGCGCTGCAGGCACGCAGTGGGTTCCAGAGACCTGGGGAGGCTCGTGTAGGTGTCCTCCTGGCACAGGAGAGGATCCCTCCTCTCTACCTGTCAGTTGCACTTAGCCCTGCTCCTGTGAGAGTGCAGCTGTCAGCCCCCCAGGCCAGGAGCCAGGGCTCCTTCTGTCTCCTGCTTTGCAATCTGTACGTCAGGGACTTGGCTGTATGTCCAGGTTCCTGTTCTCCTGCCCCTCTGGAAGCCCTTGTTTCAGTGCAAGCACCGGCCTCCCTCACTCGCCAGAGCAAGGGGATCTTCCCCAGCTGTCATGGGGATGCCAAGTGACAGCTGTCACATCCTTCCTTGGCACATATTCATCACTGTATCACTGGTGGTAGCTGATGGGTAAGACTGCTCATTTCTCCTGCTGGCCTGGGCTGGGGTTGGGAGCAGCCATGGAAGACAGCAAGGCTTCTTCCCATGGTCTGAGATCCCCCCTGGTTGCCCCAGCCACTGAAATCCAAAGTCACCTCTGCTTAGGAACATGCATCCCATGGAAGAGTACCAGAGAACAAGCAGGGCATGAGTGCTGGGGTGTGCAGGAGGTTAAATATCCCACCAGTCTGGTGTACCATCTGGTCCCCAGCAGGGGACCCTGACTATGCATCCTGGTCCAAGGCTGCCAATCCCAGTTCTGTGGTTTGGGACTGCCTATCACCTCCTCCAGCAAAGAAAGAGCTCTGGGCTCCCCATAGAGCAGAGACACGGGGATGCTCAACCTCTGTTCCACCCTTTGGTGCTGCTGAGAGCATCCCAGCCCCAGCAGCCAAAGCTGTGGAAGGCAATGGGGGCTCGTGGGCCCCACAGCAGTGGCTTGGGCCAGGAGCAGGGATGCAGTGCAGTAGGGCGGAGGGCAGCCTGTTTACCCATCCATCTGTACACCCCACAGCAGGGCTCCAGCAGGATTTCCCGTCCACTCAAAGGCTGCCTGTTTATTTTGGGAGGGAGACTCAGACAGCTCCATTGTTTTGCTGTGAAGTTGGGGTTATAAATAGCAGGTGGTCGGGGACGCTCCTGGACTATTTTGAGCCCCCACTAGACAAAAGTGGAAAAGCTCCAAGAGGAAGGTGGAATTACTGAAATGCCAAACTTTCCCGCAAGGGTCAGCAGGAGTTGGATGTTTGGGTTTGAGTCTGATTCTGGGCATTATTTAAACATGAGGGAAGGAGAAGAAAGGAGTATGTTCCAAGCTGCATGGTCTGCACGCTGCCAAAATAACAGTGTGTCCTCCCTGGCAGAAGGGTGGTGGGAATGAGGGGCCGATGCACCTGGAATCTGCCTGGGATCCTCTGGGAGTGGCCCAAGTCCAGAAGAGGGACCAGAAGGGTTTTCCTCCTGGCTCTGCAAATGGGAGAGTTCCCTGTGGAAGGGGAAGCTGGTAATATAGGGAATGCACTGTAGCACTGACTTGCCCTTTATGCCTCAGTTTCTCCCATCTCCTATAGAATAGCTGAAGGAAGAGGCAAGTAGTATCCCAGTGATAGCCCTACTTCCACCAGGCATATACACTTTGTCCTGCTGAAGGGCAAAGATAAGCCAAGGTGATTCTCAAACTTTCTCTTGTTACATGCTTGTGCCAGGCAGTTATACAGGGAGAAGCAGAGACCCAGTAAAGCTGCTCACACCAATGTTTTATCCTTTGAGAAGGTCTATTCCTTTAATGGGGATTCATTTAACTGGATTCTGCCATCATTAGGAACCATAAAATGGAACCTTTTGGCTCCTGATTGGAAGGCCACAATGCAGGCAGCCCCTTCGTATCCAGCACTGTCTGCTTTATTGTGCATTACTGCCTCTCACTCGGATTTAGCCAATTTGATCCATGTCTAATACATAAATAAATAATCCAGCAGGAGGGTTCATGTTGGATGACAGCAGGCAGCTATAAAGCACGTTTCTCCCTGCCAGAGCCATCTGAGCCAGGCTCCGCACGCCCTCTCATGAGCAGAGCTGCTAGTACAGCTGGGAGAGGGGGCCTGGGGACCTGTGGGCTTCCCTCTTTTATGGGAACTTCATTGTTTGCTTTAGAATTTTATTTTATGTTAAATAGATGCTGTATATTCCTTACAGAGGGGGCAATAAAGTTTCTGAGCTGGAAGAAATTGGCTTCATAGGAGGGAGTCAACCACGGAGATATGGCTGGGCAGGGAAGCAGAAGACAGGATTGAGAGTAGGAGGGTGTGAGGAAATGCATCACTTGCAGATCTGCCCCAGAGACCCAACCCAGCTAGGGATTAGGACACACAAGCAGCCCCAAATCTCACCCAGGGATGAAACAGCCCCAGGGGGCCCAGAACTCCAGGAACTGTTGGATCTGGAGCTGCTGGTGGTGCAGAGAGGACAAGGGGTCCCAGTCCAGCCCTGGGATAGGGTGAGCAATCCTGGGTGAGCATCTAGACCTGCTCCCTAGCACATCCACAGCCTCACACCATGGGTTCTCCTCTGTATCCCAGCACTGTGTGCCCATGGAGATTTACTCTGCCCTTCATAGGGAGGGTCGTCCTGACCCACCCAACTTCAGGAGAGTCAAGGAGGATGAAAATGGCTCTTTATAGCGAGTTAACAGGAACAGTGAGCAGTGTTGTGTTACCTGTCTACTCCAAGACATATCACCTGACCTCAAATGGGAAGCTGGGTTTGTGCAGGGTCACTTCCAGAATGTGGCTGTTGCTGCTCTCCCTCTAAGACTGGAGGACACACAGCCAGGCTTGGGATGCTCTCATGTAATTTGCTGTGCTACTGCAGAAAAGAGCCAATCCCTACCCCAGGGATTGTAGGATGGGGAGAGAATTAGGGCTATACCATGAGAAAAACCCTGGATTTCAGTCCTGTGCTAAGACAGGAACCAAAGCAGAGCACAAATGATACTGATGGCAGCTGATCTGAGCTAAAGCTTTTTCCCTTATTTTCCTTCTCACAGGCAAAAAGAAAGCAACTTTGTTTGACAGCCAGGCTCCAATCTGCCCCATCTGCCAGGTCCTTCTTCGCCCTGGGGAGTTGCAGGAGCACATGGAGCAGGAGCTGGAGAAGCTCACACAGCTGAACATCAGGTAAGCAGCTCCCTGGGGTCCATCCGCATCCCTGGTGACCCAGCTGGGGCACCTGCATGTGGCAGAGAAGATGGTGGTACCGACAGCTACAAGATGTGGGAAATCTGGTGCTAGCCAGTGGGGCAGAAACATTTCCCTGGAGTTCACTGCAGTGATAAAGTCAGGCAGAAATTCCTCCTGGGGGTCACAGACATCCCTTTCCCTAGGGATATGTGTTCAGTGAGCAGTTCTCATGTTGCTGGCATCCCTTGATGGAGCAACCCTGCAGCATTGGTGCACACTGCCCCTCAGCTGCCTTCAGCTCCCTTCTGCTACCCCCAGTGCAAAAAAAGTCACCTATTTAAAAAAAAATAATTGCCTTTTAACTGCTAGCAGTTATTTAGGAAATGGCTGCAGCCAGGGGTTGGCAGATCCCTGCCCCTGCCTTAATAAAAGTCAACAGCCTTGGGAAAGAGCGTGTTTATTTCAATTATTAATGAATTCTCCAGTCATTAAAAGGTGAGGAAAGGAATCCAACTGCCTACTAGAAGCAAAGTTACATCACCAGGTGGTAGGAGAGGAGGGACAGCCTGTGTGTCAGTGTGTGTGTGTGTGTGTGTGTGTGCGTGTGTGCGTGCCAGGGTGAGGGGTGCATGTGGCTGTGCATAGTGTAGAGGATGTAGAATCCATCCCTGCTTGGCTTGGATCATCTTGGATTCAATGATAGCCATTGCAGATGGAGGGAGTAGGAGGGAGATTTACTTAGAGAAGGAAAGAGAGACCTCCCAGAATGGATCTGGGTTGAGATATCCCAAATTCAGCACCCGCATGCTCAGGCTGAGACCCACATCCCTGGTGTGTTGCACAGGAAGATAGGGAAGGGGGGAAGCAGGGAACAGGCAGCACATTTATCCCCTGCAACACCCAGTCTCCTTGCAAGCGTAATTTATGGTGTAATTTGGGCCACATCCAACTTAATAAAGGGCCACTGCAAATTAGTGAACAGGTTTAAATGAACAGAAGCAATTAGTGCTCAGAGGAGCCCATCAAAGAAGTTGGGCCAATATCAGAGTGAAACTGAAACTGCAAGCCAGGAGCAGAGGCTGGCTGGCGTGAAGTGGTGATGGGAAGGTGGCGTTTAATGGGAAAGGAAAGGAAACCCTAAATCATAAAGCATGACAAGGGCCATTGTGGGCCAGCTGACAAATGAAAAAGAATGGCATTATTCCTTTAAATAACAGCAGCAGTTAGAGAGGAGACAGCTCTCCCTGGCTTGCCCTCGCTTCCCTGGCCTGCTCCACTCGGCCACACAGGCGGCGAGGAAGAATCAGAGGTCTTTATTAATTATTAAATAATGACTCCCTCCGTAGTGTGATAGATAACGTTCAATCTAGGCAATGGATTCAGGCAATGGAGGCTAATCTGTAACACAGCAGCTCCACATAGGGATGGGCTCTCCCAGTCCCAGAGGACACCGATGCAGGGACCAGCGGCAGCAGCAGGCAGGAAGGGCAGGAATAGTGGGCAGGATTAGCAGGCAGCAGGGTGTGAGGGGATTGAAGTCCCATGCACTGCCCAGCCGCAGCAGGCAGCTCGCTATAGTGGGTTGCTCCGTTTCCCATTCCCCAACCTTTCCTGCCTGGAGAAGCCAGGAGCAAGAACACATCAACAACGAGAAGAGAGAAACTAATAATGATCTCAAATAACCCAATAAACATAAAAATAAAATGTAGGCCTATAAACGTGACGGGCACCGGCAGCCCTGGCCGCTCCCTGCCAATACCGACTTGTTACCGAAATGGCTGAGCAGCTGTTACTTATCAGTCTGATGGGGAGAAGCAAACCAGGGGGCTGCTTTCCAAGGGCTTTTTTTTTTTTTAATTTAAAGAGGATGCAGCCAATCATGGCTTGTGGTGTTAAGTTTTAATAAACCTTAATGATTTGCAACAAAATCATAGATTTCCTGTGCTCGGGGTTAGGAAGGCAGATCCCCTCCTGCCCACTGAACCTGCAGTACTGGAGGCTTGGTGGGCACTGGATCAGCTCTCTGGAAAAGGGGTTTCTTCCTTGTGGTCCAGATGACCACAGGAATTTCTTGGTGCTGAGATACAAGGAAGCTGTAGGCACCACCTGGATGATGCTACCCAGTGGTCCCAGATCACCGTAAACAACTCACCCACTCCAACAAACCTCTTTCTCACCTGGTGGGAATGGGGTTTGCTATCCCCCAGACACAGGGACAGCGCTCCTTCCCCCCATGGGCAGTACTGATGTGACCATCCTGGCCTCAGGACAGGGACATCTCAAGGTCAGCCCAGCTTGAGCATCATGCAGTGAGGCAGGAGGAGCCATGCTGGCAACAGGCCAACACTCCCCCATGCCTAGGGAGTCCTGTGCATGTACCAGGGACAAAAACCAGCTGTTGGACCAGTGATGAACATCACTCAGGAGTATCCAACCCTGGCACAGGGTCCAGCTTTCCCTTGAAAAAGCTATCTTGAGTGGGAATGAGGTACCTGGGTTTCTAGTTCTGCTGCCTTCTTGGTGTGTCCAGTCTCCCAAAGCATAGGGAGAGACCTGCCTGTGCTCACCCCATGGCTCCTCCACCCTGTGTGGGTCTAACCAAGCCTTGTGCACAGCTCCACGCAGAGAAGCAGGGCTCTCTGAATGCAAATTTCATTTCTGAGCCACTGGCGCTGTTTCAAGAGCCGGCAGCCTCCGAGCCCTTTTTGGTGTTACATATGTAACAGCCTCATTGAACTTGACATGTCAAATTCAGGCCATTTGTGCAAAATCTCCCTTTAATAATACCGTTTCATTTCGCTCAAATGAGACTTGAATGCATGTAAAATGGAAAAGGATATTTAAGCGCTAACATTAGGCAGATGTCTTGCCAGAGGCCGATTGAATATATGAGATTTTGAAGTGCTTAACACGTTTTCGGTGCTCCTTCTTAGAATATGTCACCTGGCTTTCTTTTTTCTCCCCCTCTTTCCCTCCCCACCTGCCCCCCCTTTAAGTGAAGGGTATAAATTGAAAGAAAACAAAACTACAAGCCTTGGTTTTATGGGGTTTAACTCTTCACAGGCAAGACTCCTGGTATTCCTCCTCCAAAGAGAAATTAGCTTGGAGCTCACCTTTGCAGCGCACAGGCTCTAAGCAGCAGAGAGTGGGAGGCAGGTGAGGGGAGGTGGCCCCATGATGAGGGGCAGAAGGGATGCTCTCCTTGCTCTGCCTGTACTGACAGAGAGCAAAAGTTGCCCACCTGAGTGTCACCCAAGGTAAAAATAAGAAATAATAACAGCGACCCTTTGTATACGTCTATGCCCTGTGCCTCAGCCAGGCTGCTCAACACAGAATACGTGAATATTCCTGGTTTGTGTGCATGAAGCTGATCTGGATGTGAGTCTCCTATCCTTACTCAGTATAGATTCACTTGTTTTACACCTCATCCATGTTAAAGGCTTGCAGTAAAGCACACTGAAATGTAAGATTTTCTGGAGTTGTCAGTGCACCCTGCTCCAAGCTTCAGCTGGTGCTCTGGCTGCAGCTGCATTTCCCCACCCTAGAACTACCTAGGGGAGTGCAGGTGGGCATAGCATTCTAGAATAGCAGCCAGGAGCGTGTCCCTCAGGACATCCCCATGTGCATTGCTGCGTGTGTCACCCTGCGGTAAATACTGTGAACGGAGGAGGCAGCGTGCAGCAGGACCCTTAATCCCTGCCTGCTGTCCCCAGGCAGTGACCACAGAGCACTGCTGATGGAGGGGAGGCTGGGTGGAGAAGGGCAGGTTTGGGGCTCTGGTTTGAGTTCAGAGTGGGAGGAAAGATGACTTTGAGTACAGAAGGAGGAAGTAAGAGCTGTAGAGCCAGCCTCAGCTGATGCTCCACAATGATTCTTCCTAGAGTTGGGGGAAAAGACAATTATTGGCCACTTAAAAAAATCTTAGGAAGTCACATTACAAATATTAGTTGCTGAGTTCAGCAGTTTGAAGGTTGCGAATGTGCCTTTGGATGCAGTGGTTTTAATAGGATAACAAGCTGTTCTTGAATATGCAATGCTCCTTTAAAAAAATATTTAGGGATGTTTTTATTTCACCGTGTGGCAGCTGCCAGATTCTCCCCTGCATTGCCAGCAGCAAACCTATGCTTCAGAGCTGCAATTTCACCTCCCCAAAATGGATGAGGTGTATCAATATAGCTGGAGAGTTGTCCAGAGGGTGGAGCAGTGAGGGTGATGATGTTCCCAAAGTGCCTCATGGCTGTGCAAATTCTCCCCTCATTCACTTTTCTTTCTTTTTTTCCTTTGCAATCAGTAATTATTCTGAGCATGTTTGTCTTACAAAGCCTGTGCCCACCTGTTGGCTGCTCCCAGCCTGGGCCAGCAGCTCTCATTGCTCCTTGCCATTCTGCTTGGGGCATGGGGACACATCCAGCATCTCAGGAGCTACTAATCTCCCCTAATGACCTTCCTGTGTGTGCAGGAATAATTTCTCTTCTCTTCTGTGATTACGAAGCATTTCCTGGAGCACAGAGGGCACCGGGGTCTCGCACCTTGGTGAGAATGGAAAGTGCTGCAGGCTGTTTTCTGTGACCTCAAAGATGCTGTCGCGAAGAACCAAATAGTGTCAGGCAAAGGAGGGCAGAGTAAGATGCAGTGGGAAGGCCTGTGTCAAAGCAGGTGAAGTGCCCAGATGGGGGAATTTAGCTTGACATTTGGAGCCAGCTTTGATTCATGACAGAGGAAAAGAGCCAACCACAAGACTGTGGTGCTCCAGCTCCTGCAGCAGCAGTCAGTGCACTTCCACCCAGGCTTAAGTCTTCCTTTGGGTTCCATCTGAAGCTTCCTCTCCCTTGTTTGCACACATGCTCTTTTCCTCTCACTGTTCTTAATCCTCTCTTCTTTTGCAGCCAGGGTAGAAACAGAAAGTGCTTCCTCAGCTCCTGACACTGCACAGAGTATCTTCACCCTGCTGTGAGGAGCTTCAGCTCCAGGTTTCTTTATGGAGAGAGGCACAGCAGTAGCTCTTCTCAGGGGACAGAGGCAGCTTTGGGCCAATGGGATAAGAAATAATGAGGAAACTGGCAAAATAGCTGAAACACAAAGGCTATGGGACCTTGGGAGATAAACTGGTCACAAGGCAAGTTGACTGTTCTTGAGAGATGTATCCAGACCTATGGAGATGCATTCTCCTTTTCACATCTTTCACAGGTTGCTTTCCCAATGTTTCATGCTCTTTCTGATTAAAGTCATCCCATGCTAGCCCCTCAGAGTCTGCGCTGGAGACTCCTAATGAACATGTGGGCAAATACATCAGCACTGTGGTCCCTGTGTGCCCAAATGGCAGGGGCTTGGTCTGTTGCTCCTGGTCACAATAAGGACCCAGAGCAGGTTATGAGATGTGGCTCACACCCCTCTCCTTCTCAGGGAACACTCTGTTTAAATACAGATGCTCCTTGCACTGCCCCAGTGAAGTGTTTGCTTCATTTCTGTGGGATCTGCCAGGCACTGTATTGTCCCAAAGGACCTTTGGAGGAGACCTTCCCAGCGCCAGCATGGGCAGCTGCAGTGGGAAGGGTGAGTGGCCATGCTGCCAGGCCCAGCAGGATAAATAGAGTGTGAAAAACCCAAATTAGCTCTGTTGTCATGTGTCACGTCAGGGTCATGGCTCTCACCTCAGGTCTCTTTGATTTATGCCTGGGGACTTTAACTTGATGACCAGGTACTTCCCTAGACTTCTTGTGCAGCAAATGCTGCAGGTCCCCCAGCCTCTCAATGAGAGACCTTAGAAATTGTTTTGAGTGAGAAAGATCTTCTCCAATGCTCTGTTGGAATACATCATTCCCTTCCTGGCATGCAGTAGACACCTGCGAGCTCTCCAGAGAGAGGAAGGAGCCCTGACCAACAAGTGAGATTGCAAGCAGGCATTGCAACCTCCTGCTCCTCAACTTATTCTTCTTTTTTTTCTCTTTTCTTTCCACCTTCTTATTTTCTTTTTTTCCCTTTCTCCCCCTCTTCTTCCCCCTCCCTCCATCTCTCCCCACCCCCCGGTATCAAGGCGACATCTCCAAGCCAAGTACTTTTAATTTCGCCCGTGGCCCTTGCTGACACGGTGGATATGCACAGCAAGTTAAATTCCCGCCTGATCAATAAAGCAGAAGCAGTGTGTCCGACTGGTCGATATTTTTTTATCTGTCTTCAGCCCAGTCCTGCTGATGACAGCCCCCTGCGCTTCAGCAAAGGCACTCAAGGGCATCGGGCTTTGGCAACACAGCTCTTTTTTTTATTTAAATTAAAAAAAAAAACCCAGATGCCTACAAAAAAAAAAGTTCATGGAGTTTGGCCTTTGCTTAATAACGTTTTATGATTTATCTTAATTTTTAATTGAAAAAAATTTGCGAATTAATTGATTTCTGGGACTTGCCAATTAACATTGTAATTGGGTGCATGATAAATTTCGAGGGAGCATCATTCTTCTCCCTCTCCCCCTTGTCACAGAGAAGGGGAACTGCCAGGGCAGCTGCTTCCTATCCGTCCGACCCCCGCTCTTTCCCGAGGTGCTGCTGCCCTCCGCCCCCCTTGCTACTGTATCTTAAAGAAGGAACAAGAAAGCTAATAAAGTCGTGTTATTAGAGTCTCGCCAGAGGTGACCCCTCAAGGCATAAATCCAGGCTGGGAGAAGCTGGGGACAGGTAGTATTAAGTGCCTGAGCATGCTTTGCAGGTGGGAATGGGTACCCCTCCTGCAGCACCCTCTCCCTGGCTGTGCCCTCCCAGTGCTCCCAGGGGCTTTCCCAAAGGGCTCTGATATTCCCCAAGGGCTCAGTCAAGCAGTCAATAGCCGGTGATGTCTCCTCAGTGCTCTTCCTGGGTGCGAGTCCTCCATGGTTGTCCTGCAGCCAATGTTCACCAGCCAAACCCGGCTGCGGGGACCAGCTGGGAGCTTGGGAGCTGCTCTAGGGACACAGAACGGGTTTTCACATTCTGTTCTGCCCTGATTACCTCGGGGAGAGAGTCCTGCCCCACAGCAGCAATGGGGCATTCCATGCCATTCACAGCAGAGGTGCTCAGGACAGAACCTCAATCCTGGAGTCAGGGGTGTCCAATTTCAGGCACAGATGCATTTCCAGCTGGGTGGTATCACCTGAAGCTTTCTCCAGCAGTTTGACTCCTGTCAGATTTAAATTAAACTTGCCTGGAAGTGCCAGCTTCTTGATGATCCTCCAGAAAGGCCAGGACCACCTGCCACCACAAGGCAGCTAACAGGGTCACTTCCCTGTCTGGGTTGCAGAGAAGTGGGTGAGCTGGCTGCTACCAAAATGAGGAGTAAGGACAGCAACATGGTGTAGGGGCAGTGAGAACAAGCTGCCCTGGGGCCCTGAGACAGAGAGTGAAACTGCTAAGTAAATTGGAGCGTACTTTGTGTCTCTAGTGCTTCTCCCACCCACTCCATATACTGGTATGGATCACCTATCCCCAGTTACCTCTGGTGTCCCATGCACCCTCTAAACCCCAGTGAGCTTGGATGGGGCTCCAGTGTGCCATCCTGGTGCTCCTCCTGCACCCCAGTCTGTGCAGGGAGTGAAGGATGCCAGACCAGGTGGAGGGTCCCATGTTCCCTGGCAAAACCACAGCTCTTCCCACCAGCCAGGACACCAGAAAGGCCAGGAGCAGTCCAGCTCCAGGTGTGCCAGTGTTGATGGCAGGGAAGCACATGGGAATGGAGAGAAATTTATGAGGAGAGGAGTCTGTTTATTATCTAGCCAATGTGGTGCTGCTGATACCATGGATTTATCCTCTTTCATTCCTCCTCTGATTTGTGTCTTTGCCCCTCACTGTGGCAGATTAATCATGGACAGAAAGGAAAGAGAGACCCTCCAGCATCATCCTGTGCATTTAGAGGGTAGCAATGACAGCAGCCTGAACCTTTCACCTACCTGCTTTTCCTATGGAGAGAGCACAAGCCAGGCAGTTGCCTGTCCTGCTTAGAGATGCCCTGTTTCTCTCCTCCATGGCAGATCCCAGGGAAGGCAGAGACTGCTGTCCATAATCTGTAGGTGAGAAGCACTTCTCATGGGTCAGAACTTCCAGGGTAGCACAGCAAGTCAAAGAATGTGTGGGTTATGTTTTCCCTTGCTCATGCAGTGCCCTAAAAGGGCTATGAACACTCCTTAAATTGCCTTCAGACCTGTGGTACCTGCAGTCCATTCCCTGACTCCAAGGTATGGATTTAAAGGCTGAGATTTGAACTCTGGAAGGCAAAGCCTTCCTCTGCTGCTGACTCTCAGGGCAGCAGGAGGACTGGGAATGGGTGTGCAGAAACCCAAGGGTGAGAAATAAATCTCTGGTCAGTTATTTGCCCTGGAGCAATGCATATCTTCTGCAGAGCCTCTTCTGAACTGCCACATGAGCTGGGAATAATTAAACAGTCATTATAGCCATGGTAGCAAAGAGCCCCCCAAATCAATCTAATGCATGACCTTTCCCTCTGATTTTCCTCTCTATTTTTCCAGCCATCTCCTTTTCAAATAGTGGAAGAGAAATGAAACTACCCCCAGCCACGGTCTCCTGTTTGGCCCTACATACATGGACCATCACATCCTCACCCAGAAATCTGTTGTCCACTCTGAACAGGGACATGGGGTACCAGAGGCTGATAAAGGAAAACCCAACAGGGCAGAAAGAACTGGGGATATGAATAGGACAGAAAAAATACGGGACTTCAACATGGTCAGGTCAAGCCACAGTGTTTTATGATTCTGCTGCATTTCATCTCTTTGGGGGAGGTGGATGACTGACCCTGTGGGTCAGATTTGTCACAACTGACTCTGTTGGTCACTGAGGTCTCACAAATACCGACTGGGGGAGTGTGTGGGAAGCACATCTGGCACTGTAGGTGTAGAACATTTCTAGCCCTGACTGCAGCCTCTTTGGCAATTTTTTATCATTACTCAGCCCCTTTTCCTATCATGGGATGCTACTGGGGGACCCACAGCAGGTTAAAAATCCCAGTGTGCTTCCTGTGATGGCACAGATCTTACCTGGCCATGCTGAGGGCTGTCACCTGCAGCTAGGTGTAAAATCAAGCTCTTCTATCCTTATTTAAGCATCAAGTGACACTTCCACTTATTTAAACTGGCATTCACAAAATCCAATTCCCTCTTTACCCAGCAACTGCTCCATTACAGCTGGTATTGCCATCCACATGGCTCTGCTGGAGGCTTTCTGTGCTGCCAGGGCTCCCATCCCAAGTCTGCATGTTCAAGTCACGAGTCCTATAGCTAAAGATCAGTTGTTTCCAATTGGTTGGGTTTTTTTTTTGTTTTTTTTTAATTAAATACATCTATTGACCACAGCCTTTAGAAGTATTTTGGTTTTGCAGATCTCATGTGGGAGCTGCACAGGCCGATGCCTGTCAAACAGGAGGCTGCTGAGAAGGGATTCTGTGGAAGAGTGGCAGAGCTGGAAGACTCCAGCTGTATGGCAGCAGGTCTCTTACCTGCTCCTTACTGCTTCAGTGTCCTTCAGGGATAAGCAGAAACAACTGTAGCTGCCTGAGCTCAGCAAACTTAACCTTCAGCTAATGACCTGATTTTTCCATGTGGGAAGAAGCAGCAGCTTCCATTCATGGGGGTGATAAGAGACCACTCCTTGTATATTGCCTTTTTATTTCCAATGGCAAGCACACCCCAAAAGGCAGGACCATAGCAAAGTAAATAGGCCTTGAAGGTCATTGTGTGTAATAGCAACCGTGGCAGGGGTAGAGGAAACCCCAAGACTCTGGATAAGGAGGTCACATACTTGGCTTGCTGAGCTTCCCTTTGGGAAATCATGACAGAGGCACTGGGCCTGAACAGCCCCTTGAGGCTCACTCAGGGACATGCCAGAGGATTCCCAGATGTACTTGGGGATGCTTCTAACCAAATATGTGCCTAGCATTAAAGGACATATGCATGTCTCTGGTGTAGCCTGAGTCCTGCTTTCATTGTGAAGAGCCTTGAGAGGAAAGGCTCTTCCTAAAGCCAATGGTCCCTAATCTAAAGGAGTGGTGTGTCCTGGAGCATGTGGGGATCTGGCTGTGCTGCTCCCAGGTGATGCAGTTGCAGCACTGGGCAGAGCCCTCTGGCAGCACCAGGGCATGGGCCTTATTTTGGCCCCATGGGGACATCCAAACACGTGAGGATGCATAAATGCACTGGCAGAACTGGTGTCTCAGCCCCAAGAAAGGGAGCCAGTGTACCACTTGTATCACTTGGGAGTGCAAAGCCTTCAGGAGAGAGAGAAGGAGGCTGCCAAAATCTCTGGGTCTTCCCATAGTGTTCCTTGCGCTTCTTTGGTACTTTGGAGGGGTTACCTAAAAGGTAAAGAAGTTGTTTTGCTGTAATGAACTAGATAAACAATTCCCCAAATAGATTAAAACTAACTGTAACTTAGAAAAGTGGGTAGTAATTATATTTTATTAGCTAGCAAAACACCATTTTTTTATTTCATAAGATAATTCTGTGTAAATCACCTTAATTAGAAGTGTCAGATGAGCCCGTGAATATCGTACTTAGTAACTAATTTCCTATGTACAGGTTATAATTTAAAACACATGGATCACTCGCTGAGTGGAAATATGCTAGCCATGAAATAATGTGGGGAGTGTTGGGGTTATTACTATGTAAATGTGTAATCATTTCAGACCACTGCAGCCTGGCTGGGTGATTAAAGAGAATCCCAAGGTCTCCAAAGATTGTGCTGTCTGCAAGGGCCTAGAGCAAAAAAACTTTAAAAGGCACTGAAAAGTGTTTGAACTTTAAAGGTCTTGATTTCCCTTTTACCATTTTTAATTTGTCTGCAGTGTTTATGGAGGGGAAGGTTTCTCTTTGCTGACAGCCTTTCGATCCTGAACCTGCTGCCAGCATTCTTAAGAGGTGCAGGGGCTGCAGCCCTCATAATTCAGGGGGCTCTTCAGTGGGATGGTGAAAAGTACCCTTAAATTGCAGGGTCTCGGTGCTTGGATGACCTGGGCTTATGCCTGTTCCTAACCCATCTCTGGATATAAAAAAAAACCAAATTGCAAACGCTTATTAGCAATAGAGCTACATTGCAAGAAAGGGTGTGGGTATTAATAATCCTCCAGATGAAGAATAAAATAAAGTCTGCCAAGTTATCTAAAGCAGTCCCCTTCCTTATCGGTCCCAACAGCAGAGGTTTGATCTTTTGGCTGACCAGAGAGACTCTCATTCTGAAAACTTCAATTTCTTGGCCCTAACACCATTTCTAGGAGGAATTAATTATATTCTTCCTCTTTCTCTTGAAAATAAATAATTTTGAACACCTTTAACAAGAAAAGGAAGGAAATGGATTTTTTTATAACAAGGCATTTGGATTATAAAAGGAAAAAAAAAAAGTTGTTTCACACTTCATGTGATTGAGAAATTCAGGGTAAAGCTGGAGGTGGAGAGGAGATGGAAATCTTTCCCATCGAGCTTGTTATTGCACAGGCTTGAGGCGGTGCCAGGGCTGTGTCTCAGTGGGCAGCAGGAACTAATTCTACTCTGTGATACCTGAGGGTAGAGAGCAGAGCTGGGGGACAAGACACAGGGGGCATCCTGTACCCTTGGTGAGGATGCTGCAGCACATTCCCTTGGGGAAGTGGGGCTGTGTGGGAAGTGATGCCCCAGCCCATCCATCCGTGGTCCCCAGGAACCATAGCTGGGAGCAGAGCTGTGGCATTTGGAGTGACCTGATGGCAATGGATAACTATGTGTGTTTCCACCATTTCAGGGCAGGGGGCAAAAGGCAGTGGCACTGGGAGAGGAGGGGGGCCATAGCCCCAGGAGAAAACACCTTCTTCCTCCATCCCTGCTCATTTCATAACACCCAGCCATCTGCCAAATCAAGGCAGATTAAAGCCAGCCAAATTCAATTTTTCCCTGCTGGCACTGCAGCTCGGCATCTGGGGCTAAAGTGTCCCCGACAAAGCGAACATGACAGGCACATTGCTTTTTTGTCACATCTAGTACCGTGTTGATCTTCTAAAAGTCTCATAAAAATTTATTGATGTCTCCCATATTGCTGTGATTGAGAAGAAAGGAGCGCGGGTGTGCGGAGCCGGGTGCGCGCGCGCGGGCGAGCGTGTGTGGGTGTGTATATTAATGTTTCTGAAGTAGATCTGATTTGATATGTCTTGTTCTATTGTCAGCATCTGTTTAGCGGGGCTTTTTAATACTTTCTGGCTGCCGATCACTCATCCTTAGCCTGGGATGCAGGCTTGCATACAAATTTTGTTATTAAACACAATTCCATTCCCCCCCTTTCCCCAGCCCCCGCCTCCCCCCACTATTCTCCCTCCTCCACCCACCTACCCACCCATCCATCATCTCCCTGGGGCTATGGGGAGCTGGGAGCCAGCCGCCCCATCAGTGTGTGCTTACAAGCACAGGCACTGGGCTTGGCAACATATTTCAAGAGCCTTTTGCCTGCTGCAGGTGCTTTGCATTGACAAATCGAATCACGGGGAAATAATTTATTTCCTAATGCTGTTTGCAGCATGTTAGCAGGAGAATTTACATGAGAGAGATTACTTTAATAACCAAAAAATTACAGTGCAGGCCTCCCCGCCATGTCGGCTTTGATATGTAATTGTTTCAAGTTTAACCTGTCTGGAGGGGGGAAGGTGTTATTAAATCTATAGCCTCTCCCGCTGGCGAGGGCAGGCGAGGAGGAGCACTGGGTAGGGACCTCCTTCCCTGCTAAATGGGAAACAAGCTGAATTAACAAATCACTCCAGCCTCCAGCAGAGCTGCTGCTTCCCCAGCTTCCCCAGCCTGGAGCTGAGGAAATCTTTTTTCCCTTGCTCTTATATCTATTTAATCTCCTTCTCTTTCCTGTTCTCCTTTTTTTTATTGTTCCTGACCCTTCACAGGGATTGCCACCTCTACGCCCCCTCTCTGTGGCTTTCTTACCTATGCCCCTCTGTGATGTGCTCTCTGCTTTTTTCCAGTGCGGGGAGAGAAGCTTTGCAAGCCCCAGGCAGGGGGAGAGTTGGTGTTTGCCTCATGGGGCTGGTTTGGGGACTTCCACTCGTATGACCATTTTGTTACAGCTGGAGAAATTGTTGGCACTGCCCCATGCCACTCCAGTCAGAGTGAGGAGGCTCTCGTTGGTCCAGGGAAGAGGAGCAATGTGCTTTGCTATTTGACCTTATGAGATCTCTTAAAGCACTCCCCTCCTTGCCTGCCAGTTTTGTGACTGACCTCATTCTCTTCTCTCTTGGCAGCAAGAGCTCCATCCTGAAGGATGCCATGGCAGCAGGCACCCCCAAGGTAAGTGAACAAACCTCAGCATATTTTCCCTGTCCCCCAAGGGATGCTCTTTACACCCCTTCACCTTCCCAGCCCACTCCCTGTCCTGCTACTTGACGTCTCCCAGGGAGTTGGCCACACTTTGGGGACCAGTGACACTGGGGAAAGCTGCTGTCCCCAGTCAGCCACTGGGCTGGAGCAGACAAGTCCCTGCACAGGGCTCTGCATTTCTTGTGGGGCTGAAGGAGCTTCTGGGCTCTGGGACTCCAGATTGTGTCTAATGACAGCTAATGAAAGCTGATCACATGCAGCCTGAGCTCAGCCTGGGAAATCACATGTGGGAGTTCCTGGAGCCAGAGCCATATGCCAGTTTTGGAAGGGGAGAGTGGGCCTGCCTCAAGGGACTGAAGCATACCAAAGGAGGAGCCCAAATCATTAAAGGACCCCATCTCAGCCTCAACCCCCTCCCCAGGACCCACCTCCCATCCCCTCGGCACAGATTGCAGAAATACAAAATTCACAGAGCATCGTGGCATCACTGCAAAGAGCATAATTTACTGATTTGCTGTCAGCTGGACTTCCTGTCACAGAGGGGTGGGAAAGACCAGAGCTTGGGCAAGTGAGCAGGTGGCAGGGAGCACTGCAGGGCATTGCACAGCCTCTGAAAACCATGCTATCCTCACCAAGGTGTGCAGAGGCAAGTTCTTCAGGTTCTCCTACGCTTCTGATGAAACAGTCCAAGTGAGGGAAGCTCCTGGCTTCCAGACAAATGCAGGGCATCTCTCACAGGAGATGTCGTCATGCTTGTTCTATTAGAATTAACTTCCATTCTCACTCCACATTGGTTTTTCTGGAAGCTTATGGTGATTTTTTTGGCATGTGATGTCAGCAGCAAAGACTGACATTTTAGCTCTAGATTTTCTCCTTGGAGCTGGGTGTCTTGCCAAGTACATCAAAACCTTGTCTGCTCCACCAAGGGAGAGGCCTGGGAGCCACTGTGCTGACCTGAGTTCCTGGTAGGTAGGGATAACTCCCAAATAACCCCAACAATTTCCCAAACCCTTCAAGAGGAAAAAGAAACTGCAATGATACTCCATAATGCTCCACATTTTTGTCTCCTGCATGACTATATTTTGATCCTGTACCCTGTCCCAGGGAGATTAGGAGGAGAATGGAGACCTGACTATTTCTCCCATGGAAACAAGCAGAGCAGAGAGGAATGCCCAAACCTACCACTGCTGATAATCCACAGAGTGTGAGGCTGCCTTGGGATGTCTTGAAGGAACTGGGAAGGGCACCAGCAAAACAAAGCATCTGGACAAAAATCTTCCTCATCAGGACTCAGTGTAGATAACTCAACAGTCCCAAACACATCGCCTGTGAGGGAGAAGGATGGCTAGGAAGACAGATTAGCTGTTTGGAGGCAAACACAGTGAGTGACTGACAGAGACCAGATAAAGAAGAAGGTCCATCTCATGGCAGGGCCAGGCTTTTGAAGTTTCCATTGACAAAGAATCCCATTTGCCTTGAGCGAGGGGATTAAACTGGGACTGGAGCGTCGTTCTATGTAAAAGAGATCAATCGTCCCCTGTCACCACATGGATCTTTTCCCTTTGCCCGTCACGTCTGGGACTAAGAACATTAACTTCAAGAAGCCAGGAGAGCAGGGAGGGAGAGGGTGAAATCAGGAAATCTTTCATTCCCTTCTCAGAGAGCTTGAAAGCTTCTCAGCCCAGGAGGATTCATTATTTCTATGTGGCTTTTGCTGGAAGACAAGTCCTGTGTGGTATGAGAAGGCACAGTGCTTTCACCTTCACCTGAGATTGGTATTAAAGGCCCCTTTGTAACCAGGTGGGATTGAGGAGGAGGGTAGTGAGGAGATGAAGGCTCCTCTTTTCCTTTGTGTCCACTGCATGTTTGCATCATGGGGTGTGAATAGCCCACCAGGTTATCAAGTCCCTCCGATTACAGTTCCATGCAGAGGGTTGGGGTACAGACCCTGGAGTGGGCTTGCAGTCCATGTCCAGGCACCCAGGCCTCACTGGAGGTTTGGCAGGGTCCTCCAGGGAATATCTGTACCACTCTGGAACTGGTGGAAGGGTGTCTGCTGCAATGTTTCCTGGCCAGTCCTTTTTCTGGTGCCAACAAAAAGGCCAGCAGCTCCAGCAGCTCAGCAATGGGAGAAGGGGCTGCACCTTCCCATCCCTCTGGAGCACCCAATGGCAAAACAAACATGGACAAGCTGGTTTCACTCAGGGACTTGGAAACTTGGATGACTGCAGGCTGCTAGTTACTTCTGTGGTAACCAATGGCTTTAACTCCATTTTGGGGTTCATTTAGGACCTTTGCCTATAGCATCACTATCATTGCCACTTCTGTGCTGGCCTGAGGCTCTTCCTGGGGGGCAGCTGGGACTGGGTATTTAATCTTCCCATGCTCTGTGTCCTAGCTCTTCTCCCACCCCTTCCCAGCAGTTGCCCCAACAAACATCTCTCTGGGCAACAAAAGCCCAGATGTAAATGCATGTTCCTCACTCACTGTTCCCCTGCCCCTGAAGAGCTGTCACTCACTGCACTTGGTCAATTTTCATGGCAATATGTCAAAGAAAATCCAATCACTCAACATGGGATGTGATGAATGCAGGATTATTGTGTCAGATTCTTCTATTACCAGAGCCGACTGAGGCAGTGACAGCCAAGCAAGGGCTGCAAGCTGGGACTCCAGCCAGCACCACTGCTTGGTGCATGGTCTCCCTCTCTGCAAAGGCAGCTCAAAGGGCAGCACTGAGCACCACAGGTCTACATCATTCAGGATTCTCATCAGCCATTAGAGAACGAGCCTAATAGATGGTGATACACCAGTGTGGACAAGGCACTTGGATAAGCAGATTGTCACTCGGAAGGTCCCTTTCTCAAGGTCTGTCCAAGCCAGCCATGCCCCAGACCTCTGTGAGGCCAGAGCTTCCCTGCAGCACTTCTCAGCATGGCCAGAGCCTGGGTCTCAGGCAGATCAGGCAGCAGAAATGTCTCATAGAGGCATATGGAGAGCACCACAGACTCTGTTTGGACTGGTGGCTGCCCCGGAGTCTGTGCATAGTCTGTCAGCAGTGAGAGGTTCCCTTGGGCATTGTTCCCAGACTTCATGCTCTCCCTTTGCCTTTCTCCCCTTGCTTTGGCTGTCTCTTGCAAGGCAGGAGATTAGCACGCATTGGGTTGAACCCATGCGGGTGAGGTGTAAATCCAGCTGTTCCCACTCTTCCTTGAGCAGCTGGTGGTAACTGGAAAGTCAGCGTCCCCAAGTCCTCCTTGCTACCTAAGAGCACTTCACTACTGCCTGTATTTCAGGGTATTAGCTGCAGACTGTTACCTGTCACCTAACAGGTAAACTTATATCCCCTGTGGAAGAGCTGGTACTGATCACTGAAGGGAGAGAGACCGGGTTCCATGAAGCATTCCAGTTCTTGTGGTGGGTTCAGCATTCGTTTTCCACTGCTGCTTCCTAATACATGGCTGCAAATTGCCTTTCCCACTTCCAGTCCTGGTTGTGCTCTTGCTCTTGCTGCAAACACTGACGTGAGTGCCGGTGAGCAAAATCCATCCCACGCACCCAGCAGATGCCTGAGGCTGGTTTGTTTAGGTGTGCACCCAGCTCCACAGAGGGTGCCCACAGGCAGGCAGCCAGCACACTGCTCCCAGACCTCCGGCAGAGCTGGGAACCAAGCCACAGTGCCAGAGTTCTTTGCTTCCCCCACCCACCCCGTGATTTTACAGCTTCACTGAGCAGTTTGAGAGAGAATTACAACATCTAGTGGGAAATTTGACCACTAAAGCCCTCCAAGGAAAAAGTGCTTCGAAGCAAGCAAGATTTGGAGCCTTAAACCTTGACAGAATGTCTGTATTAAGCCCTTCCCAGCTGCCTCGCTTGAGATGAAATTTCTAGCACAGTCATTTAACTTCTTCATATCATGTCTGGTGGTAGGAACAGGGGATGGGTGTCAATGCCCTGGGGTTTTAACTCCTTCTCTTGTGTCACTGACAGCCTGGGAGGTTGGCGAAGTCATTCACCATATCTGTGCTCCCTCCCTCTGTAACTGATTTACAAGGAATGATTAAAAAGCTAAGTCTGGGTATTGTGGCAAAGCTATGGCCAAGCTGGGGACATGAGAATAGCCCATGGATATGTGAAAGAGAGGAAATTACGTAGGATGAGTGTTAGCTGGCTGTGCTTCCTGCAGTTTGGGGTGATGAATACCAGAGTCACTCCAAAACCACATATCTGCCAGGTTTTATTCCATGAAACAAATTACCCTGTGACCAAACAAAGCCCCTCACTCCCCTTAGGCCAAACAGCTGTACCCTCCCTTTAGACCAGGGGAAACCACTGCATTTGGCAGAAGGAGCAGAGAAGGCCAGACCTGGGCCAGACCTCTTTCCCCCTCCATCTCCAGAGTGCTGATGGGCAATTTTTCTGGAAAGGGCCCCTTTTCTCTCCATGTAGCTGCTGTCTCTTCCAAGAGGGCACAGAGCTCTGTTACAATCCCAGGTGCCACTGTAACATGCACAGAAATTAATTAGTAACTCACATTTCTGTAAGCTTATTCTGCTTGTGAACCACTGAAATTTTACAGTTAAGGCCAGAAGCTGCTGATACCATTATTTCTATTTGCCATTCACACCCTTCTCGCATTTAAGCCTTTCATCCCCAGCTCCATCCCACCTTTATCTCTGCCAGCTAAAAGCCACTAGATAATTTTACCGCTAACTTTTCCTGGGAGCAAATGTGGACCCTCCAAAAGCTTCTAGGAAACTCAGCTCTAATAGTAGCATCTTTGTGTTGGGGATTCTCCAGCAATAACATAAAAAACTGCTAGCAGAGTTAAGGGGGAAAATCACAGCAAGCCCTGGTATCACTTATTGCTTTCGGGTTACAGTTCCCAAGTGATAACAGCTATTAGCAACACTTTGACGTCTTCCCTACCGTGGAGGGAAGGGCAGGAGACAGAAAACCTGTCAAGCCATCACCTCCATGTTAAGTGATAAGTACCTATTTAGACAGCAGAGTTAAGGCTGAATGCATCAAGCAGAGAACACTTTGTGCCAAAAAAAAACCCAAAAACAACAAAAAAACTCCCAAAAAACGCCATATAGATACATAAAAAGCAGGGTTAGGGTATTTGTTCTGCTGACAGCAGCTGTGATGGATTGTTTAAGAAAAATAGACTCCTTATGTTTTTCCAGGGCTCTCAGAAAGCAGGAGTCCAGCACTTTAATACTCTCAAATGACTGGCCTTGAGAGGCAGTAGAATGTCAGAGCCACCGCTGAGCTGTCCCCACGCTGACACCTGCCCTGGCTGCTGGCAAGAGGCCGTGCTTCGGGCTGGGGGCGGCGTGTGCCAGCAATTTCCATCCATTTCCTTGGGCTGGCGGCTGCACCCTGACACCCATCCCCTCCCCTAGTGCTGCCCAGGGCCCACGCCTGGAGAGCCTGGGGGTCAGGAGCCAGTGGCATGTTGGCACGTGTGTCCTTTGTGACATTGCCCCAGCACTGCCCACGGCTCCTCCATCGGAGAAGGGAGGAACAGGTCTGGGATTGATGGCCTGGAATCACATCAGTTGGCATACAGGCTGCACATTTGATTCATACCAAACCTGCCCCTGTATTTATATAGATAAACTAGGTGTAGCTCCTAGTTCTGGTAAGCTGCTGAAACATTCCCAGCTGATCTCTGCACGGTCCGTGGAGTGTGTTGGGAACAACAAAGGTGAGTCTTGCAGCATGAGCAAGGCTGATGTGCCCTCAGGATCTGTGCACACAAGTGGGTAAAGCCATACACCCAGACACATCCCTTCTCCTTGGCACGGCACAGCTGGGTTCCAAGGGACAGGAAGGAGTCACTGAGCGGGGCCATGGCTGCCCAGCATGGCAGGAGGGGCAGGAGGAAGGAGGGAGTACAGGGCTTGGACAAGATTGATGGCCTCGTTGCCATTAAGAAAAAAATTAGCCGGTGGCGGCTATCATATTAAAGGGTGAAGAAGCCGTGAATTATTTTCTTAAAGATCTTATCACTTACAATGATAATTTTACCTTCCAAAAGGCCACTTTTAATGAGGCAAGGCAGGCAAAAAGTCATGATTTAATGCCAGATTTTTTTTTTCAAACACATTTTACTGCTTTTTTGTCCATGTTTAAAAAGCGCCGGTGACCTTTTTTTATTTAGCTTGCCCCAGGTGTAATGCTCAGTCTGAACCTCTCAGGGTTTATAACCTCCACAGAGAGTGCCTCTACCCAATGGAGAGATGATTTAAAGGGGAGGGAGAAATATGAAGCTGCACCACCACTCCCATACAGTCCTTGCTCCATCTTTGGTGGTGGGAGTTGTGGAGGGGAGACCAGAGAGGGATGAGAGTCTTCTCCCCCCAATATCCTCACTCAGACACACTCTGAAGAACAGCTGGGATGTACTGGCAGCCAGGCATGGATGGTGGCCTTTCCCCAAGGGAAAAGGGACATCTCAACATTGAGGCTTTCTCCTGCCATGCTGAAGAACCTGGTCCCACAATAGAGAGCATCTCCACATCAGGCTTGTCTGCACACAGAGTATCCAGCACCATGTTTTTGGGCTGGGATGCCAGAATTTGGGTCTGCCATGCAGCGTGAGCATGCATGAGGGCTGGGAGAGCACCTTTTCCCTCCGCAGACATCTTCCCAGAACGCAGATGAGAGAGGAATGGAAATTGTATCCCTACCCTTTCTCTGCTTGCCAGGACCAGTGTGGGAATCAGCAGAGTGGTGTAGGGAGCAGCAAATCCTGACTTGGTATGATGTTGTCAGGCATCCTCACTGCTTAGCCTTTGGAAAACAGCCTCATCATGATAATCTGGGGTAAAAGAGGCCAAAATTGGGACAAGAGAAGCTGGCCTAATGCAGGATTGAAAGTCACCCTGATGGTGAGTGCCTTTTCTAATCCCTTAGCCTCTGAGACTGCATCCCTGCCTGCCCCCATGGCCATTGGAGAGGCAAAGTGTGGCACAGCACAGGGAAATGAGAAAAACAAATGAAGTCAAGTTTCCTAAGAGTGAAGGGGAAGTGTGACTTGGCATCTCTAACACTGTGTTTAACATGCCGGCAAGGTATTTAGAATTGAAGTGCTTGCACACAATTTAAAAATAGACAGTTTATTAATCTAAACTGCAAGTGTATGTAGAAGAGGCCTCAAGATTGACATCTTTGGGATTAGTTTAGCCCTGCGTTTTTCCAGAGGTCATTGCCATGGTGCTCAGGAGGTTTGTGGAATAAATGGGGCCGGCATTCTTCCCGGGACCACATGCTAAAAACTAATACATAACGTTTAATTTACTGTCTCCATAGCTAGCCCAACCATTTTTCACATAATAATATTGGATTAGAGCTACCAGAAGCTGAGGGGGGAGCAGGAGGCGGGCAGGGTTTTTCTGTTGTCGAGGAATGGGGAGATGGGTATTATTTCCCCTTTTTGAGAATACATTGGAAGACAAAACAGATTTAACCCTCCCAGCTCCAGGGTGCTTGGCTTATTAGGGCATTAACACTGCTGCAATCAGGGCTGTTATTCTGAGTCACAACTGAAGGCTTTGAGCCTTATCGCTCTGTATTTTAGAACATGTGCAATCCTGCTTATTCAAAAATGATCCTCACTTTCTATTTAGAAAATAAAGAATCTAAACAACAGCAGGAGCTTGGGGTCTGCACTCTGCAGAAATTCTACAGAGGTCATTTCCAGAAATAAACGAGCTGTTCACCAAAGCCCATTAGTAATTTGGTTTAGCCAACACTTGAAGCCAGAGAGCCTCCCTGCTCTGCCCTGGAAAGTGGAGGCTGGGCTCTTGAGGCAGCCCTTGATGGGTGCCCCCAACCCTGTGGGCTCCCACTGGCCCTCACAGTGCCTGGCATCCCTGTTTGGCTGAGCTGAGGAGCAAGCCAGGCACAGGATGTGGTCAGCACAGCCTTCAGCTGGCAGAAGTAGTTTTTTCCAAGGAAATAACTGAGCACCCCAGCAGGCAGCTCCTCTGTGACCCCTTCCAGGACATCACCTCTCCCTGCAGCCTGTAGAGCCGTGCTTTATGTCAGAGATCTGCACTGCACACTGGCACACGCCTCTTGCCCTCATGGCAGGGCTGGCAACCCATGGGGTTGAACTCAGTATCCCAAACTGCCCTCCTCCATCACCACACCAAGCCTCCCTTCTCTCCATACCCCTGCTGGCTGCACTGCTGTTCTCATGGAGAGCTCTCCAAGCCTGGGGGATTGCTTGCTGCTGACTGAACCGATTTGTATGCTGAGTCATTTTTCCATTTTCTCATATCTTTCCAAAAAAATGCACATTTTTTCATGTTTCATTTCAGCCCAGAGGCAAATATTTCTGGAATACTTGCCTTTCTCCAAGGTATTACGCTTTTTAATAATGTTGTCACCACACTTGACCTGTCCAATTCAGATGATATCTACACTTCCCTTCACAAACACACACATCTCCAAGCAGTCATTTATTGTCAAATCTTGCCAGCTGATTCTCAGAAACAAACATCTGTAGAGCTGCATTTCCAGTGTACCTTTTTTCACAATGTAGCGGGCTACATTTAGCCTAGTGTAGCTAATTAATAATTTAAATTAGAATTTTAAATTGTATTTTTCCTCAAAGTACTCTACTCATAAAGTTCAGCTGCAACTCAGTGTACATTTCTTTAGATGCTGTCAAACTCCCATAGTAATTTTCCTGCTAGAGTTCACTGTGTGTAGAACTTAGACTTGCCTACTATGGACTTGAAGTTTATCAGTGATCTCTTAGGTCTCAAATATCACTGAGCTTTTTAACCTTCTAAAAGGTCCTTTTTTTTTCTGTGCTGCTTATTAAAATAAATAGCATCATTACTGAAGGAAGAGGTAGTTGCACTGCAGAGGTGCTGAGAGCTTTAGTGCAGTTTACAAAGCTATTGAGAGATTTAGTGGTGCTTTAAAAGGGCGGATGAGGACATGCAAGCACTGCTCCACCTCAGCACTCCTGTGCCTTATCATGAGAAATTCTGGTGTGGTCCTCACATATAATTTCCAGCAGGGCCTTATTCTTCCCCAGCCCACCAGACCTGGGGTAAAAATGACTGTCCCATTGTTGCATGACTCATTTGTACTTTGCTAGACCCAGCAGCCTGGTTCTCTCATGGGGCAAAATCCCTTGGAGAGAGCAGAGCCAGTCCCACAGCCCAGTATTTCATCCCAGCACAGTCTCACAGCTCAGCAGACACTCTCCATGGCTTTGAGAACAGCTTAGAGACAGGCAAAGAGCTCAACAACGCTCACAACATGAATTTCTCCTTTCTCTTGCAGTCAATTTTGTTGTCGGCCTCAATCAAGCGGGAAGGAGATTCTCCGACAGCATCACCCCACTCCTCAGATGACATCCATCACTCAGACAGATACCAGGTAAGCAGGTAGATGATGTTGCTGGTCTCAGCCTTAGGCAGGGAGCCAGCACACCCCAGTGCCCACAGCTCTCTGTGTGACAGCCTTGTTCTTGGCTATGCAATCAATACCCCAGTTCTTCTGCTGGCATCATGGGCTCATGAGCACTTGACCCCTCACAGGACTGCAAAGGTGGGCTTTTGTCTGCCAAATCCTCCCAGCTCTGACTAGAACCCCTGTGGTATTTAAAAATGTTTTAAAATCTTTGTAGAGGTTTCTGTTGCATTATATTCACCATTTTGGTCTCATTTCCATGGCTATGTTTGTCATTACCCACCCTGTGCCACTAAGGAACTTTCAAAGAAGTGACATTTTTTCTCATGACTCCCATCCAAGACAGAAATTAGTTTGGACAATCCACAGCCATGCCAGCCTTTTTTATAAAACACTCTTCCCAGAGGAGCAGCAGGTCTTGACTTGGGTGATGCAGTGAGTTGAGGGAGATGGAGCAAGAAATGAAGAAAAGTGCAGCAACACAAGTACATCTTGGCTGGCTGTAAGTCTGTCTGTATTTTTAGGGCAGGCTGGCACACTTGACTCCAACTCAACACACATCCAAACTGTTTGGCTGCAAGCCTGTACTCAGCCACTAGCTTCAAGTAGGCTCTGAAAGGCAGCAGATGAATTAGTGTTGGTCATCAGCACAGACCCAAGCATATGTCCACCTGCTATGTGGACAGCCTGGGTGGGCTGAGGCCATACCAGCAGGGCAAATGCCCATCACCCTCTATTCTATGGCGGTCTGCAGCTATACCCTGTGCCCAGGGTCAGGCAGGCACTCATATCTTCCTCTTATCACCTGCTTTGCACGTGCCAAGTGTGTGTTTGAACCTGCAGAGAGAGGCTGATGACCAGTGCTGAGGCTCTTACTGAGCAGACCCAGTTATAACACATTCTTGAAAATAAGTCCTGTTAGTAGCAGATTCATACATTTGTTGTCCATTATTCCATCCTCCGGCCTCTTTATTGGTTATATTATCAGTTGTGGCTCATATTGCCACGTGGCTTTGAATGACACCACTTGGTGTCATGTCACAGCCACTTTACCCTCCCATGAACAATAAAAGCTGGTACAAAGTAAGAGAAGTAAAACAATGCAGAAGAAATGCCTGTTTCAGGTAATCCTGCTCTCTTTCCTGCCTGTTTATTAAGGCTAATAAATAAATTATGTTAATTTCAAAAGGGCATAGAAGAGATTTTTGCCATGGCTCCCTTTGTTGGAGAACTCCCCCCCTCCACCCTTTCTACTCTGCCAGACATCAGTCTCTGTGAGATTGGTGGCCCCTTGCAGCCCTCTGTTCCTGTACATTTTTATTACGTCATACTCAAAAGACAAATATTCTTAGCAGAAGCCCCTCTATCTGCTGAGTCCAGCTACTCTCTAATGTGCTTTAAGTTTGTGAACATATTTTATGGAGGGTTGCAGCCCTTAATGCAAATGTGTAATGGGAGTTGTAAGTCTGCACGGCAGGGAGAAAACACTTCTGGGGCCTGATTTTCATTTACACTTGTGCTGGCTGCGTTATGCTGCACTGGCAGTGTAAAGGGACCTCAGAGTGGGTGCCAAGAGTGTGTAAAGCCTCAGTGTATTCTTAATAAAGCCACAACATGAACGAGAATTCACTCTGCCTGGCTTACCAAGGGAAAAAGCCCAGGAAGCAGAGCAGAAGACGCTCATGGTGGTGATTTTAAGGGCTGCAAAATTTAGCTTTCCATATGCCGAGGTGTGCTGGAATTATGACTGTCCCTTGTGTTGTGATCTAATCATGATTATACACTGTATTAGTAACATGACAGAATGTGAGTTATTGGCGTTCAGGTTTTCAGAATTTCTGTGGCTCAGTTTTCTTAGTCTTTGTGCTTATATACTATGGGGATACTGAGGGAAGGAGATTTATGAATAGGAGAGCTACGGAAATAGGGGTTTGCACAGCACTTGGGCTGCTTGCATTGCTCCCCATGCTGAGAGGGAGCTGCAGCGAAGGCAGTGGGGTGGCTCCTGGATATGAGGAGGAGGCATCCTCCTGCCTCCCCTGTGCCAAGCCTGGTTGCTGGAGTTTGGTGCAAGGAGACTGGATCAGACTGAGGTAGTGGCAGCCAATGGATTTGGTCAGCAGGGGCTGCTCCTCTTACAGTATGTACTGTCAGATGGAGCTTTAAGTAAAAACAAAACCATTTTAGTTACATTTGGATAAAACCCTGAATACCCAGTGGAGAAATCAACAGCAAATTACAAGTGATATATTGTACTGCAAAGATGACATTTCAGGCTTGGAGGGAGCCCGTAGAATATTTGTGACTGAATAGCAAGTGTAGTGTAACCAAAAGCCTAAAATGCTTGTCCAGGGAAGGCTCACCTCTCTCCCCCCGAATTCAGGAAACGTGCCTCCCAAAAGACAGCTCAATTCACTAAAAGGGTAAAGCCAACAATCAGTGGCTTTGATTTTGTAAGTAAGCGCATGTATGAAAATCCAGCTGCACATTCAGCAGGCAGGCAGAGCTGGGATGTGGGACAGACTGTGCAAAGCTCAACAGCCAGCACCTGAACTGTCCAGCTGCCCATCATCATCTGGGACAGCAAAATGTATGTCAGGGTGCTTTTTGTTTTCCATCTGAAGAAGTGACAGATTGTCAGGTCCCAGAGAGGAGATCCAAAATGCAGGTTTGATTCCAGGAAACAAAATCTGAGGAGTCTGCAGAGAGGGGAACAGATAGGATTTGTGTTTAGGAACCTCTGCTGCCCACTGTATAGACCCCAGCTCTGTCCCAACCTCAGGCCAGTCTGCTGGGACCATCCTCCACCACAGCTGTGCAGCAGATACGGGAGAGAAACCATGAGACAGCTCTGACTGCCCAGGTTTACTGAAACGTGGAAAGGAAAAGAGGGAGGAGAGCTTGGAAAGCACAGGCTCCACTTGTAGCCAAGGTGTCCCCATGGTAGGGGCTATGTCTGGGTAGGGCAAGCAGGTGTTGGAGCCCCGAGGATGAGGTGGATGCTCAGCCTGGCCCGGCAGATGCAGATGGTGGCAGAAGGCAGGAAGGACGGGGCTCCATTTCCCAGGGCTCTGCTTCCCCAGAGCTCAACTCCCCCAGGTGGAGCAGGCCCTGGGGGCTCCATGGCAGGGCAGGGGACACAGAAGGACCCAGGCCACCTCACTTTGGGTGTTACTATGCCGGACCCTGGTTGGCGAAGAGCCCTTGGGCCCGAGTCCTTGATTGGGCAGAGTAACTTGGAGTGTGTTACCCTGGTGCCTGATTGGCCAGTGCCGTTGGGTTATTTTGGGGGATAAGGCTCTAATTGGTCACTGACATTGAGCCTAAAGGGTGCTCAATCCCTATTGGACAAGGAAATCTGCTTCCCAGTTGCTTCCAGGTTCTGATTGGTCAACTGCCCCGGGGCAGCAACCTGCCTTTGGGGTCTGATTGATCATGGGTTCCAGTGGGTCCTGAGTTCTGATCGGCCAGGCATCCCAGGGTCCCCGTAACCCCTGATTTCTGATTGGCCAGATCCCCCGGGTTCCAGCCGTCCCGGGGCTCTGATTGGCTGGGCTCGCCGGGCGCTGCCGCCCCCTGTCGGTTGTCATGGGAGCTGCCTGGTGAACTCTCACCCGCGCGTCGCGGGTCACATGACCGGGGCCAATATGGCGGCGGCCGCCGGGGGCTGATCGGCGGCGCCCGTCGGGCCGCGCCGCATCCACCCGCATCCCGGGCCCGCCGCCCGCTGCCCGCCCGCGGCGCTCGCGGCTATGCAGAGCGGCAAGAGGGGACCCGGCGGCGGGGGCCGGGAAGAGGTGGGTGCTGCGGTGGGGGGGAGGCCCGCGGACGGTGCGTTGTCCCGGGGATGCGCGGGGAGCGGGGGAACCGGGCCGGGCCTTGTGTGTGGGCGGGGGGCGAGTTGTTTAAATCCGCGTCCTGACGCTTCTCCGCTCTTGTCTCCCCTCTGCAGACCTTCCTGCGGGTGCGAGCGAACCGGCAGACCCGGCTGAACGGTGAGTGCGGCCCCCATCGTGGCTGCCCCTCCGGAGAAGTTTCCGGAGTTGGGCCGAGTTGTGTGAGACCCCCACGCCCCCCCCACACAGCAGGCCGGGAGCCGCCCCCAGCCTCGATGTGCATGGGGGGCATACGGGGCATTCGGGTGAAGCCCTCCACGCTCACTCCTGGCTCCCTAGGGAAGCAGCTCCCGCCTCCGGGATCCCCCCAGCCGGTACAAAACAGGCCCCAAAATCCGTGTGTTCTGTGTGGAGCCCCGGCTGCTGAGCTTTCACATCTCACATGGCTGAATCTTGCAGTAAACTTTTTAGGAAGCCTGAGTGTCATCTGACGTCATGGTTTGTTTTGTTTGGGTTGTTTTTTTTTCTCTCAAATCCACAGATGCTGGTGTGGTACTTTTATTCTTGTACCTGTGGGTGCTCCCAACAAGTAAGCAACTATTTCTAGTGGACAGCAGCCTGGTGTTAAAAAAAAAAAACAAAAACAAATCAGACCTCGCTTTGTTTCATAGAAAGGAAACCCATCTCTCTGCTTTGAAATTGGAAAGGAAAGCTGAAAAGAAACTTTTTTTATTAGAGCTGAAGAAGTTGGAACTTTTTGTCAAAGTTCAGAGGTCAGAACTTACCATGTACACAGTAACACTATTTTGCCCTCTGGTTTTCTACTACTTGTAGCTACTTTAGTATGTAACAGTCAGAATTTGGTTATTCAGGCTAATACAAGTCTCATTAATCTCAAGCTTCCTGATGATAGTTCACAATAACACCTCTAATGTTGTGCTTTTGGAGTTTATTTAGAAGATCTACTTGAACAAAATAGCAAAAGGGTTTAGAGTATGCTGATAGCAAAACCAGTTTGCTTGAATTTGAAGCCCTCCATGTTTAGTGTACTCTTAAGCAGATATCAAAGATCTGGATCAGTAGCTTCTAAGTTAGACATAGGTAAATTCAGAGCTAGCCTCAGGATTTTTAAATATCAACCCTGAGGGCCAAAAAACTGCAAACTCGAGAAAGTCTGTTTAGTCACAGAACAAAGAAATTAGTTACCTTGCACCAGTTACAGGTAACTGCTGGCAGGTGCTCACTCTGCACTAGAAGATGAGTGCAGAGAGCTGCCAGTGCTGGCAGGCACAGAGACTTCAGATGGCTCAGATACACCGAGGTGCTGCTCTGTGGTGACTTGTTTTGTATGACCAAGGTCTCTGGAGTCAAGGATGTCAAACTGTTCCTTTATCATAGTTGGATAGCTAGGGCTAAGCTCTCTCCTTCTACATTTTTCAGACCAACTGTGTGCAGTCACCTTATTTTAAATATTTTTTAAAAGTCTGAACTAGACTTGTGGAATTTTTGTTGTTGTGGAGTCCTTCAGTATGAGGCAAGGCTCTTGGTGGGAGCATGCTCTGCTGAGCTGGCTCAGTAGTGCTTTGTGCTTTTGTCCCCATCCTGAAGCAGGGCTGCAACACAACCTGGGTAGGCTGTGATCTGCTTTTGGGAACTCTTCTTGGCCTGTCTTGTTGGATGCTTTTGTGAATCTGTGCTCATCTAAAGGAAGACAAGTGGTTTTGTACAGCATTTGCATTGTTTTTGCTGGATGTTTTACTCTTTTTGTATGTCCCTTTTGTGGTACAGCCATATTCCAAATGAAAGACATTCCAAATGTATATGCTGCCCTAATAAAGCTGGTGTCTCCTGTCCATTCTCTTCTTCACCCTGAGATGAAAAGGGTCTAGATGTCAGGGAGCTGGCCACAGAAATTCAGGTGAAGTGCTTTGGATCCCAAAGGTCAGATTAGATCAGAACTGGTTCCTTCTGACTTTAGCTTTTTGTGACTGATTACTGCTGTTCACAGAACATACCTGTAGTGATGTCTGGTCCAGTCTGCACCCAGCCAAATAGTTGGGGGGTTCTACTGCTCCTTTCTCTGCATGTGTCTTTACAGTTGTACTTATGAACTCTGCCTGCTTTTTAGGGTCTTCCTCCACATTTGTTTGCACTGAAATAATTGCAGTATTCATAAGCTTTGCCACCTTATTGTTGAAGAGTAATTTGAGCAGTAACACTTTAGATGGAGAGCACTGGAGTGCTTTTTTGGAAAAAACCCTCTTATTTCTTATCTGTATCTCATATTTTAATGACCTTCTAATCAATCATGCAGCTTTAATTTCCTAATCCTTATTATTTTACATGAATAAAAGTTGTGTAGGACTTGTCCAAAAACAGGTAGCTCTTTGTTTCATATTCTCATTGACACACTGCAGAAACTTAAGATATAGCAAATGTGGTCTGTCAAAAAATCTGTTAAATTTTGTTTTTATTATGTTTTATGTGTAGTTTTAAATATTCTTGTAACCAGTTTATCTTCATATTTCTGTCAAGCTTTTATGAGCTGAGTTCTAGAAGCACTTCTGGAAACTCCTCCCATAAAATGGGCTCACAGTGTTTGTTCTTCTTCCACATTGTCCTTGACCCTAATCTTGGCTGCCCAGGCTGTTTGTGACTCAGTCTTGTTTGGACCTTGATGTTTTCCATCCTGTTATGTTCATTTGGGAATGTGCAAAAGGAGCTAAGGGAAGGGAAGGTAGAGAGGGAAATGCCTTCTGTAAGCTGCTGTTGGCCTGGCTGCAACATGGAGGTCCTGATAGTAACATGATTCACAGATACCTGGTGACTGGTCACAGTTTTAATTCTGTAAGTCAAATCTGTGACTGCAGTTGAGCTGTAAGTAAGGTAAGTGCATTTTCAAGCTCAGCAGCAAGAGACTAATGTTCTGTCTGTTGGCTCTTGGTTGAGTGTTTGTATCGCAACTTCCCTGTCAGCCTCAGTGAGTCAATCCTGCACCTCTCACCTGTGCTAAACTCACTTTCCAGAGGTTGTGTCCTTGTGAACCCAGAAGTATGAGGTGCTGATTCCTGACGAACCTGTGTGATAAAGGAAGCATTTCTTTCATTTGCCTTATTTCCAGTGTTGCCAAACTGGAAACTTTAAGCCACCCTGTAAATTGATGCTTGTGGAGTTTAGCAGTGCAGAGCAGGTTAGGTAGTCATTCAAAATTAGAGGCACAAAGTTTGGCTTAGTGTATCAGAACATGGGTTCAGTAGGTTAAGTAGGTGCCAACCTCAGAATAGTGTCAGATTGAAGGTTGCTGAAAATCATCTGTGTGGAACTTTGGCCATGCAAATCTGAAAGCTGCGCTGAGACCCTTTTCTGAATCTGGCCATTAATGTTCTTTTTTTGAGCAGATGAGCAGCAAATCTGTTCAAGGTCTGAAACTGATTCCTTCTTGACCATCTGTTTTCTTGCTTTTGCTTATTCTTGAAATGGCTTTTTGTGCTCAGCCACTACTGCCATTGTTCCCTTCCATCAGATGCAATGGATGAGTTGGATCATTCACAAAAACTTTTTGTGACAGAACTAACAAAATTAGGTATAACCACTCCTCAGAACTCCTCTAGTAGGTTGCAGAGAGCAGGTGCTAGCTCTTCTGCTGAAATATCTTTGGCACAAATTTAGGGTTATTTCCAAAGTTTGCATTCTCGGGTAAGTTGTGAAGTAGGTCCTTATAAAGCTCCATTTGTGCTTCCCTGAGAAGGTGAGTGCAGTTTTGGTGATTACCCTAAGCCAGTCTCTCCAAACAGACCATGCAGTTTGTTGAACCACCACGTCCCATGCTTTTGTAACTCGTGGGTGGGGGAGGAATAAAGATGGATGATTTTCACTGGAAAGGAGACAAAAATGTTTCCACTTAATTTGATTGGCCTGCCATTGCAGGAGCTGCTAATGATGTCTGCATAGGACTCAGGGGACCACTCAAACTGGTGGAGGAAACCATAAGAGATATTCCTAGTAACTTAATCATCTCCTTTGATACTGCAGGAAAGGTTGGTGCAATGTCTGCTGCTAGATGCTGTGTAAGAGCACTTCTGAGGTAATTAGTGCCCTGTCCTGAAGGTGAAATTTTGCTTGGGGAGGGGAGTTCCAGTGAAAACTAAAATCCATTAGCTTTTCTCACAGGAAGTTTGGCTGAACTAGAGAGTAACATGATCTTTAGGCATTAATAAGGTTCAGCCTTGATGAGGAGAGCCCATTGCTCGAAAAAATCCTTGGTCTCTTCTGCCAGTAAGGCAGCAGTGGTGGGTTGGTTCGTTGTCTCTGCACCTGTGGGAAGGCAGGGACCAGTGTGCCCTCAGCAGCAGAGGCCTTGTCAAGTGCAGTTTGGCTCCTCTAGTGCAAGCAGGCTTTCACCTTGCATAGCCCCATATTCAAGAACTGCATTTTGGTGAAGGGAAGAGCAATTCTCTTAGCTAGCACAGCTCCTAGGTTAAGTCAGAGACCATAACAGAGACCCCTTGCAGAGGATTGCAGTTCTTGCTCACCTCTGTGTGCTACTTTCTCATTCATGTCCTGTGGTGACTTTAAGCTCCCTGGGTGCCTGATGGTTTCATATAATCTGAAGAACATGCACTTGCAGCAGGAGCCGTGTGTAGGGTAATGTACATCTTTAAAAGTGAGGCCTCAGAGGTGCTGGAAGCCCTCTGATAGCCTAATAGTAATTATTAATGTTAATAAAAATTGGTGAACTCCTCACCTCCTGACAGAAGGTTGGAATAATAACTATTGAGTCTTTGTTCAGTCAGAGGTAAGAATGGGTCAGGCTTATGCAAAAAACTCCTTCCCTGTTCTGTCCTCTTTTTACATCCAGTTCTCAACTGGCTGCATTTTTATCTTCCTGAACTACGGGAGGGAATGACTTTTTTTTTTTTTTTTTTTTTTTTTTTTGGTCTCTTCTCCATGGTCCTTCGACAGGAGTGAGGGGGAGAGGGATTAGTGAGCTAATTAGAAATGATCGCATCTATCAACACTAATTAGCAATCCCGTGGTCTCACTTGCGTGTTCTTTTGAGCTGCTCCCCTTCGGGACAGCGCCACAATCAGCCCCTGCCTTTGGGGCCGCTCTGTCCCTGCCGCACTGATTGGAAGTGATGGCCGGGCTGCGTGGGTCGGGCGGGGCAGCGCCGCTCGGATGTGCTTTCCAGGCTGCTCCCTTTCCATTCCTCCTGTCACCAGGGGCACCCTTGGCCTCCGTGGGCACGACACTGCCGCTGCTAATGACCAGAGAATGAAAACAGCAGGGGGATTTGTTTTCAACACCTCTTTCCTCCAGTGGCTTTTCCACCTGTGGCACTGTGACTCAAAGGGCTGCTTCTCTGCAGAGCTAAATGAGCCAAGATAAGGGGTCTGGTGTAGAGCTGGGGCAGAGTGAGGTTCTCTTCCCAGCTCTGCACTAACATTTCAGCAGCAGATCAGGTTCTTGTGTTGGCAGAATGGTCCCAAGAATTTATCAGTAGAAGACCCAAAGTAAGTTGTCTTCCTTTTGTCACTGCTACAGTGCATGGACTGGAGGATGGCAGTAAAAACAACCCTAAAATACTAATAAATTCACCAGGCAGACTGCTTTAACTGAATTGTCTGGCCATGGGGAGTCCTACCAGAATAATTAAACTGCTCTTTCCCTGCATTTCCCTGTTAAAAACATGATGATGTGAGAGAAATTCGTGTCTGCGATCAGGATAGAGAAGGCTTTGTTTCTGTGCTTCTTTCCAGATGGGTGTTTGCTGAGGAATGCTTAAGTTGTGTCTGATTCTAGCCTCCGTCCATATTTTTTGCTGGCTCTACAGAGCTAGTGAGGCAAGGAAAGAGCATCCTAAACTTACATGAAAGAGCCATGCTGAAGGATATAGGTATGCAGTAAACCAGAACTTCAGAAATCTCTTGGGCACTAAAGTACAAGCCAGAAAGAGCGTGGCTTAACTCTGCCTAAAAGAGAGAGTTGTGGAGCTGTCAGTGTGGTATACCCAGCACAAGAGAGGGTTGTGGAGCTTCAGCAAATAAGATTTAGATAAACTGTGAAAGGTATGTGTGTTGAGAGTCTGTGCTGTTCAAAGTGCCAGATACCAAAAACAGTCTTGTTTTGTTCTCAAGTTGCTGTCTCTTGTTCTAGAAATGTCACGTTTACAGAATCCTTTCCAGGATGTGAGGAGTGGAGATGTATTTTCCAGGGAGTTTTCACACATGTATATTTCAATGAGGAGATACAGTGCCCACTGGATAATTTGAAGCTTTCTCAGTGCTGGAGCATGAGAAAGTATAGGGGATGATGAATACTTCTAATTCCAGATTGTGGGAAAGTATATCCTAACTCAGAGAGTCCTGAATCCAGGGAAGCCAACAAGAAAGGCTTGAAGGAGGCTTTTCTGGTCTGTACTGAAGTCAGCTGAAACTTTATAATTCACTTGATGGTGTGTGCTCTAAACTGATGCACTTGAGAAAACAATTGATAGACACTTTCCTGTACACTGGTCCTTCTCATCCTGGCATTCCAGAAGCTTTCTCTGACTCGTTGGCTGCAGGGAGCTGTTGATCCCACCGTGTTCAGGCATGAAGGCTTTCAGAGCATGCTGCAGTGCTCACAATGTCAGTAACGATTTCTGGCTAACGCAGCTTTTTGGTGGTGTCATCTCTCATTATCACATGGGGTTTCCTTGGGCTTTTTCTTGTCTCTCATTCAGAATTTTGACCTTCCTTATTAATTAAACAGTGACTTTCCTGCAGCCAGTGATTGAGTTATTCAGTAATACCTGCCTAAAGCTATCATAATAAAAGACAGAAGTTCTTTTTAATGCAAATGATTTGGTTCCAGATGTTTTGATCACATTAAACGATGGCTCAAATTAACCAGCTATTGGATTAAGCAACAGGCTACCTTAGCTGCTTTTTCTAATCATCGTGATTCCCAGTGTGTTTGTTTCCCAGAGCATGCTCTCAAGAAGGCAGTGTAGCCCCTAGTTCTCATGAAATAAAAACAATAGAGAGACAGAAGCTATCTAGCTCAGGTCCTTTGTTTTTTCACAGCAAATATCTTTCCTTTCCGTAAATATTACCTGCTACCAAGATGGTGCTCTCACTTTTTTATGGTGGTCTGAGGAGTTTTTCAGGGTGTACAGGTGGCTCTGTGGTCCTGGAAGTGATTGTTAAATACCTTGTCCAAGGCTATCAGGTGCTACATCATCCTTCTACATTTTAAGCAAGTTCTTGTAGGGGGAATAGATGTGTTAATGGAAGGGCCTCAGACTTAGAAGGTAAAATGCAAAACAGGGTTCAGTGGCTTGATCATTCAACTTTGAAAGCAATTTCAGGTTTCCAAGGGAAAGATTTTAACCATTCTAATAACTTACCAGGGGATGTGCAGCAGATATTCCTTCTCCTAGTTGTTAAATTGTGAATATCTGCCTCTGTGGAATCGGAGCGCTCAGCTGCAGGTTATAGATTTCCTCTGAAAAGTGCCAAGTAACAGTCTCTGTACTGTTCATAGAGGTCAGAACAGGGAGTTACAGTGGGATTTTCTGGTGTGAAATCTTACCATTTCTGCCAAGGGTTTATTATTTGGAGCTGAGCAAATAAAGACGGGATCTACAAACTTGACATGTCTTCCTTTTTTGTTTGTTTTCTTTTCCTGGTTTTTCCATGCAGCTCGGATTGGAAAAATGAAACGGAGGAAGCAAGACGAAGGGCAGGTATGTCCCCTCTGCAGCCGACCTCTGTCAGGATCCGAGGAGGAGATGAGTAGGCATGTGGAACAATGCCTTGCAAAGGTAGAGGCGCAGCAGGATCACCAGCTGCCATTCCCTTCTCCCTACTCCCAGCTCTGTCTGCAATTGACCTAATGTGGGGCAAAAACTAACATTGCTGAGCTTGCAGGCAATGCTAATTGTCTCCCTAAGATCTATAGTCACTTCTGTGTCTGAGAAGATGGATTCTTCTGGATTTTTCTGTTATGTTGCATTAGTAACTTTACTTCATGCACCCTTCTGCTGTTACAGAAGATTTGTAGATTTTGAAGGTGGAGCTATTGAAGCTTATGAACCTTTTGTAGGACTTCAGGCTACAGGCTGTGTAGCACAGGAAGAGCAGTTCATTCTGATCTGTGCCTTTGACAACATTAGAATTATTGTTGGGTTCTTTTGTGTCAGACTGGGATTTGTAAAGGCTGCCTGACCATCTTACTCCAGGGAAGTGCATTTAAGCAGAACCATTCTCTTGCTTTTCATCCCAAAGACAGCAAGGAAGAAGAAACAGGCCCTGAGGGAGGGAGAGAGTTTTGTCATAGAGTTTTTTGTTCATGTTTCTCAGCATAAAACTTTCAATAGAGGACTTGTTGCCTCAAAAGGTACATAGTATTAAGAGAGGTGCATTTGGATCGATGTGCCCCAAAACTATACAGGAGAACACTTCTGCTAGGGGTCAAGGAATCTGTGGTATCATGTTCCTCCATGACAGAGGAATTTTGTATGCAAGGCAGGGGTATGCATGTTGAAATGAATACCGGCATTATTGTAGGGACCAGACCTTAAATTTCCTTGCGTAAAAATTATGAAACTAGCAACTTGTTTTTATCTTATATTGTCAACTTCTTCCAGTACCTATGTACTTCTTAGGTTAGTAGGAGCAGGGATAGGAATAAAGGCTGCTGTATGCTCTGTACTTAGCTGTCCTGGGAGCAGTCCAGCTTTTCTGGTTATAAACCCCAAAGAGCCATGTTGTGCATCTCAACACTCTGTCCCTGCTTTACCCCATGCAGAGAGAAGGTTCATGCATGACTGAGGATGACTCTGTGGACATTGAGAACGAGAACGGCAACCGCTTCGAAGAGTACGAGTGGTGCGGACAGAAGAGGATACGGGCTACTACTCTGCTGGAGGGAGGATTTCGAGGTGCGCCAGTGTTTTGGGGGCACTTGTAAATCATTCTGCTGTGGAAGTTGATCATTACCTATCTTTAAAGGGAGGGACAGGGGAATTTTCCTTCCACAAAAGGCAGAATCATCAGCCTTTGCCGGAATGTAAAGCTATTTCAGTTTTTTGTCTCTCTTGAATGGTGAGGGTCAAAATTTGTGCAAATCTTGAACAAAGCATGGGGCTATTTCTTTCTCAAGGAATGTGGCTGAAGAGGGAATGGGTAGATCATATGGGGAAAATAATGTTTTATATCTCACACATAATAAGAAATATATGGAAATATGTGAAGAGAGGGAAATAGAAATTAAATTGTAAAAATTCCCAGCCTGGAGTGACGAAAGCTGGTGTATCAGCCTCTGGTGATGTATTGGAGGTGACAGCTAAGTCGCTTTAGCACCTGCATAAAATATTAAAGGACCAGTTGTGCATTTATCACTCCATCCCTTTTAAGGTTGATAAATGAGAATCCAGGAACCTGCTCTGCACCTCCAGCACTGCAAGCCCTTAGGGCTCTCAGACAAACACATTTTATTTTTCCTCCTTCTTTTGCTCCTTCCCCAGTGACGGGGAAATCAGTTACTGAGGAGAGAGTGAGTTATGGCAAAATTTGACCTCTCGTGAGCTTTATTGGTGAATGTAATTTTAGCTAGAAACCAGGCCCCTTTCTTACATTCAGCCCTTTGGCCTCAAAGAGGAGGATTTACTAAACTGTTTGTTGGCATGAACCTCAGGCACTCATGAGAGTTTCTCGCAAGCAATCCACGTAGCGCATGCTTAATGAGAGGAGGAATGCTGGCTCCTTTCGTTCAATAAAGAGGATGGGGTGCGATCTCTTCCTATATCAACTTGGATTTTAATTTAAAATATCTCAAGGGGAAAGGCTGCTGTGTAAGGGAGTTGCACTTAAAAGCCAGCCATGTGCTCAGCTAAAACCAGGCACTCCTGATCTGCTCTTGTTTTCCTCTGAAATTAAATTGTAGCTGGGTTATAGCAGAGCAGATGATCAGGAGCAGTTTCTTTGGGCTTTAAAGGACCCCCAGTGAAGCTCATGCTATTACATCCTGTGTCAGTAGCCTAACTTTTTTGTGATTGCATGGGGAATTGTGTCTGTGCATGAGTCAGTGTAGAGGCCTGATGAGACCGTGCAGGATCTTAGACTGTGTTTATGTAGCACAGACACTACAATCTGTAGCAGGGAAGCATGGGATGTCTGTGTGCCTCTGTTGTCATCACTGCTAGTCCTGGTTAGAAAAAGCTGTTCAGTTCATTTCTTCCCCTTTTTTGTGCATGAGTGGTTTCTTCCTTCACCCCCAGCAAACACCTGTGTTTGAACAGAGCATGATCTTCACTTCCTTTGGTGTGGTCATCATGCTGTCTTCTCTTGGTAAATGTTCCCAGTTGTTTTTGAGTTAACTCACTGAAACGTGATCTGAACCTTCCACATTGCCTTGGTCATGTGGAGACCCTCTTTCAAATGAAGCTTCAGGTGGACAAAATGGGTGTAATTTATGTGGCTGGGTAAATATAAAGTGCTTGCTCTTTGTTGCATTTTCCTCATTATTTTGAGGAATTCTCCAATGTGTTACTTGTCACTATGCTGATCACCTGCTTTCCTCCACCAGAAGTTACAGATTCTAGCACCAGTCAGTGCTGTAACTTCTTCCAGATAGCTACACACAAGTTCATTCATACTCAAGGGATGCCATTGCCTGTCAGGAAGTGTGGGGTCTGTCTCTTCTTTCCTTTTGGAGACCTTCGTTACCCCTTCAGGAATTATGTGGACAGATCCAGGAAAAGATTGGAAATGCAGGAGAAAAGCAGAATACAACTACATGCAGTTCTAAAACCCTCCATAATCGCCCTGCTGACAAGGCTTTTGGGTGAGGCTTCCTCCCTTGGTGGTGCTGGATGAAAGGTATCTGTAGACCAGCTCACAGGCACAGGAAACTCCCTGTAGTATTTGTAGTGAGAAACATCCTCCCTGTGCAGTGTTTTGTGGCAGAACCACTACTGAAGAAAGGACTCCTGATGCCTGAGCAGCTGGCGGGTGTCTAGCACCTGGCCTTCCTCCTCTGGAGCACAACTCTGCTGCTAGCTAGATTCAACAGCTGCCATGCTTCAGTATTTTGAGATAACCAGACAATATGTACGGGGTACCTAACGACTTTGTGCAAGAAGTGGTAAAACTTGGAAAGCCAAAGCAAAGCTGGAGTGATCTCCTACAGCTGGCTGATTGCATTTATTTTTAATTAAGTTACACTTCTTCATGCTTTCTTTTGTGGTTCTCCTATTGTCTCTGACTGCTGCATTCAAGGGTCTCCATCACTCAGGACTGCTATGTGCACTCTCAGGTAACCTTAAGGTGACTGTCTTTCTTCTTTAGCTGCCAGTGTTGGCTCTTGCTAGACAGAATTCTTAATTTACAGCCCTGAAGCACAGCACGTTTTGTAGATGCTTTCTAATGCTTAAAACTGCTTTGTCTGGAGCTGGCAATGCCCTCGTTAACCCCTGTCACCTGAGGCTTTGCATTTGGCTCTGTTCCCTTTGCTGAGAAGTAGCAGTGATGTGGAAATCAAATGTCTTTTATAATGCCAGACAGCCTTTGCCAGGCTACAGGGATGTCACCAACGTCTAAAGAGATGACATGGGGAAATACATAAAACTGGAGGGGAAAATAGATGGTCATGTGTCTCATTAATTTCGGTTTTAATGGTGTGTTGCTTTGAGGAGATGTCACAGCTGGGTGAAGGGGGAGCAGGACACTGTGTCCAGTGTGTGTTGCATGTAGGTCCATTGAGCAGCATTACAGCAGTGTCTCAAACTTAACACAGATCCTGGCGTATTTTTATCATTTTTTGGTTAGGGGACAAGGTTCATATCACTCTCAATATGAGGAAAATTCTTTGCCAATTATATAGAAAATCCTGACAGGTTCTCAATTGGAGTAGGGTTGAGAGATTTGGGGGTTTTTTTCTTAAAAACGGAAATGTCAGGGAAATGAACAGCCTTGTTTGGATTTTCTGGAAGATGTTTAAAACATAGAAGCAACCACAGGCTGAAACTCTCACTTGTACAGTTCCTGGGATGACACTTTTCTGCTTCCAAAGCATTTTCTGGGAAAACTTGCTCTTCCAACCTGAGGGGCTGTCTTAGAAGCTGGAAATTCTTTGTCTTCTCTGTTGGTGTTACAGCTGCAAGTGCCCAGTCAGGTCTAGTGCAGCAGAGCCAAAGCATACCTGCTTGGCTACCAGAGCTTGGCATACCTGAGGCAGCAGGTGGAAAGAACAAGCTGTGGCAGCAAGTAGGAGCATGACCTGAGAAGCGCAGGGATCCGTATGTTGTCTCTGGAGCTGCTGGGTTTGGTGAAGGATTTCTCTTAGGAAATGTTTAGCACTTCTAACTGTCCTCCTGGCTTCTTAAAGCATCATTTGCCATAATTCAGTTTGCTTTCTAAAACTGGAAGGATGCAGGGTGTAAATGAAGATTATTGGCAATTATATAGTGTTTGGAACAACTTTATTTCAGCAGAGGTCCTGCTTGAAGTAGGGGTTTGTAGGAGAATTGTGGTTCTGTTTGGGAGTAGGTGCAGAAGAATACCAGCATGAAATACCAAATTCAGTTTAAATTAAGCTTGTACTTCAAAGTGTAAAACTGTATAGATAAAATAATCAAATATTCCCCTGCTGCAGTATCGTGCCACAAGACTAAAATTTCTCTTGAAATACCTGAACATTCAGTAACTATCTCTCCCTATGTCTCTGAATCATCGCTCTGAAGCTCTTTGTTGCACAGGATTATTTCATGCCATCTTTAATGAGTTTCTGTGTTTAGGATGCCAACAAGGCTTCGCAAGTGAAAGCGTCAAGTGGCTTCCTCTCTGATGTGGGGTTTGTTGGTTTTTTTTTAATGCTCAACATATTTGTAGGAATTCTTCTATTCTAGTCTGGAATGGATGCACGTTACCCTCAGTGTTTACACTGTAAGGTTATCCTTTTAAAGAATTCCTGGGGGAAGTTCAAAAGGGTTTTTTTTCTTTGAAAGATTCAGTGTCTCTTTTTGTGTGTATGTTTCTTACTTGAAAGAAGGAAAGGGAGAGGGGGAAGTGGAAAAAAAGTGCTTTATCTGAAAAGAATCACATCAGCTTCACACTGATAGAAGCTGCTGTCATCTCTTAAACGGCTTAGCACAGTCAAAAGGCAAGAGGACTTAAAACAGTGTCTTACACAGGGATCGATGGGTGGAACACATAACTGGTAACTGCAAAAAAAAAAGCAGCTCAGGGGGAGAGATAACGGTAATGATTGCATTGAGGGAAGCTTGAGGGAGGCTTGTTCTTTGTAACGGAGCTTCAAAGGTGTCTGGACTGGTGCCTAAGCAAACTGTCCTGTGAAGTTGCTGCCTCTGTAGGTCTAGGGAAGGCGGGGGGGTGGGGGGATGCTTGCACCCTTCTGTTTCTTAACAGATGGGACAAAGATTAGTAAATGCCAGGTTAGCGGCTCCCTTCTGCTGCCTCAGATTTGAGGAGAGGATTTTGTCACTCGCTCTCTTTCCGTGTGTTCTGGGAGGCAGCTTGCCCAGGAGAGGGGATGGAGGAGAGCAGGGTTGGGGAGCTGGGTGTTGGGCGGGATGTCAGTTTATCGATCGCACCTCAGTCAGCAGAGCTGCGGGCGCAGTGCTCTGAGCACGAGCGGCAGCGTGCTTAATGTGATTGAAAGGCAGTTAAAATGGCGGTGACCTTTTCAGGGGGAATTAGATTGCCTGCCAAGAGTGGTTAGAGGGAGTGATAACGCCAGCTTGAGGAAGCTGTCCAGTCTGCTTCAAAGGGAGAGAGACAGGGAAAGCAAGCTGGCAGCAAGTACCGTTTAAAGCACGAACCGTGCGGTCTGATAGAACAGAGATTGCTGTCCTCTTCAGATATGAAAGAATTGAGGAATTGTACCTAAGTTCTCTCCACCCGCCCCGTCCTCCTCTTCTCCCCTCCAGCTCCCCCACCCAAAAGCCTTCCTCTAGGTGCAGTAGCAAGCTCGTCACCACTGCTTTTCTCAGTTTCTTTTGCTTTAGCACATCAGTTGTGTCAAAAATAACACAGAAGAGAGAAAGACTTTGAAAATGTTAAAATGGCAAGCAGGGCATTTTCAGGGAAGGATACTTTCTAAGAAAGATCAACATGACAAGGATCTGTCTGATAGATTGCGATACTCTTGAAGAAGGATTACTTAACTCTGAAGTTTCTCCTTTTTTTTCTGGTATTTCTTTTTATTTCTCCATGCTGCCCTTCTCCCAAGCTAGCAAAGGGCTTGGATCTATTTGCTAATGTCTTACCAAGGGAAAATAACAGCAGAACTAAGTGTATGCATAGAGGGACTTGGAGAAGCCTTTATAAGCTGTAACAAACTGCAGTTATCTTGGGTGTCCATTTGCATTGGATCTCATGTTGTGTACATTTACAATTGTACATGTATAGTTAGGACAGCTGCCTAGAAAGCATAACTGTGTTAAAATGTTTAAAAGTTTCTAGCAAATGGCTGCAGTCCTTCCATTACCAGCTTTCTATCGACACAGAATCAAGATGCGTTTCAGTTTGAGCAGCAAATGTTGTAGGCCAGCCTTTGTCCAGTATGGGTTAGTTGTCCTGGACAGAGCATTGGGGCAGTAGCTGCATGCTCCTCCAGTTTGTTCTCCTTCCAAATCCATGAAGCATTAGAATCATTCTTTCATGTGTGAGGCCTCAGAATCTAAATAGATACTTTTTTAGTTCTCCTACCTCAACAACAGGTTTTTGTGATTACAGTGACTTTTTGGGTCTGGAAACTACCTGGCAGAAAGCTCAAAATAGAGAAGGAAAACTTTCTTGTGCTTCTCAGTGCAATTTCATGAAAATGGAACTCTACAACAGAACGCTTAAAATCTGTGTTTGACATGTGTGTGGAAACTGAAGCATGGAGAAACATCTTCTCTAGTGTTACAAAGATAGTAGCAGAGCTGGTGACAAACCTTAGAAGTCTTGCTCTAGAACCTCACCTAGTAGACAGCTATGTCCTCTTTTTCAGATAAAAGATAATGAGATATACAGGAAAACTTCAAGAGGCAAGGAGACTTCCTTTTGTTCCATGTCAGGAGATTCAGGCTGTATTTAAGGTTATACTGGTAAGAGGGCATAAGCCGATCTATTTAAATGCAGCAAAAGCATTTGAGCTGAACAGTAAACGTGTGACTTCTCTTAGGAGACTATATGGGAAATGGAAGATGTCACTGGCATATTTTGGCCTTATAGAAGAGTGGTCTAGTAACTAGAATCATCTTTGCTACTGCTGTGTAGATGAGCCAGAATTCATTCATTTTACTTTCGCATGCAAAAGCAAACTTCAGCTTGGATACAAGAGCAGTCTGTGGTAAGAGTACAGGGAATCTTTACAGAAATTAAATTCTTAAAGTTCCTCACATTTAGCAAGAACTCAATTCAATGCATTTCTCTGCCATGTTTCCAGTGTCAGCCTCTCTCTCTAAAATGTGTCTGTATATCTGAGGATCTTTCCCAGCCTCTCAGTCCTTGAATTTTAGCCTTCCTATTTGTGGGTTGCTACCTTCTGCTGGTCACTTCTACCTGCTGTAAGCTTCCAAGTGGGCAAGTTGTATAAATTTCATGTTTCTCAAGTACTTAGTCTTTGTGTCCCTTATGGAGGGCTCCTGAGGCCCATAGCACTTGTATCCCTTACCTCCCCGCTCATGTAAAAGTGGTGATCCTGGTAATCCCTCCATTGTAGAAGCATAATAATTTGGACTGGTCTGATGGAGTAGCCCAACCACTTCTTAATGTTTGCACCTCTCCTCTTTGAGAGCAAGTACTTGCCCATAAGGTAATACTTGACCTAACAATGCTAACAAAGTGTGTTTGCATCGTGTTAGATACAGTAATCACATGGGCTGCGCCTGATTCTTTCTCTGTAATTTGTGTCTGCATCTAGAATTTGAAGGATTCTGTAGTTAATATCTCCTAAGTATTGTCCTGTATATTAATACTGTAAGTTGGCTCCAGTGAGCCAGAAAAACAGATTAGAATAGTATGTGATTTTAGAAGAAAAAACCTCTTACCTTACATACAAAAGCCAGCAATGACCTGCCACATAATTGATGCCCAATGTCATGTGTGTTTGAAGTTCACATAATTCTTCAAGGAATACCATTTTGTTCATTTTGGAACACAAACTAATCAATTGAACTTAGCAAAGTAAAAATCATTTTAACTGGAAAAAATTAATTGGTGAGGATAGCCACTAAAATTTCTCATTGCTGATTTTACTTTTTTGTTAACTTGAATGCATACAAAAATATAAGAATCTATTTTTTTTTTTCAAACTGCTATAATGCATTAGCTGAAAGGAGCACAATCAGCTAAATCTTGGTGGTTGATTTATGTAACACCCCCATCCACTCTAACCAGGAAAAGATTTTCTGCGTGAAGAAGTGGAATTCTCTCTGTTTTACAGTATTATATATGCTAGTTGGGGGATGAAAAGGGATGTCTGTCAACTCCTTCCTAGAGGAAGGAGGGGAAAAGGCAGAAAACAGAAAATGCAGTTGTAACACCATGAAAATTAGCAGGGGGAGTAAGGGAGCAGGTAGAGCACCTGAAACTACTCAGTTTTTTGAAGTAGATGGGTTTCGGTTGACGGTTTCTTTAAACTTCAGGTTTTGCAGATCTCAGACACTAGTTGCTCTATAATCCAGTTTTCTACTGGTCTCTTAGCTGTGGTTTTGAAAATTTAAGATAGTAATCTGATAAGTTTTTCTTTTTTTTTTTTCCCCTCAAGGTCTGCAGTTGTGCTAGAACTGCAACCTACTTCTCGGACGCTCAGGTCAAACTTGAGCTTTAAGCGCACAGTAGTTGATTGACGTGATTTTAATAGCATTTTAGAATACAGTTGTTAAGTCGGGGCAGTGAGATGTTTCTAAAAAAAAAGAGAGCACAGGTCTCAATGGCTCTAAACAGCTCCTGTCTCTGCGTGTCGTCTCCTACACGCGGCGGTGAAACGCATTATCGAGTAGTGCCCGGAAAGTGGCTAACTGCGTTTGACACGCGCCAACTCCCTGCCTCCACACTGGATAATTGCATTGTCAACTGTTCAGCAAAGTGGCAGGTGACACTGCAGCCGGATTGATTGTCCTACTATGGAGGCTCCCAAGACTGTCAGCCACCCAATCGATGGAGTTTACACAAGACACTGTGACTGCATCTGTAACTAATTTCAGTTTGAACCTCGTAAGATGCACTGTCCCTGTTTCCTGGCCTCTCTTCTTTGCTTGCATCTTCTCCCTGAATGAGGAAGTTGCTTTTTCATGAAAGCCTGGTTTTATTTCTTGTTTTGGAGCTGGAAGTGAAGAAATCAATGGTGTGTTTTGTGGTTTCAGAGTTGAGGGCATTACAGCACATGGCTAACTAGCAGCTCCAGTTTTGCAATCGATAGACTGATCAATTGATTAAATTAGCACTGATTTTTCTTTCTTCTTTCTAGCCTAGAAAAGAATTAGTTTGGGAGGAAGACCACATGTGTTTGGCCTATGAAATTTAGCTCTTGGTTTTTCCAGTCCTTGGTTGCCTTTCCCCCATGAATACAATCTCTGTGCTCATCATTATTTAAAGCAAACTGCATTGAGCCCTGCTACTGGCAGCAGCCCACTGTAAGCCAGGGTGTCACATTCAGCTGTTCACCAGCCTTGCTGCTTCATGCTCGGCTGCCTTAGAAAAGTCATCCTCCGAGCTCTGCTGTGCTGCTTTTTTATTGGCAAAGTTGCGACATTCCTGTGATCCCTGTCAGTGGTGCTTATTGATCCAGTGATGTGAATCTGCTTAGTGATTCAAGATTACTTTAATTCTCCTTCTTCCTTTTTTTGTTTGTTTTCACCCTCTCCCCAGGGGAACAAAAGCTTTCAGATCCACCTTTCCCTAACTGTGGAAAACAAGCTGTAGCTGCAAAGTCCACAGCTGTTGCTGCTGCTTTTGCACTTCAGCTCCAGGTTTTGAAGTGCAGCCTTTGAGATACAAGAAGGTGAGAACAACCTCGTGTATCACATCAGCACGAGGCTCTAGGAGGCAGCCATGAATTGCCAAACCAGATCAGAACTTGGGTTCGGTCCGAGTGTGTTTTCCCCTCTGCAGCCATAGTCTTTACCTGATGGGTTACAGGAGGCATAAAACACACCTCTGAAATACTCCTCAATGCTGCAAGGGGTGGGGAAGCCTCTTTGTGAGCCTTACAGCAGCTGGCTCTTACCCCGTACAGCAGTGCTTGCCTGCCCTTTGTTCAGCATGCTGCTGCAAAATTATGGTAATGGTCATAAAATTATATGGCCCCTTTCCTTAAAGGCAGCTGTTTCTGTGATCTGTTAGCAAAGATCACTGTAAGCATCCACACTGGTAAGCAGTCAGGTCTCTGACAGCCCATTTGTGCCTCTGAGGGAGCTAATAGACAGCATCAGATGGATGCATCTGCTGTTTCAGGTGTGTGCTGAAACAACACAGTTGGGTGTCAGTTTTCCAGGTAAATCACCCTTTAGCTTTAAATGGGTCTGGCTCCAGAGAAATAAAACCCTTGTTTTTTAAGCTGCTTTTCTTGGCTTCTAAATGTCTTTTTTTTTTTTTTTTTTTCCTGCAACAGGCTGTGAACATCACCAGAACTATTCTATCCCTGTTGGTGCTAGGAAAAAGTGGGGGAACAATTTCACTGTTGAAAAATAAGGCTGGGGAGGCATTAAGGGTCTGTGGAAAGACCTGTGTTCAACATGGCCTCACCTTTGCCTTCCTCTCATTTTCAAGAATTTTTAGTGGCTTTCTGTGTCTTCCCAGATGTCTCTTAAAATAAAATGGCATCCGTGCCACCTTGTCCTCTTAGTACTAGTTTGGGATACTTCAGCAGCTGATGAAATAAACCCAGTTTAGAGCCATTCTTGGAAGTATGTGAGGCCTGGCCGTGAGTCTGCATAAACTACTTTTATTGCTTCATTGTTTTTACTCTCCAAGAAGCCAATGAGTGACATTGTGATAAGAAAATAGAGTGAATATGCTGGAAAGGGAGGTTGTGCAGAAGGGGGTCACTGCAAGGAGTGTAATTAGCAAAGGCTGCAGTTCTGGAGATTTATGGGAGGCTTTTCTTCTTTCCTGAGCACATGCATACTACCTGCAAACAGAATGAATGCCTCTTCCCAGCCAAAATAGGCCTCAGTAGAGCTCTACGCCTGTGAGATGGATTTGCGTTTAGACCCATTTATGGAATTTGCACAAAACTTGGGATTTATAGAATAGTTCCAGTATAGATTACACACACACACTCCCATTCCTTGGGGACCAAACTGCAGAAGTGTTCGTCATCCAGATGAGTTTGATCCTCTGCCTGAGCAGTATCTAGTAGCTGCATTCACAGTTGTGGTGCAAATAATAATACTGACATCTTAGTTTTCTTCTCTGGTTTTCTTTGGGTGATAATTAAATATAAACATATAATCAAATGTATACAGAACAGCTGGTCACCAAAACTGATCTGCCTAGCTAGGAGTTGAGGAGCAGAGGTGAGGGCACAGTAGGTCTGTGTTTTCCTGCCTATGCTCATTAAATTAGGCTGGGATCATTTGGGGTCTACAGTGGTCTGGTTGTGTTACTATTCTGTCCCTAAGACTGCCAGTCTCTGTGACTCTCGTGTGCCCATGCAGGAGACAGCACTGCTGTCAGCACCTGAAGTAGCATATGTTGTCACTTGGTCCATCTGCTGCTAAGTGAGATGGAGAAAAGGAGGGACTGTGAATCTGTTCTGTGAATCTGCTTATATCTTAACCTGGGCCACCATTCTCTGGGGAGTTGACCAGGTGACCACTCATCAGGAGGACTGCACAAAGGAAGTGAGATTTCAGAAGCAGTGCAGAGGTCAGAGAGGATTCTTAGGCATACGGGACAACTTAAGAGAGAGAAAAGTGCTATGATCAGTTACAGGAAGGGGGAGGAAAGGTTTTCTGATGAGATTTATCTGCAGATTTATTAATAGGTACATGGAAAGAAGGGGAAGTGTTTTCACCTTCCAGCTCAGCTGATTCCTGTAGCCTGCAGGTGCTTGAAGTGGCAGCATTTAAGAGGCATGCGAATTTTTCCTGCTTTTCTGACCTCTGAGTCAGTATTTCAGAAACACTGTTGCTTGTGTAGAGTACCTAAATTTTTCAGAAAGTAACTAGAATTGATGCTCAGGCAGACTGCTCTGAGATCAGCCCAAGCAAAGAAAGCTGTGTACACAGTGCTAGGTAAGTGATGTTGATAGGTACATTCTGATTGATGGGTGAGTTTGTCTCCCAAACTGTCACAGGGTTTATAGAGGTGCCACTCAATACCAGCGCTGGAATTGCATGTCAGAGCACCTGGCTATAAGAGCAATGGGGGTTGGAGACAGAGCTGTAACTTTGTTTTTTCTCTGCCTAATGGCCCCAGCGTCTGACCTGCCTGTTCACTCCTGTTTGTCTGGTCCTTAAGGAGGCAGCCGGGATTAAGACTGTCAGAGAATTGTGCTGCTTTAGCATCATGAGGCTAATTGTATTGAGGCTGGCAGGATATGACAAGGGGTTACCTTCTACCAAATGTAAAGCAAGAGCAAAAAATTCTCAGCAAGGGACAGGAAGGGAATAGAAGAGTCTGCACTGGGTTTGTTCTTTTTTTCATCTAAAAACAGCATTTTCAAATTCACATGTGGAATTACATTCGTCAGGCCTTGGGTGACTCCTGAGAGTCATAGCTGCTTCTGTGAACAACAGATCACATCTCTTATGAATTCCTAGGTCAAACTCACAAGTTTGCATTCAGTTGTTGGGTTCCACTTTGTTAACACGTGGGAATGAAGTTCTGGTTCTGAGCGTTGACCTCTGGATAACACACTGGCTTTAGAGGTCTCTACTCTAGGCAGTGTTGCTGATGGCTGTGAATTACTGTGTGACCTTCAGAAGCAGAGCCTCCCTGGAGGAACCCTTCCCTGTTCTCAGTGCACACTATTGAATTGCAAATCACCCCAGTGGAGCTGGTAGGGGTCTTGTGGAAGCTCTTGTCCTCTGCACTCCATTTCATGTTTTCCTTTCTCCTGGATGGCAGTGTACATCACCAGCAGGAGCTGGAAGTTGTGAGCCTTCTTTACATTTGGGCTGAGTTAGTGAGAAGCAGGTGTGATCCTTTTGGGCCTTTCTTGCATTCAGTGGTCTTCTTAATCCATTTATAACAGCACTTGTCCAGAAATCTGGTTTGAATGAGCCTGAGATGAATGAATAATGTCAAGCAGTTCAGACGTCAAATATTTGAACAGCTGCATGGGTGTTTTCACTGGCTTTGTGCATGGAAGCAACCCCAGGAAGTTCAACAAGGAGGGTCAGGTTGAAATTGTGGCACCAAACCCAATCCCACTGGAACTGGCCTCAAAATCCATCCCTGTTGCAGAATGAAAAGGTATTACAGGATGCTGGTTGCAAGCTGTTTGTAGCCCAGGTGATGCTGGGCCACATCCCATATTTTAGTGTTTTGTTGTATGCAGGAGCAGTACAGGGATTTTTGGATCTTTTGATTTGCTTCTAAAACATATTTTGTCACTTTCATTTTTCCTTTTTATTTAAAGCAGCTTCTGAAGTCCTAAAACTGAGAGCACAACTTATCTTCAGAGTATTCTTTGGATTCATGGAGGTTACTTTGTTTAGCATACAGTTTCTAAATCATTGGTTTTTACCGTATTGCAATGGATTGCACTTGGTCACATTAAAAAAAATCCATTTTATGTGAAAAACTGAGTTGGATCACCTGATTGCACCTTCCTTTAGGTGTCAGTCTCGGAGTCCTTGTTTGATCAGAAAATAAAATTTACCTTTCCTTTGCCCCTCATTTTAACCTATGAACTTCTCTGCAGTGCTGTCCTCTCTGAGTGAAAGGCTCACTCAGATCAGCCAGTGTGTATTTGCCATCATAACACATAATGTCCAAACTCTCCCCTTGTACACTCCCTGTTTAGGAACTGTAGTAGTCTGCTGGCAGTGCAGTTAGGCAATAGAGCTAGATTCAGCCAAAGCTCTGGAATATTTTCCTTCCAGACTTAAAAGGGATTTTCTTAAATACAAAGGTCTTGAGAGCAAGGACACAAGGATTCTGAAGTCAAGGTGCCTTAATATTTGTAAACTGTATTGCAGTAAGCAGATCTTCTCATGTTAAGCTCTAGCCATAAACCACCAGTTGGCTTGAGTCACTTGGAAACAAAATTGATGGAAAGGTGCATGTCTGCTGTGTGCTTGGCATGCTTGCAGAGAGAGTAACACAGGGGTTGCTCCCACTTATGTTCACTCATTTGGCCACCTCCCCCCCACCAAGGCACTTTCTCCTAGTATTCATTGTCTGGCTGACGTTCAGATCACCTGGGACTAGCCAAGTCACAGCTCCAGCTTTGCATGATTTGTGTCTCCCACAGCTACAAGAAAAATGAAGACCTGTGTGTCCAAAGTTTATGGCCTTTGAGAAGTGATGGGCTAAAGTAATGCCAGGTGCAGGAGATGGTGTTACTGCAGGTTAAATGCCATGGCTGTAAATTACCACCCCATCACCCACTCTTGACTTTTAAAGCAGCTTTGAAAGACTATCCAGCTTCTTTGACAGGTCTCTCTTACCCCTCTAAATCTTCTCCCAAACATTGCGATGAACTGAATGAGTCAAGATTTGCTAAACGAGCCATTCCAGCAAGAGGAGCCAGCTTGTGGCACGTGTTGGCTGGCAGTGTGCAGCCAGTATGTGAAACACTCTGAAAGGGGTCTGCTGGAAAAGGGCTGCCCCAGTGACACCATGGGGTTGACCTGCAGCCATGGCTGCCACGGTACCTGGCACAGACATGGGTGCTGCATTGTTGGTGCTAGTTGTGTTACCTCTGCTAAAAATTAAGACTGGCAATTACTTTTAAGCGAAAGGTAGTTTATGCTTCTAGGGAAAGGTTAGTCTTAAAATCATTGTCATGCTATAGTTGTCACTCGTTAAGGACCTTCTTGATATTCAGGGAAGAGAAATACCAAATCCATATAAACAAATTTTATTGGGTGCTTAATGAATCAGTGAGAGCATCCGTTCCTAGAGAGCGACAGTAAAGAGCTATGTCTGCATGGTATCCTTGGAAATGAGACCTTTGCTTTGCCCTGCTGTCTGCAGACTGTTAGAAATATAGTTCACTGTTCTGGGCTTCTGTTAAGTGTGCTGGTGAGAACCCAGTGGGATGAGCAGACTTGGACATAGGAAGGCCTGAAAAGGCTGTCCTAGTGCTTTGGAATGTCTTCATTCTTCAGACATGCATATAATATTCAGTGCTTCTACAATAATTTTAGCCTGTATTCTGCATTTAGAACCACAATCACAGTACAGGAACGTAGCCCTTTTGGGACATTGGTGCAAGGCCAAGGCAGCACCTACCTTACTCTTTCAAGCTTTGTGTTTGGGATGCGTTCCCTGGTCTACCACAGACCTAGGTCACCAGCCCTCTGGATGTGCCAGATTCTTCAGGCTTCAGCAGGTACCTCTGTCTGAGCCAGGTGCCCAGCTCTGCTGTCTGGACAGGGGTGTTAGGTGAAGGAACATCTGCATAGCTAATGTACCCAAACAGCTTAGATCTGCTGCAAAATTGAACACAAATGAGGACCTTGCAACCAACACCCTAGAGTTCAGGAGGCCTTCGCTTAATATCCAGTCTTACAGGAGAAAGTATATTCAGTGTTAGTTCTCATAAAGAGTAAATATGCCTTCTGTAGTTTCCCTTCTATTAATAAAACCTGGGCAGAAAATACCATGTGAAGATTCATCTTTGTAGGTGTTACTGCAGATTCAATTAAAAGAAGTCTGGTTACAGTTTACAAAGTGCTTGGGACCAAGGTAAATTTATAAATTGTTACAAAGTGGGACTTGATGCACACTCAGCCTCAGGTGGAACTGTAAGTGATTGCTTCCTGCTGGAGCTGGGACTGGATGTGTGCCTGACTCACCTGTGCTGGAAGAGCAGAATTCTTGATGAGTTGCTTTGCAATATTTTCATGTAAGTGCTTGTAAGAAGCTGTTAATGACAGAAGTCTGGAGGTTTTCCTCCCTCTTGTAGAAACAGATTTGCTGTTCTTAAATGATTTAGATTTTAAAAATCTAAGCCATGACTAAATGTATTTTAAAATGGAAAAAATGTTCTAATTGTATTTTAGCCTCTGCCTGCCCTCTGCGTCTGAATTAAGTAATTCAGAATGTCCTTGTGGCCTTCTCTTACCTGCTAGTAGTGTGGATTTTGCCTTAACTACTTCTGTGAAAAATAAGTCTTTCCTATTTAGCTTCATTGCTTTTTCTATTTTTGAGAGAGACCCTTACAGTGACTTCAATGCTAAAATAATTCATGTGGAGAGCTAAAAGTCAAGAATGTTCCATTTTCAATGTTGGGGGCATTTAGAGCATAAAATCTAGGAAGTTAGACCATTTCTATGAGTGTTCTTGTGCAGTCTTTGGAGAGGGCACCTTTTATGAGGCTGTTACGAGTAAAGGACAGCCTGCAAACTGGTGCTGTGGCACCTTTCTTGGAAGATCTCCTACACTTCATTTCCAATTCAAATGCTCATCCGTGTGTTTTATTTTCTTTCAGGTTCTGGGTTTATCATGTGCAGCGGGAAGGAGAATCCAGACAGCGACGCTGACCTGGATGTGGATGGAGACGACACACTCGAATACGGGAAACCACAGTATCGTTTTTGAGAGGCTCTTACCCAGAGGGAACCCAGAGATGCATCTGCCCTGGGAAATGGTGGATAATCTGTGTCCAGCCCTACTGGAAATGACACAGCCTTCTCCAGTTAGCATGTTATTTCAACTAGGAGGGGTTCCCCGTTACTCCCTTTGAGATCCTACTGTTGATACAGCACTACTTCAAACCTGGTTGAAATCTATAGGAGACACTGCAAGGGATCAGTTAGAGTTTCTCTATTCTGTTTCATAAACAATCTGTTGCCTCCATCCAGGTTTGTTCTATATGGATAGGTTTTCCTGCTTCATAGGTAGGAAATCAGTTTATTTTCTACAAGACACCCTTTTGTTTTCAAGGGGTTTCAAGGTGCAGTAAGTGCTGTTCACCTTGCACTCTGGGAGATTTGATTTTTATTTTTTTTTTTCCTTTCATTAGACATGAAAATTCATGGGCAGAACTATCATTAAAGGCAGATTTTGGGAACTTCTCCATCAGGGAGCAGGCTCTTTGGGCACAGCTCTAGGAGACCTCTGAGCAGACTCCTGCCCCACAGCAGTTTTAATAGGCATCAAGGAAGAATTCCTGTGAGGGCATTAGACAGGCACTGCCTTTGATGTGATGAGGGACTATGTACAGCTGTAGAATTAGGTTTCATTCAATTGAATTATTGAAATCTGTGCCAGCCTTTAGGATTGAATCTCCAACCCTCCACTGGTAGAAGAACTCTGTACTTCAAACAGAATTTGTGAAATTTTGCAGGTTAGGTTTTTAAAGGTTCAGGAACTGGTTTTGCCTTTCCAAGAAGCTGTGGCAATGTTATTGTCAAAATATTTCTGTTTCTTCCACCTAAAACAAAACTTTCATCCAGAATTTAAAAGCAGGCACCTTTGTGGACACTAACCCCTCTTTTTTTTTTTTAAAGTGTTTCCAGTTGGAATTAAATTTGTTTTATATCCCAGACAGTGTCCTAACCATCTCAAAAACCTTCCCACTGTCTGCAGCAGGGCTGTATGTTCCTTAACCCTTTGTGCTCAGGTACACAGAGGCAGACATCATCCCTTGCACTGGAGAAGAGCCAGGTGAAGCCAAAGAAAGAGAGGCGCTCCGAGGTGCTGTTTTAAAGTAAGTATCATGCCTTTCTATATTATTGCATTCATAACTTTTGGGGAGTCTCAGTTTGTGGAAAATACCTGTTCACTTGAGTGCAAGAGTTACAACAAGAGATTTAAAAAGAAGCACAGTCTGACAGGTAGGTCTCCATTTCTACCTGTGCAGCCTCAGTAAAGTCTCCCTTCAGTACACTCTCCCTCTCTGAGCTGCTCCACTGCCCAGCCAGTGCCATCTTTGCCCTGAACAGTGCTGGACAGAGGATGAATTCTAGCAATGAGGAGATTGTGCTGGACTAAGGCCTTGTGCATCATATTGTTTCATGATGAAATGTGGCCTCTTAGCACTATACAGTGTGATGGCACCCCACATGTGACTTCACTGCATCTGATTACACGTTGTGGGGCATGCAAACTAATCCTTCTGTATTTAGCTCTGGGTTGGGGTAGGATGTGTGCTCTGCCCAGATACATATGTGGAGAATGTAGGCAGCCAGCATTCAGGGCACTCAGGGAAGCATTCCAGGCAAATAAAATGAGTCTTAACAGGGAGCTAGGATTGCTTTCTAAGCCCTCTGCCCTGCATAAAACAGGACTTAAATTACCCCTCTATCTCTTTCACTGAGTGATCCTGTGGGGTCAAGGTTGAAGTGATTGATAGAGCAGTGAAATGAAGTTTTCTTACTGCTTAGCCTGTCGCAAACACTAGTTCAAAATTAGGTTTCACTCAGTAGAAAAGTGGCATTTGCCACACTGGATCCAAACCATTGGTCCATTCAATACTTTTCTAACCATGCTAGTCCAAAAACACGCTGCAGCTCCTTCATATCTAGGACTCTGGTATTGTAGCAGGAAGATACTTGGTTATCAGTTGCTATGGACACTTAGTGCTTGGTGAGAGAATTGAGGACCTGAGGCCAAGAGATCCAGTCCCTTCATTTGCTGTTTGGACAAGGTCCTTCTTGCACATTTCCAGGACTTGTTTGCCCATCTCTACAACTTAAAAGGTGGTGTTGCTTGTAAAAGCACTTCAAAATTCTGTGAAGTTTCTGTAGAAATGCAGTAGTGTCATTGATGCCATGAAGCATGAGCATGGTTTTTGGCTGGCCATCTGTTCACATTTTGAAACTTAGACTGATAGATAGAAGTATTAAGAGAGAAGTGGTCAGTGGAAGGGGTAGCTTTTCCTGAGCACCAAAATTTTTTGTATTCAACGTTTAGCATATTGTCCTTTTCTATTTTAGTGGTGGCACACCAAGTACTCGAATAACGCCGGAGTTTTCTAAATGGGCCAGTGATGGTGAGTGTTGAATTTGTAAATTGTTAATTTATATACTGCATGAGGGCAGGTAGATAGTCCATGTCTTCTGCTTGCCAGTACTTAGGAGAGGTAGCTACTAATGCTCTTGCAGAGTGTCATCAGATATGTATGCACATAAAACCACACTATCTTTTTGAAACTTTACATAAAACCACACTATTTTTGAAACTTTACAGCACAATTAATTGTCAATAATGGCAGCTGGGGAAGTTCCCAAAAATGCCACCTTAACTGGTATGGTGATGAGAGTTAGGGTTTGGATTGACTTGATGTCATGTCACTGAAAGGCAAACTGCTATATTACAGGGGGAGCCAACAGAGCCTGACAGTGTGATGGCGATGTTCAGCTGCTGGGTGTTTAAACTACACAGGTGCACCTGTAACTGGGTTTTTTCTAACTGCTTTCTTATCTTTCTTTCTTTGAGAGGGTATGCTAAAGACTTGTATCTTTTGGGTAGATCTTGTCCTTGCTGGCCTTTGTATGGCAAGAAAGACCTACTGCTCTGAAGCCTTCACCTTTGGAGTGGAAGCTCTAGGATCTGTCCTATTTTATGACCTACAGTTGAGACTCCAGAGCAAATGAGTTAAAGTGAATATGTACCTTTGCATACATTACTTGAAAGCTCATGGGATTGAGAAGGGAGGGGGAAATGTTATACCCATTTGACTGCTGGGGGTTTTATTTAATGCCAGCAGTGCTGTAAGTGTAAGCAGCAACTTAGTGGAAATATGAGAATAATAAAACCTGGCGCTTTCCAGCTGTAGATGCCAAATCCATTTCCAGAGTTGGGCAGTGCTGCTCCAGCTCCCTTAGGAAGGAAACTGAAGCTCAGCGACCTGAAGAGACATGTCCCAATGATTTTGTTCCCTGTTCTGTTCCTGTCATGCTTTGGCCATTTGATTCCCAGCCTTGAAAGTACCTACAAGACATAACTACTTGCCAACGGGAGTGGGGGAAGGGAGTAGAACCAGTTTTGCCAAGGGCATGATGGTTAAACAGAGAACATAGGATATCTATTGCAGGCGTTTTCTTCTGTGGGATAGACACTCACATTTATTTTCTGTGATGTAGAAGCACTTGCTTGTAGGTATTATCAGCTTCAGTAGCTACAGCCACAGAGGTGATGAGGAGGCAGCCCAGATGACATTTGCTTTGAGCCGTTTTCTTCATAACTTTTACCTGAATCCATGATGATGAGCCTACAGCCCTGGGGCTGATTCCTCTTCTCATCTCCAACGGGTGTCTCACACCCTCTCCTGTGCTGGGAGCAGCCATGATAAGCAGACTGTTCTGTCATTCTAGTTACCTGGCATGTATTTTTCTTCTTGTGTCAGTGAGGTCTCAGCAAATGGGAGAGGCTGAAAGCAGGGTCTGGGCTGGGTGGATTTGTTCTGAGCTCACCTTTCTAAGAAGTACTTCCGTGTGGCAGCTGCATCAACCCTTCTGAATTCAATTCTGGCTTAAACAATGGGTACATTAGTGGGGGTAAATCACTATGAAATGAGGATGAAGCAGGGGTTGTATTTTGAGCCCTGAATTATAGAATATACTGTCCAGAGAGCCGCCCCCCACCCCAGACAGGGACACTTAGTATCAATCACTTCTCTCTCTCTTACCAAGAACTGTCAGGAAAGTGACTCATTGGGGTCCTCCAAAACTGTGACTTGCTCAGATTATTTCATTGCAGTGGTCTAATGTTTTCTTACTCATTTTTCTGTTCTTCCCTCAACAGAAATGCCCTCAACGAGTAATGGTGAATGCAGTAAACAGGAGACCATGCAGAAGACCTGTAAAAACAGTGACATTGAAAAGTGAGTGTGAAGTGGTTAGCTTCCCTTTTTCTTGTTTTAAAGAACCATAGTGTCCCACCTGGTGCTCCCAGCAGCAGTGGTAATCTGAAGGTAGGCATATTTGAAGCTTTTATTACTGAGAAGGGAAGTTGTGCTGCAACACAAAACCTGAACTTGGTGCACTCACCACTGCTGTGTTCACAGAGGGCTTGTGGGGAGTTCTCCACCAGGTGTCTGTGAGAGCAAGCACTCAATGACATGGAATTGGGCACAGCTTCCAAAGGGCTTCTCCACTGCAAATTGCCTTCTTTTAAATTATGTAAATCAAGATATCCATGGTTTCTTTCTGTATGTTCCACCTTTCATCTCTCAACAAAAGGGAATCTCCCCCTAGCAGTAGTGTTACTTGGAAGAAGTCTCACAGAGGGAATTTCCTTTTCCTTAAGATCTATATTGAGCCTTTGGATGGTTCCTAACAGAAATAATGTCTCTGTTTCTGAGTTTTTTACCTGCAGCCCTTTCAGGGATGTTTAAGTCCCAGTGTTTGAATATACAGTAGTGGAGGGACTGCTGGACATTCTGTCCCTTTCTGCTCACTGAATGTGCTGCAGTCTAGTTCGAAATAGAAATAAATGGGTTTATCTGCACTATTCGTTTGAGTAACAACCTCTATTCTAAACCTTATTCCACATGCTGCTGGGGTGACTTACTGCTTGGGCAGATTTGAAAAACTAAAACTGCAGGTTGTTCGCTGCTGCTATGGACTGCATTAGCTGGGATGGGACAGTGTTTTAAGCTGATTATTGCCTGATATAAAACATTGCCCCAAGATCAAGTGAGAGACCAAACAACTTGAATGAGGTGGAAGCAGTGATGTAATGGTAGGTTTTAAATACTACATTTTGGAGCAACGTCCGTGGATAGTTTGGGATGGGGAAAAATCTAGTGGTGTAGCATTAAGCTGACTTTACAGAAAATTGTCATTTTTCTAATGTAGTTTGTTCTCCTCCTGCCCCTGATCCTGACATGAGAGGTTGTGTCCCTGGCACATTTTTGGGTCTCTGACATTTCAGGCAGCCTGGCAGAGCATATGTTCACAGCCAGAATTAACTGTGGAAACTCCCTGCTGTAGAGGGAACTTTTACAGTGCTTTCCTGTCTCGGCACTTTGGTTTCTACAAGCCCTTTTGTTAGCATGTCCCAAATGTTGCCTTGTCTGCCATTTGGTGCTTCTTGGTCAGCAGACTTTGGCCAAGGACCACTGAGTCTGGGAGGCTGCAGGTCAGTGCAGAACCAGCTTTGTCCTTAGAGTGAGCCAACCATTGTATGCTGTCTTGGTGCCAAGGACTCATCCCTTCTGCCCTAATCTATCAGCCTCTGTCTCAGCTGCTGCTTGGCTTCCCTTTGGGCCTCCTGCCTGTCTGCCCAGCAGCCCTCCATCCTCCCAGATCCACTCCTATTGAAAATCTTTAAACTGTAGGAGCTGAAAGGATTTGACATTTTCCAGAACACTTGAGCTCAAGTGATAAAATTGACATAGCTTTAATAATCTGATCAAAGAGGCTTTAGCTAGCACCTTTTGAAGGGTCCCAGAATCCTTTCCAAACAACTCTCGTGCTAACGCTGCTGTGAAGTGCAGAGAGTGTGTGTGTGTGTCTGTGCACACACACCTTGCTCTGCAATAACCTGCTAAAGCTTCGTTCTGCTAAAAGTCAGTAAAACCTAAAAGAAATTACAGGAATTTCCTTAAATGTCTTGTTCAGTCTTTCCAGTAATGTTAATTTTTGAAAATAGCGGAGGGACCTTTTTGTTTAAGGTACTTTATTTCACCAAGGTTCAAAAACAAGATGGGATTTCAGGTGGAGAATTCCTAGCTGCCTTTTTTTTCCTCTCCTTTCCTTTGAGATTCGTGTGTGATAAATAGTTTCTGTCCTGCCATTTAAGGAGTCTGAATGCTCTGTGTGCTTGTCTGTGTAGAGGGGTTCTGTTAAATTAATTGATAACAGGGATCAGAGCTAGAAGCCTACAGAAAAGGAGGGGGAAGGGTTTCTCACTGTCTGGCTGCTTCCCACTCCACTGCTGAGCCATGATATATGGCGACCTAGCCCAACAGGCTAAATTGATTCATCTCTAGTTCCTGTTTCTTAATCTGGAGCTAAATTGGTTTCATTTTTCTTGTTTTGGGTGGTGCTTACAGGAAGTTTTTGGCAGCATCACTTTATTCCATTGTTTGTAACTTAAATTTTTGCCTTTAAATCTGAGCATTATTGATTGGCATGTTAAACCTTGTGTAGCATCTGATTAGCATTTTTTAAATCGTCCAGAAGCACATGGCTTAGCACCTGTGTCAGCCATGCTCTCTGTTTAGAGCAGTGGCTAATAGAGTTAGCAGTGATCTGCTTATTGATCCTTCTCTCACAAGAATGACGTTCCATTCCTTCTTCCCCTCTTCCAAAAATACGTCCAGGCAAAGAGAGTGGTGTGTTATTGTTTGGTTTTAAATCCATTAGTACAGTACTGTGAGCAGTTCTTTTGGCACGCAGCTGACTTTCTTCACTTGAGCAGGTTTAAATTAATCTAAACATGGGGTTTTGTGGGAGAGTTTCTTGCATGTAGAAGAGCTAGATGGGGTTTGGGGTAAGTCTATTTGTTGCTCTGCTCTTTGTGCTGTGCCAGATGATCAGTAACTTGGACAAGTTGGCCTCATCTGTGTAGTGTTGAACTACAGGTGGCAGCCAGGGGTAGTGGGAGACATGGTGCTGGTCCCAACTCTCCTTCCCATCACTGTGAGGTGTCTCAGTGCTGAGCTTTTCTAATCTTGCTAGTGTGAGGTGTCTGGAAGAGACGCTGGGATGCTGAAGGCTCCTGGGGAGGGATGAAGGAGCATCACACCATCTGAGCCCTGCCCATGTGCTGAAGACCCCAGCCACTGCTCAGGCAAAGCTCAGTCGGTGCAATGCTCCTTTACCTCAGCTTGAGGTACAGCTTTGCTCAGAGAGCAGCGGGTCCCTAATTGCCCAGGCACCCTCCACTGACATTGGACTCTCAGCAGAAGTGCTGCTTAGAGAACTGCAAAAAGCACCTTCCCCACAAAAAGTCTTTCTCCCTGCCTTGTGAGGGTCTGGTGCCATTTTGAAACTGAGGTTCCCTGGGGTTAAAAGCCAGCATCTTAATTCAGAGTGCCAATGTTCAATTTTGCTTTCTGCTACCAGACTAGATTGCAGGCCAGCGAGAGAGTCTGGGTTAGTGGCCCACTGGGTCACCTCCCATTTGTTTTCCTCAATTTTGTGTTGTCATAAATTCATTCCAGCCCGTTGTGGTTGATCAGTTTATCTCCGCCGGGGCAGGGAGCGCTGCGAGCATGATATATGGCACAGAGCATTGTAGCCAGCCTCTCCATGAATCACTCCAGCTGTTTGGTGTCAGCCCCAAAGCAAACAGGGCCCGGCCGCTGAGCATTGACTACGATGAGCTCAGTATGGGAAGAGACATGACGTATGAATGTTTATTTAATAATTCTCTAATATTTCCAGCGGAGTGTGGCTGTGCCTTCTGGGAGGGGTGAAAGGGGGGGAGGTTGAAGAGGGAAACTCTAATCTGTTGGGGTGGGTCATAAATCAGGCAGACAACATCATTAATCAGGGATGGGACAGAAGTGGAAGGAGGTGGGACTGAAACTGCCATCCTCATTGGGAAGGGGGCTGTGGTTTTTTTTCTTTTTCTTTTTTTTTTCTTTTTTTTTTTTTTTTGTAAAACAAATCTTGTTTCTGATTCCACTTGGCCCCAGCCACACTACCCGCATAATAGCAAACCCGGACACAAGGCTGTTTAAGTGAGTATGCTACCTCTGCTCTGAACCTTGCAATACAAGCCTGCCAAGCATTAAATCCCTTTATAATTATCTTCTTTATATAACACTTCATGCTTATCATGCTTCATTGGATGTGATGCTTGTTGGGTTAAAAAGAGGGGTTTAGAGACAAAAAGCAATTGTATTTGTTTTATTTTTCCTGTCTCCTCTTTATTCCCCTTCCCCCCCACCTCACCTCTTTCCAATCCAGCTGTTTTGAAACGTTGGCTCTGGAGGGGCTCTGGCACAGCAGTACAGGGAGGAGCATCAATTAAAATTAAACAAAGTTTAGATTGGGGTCCTTGTGCAAAGAGACAAGCGTGTGAGAGCAGTCAGAGAGGTAGCAGTGTCTGTTGGGGAGACCCTACAGCCAAGCAGACATGTCCAGGCAGGAGCAGAGTGTGAAGGCAGGGGATTAGCAGAGGCCTGAAAGGGAAGGAGCCACGCTTAGGCTGGTATGTCAGAGGAAAACAGAAGCTGTTGAGAATTCACACCGTAGGATAAGCACTACCCAGCCCTTCTCCACAGTGTCACACCATTAATAGGCTTTGATGGGAGACAAGAATATCTCATACCAAAGACAGAATTAAAAAAATAACTCGAGTCATAAATGAACTAACCCTTTGTGCTCTGCTAAGCCATGAGCATGATGCTGCTGGTGGGTCCAGTACTAGAGCAGCCCACGTGAACTTGGGAGAGGATTCAGGACTGTGAACTGAAGTGTGAATTGTCAAAGGCTGAGGAAGAGCTGCTGGGCTATGCTGCTTGTGTCTAGATTTTTATCTTTATTAGGTTTTACTCCTTTTCAGTAATTCAGTAGTATGTAACACTGTGTTTGTACTGTATACTGGTGTTCAGTGTTGAAAGGGTATGGAGATAAAGGCTTCATTTCTTTATGAAGTGAGGCTTTGGCATTACTTCTTCCTCTGCGATGTGACAGTGAAGAGCAGACTGCTTAGCTGTGTTTCTTTATTTTGCACCTTCTTTTAACTGTTGGAGAGAAGTTGCATGTGCTAATAATGGTCTCAAGCATTATAACCACTGTGCAAACTGAAATTTTATCAGTGCTCAGTTCTTCACTGGCCAGTGGTTAAGGAAGCTCAGCAAGGCAGGCTGTGACTGTACAAGCTCAGACCTGGGGGTGGGTGGTGTCTCTGTTTAGTGCAGCATTATCCAGAGGTTTGGTCTAATTTCATGCCTTGAGGCAGTTTTCTATAGATTTTGATATCTTCATATAGGAAGGGACTCTGATTTCTGTTGAACCTGTGATGTTTTAAAGCTGAAGCATCTGCAAACCCAAGGGATCTGCTGGCTGTAGGGGCAATAGGTTCTGCATCCCTGTCTCATAATTGGTGAAAAATCCAGGATGGAATTTTGTTCTTACGTTGGGGGCGCGGTTTAGGCATCTTGCAATTTATGTCTCTTTGCCTGCCCCTTCTTTTCTTCTTTCTTTTCTTAGTTTCAGAAATGCTGTTAACTTTAATTTGTAGAGTTGCTTCCTGGGAATGAAAAATCGATGGGGGGCTATCGCAGTGTGAAATTCGACTGTCACTATTGAGCTATAGAGTTACCAAGATGTCTTAGAAGGTAAAAAATAAATCGTGGCCCAGCAAGTGCTCAGCTGTGCTATTTCAAAGGGGATATGAGGCTGATGGTCTGTTAGAGGGTACTTCAGTTAGATGGATGATGATTCCCTGTGAAATATTGGAGTTATTCCATAGGTAAGAGAAACTTTAGCTTATAAAACACAAACAGCTGCCTTCTAGCAGATGAATTCTGCCCTTAGATGTTGTGAGCAGCTTGTCAGAGAGAAGACTCATCCCTAAAATTAGCCTGTTATGTTTAACATTGTCTCTGATGGAGCATTGTGGATCTTGCCATGTTCTTTCTGAAAATACTTTGAGGATGTGACTGTTTATTCGCATCCCTTAGCTGGGCTGCAAAAATTAAGAGGCAGGGACTGACACTATTTTTTTAGGAAATGTTTGTGTGGTGCTCAGATGCTCTCAAGAGAAAACTAACCATTATCTTTATGTAGGCTGCACTCCCTGTTTGGATTAAAAATGTTCCTTTGAAAAGCAGAAAAGGGATCATGTTGTCCCCCATGCGCTGCCAGTTTGTTGTCTCTCCCTTGCATCTGCTGAGGGGCAGCCCTGGCTGCATAGGCTGGCTGTGTGCTGGTGGTGACAGGGCTACTGCTTTCCTTGGCACTCACTGACTGTTGTGGCACAACTCAGTAAGTGTTTGTGTTGTGCCAGCTGCTGTATGACAACAGGATGGTTGTAATTACAGCTCTTGGTAGTTTATGCATTTCTTAGGCTACTGTTAGTAAGTATAAATGTGAAATAGTACTTTTAAAAGGACCAGGATTTTTTTTTAGTACTCATTAGATTATGTCTGGGACAACTGTAGAGTGGGTAATTATTTGTGTTACATTTCCATGCACAGTTGCATTACCGCTGAGGGGTGCTTGCTTCTGCAAGGAGGAGTGTTAAGTCACATTTAGTAGGAGCTTGATAAAGATTTCCCAAAGAATTTAATTACAGAAGAATTCATTGTGAGTTCATATCTCCTCTGCCTCTGTGACACAGAGACCAACGCTGCCTTTACAGAAACAAAGTAATAGCAAGTAATGCAATTAAAGTAGTCTACTATCCATGTTGTTTTTTGACCTCACTTGTGTTGATGCTTTTTCTAACCTTGCATCCCATTGTTACAGGCACTTCATCCTATTTCTCCATTATCTTCTCTCTTCATTTTTGATGGTTTTATCTGGAAAAAGCTGTTGTTTCCCACACAGTTGCATAAGCATTCCTGCTTTTCCCTCAGCTGGCTCATGACCTGTCCTGCCACTGTGCTGCTGGTTTCTTTTTCTAGCTCTGGGACCACAATTGGTTATATGATACTAATGTGCCCTGCCCTCCTTTAATAGCCTCATGTTTCTTTTTGAAGGCATGATTACCTTAAATGATGCTAATTCTGATCCTTTCATTCCCTGTAAAGGAAACAGCAACAGTGTAAAAGTTCTAGGGCAGCAGCAGCAGTTGTGGGAAGCTGTCTGGAGGATGTGTTATCACACTGCCCTTGTGTGCCTCCAATCAGCACTCATGAATGGAAGTTCTGGAAAGCATATCACCTCCACAGTAAAGCCCTTAAAAGGCTATAGATGAATCCAAATGCTGCTGTAGTAGCATAGATATTTCCTGTTTATTTCAGTCGTTTGGATGGGGGCCATGGGAGTAGAAGACATTTATTTAATTGCTCATGGAGGCTGGCTGCAAGACTCAGCTGCATGTCCAACCTTCTGAGCAACTTTCAGCTTTAGAAATTTGCTATTCCTCTTTCACTTCATGGATGTTTTATAATTTTGTGCCCTGATCGTCCAGCCAAAGCTACCAATAATCCCAGACCAGCTCCGGGCCACAGTAAGATGACAAGTTACAGCTGCCATAAGTCTTCCAGTAGAAAAATAGACCTGCCTAGCTATACATGGAGCTTGGTCATAATCCAAACATGTTTACTTGTGGATGGAGGCAAGTGTCCGTAGGCTGGAACCTTTAGCCTGTGTGCCTCAGCAAGGAGAGGAGCTGCATTTTGCATTTCCACCTCCTGCCTTTTGTATTATTCCACCTACTTCCCTGGCTTGTATTAAGATAGAGACCGCAGTGCACCTTCGCAGTTCTGTTAGGAATACAATTGAGGTCTCCAGTATGAAGGATACATTTGAAAAATGAATCGAGATTTTAACACATTAGATGAGTAATTATTTCTCTTCAGGAACATTGTTTAGAGAATCATTTTCTGATTCAGCCTGTGCTGCTTCAACAAAACCTTGCTGCAGCAAACCACTTTTCCATAGCATGGCTTTTTTCTTTATCGCCAAAGCTGCTCCAGTAAAGCAATGGGATTGCATTTATTTTCTCTTTGGAACAGGGAACATAGTCTCTAAATCTAATCAGAATGACCTATGCATTCTTTCTCCCAGCTTTCATGTTGAACCATAATTGCTCAAATGGCACATTTAAAATTTTGGCGCAAGCTCAGACTTTCACTCGCCGCCTTTTTAAATCAGTCCCAGTGGCCAGTGGATACTGCACAGCCCTACAAATGCATCTAAACATGCTGACTCCGAGGCTCCTTCTATTCTGAATGATCAGCAGTGCCATCTGTCTCTGTTTTGATTGGGGCTGGGCACATGTGTCCCAGCAAAACATGGGCCAAAAAAAGGGAAGAGAAAGAGCCAGCGCCTGAATTTACTTCCCGCTTCTGTAAAGACATTGTTGGGTTCTGTGTTATGGAGGCGGGGGAGATATGAAAGCAAAATGAATTCTTCTGTCATTAAATTCTACAGTGGGTCTTTACCCAAGTCCCTATTAAATGCAGCTTAAAACGCCTTCTTGCAGTGGTAAGCTCCCCTCAGTGGTGTTGCGACGGTGCATGCAAGTGTAAGAGAAATAATTCCTCTGTGGGGAAAAAAAGAGACAACATTTTTGGTTTACATCAAGATGAAATTAGTCAGAAGCAAACTCTGAATTTGGCAAGCAGATGCCAGTATTAACAAGTTGTGCAAGCAAGTATAAAATAGAGGCGCTCGTGACTGAGAGCGCCTTGGAGTCGTGTGTGTGTGCCCTTGCATGCACCCTGCTCCAAATTCACAACTTAGAACACGGAAATTAGAATGGGGAACATTGCATTATTCATAACTTGGCAACCAGAAGCCAGGGCACTTTGCCAGAGTAAACTATTCTCTATAATTACAGGTGAAGCAACATTCTTTAATATCTTACAATACAAAAACATACATTAATCAAGGAAAGAGGGCTTTTTTTCCTAGAGGACAATAAATTAGCATCCTTGCCAATTTCCTCAATACATGTGACAATGTTTTACAGGATTATAAGTCAGCCTCTTTAAAGGAGGTTAGTCTAAAAACAAATAAACCAAATAAATGAGATTTTTAGCTAAATAAAGGGGAAGCCAGCTGCTAAAACCTTGATGTCTTGCCAGGAGATTTGCTTTTACCATTGGCAGTCTTGCAGACCCTTTAGAGGATCTAAACTTCACTTGGTGTGGTTTGACATGGCTCTTCTGTAAACAGCTTTACTGGGCAGTTTTCTTCATCAAGGCATGCAAACACCTTCTGCTATAACCAGCTCATCTCATGAAATAAAATTTTGGTATATTGTGCCAGTCTGGTAGCCCACATGTTGTGGGGTGATTCACAGTCAATCTGCCACCACTGCCTGACACTGGGTTTTTTCCAGAGACTTAAGGTACTGAAAATGCCTGAGCTGTATGTGTTTTCTTTTAAAGCCACCTGTCACTTATCTTTTTTAAAACTTACATATCAGTTAAAGTGTTTTTCTTGTTAGTAGCAAAGGGGCTTTTTCAGCTTTAAGCTACTTTATTGCACTCTAGTAAAAGTCCTTTCAGTCTGTAGATCTCCCATTGATTTCAGTGCTGCTCACCCACATCTGCCAAAATAAACTCCCTGTATCTTTAGCTCTTGTACTTGCTGCAGGTGATGCTTGTTAAATTGAAAGTGGAGGCAGATTATTTCATCAGGTTGAAAACAAAAGCAGTTCTTATTCCAAAAAGCATGAGGGTGTTTATAGTTAAGTGTTTGAAACTCAGTTAGTGAGGGAGTTGTGCTGAAGACAACGTACGAGTGAGAGTTGAGACAGCATCACCCTGCTCTGCCATTCTGCAGTGCTCCTGAGTGTCACAGAGCTGTGCACAGCATGTTACAGGCTGATAAAACAGAGTCCCTTCTCTGACAGAGTTTCCCTCTCACCCAGATGTAAATTGGCTATGAGAGAAGACTTGCAATTGCATGACTGTGCACTGATGTTGGGCTCGTTTTATCAAGTCTTGAAGATTTGTGTCCCAGAAAGCAAGGGCTGCACCAGGCTTTCTCTCCTGCAGAGTAGTAGTGGTTATGATAATTGTTATCTACAGCTGAGGTTGGATATGGCCTAGGGCAATTTCTCTGCTCCTGGAATCTTACTTTAACTTGACTTTGCCTTCAAAGCATCGACCAGTCTGTTTCTAATATTTATGATACGTAAGCTGCTAGTGACGTGACTCCTGCCCTTGGTACAGGGAGGTGGCATGCTGGGTTCTCCACTTTGGACAAGGGAGGATAAAGGCCTTGTTTAAAAATAAATACATCACTTCCAGGTTTGTCAGTGGTACTGTACATTTTCCTCTCTGCCAGTCTGTGTTTACAGGCATAGGAAAGCAAAAATAATTGTATGAGGAAGAGAGAAGGTCAGAATATCAAGTGTCAAAAGTAGCCCATGAAATTTTATTGGTGGTCTATTTAATCAGTGCTAAGTGTTTTTTACAAGGTACATACAAACAGTGGAATTGTAAAAATTTATGGAATGTGGTGTACAGTGTAGCCATTTATGAAGAAAATAAAATTTATATCCTGTTGAAACAAACCAAAAGGGAATGTTTTACGGAGACTCCTCAACGACAGGATACATCAAATGAGATCTGGATAAGATGAGGATGGGGTATTTGCAGGGGCTTTTTGAGGAGTTTTCCTGCTTCTTCAGCAGCTAACAGTTTGCATCTTTCTGTGCCTCTTAAATAGGCAGGATGCTGGGTGCAGGGACAGTGTGGTGTTTGTGTTTTTCTGTACAGTGGAAAGGAAACAAGTGAACAGCTGCTACTGGTATCTGTGGTACAAGGCTCTCGCTCTTGGGCTTGTTCCAGTAAAACAGTTTCTTGAGCAGTCCTTAATACCCAGCTGGGAAGGGTTAACTGAAGCCAATCACACTGACGTCAGCATATTTTTGTTTCCTTTTTGGTCCTGTATTTTGTTGATGATAAAGCACAGACTTAGTCAATTGAGAGATTCCAGAGCTGCAGAATCAGAGATAATTTAATTAACGGAATTGCTTGTGATTGCCCATTGGGACAGCGGGTAGGAATTGCTCGATTTAATTTGGAGAAACAAAGATCACATGCATGCTAATGTTTAACAAATAACCAGTGTTTGGGTTAAAGTTTTTTAGCAAAGAGGGGGGTGGCTGTTTCTCAGGGGAGATTTCTCAGAAGGTAATTGCTGCTCAAAGCTACAGATAGGTCCTTTTTCCTCTTCCATAGTATTTCTGTGCACTTCTTCTGGCCTTTTATCTGAACAAACCAAGGATTTTCTCAGAGAAAGAAAGTATTCTTATTTTCAGTGCTTGGGGGAAAATGCTATGAGTAGTAGAAAAATATGCATTGAGCACAGAGAGTGAAAGTTATCACATGCTGTCTGGCCAGTCTCACAGACTTGCTTCTTGATACCTAGCATCCTTAGCTGTGACTGTCAAGATGTGGAAAACTTAGCCACAAAGTCCAGGGAGAAGTACAGAACCCAGCTTCTTCCAGAAGGAGCCCTCCCTTCCTGTTTTTGCTCTTGTATAAACATTATCACTCAGGTGCCACAGCGAGTCTCTACTCCAGGATGCAGGTTCGTGCCCTCTTGGTACGTCCTCAGCCAGGGAGGACAGTTCAGGCATCAGTGAGGCCTCTAATACCTGCTGGGGAAGCATGAGCACTGGGGCTCAAGGTATAGCTCTTGGCAGCAGTTGTGCTCAGCAGGCCTCTCTGGAGGCTGATAAATGACGTTATCCAAACACGTCGAATCAGAGCGCTGAGGCGCAAAATTGTTAAAGAGTCCTCCTGCATCCAGCATGAGGTCAAGGCAAAGCAGAGAGCCAATTCCTTCTCCGTAATTCCCTCTGCCTCACTTGGCAGGGTAACTTGTACACAGCCTTCCCCTGTCCACAGCACTTGGCTTTCTGACCCTCACTCCACCCTGGCATTACCCTGTAAAAATTCTGCCCAAGGCTGCTCCCAGCTGTGTCCAGGCAAGCACACATAAGGTGCACACACAGCAGGGAATCCTGAGGGACTTCCCAAGATTGCTGCTGCAGGAAGAGTTGCTCCTAAGCGATGCTTATCTTTAGGATACAAGCAGCAGGTTGACGATAAAATGACACTAAATGGAATGGCATGTGTCCCAAGTGCACTGGCCACCACGGGAGCCAGACACATGGGAAGTGACTCTCGCCTTTATTCCATCCCTGGAGGTAGTTTCAGTTTCCTTTATTTACTAATGTTCTCCCTATTTCCCTTGACCTCATTTCCTCCAGCTTTTCCGAAGCAACCGTGCAATTATCGCTCGCTTCGGGTTGACCTTTGGCTGCCACTCCCTTGTTGCTACTGCTCCGAGAGGTTTTCCTGAAATCTCAAGTGCAAAATACTCAGTTACAGCCAAAACTCCTATCTCTCAAGTGAAGCAGGAGCTGTGTCTTCAGCACTGTGCTGTGTGTCGGAATTTGTCCTGTGAGTTTGCTTAGCAGGGAGAACATGGAGTTTAAATTCTGTCAGAGCTGAGCTTTGATCAGTGCTGGGAGATAGCACAGTGGCTAAAGCTCCCTCTCTTACCAATGCACCCCAGTCTTGTTAATAAATGTATATTTAACGATGTCTGGAGCGTATGAAGTGATAATAACTAAATCAATACCTCCCACATTGATTGTCCAGGATCCCTACAGCGTGACGCACGCAGCGGTGCGGTAATTTTCCAGCTAACTAGCACCCTGATCTACAGCCCTCCTATTGATTGGCTATTGTATCAGGCAGCCTCTGAGCATTATTGCTTATACCTCTATTCAGCCTCCTTTTCTGATTCATTCGTTTATTACTGGACAGGTGTGATTATCTCAGAGACTTTCCAAAATTGGCCAATGGGGGTCAAGCGTTTGAATTTCTATAAACAAACCATTTTCTATCTACTCTAGTTGTTGCAGTGGCAAATTTTTCCTTTTCAGGTTTTGACTGTTACTGGGCTGGGGCTGGGGATGTACAGGCATTTGTCAGTATGTGCTCAAGGAGTCAACTTTTCCCTTTCCTTTCTAAGTTGCCACCCATCTGAGGAGGACAGGTAGCTCCACAGATGGTGAAAGGAGAATTTAGCAAGGGTTGAGGTTCTGCTTGCCACCTGCTTTGGGCAGGAGTCACACTCGCTGCCTTTATACCTCCAGGCCTTTGTGCATTCAGGAAAGAGAAATAGATTCCTTTAAGTCAAATTCAACTGTGGTCTTTAGCCAGCATCAGTTCAATGGTGGGCCAGACTGGAAGAGAAACAATTTTCTCAGCCAACAAAAATCTTCAAGCTATAAATAAATAAATCCATTTCTTCCTTGGACAAAACTAACACCTTTCTAGACTTTCTTTGAAAACGCTAGCAACTCTTCCTTGAGGGTGAGAACTCAAGCTGAGATGTGGCAATAATTTATACCAATGAGCAGGAGCAAGTGGGTGTTTTCACAGCAGGAAGGATTGTCTCCTACTGAAATTCTTTCATCTTGGTCCAAAGAGTATTTATGGATTCCAAGACTTGAATGCACAAGTGTCCCTGTCCCCAGACAGTCCTCACCCACTAGGCTATCATGGGACATTTGTGTTTCTTTACCTTTTTTGCAGTTTTAAAATTGTTACCATTTTCTGGCAGCTGTCACTTGCAGTGAATCTTCTGATGAAGATCTCAGTTCATACAGAGCATGTCTCATCAGTACAAAGGTGGGAGTGAAGTTGAAGGAGCTTTGTAACACTGGTAGTTAACCATATACATTCCAGCAGTTTCACTTTCTTCCGAAGTGTCATAATTAGGAAAATCACCCAAGATCTCTTTGACTGGTTCTGTTACCAAAGCCTTGGAAAAAGCCATCAGCATCAGCTTAAGGGAGATCCCCTGCATGCTAGCAACAAGTGACTAATGAACAAAGCAGTGAGTGCCTGCCTGCAGCAAGAGTGCTGAGATTGCTGCTCACTCTACTGGTTATAATAATTCTACTAGACCTGTGCTTTAGCCACCTGTTGGTGAATCATCCTCTAAAAAGTTAGAAGACATAAGTGCCACTGTGGGTTATCTTGTGATTGATGATGCAGCTTCTGGTGTCGAGATGCTCTTCAGATTCTTCTAAGCTGGAGTCTGCTTGGAGATGCCAGAAATTCACTGACACACATGAAAATTTTTGCTTTTGTTTTTATTCAAGAAACTAAGAGCCTTTATGTCAGTGCTCTAAATCTTTTCTGGGGAATACATGAGGGCCCCTCCCTATGCCTGCATTGTGTAGAAATAGGATTTTGCAACATTCTGGAGTGGTGCATCCTGATCTGTAATGCTCCCTGCATTTCATTTGCTAAGCATTGCTGTCTGCCCTTGCTTTTAGGTTGGCAAGTTGCTCTTTGCACCAGCCTTGCAGAAGCATGAAAATGCACTTGCCTGTCCTCAGCACAGTGCCTCTGTGACAAAAGAGATAATGCTGCCCATCAAAAATGACCCTAGGAAATGGGAAAGCTGAGATTGTAAAGCTGCCTTTATAGCCACCCTGTTGGCACTGTGTCCAGTGCTTTTGGTTTCTCTGTTCTTTCAGTATTGGAATCAAAAAGCTGGGGCTTTCATTAATATAAGCTGTTGTGTTGATCCTGTGTAATGAGCTGATTTTGCATTTCGCGAGGCTGATGGCCAGCAAAGGCCTCCATTCTCTAAGGGGAAGAACAGCTCCTATTGCCCACAAAAAATTATCTCAGCATCTTTAAAGCAACATACGGAACTTTGTCTCAAGCATGTGGTCCTAAGTAATCTCTTAAGGGAGACAAGAAAAAAGGCAGAAAACAAACAAAAAACCCAACAAAAATATCTCTTCTTTAAATGTCTGTGTCTTGCTCTGTATGAAGTTGGCAACCCCAGCAGTGGTTGTGTCCTTTTGTGATGTGTTTGGAAGTGTTTAGAAAGACACTTTAAAGAATTCACACTAGGCTTTTCGAGAATTCTTTTTTAACCCAAGTTGGATGTATTAGTTTGAAATACAATGTCATTTCCTGTGCGGTACTCGTCCTGTTGTGAGATCCTTTTTCCCCCAAAGTCTTATGTGCTCAGTGATGTTCACTCTTCATCATCTTTTGCAGAATTACAGAAGACTCTGCAGTGACAACATTTGAAGCGTTAAAGGCTCGTGTCCGTGAGTTAGAAAGGCAGCTTTCCCGTGGGGACCGCTATAAATGTCTCATTTGCATGGTGAGTAGCACTCCACTCCTGGTAATGAATCAGAAATGTCTTGGTATCTTTGCCGAGGAGGGGAGAAGCTTTTCTCCTTTTTCAGACAGACTGGGGGAAGTCATCATCAATTAGCCTTCCAAATTAAGGTCTTAACAACTCAAATTTCTGTATAAATTATGTTGTTTCACTGGTATTTATAGCTGTCTCTCTGTATCAGAGGCAAGAAAGGCCTAACTTCAGATGACTTTCTGCCTTCCTGTAGAAAACTTCCAGATAGCAGCATCCTTTTCCTGCATGTGCAAATTTAGGTGCATAGGAGAGAGCAGAATCTGTGATCAGAGGTTCACCTTCTCTGATTTGGGAACAGGGATGTTGCCTGAGCATTTAAAAGTTGCCAGCGTCCTTGTTCTCTGGTGATGCTGTGGCCTTCCTCAGGAAGGGCAGCAGCTCCCTCTGATGGTCCAAGCCTGCAGGACTCTACATCTCCTTTTGGGTTTGTGTTCTGCTGAGGGCAGAATGTCGTGCTTGGTGGAGAGCTCCCTCTGCAACCTCAGTTTTGTGCACAGGCTTCTCTCTCCCAGCCAGCTCACAACTTGGAGGTGTGGGAGTGCAGTCCTTGTCACTCATCCCACAGAAGGGAAAACAGCTTCTTGCTGATTTCCAGAGGTTAGCAATGATAGAAGACACTTGAGAAGGTACATCTGCTGAAACAGCAGCAGCATTCTTGGGATGTAGTTAAGTTGTTCCTGCAGAGCTGAGTTGTGATAAGGGTTGATCTTACCCTGTCACTGATTTTCATATGATCTGGTGACCTTTCTGGTGAGAATAATACCAAGTGGCCAGAGCAACTTCAGATGCTTCTGCGATAACTGTGCTGAGCCAGGTCATCACTTGAGTGGATTACAGGCTTCCAGCAGGACTTGTGGGAGCCAAGAAAAGGAATTGAAGGAGGCTTTCTGCCACTTCTATGCAAACATTACAAAAATACATCTTACATATTACATGAGTTAGTTCTTTTAACCAACTTTTTTTAACAAAATAGAAGACAGTGTTACCCACAAAGAAAGGTGTTGTAATGGGTTTGGGAGTGAAGAATCACTAGATCACGGCTATGAAAATAATCTGTTTGCTTCTTTTCCTCAGGACTCCTACACAATGCCCCTGACTTCTATTCAGTGCTGGCATGTGCACTGTGAAGAATGCTGGCTGCGGACTCTGGTGAGGCTCTTGACTGCTTTCTTTTTGACTTACAGCTTTTATCCTCCCTTCTCAGATACTTTATTCTAGATTGCCACAGGGAAGGGTGCTTTTTGTTTTATTTTAAACAATCTGAGTGCTGTGCTTGCCAGTTTCCCAAGCCTGGCTTTTTAACACCGCATTCTGCCTTTGACATGAGAGAGTTTTGAGTCGTTGTGACCCAAGTTCTGTCCTGCCTCTTGCTTTTTCCTCTGCTGGTGTGGGAAGAGCTCTGTGCCAGGGACTACCTTGCCTTTCAGTAATTTCCTGTGGAGCATCCATGCAGAGAGGTAAAGCTGTGAGAATGGAGGCCAAATCCACTGAGATTTCATAGAATGTGTAGCTTCTGAGAAACATAATATTCCCCTGAAGCAAAGGGAATCATCTTCAGGAGAGAGGATATCGAAGGGAGCTTTTATAATGTGAATCTGTATTTTTTCGGTTATTTGGAATAGCACTGTGTGTTTTTCAAGCATATGCCATTCTGTTTAGAAGATTGTGAACTACCTTGGATATTGGATAGGTGACCCAGTAGAGTAGTAATTTATACATTTATTAAACTACATCGGGTTAAAATTTAAGGTGCTATTAAATAAAGTGTTTTCTTTTCCTGTGTTAAAACTGTGGGCTTTATAATCAGCCTTTAACATCCCCTCTGCAGCTGATTTTCAGGCTTTCATTTTGTTCAGGTGGGGAGTGGAAAATAGTCAGTTGTGCTTTCTAGTTCTCCTGTTAGCAAGATGGTACAGTGTTGGGTTGCAAAAAATGTAAGGGAATGCCACTCCTAAAAACTTGTTCCTGGAAGGCATTACTCCACTTTATAAAACACATTGTGTGCTTGGAATTATGGTTAAGCTGATCATGTTTTAAATCCTGCCTTTTAAAAGTCTTGTCCAAGAAAAGTTACCAGGATAGTGAAGTGCCTGCGGGCTTGAGCACTAATAGCAACTCAATAACTTGGCTATCCCTTGGACTGTATTTTATAGTTCTTCAGCTACACCCATCACTATTTACATTATACAAGCTTTTGTAAACATTTTAGCAGCATCTTATAAAAGGCACGTATGTGAGGACATAGTTGAGAGGTGTCTGGATGAATATGTGCTCTGCCACCTTTGCTAAGTGAAGATTAATCTTGTCTTTCAGCTGTGCTACAAGCACAGGATAAAACACTAATTTCCTCTTCATTTTCTTTACTCTGAAGTCTTTGTCCTCTCCTCTCCCCACCAGCCTCAAGTCATCTTCTAAATCTGTGGCACCAATTTCAAGCTGTTCTTAGGCTCAGCAGCAACTTAGTTCAACTTCAGTGAGATCCCTTTTTGGCATGTTCAGCAGTCACAGCTGCTCGTGAGAATGGGTAAAGTCACTCCACGTGCCCAGGGATTAACATTTCTCTTGCAGTGGGGAAACCATCTTCCCCTAGAATTGCATGAGAAAGGTGGTGATGAAGCTGGCTGTGTGTGATCTGCACGTGGCTCTTCTGCTGACCAGGCAGGCAGGATGGGAATAGTCCAGCAAGACATCATGTTAGGACTTGGCACTTGCATAGGGGAAACAATTAATAAGTGACTATTCATGTGTTCCCCAGTCCTCGCCTCTCCCTGCAGCCCCCAGTTTATTAAACCAGGCCTTCTCACAAGGCATGCTTGCACTCCCTCTCCCATCTCAAAAAAATCTCCCAGCCTGTGTTCGCATGTTTCTAATGTAACCATTAAAATGTAGCCTGAAGACAGCAATAAAAACCCTGGAACGCCTTGGTGCTTTTGTGTCTTGATCAAAGTCAATGTGTGTAATCTCGTTAAGACTGCCCTCTTTTCCCCCCTCCTTTTTTATGAATTTAATGGCATACAGCAGCTGGGCTCAGTGTTTAATGCTTACCAACCTGCATTGTTCTAATTAAGGTATCTCCTTTTATTTCAGGCACAAAAGAGACTCTTGTTTTTTTAACAAGCGAGGAGCTGTGGGATAGTGTGTGTAATAATCACTGCTGTTACCTTTCCCTGGGTATAAAGCTGGCTCCCCAGTGGGGTTGGGAGGAGGGAGCCTGTACATGCAGCACACATGGAAAGACTTGGCTGGGGAGAGGGGCAGCATTTTTCTTCTGTTGTGCAATAAACAATTTGTTGGAGTTAATAGGAGTTGGAGCAGGCGGGTTGTGTCAGGCTTCCGGCCCCTTTTGAACAATCTGGAAATCTGCCATCCATGCTGGTGAAAAGTCCCCTTTCTCCTATGTGCCTTGGTTCACATGCCCAGCCAAGATCTAATATTAACTTAGACCATGAGTGTTTCTGAGAGAGCAAGGATCATGTACTGAGCAAGGCCCTGGAACTGAAGGCTCAGAGTGCCTGGGATCACTTCTAAATTCTGCAGGGTGTTGAAGAGAGGCTGAAATTTTATGCTCACGTATCTATGGACCTAAGGTTTAAACATTTTCAAGGATACAATAGTACAATGACCTGAGCATCTGACTTGATACTGTTTAGGGCACTGATGAGGATTGGATCTTAAAATGCTTAGACTTTATGAAAATAAAATTTTTGGACTTGTGGCTCTTGATGTTCAATTCCAAATTATAACTGTTCTGTTGGTAAGGGCAAGGAAGAGACTTTTAATAACTAACTCTACAAATGATTGCTGGACTTTCTAGCATAGGTATCATTATATCATTATACTGGAGCTCAGCACATCAACAGGCTGCAAGTTCTGGAGCTGAAACATTGGCCAAAGGAGGCTCCATCTCTGAAGCTAAAGCTGGGATTGCAGAAAGGGACCCTGGAGATGCCTTAAGAGAACCAAGATCATGGAGTGATTTACCTGTGGTCCCTTTCAAAACCCTGAAAACATGTGCAGGTTCTTCAAAGACAGGAGAGGAAATGGCATTGCAGGAGTAAGACTTAGCCTGAGCAGCAGCAGGTGGAGTTCCTTTCCCTGAACATTGACAGTCCTCATGGTGGGTGTCCATCCTCAGCTGGTTGTTGGACCGCAGCCCAAGTCAAGGGATGGTAGGGGATGAATCTCCCTCTCTAAGAGTCTGCCCCATCTCCATCTTTCCCCATTAGCCAAGAGGGACCCTACAGCTAATAGTGGGTGAGATTTGTAATTTCCTTCTCCTGAGGAGAGTTCTCTAACAGAAGAGATTGGCCATCTGCTGTCATGATTTGCTGGGGAGGTTTGGAACCCCCATCCTTGGAGGTTTGTGAGAACAGGGTAGATGTGTGTCTGTCAGCAGTAATTCGGGTTAAGGCGATCTTGCCTAGAAAATGGTTTGGTGAGTTCTTGACATCTCTGTGAGCTGTAGTTGTGTGATTTCCCAATCCCTGTTATCCTTCTTTACTAAATGAATGGAGCTGGAAGATAAGTCGGGTTGTTGCTTGCCAGTGATGGAGCTGTTGGTGAGTGCAAGGGCTGGAAAAGGTTTATTTGAGCAAATGCAGTTTACTTAGTTTCCCCCATCACTTGTACAAGCCAGATCCAGCATTTACCACGTGTACTTGCTGACTCCAGGCTTGTGCATGCCTGTCTTGGGCTTATTTGAAAATGACATCTACAAGAGCAGGAAAAAATCACTTCTAAAAAGCCTTCTTCATCACAAAATGCTTCCAGGGGATCTATCGATATATACATGTGCTCTGCAGTTGACACATTTATATCTTTGGTAATTACTACATTCTTAGCCTTGCCACTCTTTCTAGGCTCTAGTACCATATATGCCATGTGGGCTGGAGTGGTTTTGTGCAAAAGAGCACAGATACAAAGCAGACCTTCTGGGTGATTCCTCAGTGCTTCAGCAACCTTTAGGGACCTCCTGAGTCAGCAGCTGCATGGATGCTGTGCTTGAGTCTTCATGATGTTCTTGTCTGCCATGAGGTTCTCTTAATGAGCTTTCTTCAGTTGTGGCCTCCAGCAGCCTGTGGGGATGAACTCCACCCTTTGAGGAAGCTTTGTGATAAAAGTTGTTCTGGTGTTTTAACCCTATTACTTACTTGGCAGCTGGAGGGTACCCCGCAATGGCAGTGGAGGACAGTTCTTTCTCTGGGAATTAGCATCTGCAGAGAAGAAGCTCCACACTTTGTGTGGAGGCATGATAGGAGAAGAGGCTGATGCTTTGGTTGAGAATTGGATCTTGGCATTCAGTTCCTTTCCTGGCAAGAAGCTGGCTCTTGGTTTGGGTTCTTCCTGTCATCTCTCTGCTTTGATTTTACTTTCTTTGCCTGCTCTATTTGTATGTCTCATTATTCTGTGTGCCTGGTAACATATTCTACTTGGAAACTGCCCATTTTTAGACCCACAGGACAGCAGGAAGTGCCCAAATCGAGTTTCCTTGCTTTAGCCAATTTATAGCAGACATCATACCATTTTTTTTAAGAGGCAGCTTTAAGACAAACTACTCCAATCCTTCCTGGCACCATGTAAACCCTAACGACTTTTCAACATCTCAGTTCTCGTTAATGCATTTTTCAAACTACCACCCCAAGTGATTAGCCTGTATTGTGGATCAATCACTTGCCAAATTTTAATTAAGAAAGGAGGAGAAAAAATAAACTCCATCCTGGTTCCAGCCCCATTTCTTTGCTTTGTAACAGCCCTGGAGCAAACTTCTTGCAGCAGAGTTTTATAAACCCCTCAAAACTGGGGTTTATAATGGAAAAGTTGAGGTGGCCTTTACTCCAGCACACACAGCTATAACACATCAAGGCTTTTCCATGTAGCTATGATGAAAGGAGCAGAAGGACCTGGAAAAAAAGAAAAAGAAATGGCCGACAGGTGGGACTTATTATTCCACAGCATTTTTATTTCAAGGGAAAAGTTTAGTAACCCCAGCTGGCAGGTGAGCAGTGGGGGAGCAAATGCTTTTTCATTGTGCCTGTGCCAGCATATGTGTGTGTACAAGCTTATGTGCCTCTCCACAAGAGAGGAAAGCTTAATCACTGGTGCAGATAAATGTTCTGCACCTACACCAAAAAGTCAGATGTAAGGAACAAGATTCTGAGCAACGTCAATCTAAAAAGTAAAAAAATAAGGACTTAGTTTTGAATTTACCACACATGTTTACGTGTACAGAGGAGGATAGTTTCATATAATATAAAATAAAAACGCATTCCCAAGTGTCCAAAGTATTAGAGAGACCCAGAGCCCTGGGCCCAGCTTGCCACGTGCAGCCTGCACCACATTCAGGCCAGGCTGCTGAAGGTTTCCAGGATGCCATCTTTCCCTTCAACATACCCAGGCTTCAGAGCTCAAGGATGAGCTATGCTTCCCACGTGCAGGTGAAACAGTATCCACCAGTGCCCTAAATCAATCTGTGATCATGTAGCTTTTGCAGAAAATAGGTCAAGCTCCATGTGGTTGGGTCCTGCTTTGTGACATGGTTGAAAACTTGTCCCTGGCTATGCATGTGCAGCTCTCAGCCTAAGGTGGGAGAGTGAATCCCTCTAAAGCCATCAGCATGTAGTGCAGAAAACAGATCTCTGGTACAGAGATCCCAAGGTCTGGCAAGATAAATCCAGTCATCTTCCCTTTCCCTGTAGTGTGAGGGGACTGCATACCTGACCTTGCTTTGCTATGGAAGAGAGCAGCAAAGATGCACTTGATTTCATCAGGCTTGTTCTGCCATCCCTATGGGCTGAGTGTGGAGGGCTGGTGCTTACAGTGAGCATCTGCAGCCTTTGGTTCAATGCCTTGCTGCTTCTTGCCAGTAAGCCTGTCTTAGGAAGGAGAACATTGACACAGATGTGGGCACTAGTCACATCTGGAGTGCTTAAAGTCCCCGTGCACACTTCTGCTTCACAGGGCACACAGGAAAGCTTGAAAAGGCAGCTGCCAGCTGCTGTACCTCAGACAACATGCTGTGAATTAATTCCTCAGCACCTCCCTGCCACTTCCTTTGGGACCCCCTCTAGCTACAAAGATGATGCCAAGAGGGCAACTAGATGCAACAGGTGCCTCCAAGGAAAGGGGAATTGCATGGAACTGAGCAGAGACTCAATTGAAACAGGATATTTTGTGGCATTTGCATCCAGATCAGTGAGCCCCTTGGGAGTGCTGTGTCATCACAGTGGAAGAAGGGGCAGATGTTCAGATTTTTCTCATGCTTTCACCACTGCAGCAAGTTTTTACTGGGACATGCAGAGTAGAGCTTGCTTACCGTTTCTAATTCTGGAGATCCAAAGCTGAGGCATTCAGCATAAGCAAAGAAGCATGTTAAATAAACAGGATCTGCTGAAGTCCAATGCACTCAAGTTTCCATTTCATCAGCATTTTAAGCCTTTCCTTTGAGTTACAGTTTGCACTTGCTCCTCCAAGAATCCAGCATGCCAAGTCCACTCAGTGAAGACCACTGTATAGGGCTGCATGATGCATTGCATAGGCACAGTGGGATGGTCCCTACCCTGGAAGGCTGAAAGTTTAAACGGACAGAGTAGTTGTCCGAGATAACTGGAAGGATGTGCCCACAGGCATCAGCTCCTGTACTACGTGTGCCATCCAGACCACTAGTGGTCTGTCCTTCAGAATGCCAGCCTGTCACTCACCCTGAGAGTGATGCCCAGTGTGTTTTAGGTATCTTTTACACTTTATTCAACTCTAGCTCAACAGGACTTTGTGTGTGACTGGTTTGGATCAGGTGCACGTGCCCATGGTCCCTATGTATTCTGTCAACAGCCGAGCCACTGGCAGCGAGGGCTGTCAAATAGGACCTGATGGTTCAGAAGTGCAAAGCTCAGGGAATGGCAGGTGTGCCAAGTCCATGACTGCAAGGAGTAATGCACAGTGGGAGCAGGGAGGGCCATCCCAATTTCCCACATTGCTAGTGCTGTAGTTGGGAGGCTGCCTCACAGCAGAGCCATCTTTCTGTCATTTTTCCCATCAACTGTCTGTCACATCTGCCAATCTAATGATGACCAGCTTAGGTTGACCCTGATTCTGAGGCTTATTAACACCCTCTTGCTGTCAGGCTCAGTGATACATGGCACATCAGCCGTTGTTTTATTTCAGGTAGTTTTCCTGTCAGCCACCCATTACCCCACCCCAGCTCACATCAGTTTTCTGTTTCCAGCTCACCTTGGCAGAACAGACTCATCTGTGCAGTTACCTGTTTGAGCTGGGGAGGATAGGACAGAGGGTTCCTTCATGCCAGCAGCTCTTAGGCTTTTGCAGGCTGGAAGAGGCAGTGCCCTGTTGTGCTGCCCTGAAAGGGATGGTCCAAGTCCCCCATGAACTAGCTCAGTCATCCCTGCTGAAAGCTTCACTTGTTTCAGCTGGGTTGGTTTTCTGCCTGTTCAGCGACCTGAACTGGCTCGTTGAGGGCTGCAGGTGAGCAAGGGAAACAAAAAAGAGCAGATCTCCCTAGCAACCAGTGGTGACAGCAGTGCTGAGTTGGGTGATGCACCTTGGCTCTGAGTTTCAGACCTCTGCAGAATTCCTCCTTGTCCAACTGCCTCATGCCAGGGACTGGACCAGGACAAGGGGCGAGCAGGACAAGGGGCTTGCCAGGACAGGCAAGGAAGGCACTGGGACTCCCCCTTCACATATCTTGTGCTCACTGTTAGAGGCCATGGCCCTGCCTGGGGGCCTTACTGCTCCTGCAGTCCCAGGCCAAGGGCAGGGATGTCCTTCATGCTCTCACACTGTGCATCTCATGTGCTGGTTGCAGGGTGCCAAGAAGCTCTGTCCTCAGTGTAACACCATCACCTCTCCTGGAGACCTTCGGCGCATCTACTTATGAAGGACCCAGCAGGAGGGTGGGACCCAGCTACTCGGCTCAGCTCATGACATCACACCCAGGGGGAGAAGAATGACCACAACAACAAAAACCAAGGAAATAAAAAAACAACGTTTTAAAATTTAAAATAAAAACAAACCAGAGACTCCAGACATGAACTCGAGGATAAGGAGCAGTGGGGAGCCTTGGCTGCCAGGTCCCGCAGTTTGAGACCTCCTTCAGCATCTGCAGCGGGAAAAACCGAATCCTTTGTTGTGAAGCCCCCTTTTTTTAAAACCAGTGTTCCCCATCACCCATTCCCTGGAGCTGGCTTTGCATTGTGGAGGGCTCATGAGCCCTCCTTTGGACTGTGTTGTTGACCACTCTGCCCCCAGGAGACTGGGGAAGGGACCCTTGACAGAAAGATGTTAAATAACCTGTAACTTGTGTTCCTTGATCAGTTTTTGTTTTGTTTTTGTTTGTTTTGGTTTTATTTTTTTTTGTTTGGTTCTGTTTTGGTTTTTTGTGGTGTTCTAGTGATGACTAAAAGGTTTAAAGAAATAAAAAAACACACCCAGGCAGAAATGAAGCACATGTAATATAGATTATATATGTTTACAATGTTGTGTATAAATGGGATAGACTCAAACATTACATACTAATAAGTTTCCCTTTCTTTTCTTTGGGTTGTATTTTTTTTAAAGAAGAAAAAAAATGAGCAGAGAACATTAAACCCATATTTTTCTTGGTTCAGCAAAGTTTTGGCATTAAAGTCATTAGTTTAAAAAAAGTATATATATACATATATATAATATAAATGGTTTAATGTTCTGTGGTGTATATTTCCTCATTCAGATATGAAGTTAACAGCTTTTAGTAATGGCTGTAGCATTGCCCATAACTTACAGAACTTATGGGGAGTAGAGGAGGTGGATTTTTGTCATTAGTTGTAGCTAATGGGGCTATTTATAATAGAATCGTTATCCCCCGAAAGACAGCTTTTAACTCCTCACGGGGGGAGGGGGGGGGGGGGGGGGGGGGCAGGCAGGACAGGGGGAATCTGGTTCATCCCCCTTTTTCTTTGCCAGCTGGGGAAGGGGCAAATGGTAAGGAGCTGGAGAGAGGGAGTCTGTCAGAGCACTGCCCTCTCCCCTCGCTGGTGGCTCCTCCAGGCCACAGCCCCTTCCCCTGTCCTGCCTGGCTTTGCTTTCCTCCTCTGGGCAGCGTTACCTGGCTGAGGATGCCTGGGCTGCTCAGGATGGTGCTGAGGCAGGACAGTGGGGATGGCAGGGGACTGGATGGTCCCGCTGGTGGTTTTGCCCAGAGATACTCGGCCAGTCTGTGGGGCTGCCTGGCAGAGCCGTGCAAGCCCTGCAGAGCCAGCCCTGCCCTGCTCTCGCTTCCTCCAGCTCCAACTCTCTTGCAGCAGGCATTTTTCCTAAGAGGTTTTGACACTAGGGCAGAGAGCCAAGCAGCCCTGTCTCATCCCCACTACCACTATCAGCTGGACCCAGAGGTCCCCTGTAGTCCCAGTGTCTTCTACGCAGTCCTTCATGCTTGTCCCTGTCTCTCTTCCTCAGCCTTAACCAAAGCTGCCATCTAGCCTGGTTTTTTTTTTGTTGCTGTTCTTTCTTTTATTGTTAGGATCCAAGAAACAGATACTGACCCATTTCCCAAGGCCTTGGGACTTCTCCCAGCCCCACACTGTGCATCCCTGCCGTGGCTCCCTGGGTAGTTGTGGGGTGCCAGTTCCCCATAGCCAGAAGATGGAGATGGGAAAGCTCATCTGCCCCACTCCTTTCCAAGCAGATCCCACCTGGCAGCACAACATAGCTGGGGCATTTTAAGACAGTCTGGGAACAGCAGTGGATGAGGGGTTTGGAGTTGGGACCTCAGTGTTTCTGGGGTATTTCCAGAGAGGGAAGGTATGCAGGATGTGGGGGGGGGGGGGGGGGGGTACGACAGTCCCACTGCTGCTTCCCTACCCTGAGCTCTGGCAGAGAACAGCTGCAGCTTTGGCATCTCCTGACTGATTTCAGAAGGATCCCACTGCACCCAAAAAAGACCCACGTGAAATTAAAGGAGCTGTTGTTTCATAAACATCTCATCAAAAGGTGACAATTCCTAATTGGGAGTTTCCCTTGTGTCCAAACTTACAGCTGTGTGTGGTCTCTGAGATCAGAGAGCTGCAGCCTCCTCTGCTCTGTGCCAGCAGAGCTCCCGGGAACCAGAGGAAGCCGAGGGTCCTGCCTTCACAGGGAGATTGCGGACAGGGGCTGTCACTGCGGGGTAACCCTGCAGCCAGCAGCACAAGGCAGGGGAAGGGCAAGCATGCACAGCTCAAGCAGAATTGTCGAAGGGAGAAAAACTTGCAGGGCACATTGCTCAGCTGGAAGTGTGCTGGTGCTGAGGTCTCAGAGATGGAGAGGGTCCAGCTAGGTGGGTTTGAGAGGCAGCCAGGCAGTGCAAGAGGGTAGGATACCCCTACCCAGTGCTTCCTTGGAAATTATCTGGCTCCCTTCCAGGGCTCTTCTGGCAGGTGTTGTGGACCAGCCGTGTGCTTGATGTGTAAAACCGTATATAACTAGTCACTGGTTCTTTGCTTTGGGGTTTATTTTTGGTTTATTCTTTTTGTTTAATTTGTAAAGCCATCCCCTGTTTTCAAGGGGGAAGCTGCAGGGGGAAGGCTGGGGAGAGAGGCATCCCAGTTTGTAACAGGCATCCGCCACTTCCCCTCTTCTGTAATGAGTTTAAATGATTAAAAAAAAAAAAAGTGAAATATCACAGTTACCTATCTTTGCCCAAAGAATCCCAGTTGCACAAAGCGATATTCCGGTGTGTCAATGATTGTGTGTCAGTGTATACTATACAAAGAGGTACTTGTCACTCCCGTTTGTAAACTACATTTGACATTAATTAAACAAGTATAAATCTTCTCGGGTGCTTTCTGCTTCTCTGTGTTTCCCTTTGCAGGCAAGAGGCAGCAGAGACACACACCCCCCCCACACACACTCTGCAGCCCCTGGATGTGAGTAATGTCCCAGAGGGGAGTCCTGGTCCTGTTTGGGATGCAGGGACAGATGCAGGGGGATGCTGGGACATGTGCCAGACCCCATCACGGATGGGTTCCCCCAACTGGTCCCTCCCATGGAGCCAGGAGGGCAGGGCAAAGGGCACCTCTCAGGAGACACCCCCATAATGAAGTCTCATCAGCTGCAGTAGTTGGGGGCAGAAGACGCCCAGCCCCAACAGATCTATATGTGCTGCATTAGGGGCCTCCAGTGCAGTGTAGGGTTACCCCGACACAGGGACTGGGAGGCTGCTGGGATGGGGGGGCAGAGGTCGGGTTCCCCCCAGCACGCGGCTGGCGCCGAGGCTTTTGGTTTACAAACATTTTGCAGATGGGTCAATGGGCTGTTTTCGAACCCCTCCCCATGGCTGTGTCCCCCAGGGAGGGGGTGCTGGGGGTCCCCAGGTTGGTGGGAGGAGGCAGGAAGGATGTCAGGGACCTCCTTCCATCTGCTGTGGCAAGCACAGGGAAAGGGTGGGTTTTGGGCACTTTTTTGGCTGGTAAGGAGCAGTGAAGCATCTCAGCCACTCTGCTATCCACTTCCAGCCCAAAGGAAGCCTGAGGCCAGGGTGAGGGGCAGAAACCCTCCCTCCCTCTCCACCTACCCCACAGCAGGCTGCTAATATTTTATTTAAAATATCTTTAGGAAGTGGAGGACCATGATGTATCGGATATATTGAGAAAATGCTAATGTGTAATAGCGTGTGTCAGGGGCCTCGTTCATCACCCCGCGCCGCCTTCTGGGGGATCCATATCTAATTAACAGTAATGAATGAGGGAGCCCACCTAATGACAGCCCGCCAGTTTGTTATGGAAATGAGGCAATCCCATTAGGCAAAACACTTAATTAAACAAACTGCTTGGAGTGTAGGCCAGTGCAGGATGGGCACAGGCCCATTAGGAACAAGGGGGACCCTGGTACCCAGCCCTCCACATGCCAGGTTGGGGGCATGCAGGCTGCTGCAGCCTCTAGAGCTGGGTGCCCAGTCAACTCCAGTAGCTGGGGGCTGGGGAAGCTGAGAGGGGTCCCCTTGGGGGAGTCCCAGCTGGGGAGCGGGCAGCAGGGCAGTTCACATCTCTCTCCTCTGATGGCAGAGAGGCCAAACACAGATTTCCAATCAAATGTGTGTACTTGGCTCCTGCTCTATTGACACTGAAGCAAGAAGGGCTCAAGGTTAATTCCTTATCAATACCCTATTGTCAGCTCATCCATCACTCCACGGGGGCAGGGGCTGCCCAAGCTCTCCCTTCCCCCAGCCCCCATCGGTTTGGGAGGGTGACTGAAGGATGCCGTGCCCACACAGCCTGTCTCTGATGGTGCTGGGGTGCATTTGCAGCACCCAGGAAGCATGTGAGGACGCAGAAATGAGAGGGTGGGGGGTCAAGTTCAAAGGGAAGGGGATGGAGGGGATGCCTTTGCCCCAGGCTGGGTGAAGGAGCTGTGAGGGTGTGCTAAACAAGGGGGCATTAGGAGACGGATCAGGTGGTGGCTGTGGGCCCCCATTTGTGCTGTCCTGCTTCTTATTGCCTCCTAAGCCCCCAGCCCTGTATGCTGGGGAGTCCTGACAGACTTTTCAGAAGAGCAGCTCCTTTCCCAGGTCTTGGGGACTACAGGGAACCCAAGAGAGCTGCAGAGTCCTAATATGTAGAGCTCCCAGAAGCTGGGCCATGGTCAGCTTGATCACACTATTACACAGATTTACTTAAAAAACAGAAAGCCTTCCCTGGGTGATGGAGAAGGAAATGCTGTGACCTGGTCTGCTGAGGTGAGAAGGGCAGGAAAGCTATTCCTGCTGTTAGACTTATGGTTTTAACAATCAGTTAAAGCTGACGAATGGGATGTAGTACAAAATCCAGAGGCAGGCAGCCCTAGGGAGAGATGCTGTTCTGTATTAACTCATAATCTCTAGTTCTTGTCATTGGAGTTAGTTCTTGCTGGTCTTTTTCCTTGCCCCAAGAGGAGACCTTTTGCAGGAGATGCTCTCAGGCTCTCAGAAGCGCTGGGCTGAGCCGTGCCGTTGTGGTCCTCGCCAGGATCTGTTCAGCTGTCTCCTGGACTATAAATCTCTCCATGCGGCAAAGAAAGGTCCTGCTGCCATCTCGTGGAGCAGTCCCCGCCTGGCACGGGGCTCCCGCAGGGTCTGCACAGCCACTTTGTGCAAGCTCCTCCAGCGCCTTCTGCCAGCGCCTCCACCATCACCTCTGCGGGCAATGGACACCACCCTACCGCCTTCACTTTTTGGGATGCAGGGGTTGGATTGTTTGATTCCATGCCGTCCAGTCCCACTTTTCCATCAATGGCAGAGCTCCCTGCATATGCCTGCAGCATCTCAACATGCATGAAAATGAGACCTCAGCCCACACACCTTTAAAACACCTTTATGAAGTGTGGGCACAGGTCAGTCTCCACCTAGGAGCCTAACTTGAATTACTCGTGCTGCAAGATATTCCCCCAGCTCCAAAGCCCTGCCTGACTGCATCCTGCCCCTGGCCTGCCCAGTTCCCCACCACAGCCTCCCCCAGTGCCACAGGGAGCTGTGGCTGCACAGATACCCTCCCAGCCCTGTCAGGAGCAGCTGAGCACCCTCCAGCCTGGCCACACAGGCCACCCGCAACTAAGTGTGACCACTAAGTGTCAGCTTCTTGTTTTTCAAAACGGTCCTGTAGCATCACCACTGCCTGGGGAGAGAAGGCACCACAGGGGAGCAAGCCAGTTCCCTCACAGGAAACACTCAAATGGATTTTGTTACTGAGGGAAAGTTAATTTTGCTTTACCACAACTGTGGCAGCCAGCTGTGAGCATCCTCCTCTCTCAGCACTGTTGGTGTTCCACCAACACTATTGCACAGTCTGCACACGAGGGCTGGACTGCAGGAAAACAAGCTCTGGGCCACATCCCACTCCCTACCCTCGAGGCAAGCCCAGGGATGCTGCATTTTTCCCTCCTAATGAACAGATCTGCAGTACCCCTCCTCCCCACAGCTCATCTCAGAGATTTACCTGGATTTGCCGAGATATCACAACCTTTGGGCTTTCAGTGTTCAGGCTGAAGCTCTTTAGGAACACCGGCTGCGCCAAACCGTGACAGTTTAGCAAGGATTAAGGGTCTGAGGCTGGGTTTTTGTAAATCCAGTAGTGCTCGGATCAGTTCTCAGCCATGTGCCTTCAGGCTCCAAGTTATTAACCTTCTGTTTCAAATAAGCCACAGGAATACGGAGGGCAGGAAAGTGGGGGCACATGCAGTACAGGAAAGCAGAGGCCAGCATATTGCACAGTGCTCACAATCAGAATTAAAACTTGCTGGGACTCAGAATACAAAACCCACTCAGAAGACTGGTGCTGTAAATCACTGGCTTGCCCAAGATCATCCTGCTCTCAGAGCTGTGTAAATCACCTCCGAATTTCAAGTCACTTTTGCAGCAGTGGAAATGCCTGTGAGCACATTCCTGTTTGCAAAGCTCAGGACACTGACTCCAGAGTTCCAGCAGGCAGCACCCACTCCCTGCCTGCTGCCCTGGGCTGGGGAAAGTGGCAGCACTGTGCTGGGGAGGTGAAAGTGGGGAAAGGAAGGTGCAGCTGACATGCGAACCTCTTTCCAGAGGAAGCTTCACCATCTTGTCAGGCAGGGGCAGAGGGTTTAGCTCTAGATCCTGCCAGCCATGTTCTGCAACAGCCCAAGTCCTTAAACAGAAGTCAACAGCCACAGCAATAAACAGGAACAGCAGATTCCCAGGAACAACTGTATTAATTCAGAGGTGTATATTATGGAGTGCTTTAACTGTTCTGTAAATACTGAACCCGTAGAAACCAGCAAGAGGGTGGGTGCTGGTTAAATAGCCTTTATCACCTCTGTTCCCCAAGAGTGTTCACATTGCCACAAACAGGCTGGATGCTGAGAAGCCCCAGCCCAGATCTCCGGAAAGGCAGATGAACACATCACAGCTCAGGAATTACAGCACTGACAGCACAAGCCAGGGACCTGCTTTAAAAAGCTGGGAGATCTCCGATGGGCTTTCTGGAGATAGAGGACCATGCCTGGATTTTACAGGTCCAAGCCCTAGAAACAAGAATTTCTCAGTGAAAAGGGAAAGGCTGAAGGCTCTTACCACAGGGTAGCCCTCACATCCCGCTGTCACAGTGGGACCTAGAGCTGGGATCACACCTAAAGAAGACTGGATCCCCAGCAACAACAGCTCTTGTGCCAGGAGACAGTTTTCACTTTTAAAAAAATCAAAGACAAGCCAGGTCATCAGGCCCTTTTCAGTTAACTCTCACTTATACAGCCCAACCCTCCCTCTTAAACCAGCCCATCAGGGGGTTATTCTGCTGTAAATCAGTGTTGTCACAATAGTCTGCTACAAACAGCTGTGTGGTCACCCCTGCTACTCACCCTGTGCTTTCACTTATGTAAGGTGTTACAGTTCTCGTTTTAAAACTTCCAAATTATTTTAGTGCTTCCCAAGGATCTCCCCCTCTGTGTTTCAATCCAGAACAGTAAGACTTTTGTAATTGTGGATCACAGCACCCCAAGGGTGGGCAAAATCAGCACAGCCACCCACTAGCACAACCTTTTGCAAAACTCCTCCTGCTTTTTAAGTGCCTACCTCTCTAGGGCAGCTCCTTGTTCAAACAGGCCCATGTCACAGCCCTCCAGAGCTTCTTTCTGGCACTTTAAAGTTGGCTAAACCTGTTCACCATTTTATTAATTAAGTTGCTATGCTGTGACAGCATAAACATATCATCAGGCTCTCTTGTGTCTTTATCCCCACTTCTCCCTCAAATAAACAATAAAACCTAAACCTAAATATGGATGAAGTGCAGTACAATGAGCTACTTTTTCACTAGGTGAAAGGAATTAATTTCTTGTACACATTGCATGGACTGCAAAGACTGATCATCTGACAAGAACGTTATGGAAAAAAAAAATCCTATTTCATGGTCATTTGTAGGCTAGAGGTGATTTAAAAAATACCCAGTATAAAGCATAGTTCCAACAGACAGTTCCATTTTCTTCTGCAATTCCACTTTTCTGTTTCTGGGGTCTGGGACAGGTGTAATCCAAAAGTTTCCCTGAATATCCAGATGCAAAATATAGGCTATTCAAAGACATACAATAACAAATAAGTAGCTCTCCAAGAAAGCAAAACTACTCAGCAGAACACACAAAAGACTGGAAGGAACAGAAACAAAACACTAGACACATTCAAAAATGTTAGTTTAAACCTCAGGGTTGAAGAACACAAAAGTTATCACAAACATTTGAGCTCCCACCAAGTATCAGAGAGGTCTGACTGTTTTATCTCAGCTATTTAATGGAACCAGATGAGAGTCTGGTCATACTTCCGTATATACACACCTTTCCTGGTCTCACACTTGGTTTCAGAGCCTGATCTCCAGCAAGGAGAATACAATAAGAGCTGGGATGCACTGAGAAAAGCAGAAAGTCCTGCAGACTTGGCTCTGTTCACTCACTGCATGATAAAAGAAAGGCAGAGAGAAAAAAACAACAATAACAAAGATATAGAAGAGCTGTATTGTAAAATTAGTACAAGCAACAGAACATGCACACTGGACATCGGGGACAAGGAGACAACATGGAAAGCAGAAAAGAAGAAGAGACAGGAAGAAACAAATAATATTCGATGAGATTCTGGTCTGTGACACCTTGGTAAAGCACATCAACATGAACCATGGCAGGATTTCACCTTCAGGACTTTAAATTAATCCGTATCTACTTTCTGCTCTAACGTGGCTGGTCCAAAGGCCAGGCTGGAGGCTTTCAGACTTGTAGACAGTAGGGATGGTAAAAAGCCAAACAAAACGAGAAGCCTCTACTTTCCTTGCTTCAAAGACACAAAAGCAAAGGGGCTGACATTTCCCACAGGAGCTGAGCAAGGAGAGGCAAACACTGAAGGTCATTACAGCACTAAGGAGGTGAGCTCCCAACACAGTCAGACAGGAAAGTCGTGCAGAGGCCGCGGTAATAGGTGGGGTACACCCGCATGTGGCTGACGTGAGCCGAATCTGAGAAGTCCACAGCTTTCACAGGAACACCGAGCTGCTGCCGGGCATCTGCCATGAGCTGAACCTCGCTGGCCTTGATGATGAGATCAGCCTGGGAATAGAGGTAGAGCTCGGGCCAGCGCGAGGGCGCTTTCAGCAGGGCATCGTAATGGCTCTCGTGGATGAGGCGGGTCAGGGGGTACAGCAGGATCCGCAGCACGACGGCCGTGCTGGCAAAAGTGAACAGCAGGAAATACTTGAGCAGCACGTTCATGGAGACCAAGACAGTTGCCAGGGCACGAAGGCCTCCTCGCAAATTTCTTCTGCCAGGGGCGCTATCGAAAATGGTGCCAGCTACTTTGAGGTTCTTAAATGACTTGTGGGTGTGGAGTACCTCAATGATGTAACGATACAGCATGGCACCACCATTGCTGAAAACATGGAAAAGAACCGGTCTGTTTTCAGTACTGTAGTCAAAGAGCAGCTTCAGGAGTTGCCTGGCTGGGGTCTGCAGTGATCTGATGCCAAAGGTCTCAGAGAAGAATATCATCTTCCATGGAGCCGTGTACCGGATGACCGTGCACCCCTAAGAACAATAGAAAGAGACCCCACACACATTTAAGCTGTTCTGCAAATTACACAGAATAGGCAAGCAGCAGCACAAAGAACATGAAAATTTGGGACAGGTTTCCAACAGAAACCACAGAGCCAGAAGAAAGTCCTTAATGTCAGCAGCAAGGCACTGACATTAATACAGATTACATTAATCATAATAGCACACAGTATTATGAAAAGGCCTCTGCAGTGGCAGATGCTGAGCTTTGGTCGTGTCTGAGATCCTTTCAAATCTTGTGCTAACTGGCACAACTCCTGGGGACACTGCCACCCATTTTTATGGGTGTTAATCCTCACCCAGGAGAAGAAAAACATCTCCCTGATTCACAGGCCTTCAGTATCAGGCATTTTGGTAAGAGGAGCATGCTCTGGTACATATCCAGCTCATCACACTGAAGCAAATATAAGAAGATAGAGGAACTTCCTGCACTTGTTTGCAGCTGTAAGACTCACCACCAACCAACACCAACATGATTTTCGTAGACCTTCCTGAAACACTTCAGCTATGCAAAGAAAGAGCTCTGGCTCAAGGACTCAGAACTCCTGAGCAACTGCCTTCAAGTGTAAGTCCTTACATTTAGGTATAGACTTGGAAACAGGATCTTGGAGGAGTTTCAAAATAGAGCAGATAGAACTATATTTATAAATGCTTTAGACCTTTCTATCACCTGAGCTCACTGACATTATACACTGACAAGCACAAAGCAAAGTCACCAAAACAAACCCCCAGAGCTCCCTAAACAGTCAGTGAGGAAGAAGAGGATACCAAGTTCTCAAATCAAAGCCTTCTCTACCATCTTGCCATGGTACAGCTACTTCCTCTTGGTGAGCTAAGAAAACCTATCCTCTCCTTTCCCATTTCTATGATCTTTCTGAGAGAAAAGTATTTTCCAAGAAGTTGTCATGCTGCCCTGTAACATGCTCCTCATCCACTCAGCAGCATCTTAAAGCTACTTAACAACTAATTCATTAGATCAAGCCAATTAATGACTCTTGCACTGGATTACACATTAACAATAGACTTGTTAATGTACAAACTTTACCTCCTATAGTTGGAACAGATTTGGATTAATACAAGACTCCTTGTATGCTGACCAAGAAAAAAAAATTTAATGTTTCACTAGGTCCCCATGCTACAAGCAAGGGTCATTCTAGTAAAATACAGTATTAGAAAGGAAAACATCATAACTTAGGAAACTGGCAGTAGGACAGATCTCTCTAGTTCAAACACAAGGGATTCCTAGTGAGCAGCTATGACTATCAAAGAATGTCTGTTTCACAGACAAGATCAAATTAATTTGGCTTACAACATTTAGATGAATCATTTTCACAGGAAGAGCCAAAGACACGACAGATCCCAATGCATTCTGTCAGTTCCCACCCCAGCCTCACCATGTCTGCGCTGTGGCCTAACAGCAGGCAGTAAACACAGAATCTTTCCCTGCAAGTTTACCTGTTTGGTAAGCTAACACAGTTCACATCATTCCTGAATAATCCCACAACTTTAAAAGCCTTAAGATACTTCAGTGAGTCACACAGCAGCTGAAAGTTTCTCCAATAAGTATTTCTGTCTTAGCTGCACACACAAAGGTGACATCAGCAACTGTTAGATAAGACTGGCCATGCTGTGAGAGACAAGGAGTTTTCCATGACAGGACAACTCTCACTCACTCCCCATGAGTGAGACAGAGAGGCTTCAGAGAGACTTTACCAACAAACAAAAATAAGGCAGTTTTACAGTATGACAGTGTCATGAAAATACAGACAGGCTACTCACCTTCTGGCTGTAGATTGCACTGTATTTGGCCAGGTATTTGTCCTGGCAGCCGGCCCAGCCTAGGAGGATCACCACAGGCTGGCCCTCGGCAGGCTCACTCTCTGTACTGCCTTCTGAAACAAATGACAATGTTACAGCAACTGCCCTCCAGTCTACCCGAGTCAGAACTTACAGCTGCCTGTCTGGTTAGTCAGTTAATTTAGTTGGTTAGTAAAGTTTAAAGGCAATGCTGAAGCAAGTACAAGCTTGAGTTCTCGGTCAGTTACGAGTATTGCCTCACGCCGGTTTCACTGCGTGGGCGAGCTCTGCAGCACAGCACAGCTTCAGCGCCTGCAGCTCCCACCGCTCCCCAGCGACGCAAAGCCAGCACCGAACTGATCCCGATCCCTAAGGGGAGTGAGACCGCGCCTTCCGGAGACATAGCAGCAGCTGCTGCCACTTCCAGGGGGAACAGGGAAGCGTCCTGCCCTGTCTTCCAAGGGACTGCCAGACACCTGCTAGAGCACCAGTGCCCCACGGCTCCTCCTCCCATACACCAGCCCGCTCTCCCCTTCTCCTCTCGCAGAAGCTTCCCAGTCCCTGCTGTCACTGGCGTCCCCGGTCCCGCTCGCCTCCGCACCGGGGGCCTGTCCCGGCTGCAGCTCCACCACGGCCTCCTTCGGCCCGCGGGTGCCCATGGCCGCGCTCCGCGTACCGGCCGCCGCTTCCGCCCCCCAGGAAGCCCCGCCCACCTCACTCTCTTTAGCCAATGGGAAAGAAGGTTCACGCCCCGTCTCCTCATTCGCCCCGCCCCCCAACCCACCTCCCACTTCCTTAGCAACGCGCCCTTAGCACCGGCCCAGCGCCCCGCCCACTGACCACCCATTGGGCAGGGGGAGAAGGTCGGGCAGCGATTGATTGGTTGAGCCGCGTGTCAGTCATTCTGCGGGGTAACCGCCCCCTCGGGGCAGGGGC